>NW_024609838.1:25354602-26092533 GCF_016920785.2 Ixodes scapularis
CATTACCCCCCCCCCCCCCCCTTTCCCGCCCCTTATGTAGACGTTACTGAAATGAAGTTACGAAATGCCGTGACTCGTTAATTATTCGGGAAGGAACGAAGATACGTGGCTCGTTTTTTCTCTTAAAAAAAATGAGGCTATACTTTGTTTCACCTCAAGTCCGGATGCAGCCGACTCTATTAGCTGATGGCATCAGTCAGAGAGCGTCGGCAAAAGCGCGAACCGTCGTGGTGTTCGTCGCGTTTCTGTACGTGTCCTATCATCGCTGAAACAATCATAAACAAAAAATAAAAGGCCCAGTGGATTGTTCTTTTGATGTTGTTTGATTGGGGCCAGTACACCAATGCGAAGCGCATGTTCGTCTGCTTCTTGCAGAGGGGTTGCGATGATGTGAAAACACCGAGCTGGTATTGCCTGATTAACAAAAAAAAAAATAATATAGTGGGCAGATTTTGAAGGCATCTATAGCATTGAGGTCTACCCACTATCTCTTCAATCAAAGCCAGTCAGAGCTCGGCGTCGTTATAACGTCACCCACACTCCTCTGCAAGAAGCAGACGACTTACTCCCCGCATAGCGTCGTCTGCGTCTGACCTCAAGCTGAAACGAAGTACAGGTTGTTACTTGCTTAAAGGGGAGAAAAAAAGTAACTAATTATTTTTATAGGAATGAGGAACACGTAACGTACAAGTTCTGACACTTACTAAGGTCACGTGACACTCGCGTGGTACTGGATCGGCTTTGATTGGACGCTACAGAGCCAATCCCAGCCAATACGGCGCAGCAAACGTGTGGCGTGACAACGCGCCCCTCTCTGAGGTCATGTGACTCTCGCGCTACACCCGATTGGCCGAGACGACACGTAGCTTCGTCTGCGGTTTCTTGTAAGGGAAAACGGAGTGTTGGCGTCCGCGTCCCCCGTGTGTGTGTGTGTGTAACTCCCGAAGAGATCGCTCGTAAGTACGTTGTGCTCCTTTTGTAATCCCAGGTAGAAAGATTCGACGACGTCTGCGGTTCGCGCTCGTATACATAATATTCTGTCGGAGATGTATTGTTGTTTTTGGCGCGTGTACAGTAGGTACACGTGGATGGTTTGGTGGTGAATTAACGGTCGTGTCTTCGGACCAGTTAGACGTTCGGCCTGTTTATGCTTCGCGACTGTCAACATTCCCCACAGTGCGACGTTCAACATAGACTCATTGCTATGCGCCATTTGCATAGGTTTTGTTGGCAGACTTTGTTTTATGGTTGCGTCTCAGCGACTGTTAGTGCAAACGAACATGTCCGTGAACATCCGCTAATGTGGAAGGTCGTTCGGGCAGTCGAAAAAAAGAAACGACTTTATTTTGTTGACGTAGATAAATTTGTACTTTTTTCGTTCGAGTGCAACAAGAGGAAACGGATGATTCTTTGGACATATTTTATTTTAAACAAAATGTTATTTAGATGAAGTTGTTTTTAATCGTTCCACGTTTTTCTTTTTTATATAGATTCTTATTTCTACTAATTTTCCTTTAGTCTTGTAAAATACTGTTTTACAAAAAAAAAATTTATTTAGGCCAATTGATTTAACAATTTTTTGCAATTTTTTATTATCCTTTGAGAACTCTTTTTTTATAACTTCCTTTATTTCTTTAACATTTTTTTTATGATGCGACAAAAGACGAGCTTATGAATCTTACAGCCATAAACATAAACCTACGCGTTCTTCCTTATATATTTTCTGTATTGACGGATCTCGGTGGTACCGTTTATGTACAGGATATCTCCCGTATTTGCTTACAGTATATTTCGCGTAAGGAGAGTTACTGCTGCAAAGAGTGTCTACACCTGGAAATCTTTGAGTCTCCTGACTTATGGCGTCTGAGATTATGACTTTGAATGGTAAACGTCGAAATCCACGCTCGGCGATTAGAACTGAAATGCATGGGAGCTCTCTCAAACGGCCGGAAACTGGCAATTTATTTAGTGGTAACACTTCGCCGCACGCGCAGCCAAAGCAAACGCCAAAGCCAGTGGCAACCAAAGCCAAAGGAACCGGCGAAGCTTATCAGACATAACACATCCCCGAAAGTGCAGGTAAGCATTAGACGACACACGCACACGAACACGCACACGCACACGCGCACGCATACGCGCACACGCGCACGCACACACGCACACACACACACGCACGTACGCACACACACGCACACACGCACACACACTGGAAAAGTCTCAAGCAGAGCTGAAACATATTTCTCTAAAAAAAGTGCTTAAACAGAAAACGCCACGAAAAGGCAGAAACTCCGCAGACGAAAGAAGAAAAACAATCTCCCGCTTTCTTTCGTCTATGGTGTTTCTGTCTCTCTGTTACATCTCCTACCTAAGCACTGTTAAAGTTAAATAAATTTCAAGATTGCTTGAGTCTTTTTTCTTGTGTGTGTGTCGCCCTTTGCTCACCTGCAGTCTCGGGGTTGTTACGACTATAATTACTCCGAAGAAAATGCAAAACGTCGCTAAAACAACACAATTTGTATTTTCATTTTATATTTTTTGTTTTGATTTTTGATGACCGTGAACCTCTGAGGCAATATAAACTCGTTTTGGACATTTTATTCTAGCAGAAACAAAGTCAAGGGGAATGCATAACCTTCACCGCAATATCGAACTTGTCTGATAAAAACAAAACAAACAAAAAATAAATAAAAGAAGCCTAAGACCACGCTCCCCTCAAGTTTCTTCTTTTGAAGTCGACTCACGATTCCGTCGAAAGAGGCTAGCGAATAAAAAGAGAGGAAACGGAATTTATAACGAGCCAGGAGTCCGGTCTTTTATGATTTCGCTCTCAGAGTCCAGCCACCCGCCTGCTGCCCGTTTAATATAAAACGAAAACGGCTGAAATTGAAGCTGAAAGTCAAAGCCAAAGCCGTTCTCCGGATGTTGTCCAGAAACTCGGCAGGCACCTGCTTTCTTTTTTCTTTTCTTTTTTCTCCATTTTTTTGCCGTGGGCAGGATTTCCAGAGATCGTAAAACACGGCGTCGAAGTATTAGTGGCGGTGGGGTTTGGCGCCTCGGGCGATATGAAGAAAGGAATCAGCACGCTGCGCACGGCATTCTGCTATAAAAAGAATAAAAAAAAAGAAAACACGAGTGAAACATGTGTATACCGATACTTTAGTGGCGTGAATGTTTGTGCATTACACGTAAAATCAATCCCGAAAGCGCAAAGTGTGTTTGCGGATGAACTTGTAACCGCGGAATGAAAGGTGTGGTGAAGGTGTAATGGAGAGCAGGCAGGTCCGTTCAATATTTAAAAATTCGGGCAGAACCAATTGTATATGTTGTTGTCTAATTAAGCGATTAGTTGCAGACATAATTGAAAGAGCTGCGTCATGTCACGTGTCAATTTTCCGAGCGGATCAAATGAATTTCTGTGTCGATCACGTGACATAAAACCATATGACGTCATTTTCCCCGCTAAATTTAACGGGGAAACTGAATGGGCCTTGAGGTCACGTGACATCAAGTCCTGACGCCATTTTGCCGCTAAATTTAGCGGGGGAACTGAATTGGTTGAGGTCACGTGACATCCATTTTTTCACTAAATCTAGCGGGGAGACTGAATTTGCGTTCAGGTCACCTGACAAGAAGTTATGTGACGTCATTTTCCCCGCTATATTTAGCAGGGAAACTGGATTAGTGTTGAGGACACGTAACGTCAATTTTCCCGCTAAATCTAGCGGGGAAACTGAATTTTTCTATACGTGACACCGAGTGATATGATGTCCTTTTCTCGGCTAAATTTAGCATACGTCAAAATATATCTCAAAGTGGTTTAAAGACCCTAAGGAAACTAAACTCTTTAAGATCGCTTTAAAAAAATTAACAATAGCAATTGCGGCCGCTTTTTAACGTACTAGCGATTCTTGTTTTGAATTTGTGGGTGTCGTGCTTCTTACGAATAAGCGCTACACGAATGAGTCGCTAAACAAATTAGCGCGTATGAAGTGTTGTCGCTAAACTTAACTAAATAAGTTTCCCAGCTAAGTTTAGCCCAGGTGTTCTCTGGCTACGTTTAGCGGGAACATACATCATATGTTGCCCAGTCCGTACATGCGTTCATGTGCGAAAAACATGAAATCAAAAACTAACAAACACACACAAATGCGCATGTACAAAGGAAATAAACAGAAACGCATACTGCATGATTTTAAGGAATAGAAACCATTTTCAAAACCCCCTTCAGTCGGGATCATACTGCTTATACATCATTTTCGTAGTCGGATCGGTGGTCGAGTGGGCTAGTTCAGAGCCGTATATTGAGAGATTTTGGCCATTCATTGGAAAGTATACGAGGCAAATGAGGAGCCGTCATTGGCCGAGAGCGGGCTGGGCGTGTTTCAGGGCGTCTTCACGGATTCGAATCTGGCCAACCAGAAGCCGCGAATAATGCCCTGGTGGTGGTTGCGAGAATCAAAATTAATAAGTGCGTCAGAGAACCTCTCAGTGACTGAAAATGTGGGGCACGTTATCTTTAGATCACGGTCATGCAAAATCGAGTTCTACGAGAACGATCGACGGGATCCGAACGCCAGGCGCCAACGACCGGGAAAATGCCGTCCGAGCGGTCAGATTCTGACCGAGCAAAAGAGAGTTGGAGAGGCACATTCGATTGGTAATTCTTTTTTTTTTTTTTTTAGAATATCATAATTGAAACATCGAGCGCACTATATCTCCAGCAATGAAGAGTTACTCTATTTAACCCTCACGTACTTATTAAAATTGTTTCTCGCTGCCACCACCAGGGGAATATTTTCAGCTTCCGGTTAGCTAAGAGAGCACGTCACGTCTTCTATATGCGTTTCTTGCGCGCCCTGGCTCTGCCTGCTCCTCTCATTGCCCAAACATATTTTTATATGCGGCCCTGGGCTAGCCCACACCAGCTAGGAACACGTGAAGCGACAGATAGCACGTCAGAACCCAGGAATCCTGGGTTTGAATCCCCAATTCTGCCTGTTTCGATCTGGATGAGCATCGTACCGGCGTGCAGTCGTGTATCACTACTGCGCGGTGTACGTCCAAGACCCCAGGCTAGCTGTTGTACTGCACTGGCTAGATTGCTCATCTGCAGCTGAGAGACAAGTCGCCCGTCGAGGCAGACTAAGTTCAGGCTGTATAAAACATACGCACACCAATTTACTTTTACTACATCACACAAAAGACAGTCTACAAACAGAGTCGAACGCAAGTCACCACGACATCCGTGCTTCGACTGCCACATGGCAACGAGTTACGAGGATGCAGCCCTCGTCGTGTTCATTAGACGCACGTACTCATAGTGCGCATGCCCGGACAGTGGCAGACTTGGATAATTAGCGCAGCAAACACCAGATGGCACGCTCTTTTGACTAGGGTTTATAGTCACTGCCCATAGACCCCTTTCTGGCTTACAAAATACTGGTTTACAGCGTGTGTGAACTTTCTTGTGTGTGAAATTTGTTGTGTGAAATTTGTACAGGTCAATGCAGGCAATAAGAAAAAAAAAAGTGTCTTGCGTGGCCTAGTCAGCACCGTATTTAGCTCGCAACCAAAGGGTCGTGGGTTCGAATACCGTCTGAAGTTCTTTAAGGCAAATAAATTACTGTATAAGGAGAAACAATTTGAAACATGCGGTGGCCTTTAATGCGCGTTACATGTAATTTTGTTTCAATACTTTCACTCCACGCGTGACGTCACGTTTCATGTGAGCATTGTGGGTTGTTTGAAATTCCCGCGTGAGGTCATGTGGCTGTAACGTCATGACCCTATCGACCAATCAGAATTTTCCCGTCACACCGCCACCGATGCCGACGCCGACGCCAGCTTTTCTGCGACATGAGCTCCTTAACGCTATCGCGTTGAAAAAAAGGTACGTGGTATAAATAAATTCAAATGCACGTATATTTTATAAAGAATTAATACGCAGTGCTATCCGTCGTTGCAGGCTCTCTGTAGCGGTTTTTTTTTTTGTTTGTTTTTGTTTTCAGACGTTTTACTTCGAAGGCGGTGTTACTCGAAACCAGACGTGACCAGAATTCTTTTTCAGACAGAGTTGTCTTGTCGTTGTTGTTGTTTTATTTTATTTTACGTGATGGAGCCAGCTTCAGTCGTCGTGGTGCTGTCGTGGGTATAGAAAAAGATTTCTCTAGGCTGAAAGAAACTTTCATGAGTTCGTATCTTCTTTTTTTTTTTTCCTTCCCCTATCTAACGTGTATCTTTTTGGGTGTCCCCAAAGTGTGCGGGGCATGGAATTCGGTGTTTGTGATTTAACGACCCGTCCGACTCGAAATTCTCTTTCATCTGTCCGTGAGCTTTTGTGTGTGTGTCTGTATGTGTGTGTGTGTGTTTGTGGCGGTGTCTTTGTCCGTGTCTTTCTTTCCGCGTCTACGTGCCTGTGTGTGCTTGTATCTTGTACGTAAGTGTCGTTTCAACGCCCACTCGACGTTTATCTACGTGTATGTCCCTTTCTTTTGGCTCCATTTATTTTCAGATTGCTTTGCTTTTTGTTTTCTTGGAAAACGCCATTTGCAATGCTTTGCCTTTTCCTCATTGTACGTGAGACGTTAGAAGGAAGAAAAAAATTAAACTTTGCCAAACTTCCTACCGACCAACGGCTGGTCATTTATTCATGTTCACCAAAGTCATTGCGGAGGAGGCGTGGCCTATTATTATAGTCACTCTCCTTGCATTCTGTTTGGTTCTTCGACCTTCTCAACATCTAATGACCTCATTGAATACAGATGGATAATTATTTTTTCCGGGATTCCCAATAAAAACAAATATTTGTTAATAGGGACACGCATTATGAAAAAAAACAGTAATTACCTAAAAATAATGAGCAATACTTACACTGCTAGACTCAATTTAGGTGCAGAAGGTGGCGGTCGCAGCCCGCTAAGCCTAAAGCCCCTTTATGTTTTAAAAGTAGCGCAAGGGGCGTCGATGCACCAGGCACGCGTAACGTGCAGCCCTTGGGAAGATAATGGCGGCACAGCGCAGCACTGAGCTACATTTCAGACGCCATGTTCTTCCGAGAAGTGGAGCTCGGCACGTGTCTCGATCATGTCCACAACAATGAACGCCGCCAATTTTCCCAGGACAGAGGGGCCTAATTTACAAGCAGAGTAACTGTTCATGCTCCGCCTTGCGGAGCAGAGTACCGCAACGGTGCTTCCAGAGCGGCCATGTTGGATCCAAGGCCCCACTGCGGGAAGTGACCGTCGCTTCTGCAAGAGCCCCAGATGAGCGTGTTCCGCGATCGTCCTCCGTGTCGCCTTCTTCGCAGACTTTGAACGCATGTTTGAAAACCGCTCGCGTTACAAAACAACGCGATTGTACTGTATCCAGTTGCTCCACATAATGTTGAATGGTCAAGGAACCTTCCAGTTTGCTCTATTTTAGTGTAGGATGTACATTTTGCAAACGCAAAGTGAGAAACACGTTCCGCCCATAACTCGGCGCCTGCAAGGTCGCTTTCCCGCACGAAGTTTGGATCCAGCTTGGTGCACGTGACCGCTTCTCCGCCAATACGGAGTTGGCGGCGAAAGGAAGTGGAACGCGATACTCTGGCTATGCCCCCCCCCCCCCCCCCCCCCCCCCCCCAAAGCAGAGCCTAGACTCTAAAATATTCCTGTGCGTCTACTTTCCCGCACCAACACTCGGAGAGCCAATCAGCGCAACTTACGCAGGAAGATCAGCGAATGACGATGGCCAAAACATATGTTTAGACCAGAAAACGCAGTCAGAGTTGTGACATTAGGCAGTGAAAGCGTGACGTTTTGCATTGGTTAATGTCACAACTCAGAGTGTGTTTTTTTGGTCTAAACATACGTTGCGGGTCTCCATTCGCTGAGCTTTCTCCGTCAGTTGTGCTAATTGGTTCTCCGACACTCTTAAAAATTCCTCCGCGTCTGCTTACCCGCAATACACTCGAAGAGCCAATCTCTGCGATCTACGGAATCAGCTCAGCGAATGAAAAGGCGGAACATCCGTTTAGATCTCAAAATGAAGTCTGCGCTGTAGCATTGCGCAATGCAAAGCGTCATGCTTGCATTGCGTAATGCCACAGCGCAGACTTAAATTTTGAGGTCTAAACAGATGTTCCGCTTCATCATTCGCTGAACTGATTTCGTAGATCGCAGTGATTGGCTCTTCGAGTGTTTTGCGGGTAAGCAGACACGGAGGCATTTTTAAGAGAGGAGTGTTGTGCGGAAAAATAAAGACACGTTTTTTTTTGTTTTTGTTTTTTTTAGTGTATTCAATTATTTTAGCTGAGCCCCGCCCCGTGCTTACAAGGTGCTTACATCTCCCATTGGCAGGAGAGGTGATTGACGCCAGGAATGTTGGATGTAAATTTGTATCTTCGTCCCGAAATAGTACTTTAGCCCACTTTTTTTTTTTTTTTTTAGAAACAAATAATTTAGATAGAGTGATTATTGTTTTCAAAAATACCTTGAGATTGCCTTTCGGTTTCGGTTTCAAAGGATAACAAACATGGCTGCCGGCGTTCGAAGTGCGCTTAACGAGCGTAGTTTGTTGACCTCGTTTATTTTCATGAGTGCTAGTCGTTCGGCGTTCACCGACTTGTTTAGAGGAAGATCTCTTCAGTCGACCTAGTTTGCAGCAAACGACTGTCGGAAGTACGCCAGTTCAGAAGTGCTGTGCGGGTCCTTGCTTTTGTAGCGGGACTTGCCTAAACCTAGCGTCCCACGTCGAATATGTTGCTTGATCTCGCCTGATTTGTTCGTTTGCGCGTGTTGATTTAAAAAAAAAAATGTTGGTTTTTGTGAAAGCGGCCCCACCGCTTTGTGAATCGTGCAATCGTCATGTTTGCGACCATATAGTTTCAATACCCAACCAGATACCTCCACAGGTAAGAATTTGCGCGCCTTAATGGCTGGAGCAAATCGGGCGTTCGGCCCGAATCAAATTAGTTCAGGTTAGGGTGCCTATGCATGTTTCCGCCGCTCCGCTGTTTAGGATGGCGACAACGTTTGTGATACCTGTTGCCGACAAACCAGTGTTGCCTACCTCGTCACCATGGCAACCTGCTCTGTTTTCGTCGACCATTTTGTCACACTCGCCAGTCGTACGCTCGCACTACGCCGCTAATCCTCGTTAGGGCAAGGGAGAGCCCACCGCTTTCGTTCCGACGGCGAGGTTTCGGCGTGCAATGCCGGTCTGTTGCGTTCCATTTTTTTCGCGGGAACTCACGTCTTGATAAAAGCAACGCACACTTCCTGCTCGCAACTTCAAAATATGAAATACCCGAATAAAGAGAGTGACAGTCACGACGACCGCCATCCCGCTGAGCCTCCGACTCTTCTCATAAACGGAAACGTAAGTGGCCTCACAGTGTTGCCGGTGTTTCGAGACTGCAGAAACTCAACGTTGTTTACGTTTAGCGAAAAAAGAAGTGGGAAAAAATGGCGGTGGGAGAGCATCTGGGAAAGGGTAACAAGAAGTTGGCGCCACCCTGTAGCGAAGCGGAAGCATGTAGGCACCCTGGTTCAGGTATGTTCCCGTCATTTCGCTTTGAAAGGCAGGTAGCTCTCAAGTTTCGCAGTTCACCTGGCATAACAAAGCAAAAAATTTTAGGTCGCTTTTAAATTCTGCGTTATGACGCTCACTCACCTTGCTCGCGGATGCCTTGTGAAAACCCTAACAAGAAGAGTAAAGCTAGAAAGACTGCACATTTATGTTTCTTATTCTATAGTTCTATCGGTCGCTTATTACGCACATCGAAAGACCCTGACAGAGTATTGTATTGGACCGCAGCTCGTGCACAATCAAACGCTAGAACGCTGCTTTCATGGTCCCGTTTTCTGAGCGTTGCAGACGTTTTTAGAGGGGGCGGAATAGCAGACGGACAAGGCGAAAACGGACGCCGACGCGCAGCTTTTGTGTCCGCGTCTCATGGGCTTCGCAGGTGACGATTGGCGGTGGTGAAATAGCAGACGATGCCGGAGGCTGCCGTTCGTCTGCTCGCACGACTGACAGGCGGTGTCAGACACCATACAATACTCACCGGATGTCACGGAAGGGACACACTAGGCTTTTTAGTGTGTTTTGTCGAGCAGCCAAGCCAGCCCAGTAGCAATGGGCGGGGCTACTGATTTATGGGCGATGATTAGAGCGGGTTGTGACCTCCACCGAAATTGCGTCTAACAACGTAAATATTGCGCGAACAAGAATTGTTGCGTGGCAGAATTATTTTAAAATTATGCATGTCTCAAATAGGCTTTAAAAAATTGCTTTTCATTGCAGTTTTTTTTGTTTTGTTTTTTAAGTTGTCGGGGGTCTGTTTCAAATTTTAGACGTCGGGACAGAAAACGAATCTTAAGTTTGTCATAAAATGCTTCAAATCTGCATTCCGCCACTAGTCAGCGGAACTACACCTCAGCAATTAAATCCCCAAATTAATTAAATAATCCCTGCTGGCCCCTAAAGCACCCCATATCAGTTGGACAATAATGTTTTCCTTTCTTCGTTAAAATAGGCATTCTATCACAATGGAAAATTGCAATCAAGAACATGGAACAAGAATACTTCGTCATACATGATATCTTGATATCCTAGAGTTCGTTGTAACGCCTCGCCAAAAAGAATGTACCGACAGACGACTGCGCAAGAAAAAACGTGTTTTAAAGCGTGAAATGCTTTTTTAAAGTACATGCACACGGCGGACAAATTAAGAGAACCCGGTCCGAGGACTAGAGAATTGTGTGTATCACGTTACCTTAACGTCATCACGGAGAAATCCGCGGTTAATTCGCGGCCCTGACTCTAAATCCCATAGTTACCGTGAACGAAGTCAGGACTGCGAGTCCGAAGTCGTAGCTTAGGTTCCTGCTTTCGCTGCACGTGCTACCAAACAAGATCAGCACCTCTCAAAGTTGAGACCTTGCGCCCATAGCTTTCGCTGCACTCCAAGCTAAAAAAGAGCTACCACGAAGTGCACGTGATAATCAATTGGCATCCTGTCAGCGTCTGGCCAATCTGCCTGTCAAGAAGACAATGATGGACGAATTAGCGTTGTTTCTCATTTTATTCGTGGAAGAATTTCTTCAACTGTAGTGCCTTCAATACGACCAGTCTCGAAACGACGGTATGAGGTGCCAACTCTGGCCTCAGCGAAGAAAAGCAGTGGCTGCTTCTGCCGGATGGGCCCCAGAAGCAGACTTGTGCCCGTTACTTGAAAAATGTAATGAAATACAATTACAAATTACCGAGCCTCAAATGTAATGGATTACCGTTACAAATTACTTTCGCTGAAAAGTAACGGATTACTTTACTAGTTATATTACAAATTACTTTCACGTTACTTTTTTCGTACACTTATCAAGAAAACAAATGAAACAATTTTGATGTTTTCTAAAACGTTCTGCAACACTACTTTCCAATTCTCATACCATCGCATTACGGTAGTTTTTGTTAAAATAAAATATTGTATTTAAGAGAAAAATTGTTGGTGCACCGCGTTCACGGCAGCGAAAGCTGCAACCACACCCTCCATCTCGCTAGCTTACGGAGACTGAAAAAGATCCCTGGAATCCTGCAGATAAAGCTAGCAGTACGAATGCCCAGTAGTAGCGTCCACCTCCGCTAGGAGATTTGGAGGTAAGGAACCGACCTACGAAAGCTCCTTTCTGTAACGGGCCTTTCAAGCGTAAGTTCTACGTTTCGAAGCTGCGCTTTCGTGCCTGCTGCTTTGACGCACTGTCAGCGTATGCATTTTTGAGGGTTACGTTTTGAGCGCATGCTCAAAACGAGCTAACATTAATGGGCTGCTAAAAACCGGCAATCTCGATAATGCAGAATGCACGTTTCAGAGGAACTGTGAATGCTCGCCGTTAGTACGCGCTCACCAGTCGCGCATACAGCTGTGGCCGCCCATGAATATTCCCAATCAGCGGCGAGATGTTTTAGTGGTGCCCCCCTATTGTTTCCTCTCGTGACGTCATTACCTTTCGAACAGCAAGTTCGATGGTGTTTGTAATGAGCATGGTGGAAGCTTGAAGTCATTGTGCTCAGAAACCAAGGCTGCCAACAGCGCCAAAATTGAAGTTCTTCCATTCCTCTTATTTCCGTCGATGAGACATCCTTTGCTGACGTCATAGTCAGCATTCGGCCAATTGGGGAAGGCCGACCACAGCGACGCTTTCAATTGCGCACGCAACCTGCATGCAATACTGAAAAATGCATGAGCGCGAGCGCTCGTTTTTGTGCTTTGGTCGACCGGTTGGTCGGAGACTGATATTGCTGCAGTTTCTGCATTGTGTTTATATTTTTGAAAAGTAACGAGTAATTAAAGTAAACCGTTACCAAAATTCTGTAACTAAATTATATTACAAATTACTTCTAAAAAAAGTAACCTGGAAATTTAAAAATATATATATATTTAAAAAGTAACGATTTACAAGTAATCCGTTACTTGTAGCGGATTACTTCCCAAGTCTGATTTCACAGGGAATTTGACATCATTGAACGCTCACTGATTTATGTGAACCACGCAGTTTAAATTGCCCTGTTATATTTGCTTATGTGTAAAAAAAACACTAAAACGTTGTGTTGAAAAAAAAAAATAACCGACGCATGCTTAGGCTGGAACAGGAAAAGCCAGAAAAAGAAATGGTCAAGTTGCTGAGTAAAGTTGACATTTGGGCTAGTTGGTAGTCTAACATATAAAGGTATTTAGCGCACAAGGTAGAGAGGAGAAGGAGAGGACAGGGGGGAAAAGAGCGCTCTTTTCTGTCCTCTCCTTCTTCTCTCTACCTTGTGCGCTAAATGCCTCAATATGCTAAACCAAGTTGCCGAGGACGAGTACGGGATGCGGGGGCTCTACCGCGGCCTCCAGTTCGTAGGGCGCAACAACCTGTGCCTCCCTGGTCATGCACATAAATATGCGGAGAAGATGAGGATCCTTATGCCATGAGGTAACCCAAGGGCGATTCGATGACTTTTGTTTTACGTTGACAAGTGTTCGCGCTCTTTTCCGATTGATGGAACCCATTGACTCATGTGCTATACAAGGCTGTCGATGTCTAGCATATAGTTACAGCTTTGCGCGGCACCACCGGCTTTGAACCCGGCCATCACGACGCTCCGGGCATTTGTTCGCTCGGGTAGCTCACGCTTTACTGAAATGCGAAGTAGCCGCCGAGTGAAGCTGCTAACGCTAGTAATTATCTTGTACCGGAGTCACGCTCCATCAAGTTGGAATGAGCATGTTCAATCATAAACGTTGCCTTTTGGAATGTAAAGGCTTAAACATGAGTGGAAAACGCATTTACCAGCTGGCTTTGCGGAATAGTCGGCGGGAAAGGACTTATGGGAGTTAAGTAACAGGGTGGTAACTCATGTGTTTCTTTTTACAGCGGAGTTGTTGAGGGCTAGGTGTCCCAGGAACGTGTCCGTGTATGTCGACACAAACCTACCTGGACAGCTACCGCTATCTATAAGCGACGGCGGCAAGCACACAACCAGTATGGTTTCCGCCGTCGCTCTTTTATGGCGGCAACCTTTCCAGCTATAATAGAAGAATGGATAGTTGGGCGCGTTGGTGGGAATTCATCGTAGGAAACAGCACGAAAAACAAACGACGACGAAGAATCACACAGTGTTTTGAGTACAGCTCCGCTGGTCTTCCTTCTTCACGATAGTGGAAAGGATGAACGTTGTTACTTCACAGCTGTTCTGCGAAACAGAGTTGGGATTTATTGTGGTTGATACGACAGCATCTTGCATTGACATGTCTCACACACGTCAAAGGGCAGCAACAGGCCTGAGTGTAGAACCATCAGGCTTTCTTGGAAAGTGACCAAATAAAAATAGATTTCGAGACAAATACTCAACCTCCGTATGGAAATTGCGCAACGATATCTTCAATCAAATTACCAAAATCTTCGCGGCGAAGAGTTTTGATCATGTGTTTCATAATTTTAAAAGAATAATGGCTGATTACATCTGAAAATTAAACGAGCGATGTTTTATTCGGTGTAGCTACTTGAATGTCACCTAGACGATCCAAGAATAAATAGCTATGTATCCTATTCCTCCTAAATTCGAGCGCTCCGCAAACGATATACTTGTTTTTAAACAGAAATTATCAATCTACAAAATTAAACCGATTTCAAGGCATTTCATTCTTGAACACATGAACATTTTTCGCAGTTGGCGTTTGCCCGTTTTATTTATAATTGAAATAATTCAAAATAAATAAAATTTTTCAGAACGCAAGATCAATAATCCTTCGCCGTATCGCAATAGGAAGAGAAATCTAAGCACATTTACCTTTTTCCCGAAATAAAGTGTATATTTCTTCAGAGAACTGTACACAAAGATTTTCCTTTAGACCCACATGGTACTCGTTTTTTGGCCATCGATAATGAGGACAGGGTGCCTTTTGATCTGTTAATGCTCCTGGGCCTTCATAGTCTATGGCTCTCCTGCACGGCGAGGCTCCATAATGACGTCGATCATCAGCCGGCCAGGATGTATTTTCTACAAAATGTTGGGGCGTACATTGCAAACTGTAGGACACAAGAGACAGTACCTGATTGGTTACATAGAATTGAAACGCTCAAAACGTTAAGGGAATTTTGAGGTGTCAACGTCAGCCATTGAAGGGATGACGATTTCATATTTCTTTCTCATTTGTATATACCTGTCATGTAACCATGTCATGTAACCTCGTGTGTGTAATGTAAATATATGTGTTTGTGTGTGTTTTGTTTGAATAAATCAGGTTTTAAAGAAGAAAAAAAAAGCGATGGCATAGCATAGGGCAATAACGAAAAAAAATGGCATCGGGTTCGATCCGCGGTGAACCTGGTTTTTTTTTCTTTTTTTTTTTTTCTCAAACATTTTATTTTGTCGGGGCATTTGGCGATATTTGTGAGGGCGTATAGTTTTGCTCTTATATAAATTCTGCCCTTGTTCATGAAATTTCCTTGGCAGTGGCAGTCAGACGTCATCTGATGGACCATCAGGGCACGTTCCACCAAAGTTTTTGACTGGCAGTCAGTGTCCCAAATTACGTATCTTGATGGAATTTTTAATAGGGTTATTGGCGACGAAGAGAGAAGCCGGTGGTTGCAGAGAGACCGAAGGTTCATACCGGGGGCCTGCAACACAAAAAGCGAAGGGTATAAAAAGTAATAAGAATGATTATTGATTAATATATAAAACACAGGATGCATGACAATGTTGAAATGGAACTTGTGGGCGACGGTGCGGCTTGATGTTGCGGATAATGAGGACTTGCTGACTGGATGCATGTGAAAGGACGATGACGGTGGAGTACTGAAAAGGGTGAAGAGTTAGGCCTAGAGCGGTCTTCGCGATGGTGGTCCGCAGGGCCGCCATGGGCTGCTGGCTTCTAAGGGCCGGTCTCGAGTGCCTGGTGGGCGCTCCATGCGTGCCCAGCCACAGCCGGGCTGGAAGCGCGCGCTCTCTTTCTCTTCTTACGGCCTCTGCAATTGGGGTAATCGTAACCTCTCGCCGCAATTCGCGGGGGGCGCTGTCACTTCACCCCTGGGCTACCCCACGGCCGGACTGGAAGCGCGCGTTGAGAGCGCACGCTTCCAGCCCGGCCGTGGCTACCCTTTGCCGTTTGCGCAGAGCGCGTCTGAGAGTAGGCTCAACGCTGTCGCAACTTGCGGCCGAGATTTTTCTAGCCTTTGACACCTGATCCTTACGTTTAGACCCTCAGTTACCATTTAATGCGCTTCTGATGAGCCCAAAAACGGTGAGTATTTGTAAAAAGTAGTGAGTAGAGACAGCGAATGCAATTGCGGAAAAACTATACTTTTCCTTATCTCCAGGACTTCCGTTGCAACTTAAGAACAGGAGGAGACGGACCTCTTCTACGTGGAGAAACTTTAAATGATAAATAATTCGTACACTCTCGTGAAATGTAAGCACGCCCAATCTATTTATTGCCGTGGTCTGAATCATCCTTTCATAGGCCGCACATGAAGTCGGTTAGCTGCTCTAGACGAGGGTGTAGTAGTCGATACCATTTTCGCACAGTGCATATTACAGCCTAAAGTGCTTCCTCGAGGGCTTGTGCACATATCCAGCTAATTTTTCGTCACAAAGGAACGCAGTTTGCTGACGACACTGCCTGTCGGCAGAGTGATTTAAAACGAAGCGAAGTTCAATTAACCGTTGCCAAAACAACAACCTACGAAGCTCGAACACCAGCGCAAAGCAGCTCGAAGAGACTCTCCGAGTGGGGTTAGGTGGGGTCAGAGCCGTTTATACTGAGAGAGTTTGGCCTTCTTAAGGAGATTTTGACAGTCTGACAACCAAAGCAGCGTAGTCTGACAACCGGGGGATGATTACTTCCGTCCGCCATATTGTGGCTCTGACTCATAGGAACTCTACGCGATTTCTCAGGAATGAACAAGACAAAGAAGTAACGCCATATTGTGTTATCGCGAAATCCGCTTGTTCTAGCGGCCAACAAGCTCCGCCCATCGGCCAAACTCTCTCAGTATAAACGGCTCTGGGTGGGGTGAGGTGGTTGCGGCCCTGGCGGCAAGCAAGTTAATTACATACGGAGAAAAAATGTCATTGACTCCCGAGCGATTGCGAAGGCCGTAAGAAGAGAAAGAGAGCGCGCGCTTCCAGCCCGGCCGTGGCCCAGCTTGCAAACGAGCCGGCCTAATTTGCGGAGACGCTGTGAGTCTAGCAGACCTTTGTGGGTCTTCAGAGGTTGGCGCCGGTGTTGGCTAGGCTGCGGTCTTTGCAAAAGCGGGCCATGAAGTCTCCCAGCTTGTAGACGAGCTTTTAACCGAGCAGCCTGAGCACCCTGTCGATCGAAGATACGGAATGTGCCGCTGGTCCGGCTGATTCTTTCTCGGACAACAAAAAAAGAAAAAACACGTATTGCGCCAAGTTGATTTCCTCTTCCTCTTCCATGAAATAGTCAGGTAACATCCCTGTTACTCGGCGCGTTCCAACGATCATTGAGTTAACGATTCTTGGCGTCTCCGAACTGTTATCGAGCGCAACCAAGTTGTCCGGTGTTACCGGGTGTTAACATGGTACATGGCCTAACAACCCCAAATTTTGATCCCAGTCGAAACCGAGACAAAACCAAAACTGATATCACATTGCTTTCTTTATTTGATGCAAATAAAATATATGCGCACTTTTTATTCAATATAAACGTTTAATACAAAATTCAATTAACTCTTTTTTTTATTTTTAGAGAAAAAAAGCGATAATCAGAACGTTCAACACGAATTTAAGCAGGGGAGACATTACTGAAGTCTTATTCTCTCCAACATCCCAGTTGCTGCGCTCGCCGAGCGTGGGCTTCCGCGACGTGCCGTGATCGTTTTAGCGGCAGCTCTGACCCCGGAATCATACCTCTTCGGACAATATTTTCTGCTACAATACTTTCTGGATACCTCCCCCAATCTTCGACAATAGTAAGCGCTTCGCTGGCGCTGGCCCTCGGTGCCGATGCGGCAGGGGTCGCCGTCTTAGCTCTATTGGGGTGAACTCCCACCAGTTAACTGATGTAGGCCAACTCAGTTGTACTTAATGATCGTTATCGGCTCAATGAGAGTCACCCCGACCGATCGCGATTGGGTCAACCGTCCTCGGCCTAATAACAGTTGACAGCGCTCGTGTAATTAGGGTAGCCATATAGACAAACGATGGAAGTGGTAAGTATAGAAGAGAAAAAGAAGAAACCGACTTGTGGATCTAGTTGTCGCGCGAGTAGTTTCGCGCGATTGGTTTCTTCCGAGTTAGCCGAGTCCGCGAACAACTTTTATGGCGTTTGTCCACGCGATACACAACGTTCACCCGGCCCGCGGACTCGTCCCCGGTTACGTTCCTGTGGTCCGCAAACGAGCTCTCGAGTTTTGCACGCTTCTTTTTCCCCTTGAACATCGCACATTTTGAATCGCAAGAAAAGGTGACGTCACCGATTTGGTAGGAACTCGTCCGATGACATGTCCCACCTGTCAATACACCCAAACGCTACCACCAATCACAAAATTTTGTCCGGCCGTGCGTCCGTGTATTTCCCGCTAAATTTAGTGGAGAAATTGATATCACCAGACCTATACACGAATTCAGCTTCTCAGCTAAATTTAGCGGGAAGATTTATGTCACGGGACAGACAGGCCAATTCATTTTCTCCGCTAAATTTAGCGGAAAAATGGACGTCACGTGACCTATCCACCAGTTCAGTTACCCGCTCCATTTAGCGGGAAAATATACGACTTGTGACCTAGACAACATTCCACTTTCCCCGCTAAATTTAGCAGGGGTAATCCACGTCACGTCACCCGAGTCACGTTACTATACGACCATTCAGTTTCCCCGCTAAATTTATCGGGAAAATAAAGGTTACGTGACACACCCATTCCGTCACCAATTTCCCCACCAACTCCCTTTAATGCATTTCATGGATTACAGGACTTTAAAGATAAAAGCCGCCACCAATTTCTTTTCTTTCTCGTTATTATTACCATTATCATTATCTCGACTTTGGAATTGTATTCATAAACAACTATCGGTCTGTATCATGGAGCACCACAATACAATGCAAAGCGTGCTCAACTAAACATAATAAAATGCAATGCAATTTAATCGCAAGATTGTGAGAGGAACGGAGATTCCTTTCTTCGCCCTTCGCCATTACAGATTAAAATGAAACACGGCGGATATAAAAAGGGGAGGGAATCGGTCCGTCGTTCTCGCGTAGAGCGATTTCAAGCTTAATCTGGGAAGCGAGCTCGAACAATTTAAGCGCGCTCGTTATGGAGAGGGCGCCCCCGATGTCGTTTCAGAGACGTAATGGCTCACAAACTCTGCCTATTCATCAATGTGTACTCTGAATTCCCTCCTTTAAAGTTATCTGCAATCGCTAACCGGACCAAAAGCTTAAATGAGCACTCCCACCCCCTCCCCCCTCCCTGGTTCGGTCTTATTTGGATGACTGCGTCGTCTCTTAGTTTTAGACTTGAGTAAAATGTCAGCCATCAGAGAGAGGACTGTGCCGCGAACATATGCTGGAGAGCGGCATTCTCGGGAATCTAAGGAATTCTTGGTTCTAATTGTTAATTACGAGAATATATACGGAGTAGGATGTTATGTTATTCACTACCGGCGAGTGAAACTTTCCGCGTGTTGTTCGCTATTCCCCGAATTAGAACGATTTGTTTACGCCGAATGCACCTCGGTGAAAAGGTGGAATTTGTCGAAAATGAAGCGACTGGAGTCATCCAGTCGCTTCATAGTTTGGAGTCATTGTTTGGTTTTATTATGTCTTTTGCTTTCACTTGTCAGATGACGTAGTAAGTTCCATAAAAGTGTTTTATTATTATTCATATTTATTTATTTGTTTGTTTGAATTTCTTACACCGTCATTATACATTAGAAGGAGAAACTACTAAGATCGGAAAGCGAGATCTAGCAGTACGAGGAGCTATTTTCAGAATAAAGCATTAAAAAACAAACTAAAGTGAGTTCTTCAGAATTTGTCGTTTTTTATAAATGTGATCCCCGAGTCACTACAATGTTCGGCGTGGCAGAAGAAGACAGCTCCCTGCGTTAACCCCACAGAGCGTGTTGAATTATAGCCGAAAGTTAAATTACACGAATATTACCTATATAATCAAATGGATTGCTGCAGATATAACGAAACTCCTCGTAGAAGAACTTGGAAAGCGTAAATATAAAAGAGGAAAAAAAACCCGAAACTATGGAGATCTTTTACAAGTTAATGGCGGACGCCTTCTTCGCGTCTGGATAAGCATCGTACCGGCGTGCGGTCGTGTATCACTATACCTCGTGGTGCACCTTAAAGGCCCCAAGCTAGCGGTTGTATGCCGCACCGGCTAAATTGTTCACACGCCCACCGCTAAGGCAGAGTAGCTTCCGGCTGTATAAACATACACATACACACACTTCCATCGTAAACCGGAGACACGGAAAAATAAAAAAACGGACAAAACAACAACAAGTCTCAAACACAGCTTCTAGTTTATTTGAACACCTCCGCTCTTATATATACACAACAACCCTCCTCTCCAAAGGTCGACACACCTCCTCTCCACACCATCTTTTTTTCCTTCTACATTAACGGTGATGCGCCTCGACCTTTCACAAGGTGTTGCCCTCGAGGCAATGTAAGTTTATTTTTTTAACGTAAATAAAGAAACTAACAACTAATATACACGTTTCATAAATATATATATATATATATATATATATATATATATATATATATATATGTATATGCGTATAGCGCCGAATTTATCGATGCATTTTACGGATGATGCTCTAATCGACATCCCCCGCATGTGATACATCCCATGGTTAGGTTAAGTATGTCAAACAATAAAATGTTGTTAGTGCAATTGATAGATAATCAATAAGCACGCCATTTTAAGAGATGTGTCGAAGAACTGATCATTTGTTGGTACCTCGAAGAGGAAAGCCAGTTGGTCATAAATCAGACTGCGGTGTAACCTGTGAAAAGAGATTCCTTTCCCGAGCTCTTCGATTCTTGTCGAAACATATCGCGCCTCCGCTCGCCTCTCCAGGCCTTCATAACCAGAGACACAATCATCGAAGCGTTACGCGCGAAGATTTACTACCACTCAATGACAACATTGTGCCCGCGAGTAATGTCGACACCATTTGGTAAGAATTGCTGCCGAAGTGATAGATAGTCGTCGCCCGGTCTGTCAGCTGGGCGCCCTCTATCAAAAATGGCGCGGGGAATCGACAAACAGTAACCGCCGCGTCGTCTGCTATCTGGTGTCAGACGCCATCGCCGCGTTGTCGTCTGCTAAAGGGGGGCGCCCGTCGGGCTGGCAGTTCTGGCCGCGCCGCCGCGACAGAAGGTCATCATTGTGTTGATTCGATTTTTCCGAAAGTGTTTCCGGATCTTTATGGTGTCGTTGTTTCGATGATTTATTTGCGCATCGGCGAGAGAAATAAAATAAGAGCCCCGGCGCGGTCGAAAGGCGACGTCGCCAATTATGCGGAGGGCGAAGGCGCCTTCCGAAACTGCAGCCAAGGTTTTCATTTTGTGTTTGTTTGTTTTTTGTTTCTATTTTGGGTTACAACTTTGACGTCACAAAGTGCTACTGCGGAACTAGAAATGTTCTCTCGGCGTCAGGAGAAGTTGCGTATTTCTGGAGCGTCGCCAGGGTTTTGCCACACATTGTTTTATTGTTTGGAACTGATTTCATTTCCGAAATGTCATTATGCTGGCGACTTCCTGAGATAATAGCTTTCTGCTAGAATGCATTCCGACGTGCGCACCTTTTTTCTGGCGCTATCGAACCGAATTTTGAAGCTTCCCTTGTGTTTGTCTTCTCCTAAGATTATATGAATGAATTGCGTACCTCATCATGAAAATATTGCCATTAGCGTCGAGTTTAAACATTTTTTGTTGTAATAACTTACACAACGAATTGAAAAGCATAATGTTTTTTGTTTCTTTTTCTAATTTGCAAATGTGAACGCTGAGAGTACATTTCGCCACAAGGCAACTCATTATATTGATGGCTCTATGTTTTAGTCTAGGTGATTTCTACCAAACTCCCGAGAATGTAATGAAGAAAATAAGCCCAGAATTAATTCTCGTTGCTTAAATGGGAGGGGGGGGGGGGGGGGCTGCTTAATTTTTGTTTTAATTTACATAATGGTACTAATAGTTATCGTGAAATAAGTAAAGAGTCCAGTCTAACCACAATTGATTTCCAACCAAATCTAGCACGCTATCAGATTAAGGTTGTATTCAAGACAGTATAAAGCTAAAACAAACTTTTTTTACTTTTCTTTTTTTTTTTTTGCTTAAAAGAATTTATTTTAAGACGGATATTACTAAAGAGCAACAAAATAAAATTTGTTTTTACAGTTCCGCAGCTGTTTTTACAGTTGCACAGCTCTATAGCGCAATCTAGAATCCCATTACGAGCGTGCCTCCCCCGATCTTCCCTTCCTTTCTTTTGACTACATGTTGTTTAACTAACGCCAGTTCACTTTTTTAGAACTCTCGTCCCTTCTTTTTTTTCTCAAAACAACTTCTAATGACCTGTACATCGAAGATCGGTTCCGGCATCTGTTAATTATACGAACGGTGAATACGGCCCCCTTTTTTTTGTTTTGTTTTTATTTATTTAATTTTTTCGTTCTATACAATTTGGGTGCTCTGATCGTGTAGGCGTGTGTTTCTGTCCTTCCGCGTGCGTGCGTGCGTGCGTGCGTGCGTGCGTGCGTGCGTGCGTGTGGACACGTGAGAACCTAACGCTGCTGCCTTTACAAAATGACGTGGAATATCTGTCACTACGGCTTTCTACTTAGGTGTTGCTGTCTGGCCACGCATCCCGCCGATTGCACACTCTAAAAAAAAAACCGTGAGTCTGCTTTCCCGTGCAACACTCGGAGACACAATCACCGCAACTTATGGAGGCAGCTCAGCAAATGACGATGTCTAAACATATGTTTAGACCAAAAAACGCAGTCTGAGTTGTGGCATTAAGCAATGCAAGCGTGACGTTTTGCATTGCTTAATGTCACAACTCAGACTGCGTTTTTTGGTCTAAACATCTGTTTCGGCATCGTCATTCGCTGAGCTGCTTCCGTAAGTTGCGGTGATTGGCTCTCCGAGTGTTGTGCGTGAAAGTAGACGCACTAACTTTTTTTAGAGCGCAGCTGGCATCGGTAGAAAGGTGGGGGTGCGTTAAACCAACCACAGCTCGGCATATATCAGGGGTCCGCAGTCGGGGATTAACACGATAGAATTGGAAGACCGTTTCAGTCCATAATTGTTAGTCGTATGATTGATTAGTTAAAAGCGTTACTCGAACCTGATATGCGTTGAAAACTGCAGGAGGTATTGAGGCGAAGCATGAATGAACTTCTAACGGTGAGACGACAATGATAAAGCTTATGGTGTAAGCAAAGGCGTGTTACCTTGCGGCGTGACTCGAGAGCAAATATATTTAGGCTTTATTTTGTTATAGAGACACTGGCTGTATAATCGTAGTCGGAGGAAATGTAGCGGGCCGCTTGGTTATAGACTCCTTCAAGTTGTGTGATTAAGTAATTTTGGTGAGCATTCCAGATCTCGACAGCATATTCTATTTTTAGTCGAGTAAAAGATTCGTAGGCGAGCTTCCTAAGTTTTGAAGGAGCAGCACTCAGACAACGCCGGATGTAGCCAAGGGTCCTCGCTGCGTCCGATGAAATGATGGTGTTAATGTGGTTAATTTATGTCTGATCAGAGGTTAGTACGACAGCGAGATATTTGTACTCATCGACATTTTAATGTTCTCCTCATCTAGCATGTAGTAAAAGAAGGAAGAGGCTCCCTTAAAAAAAAAAGCGGATTAGTTTGCACTTTGACTTAATGACTTCAGTCAGTTGTTACACCATTGCAAAAACTCGTACTAGGTCGTTTTGAAGGAGAGTTTGGTCATTAGGTGAAGTGATTTTGCGATAATACTCAAAATCGCCTCTAAGAAAAGAAAAAAAAAGGTATGTTAGAAGTATTAAGGGTGAGAGCTGACCAGTGTTGTACACGTTCCTCAAGAAAAGGAACGAAAGCTCGTTCCTCGTTCCTTCTGATTTTTGGAACGCGTTCCCGTTACAAGTTCCATCTGTGAGAAAGGAACTCGTTCCCGTTACAGTTAAAAAATGGAGCGTATCGTTACATATGCGTTACATTCGCATTTTTTCTGATTACTATAATTAGTTAGATCAACTGAGCAAAGTTTTTTTCTTCATCTATCTCATTAAATGGCAACATACGAATTTGAATGCAGTGATGGCAGGGCAACTGGAGAAGAAGACACATGACAGCAGGGTTCTTTTTGTTGAAATATTCACCTTTTAAACTCTCAGCGTTTTACCATATCCCTGTTTGGGATGGGCGATTCAGACGAGCCAAATGTACTCTTACCCCACATTGCACGAGCTTTTTACAACAACCGCACATGTTTCAATCAAACGAAGACCCTTGTTCGAACTTAACAAGGGTTGCTTCTCGATGTTGGCGTCCGCAAGACGAGCAAGTAAAGAAGAGGGTACGGCTTTTGAAGGTCAGTCTTGAAAAATACAAGTCCTTCTCCGTGAAGTGTGATTCGTTGTTCTCTTTGAAGGTTGGGGAAAAAAGGAGAAGTAAACATTAATTTTTTGTATCATTTAAGTGACCAATATTTGGGATACAAGGGTGCGTTCCATGCCAAGTAACCTGCCCTTTTGTTGTAACTGTGCGTCTGTTTGTGGAAGTTCAGTGATGGCTGTAGTCGGCCTTAGATTTCTGGGTGTATGAGTATTCGTGGAAGAAAAGAAAGTGGCTAAGTTTGAAACGTCCCTCTTTCTGTGTCTTTTCCTTCGACTAAACGTTTCGGGTTTCGTACCGCACTCTCGGGCACTGCAAAAATAACAAATGTCCACTAGCTCTTTTGCATCCGACTGTTTCCAAGCGAGGACTACACAAGATCAACCCTAAAGGCCGGTTCTCACATGCAGCGAAGCGCTGATGTAGCGCTGCTCACGTGCCGTCAGCTACTTATCGTCTGCCATGAGCAACAGTTTTGACGGTGCGATACAAAGCTGGTGAACGCTCCCGTCGGCACGTGCTTAGCGCGAGGTCAGCGCTATGCTTGTAGCGCTCCGCTGCATGTGTGAACAGGCCTTAAGTAACCAAAAATTTAACGAGAACCTGCTCTTTGTAAAGATATGGTTTTTATACTTTTAGAATTTCCCTTTTAGAAATAAAATACAAATTACCCCATTGGACGAAAAAAAGGAACGCCGTTCCTTCTTCCGTTCCAGTAAAAATGTAACGAGTTCCCGTTTCAGTTCCAACGATGAAAAAGGGAACGTTGGCGTTCCTGCGTTCCTCCTAGAAGGAACGCGTTCCAGGAACGCCGTTCCTTGGAACGCCGTTCCTTGGAACGCCGTTCCGTACAACACTGGAGCTGACCTAGATGTTAGTGGTTGAACGTAATGAGATAAAACAGCGCAAAAGAGTATAAAAGGAAGCGACAAACCGGAAGGTATCCAGTTTGTTGCTTTCTTTTGTTCTTTTTTTGCTTTGTTTTACCTCATTTCGTATGTTAGAAGAAACACAATTGGGTAGGTCATTAATGGATATTTCTAAGAGAGAAAATGTTAACCAAAGACTGTGCTCTGAGGCACGCAGCAGGGGCATTAAGAAAATTATATTCATGCCCATTTAAGACTCTGTAATCTATTCTCGAAGCAAGGGAACTGCGTATCCAGGATAGAGCTTGTCAGTCTTAATGAAGACGAGAGAGGTTTTAAATCAAACGTAGATGTTGAACACGGTCAAACGCCTTTGAAAATTCTAAACATATTGCGTCCTGTACGGTATTAAGGGCTGGGGAACGGACAGGCTGGAGACCGGGTTTCGGCTATATGGTGACGATGTCTAGTGAAACATGATGAGATGATGATTGCGTCGGTCAGTCCCCTTCTGTCTCTGCCGCGCGATTTCGCGGGTCAAGTGACAATATTGGGTCACCGGCGGGATTCTGGTGTGAATGGTGGTGGCTGCTGGCTTCGATGAAGATGAGGTCCAACAGCCCCTGTCAGTGGCCCCGAGTTTTATGTCGTCGCAGTAGCCGCTTCTCTTAATGTTAAAATACCAGGAAGACGAGAATCCGTCGAGGTTAGTCACTTCGGCACATGTTCGAAAGCCTTGGTTCCGGGTCTTCGAGAGGGTCTCTGTCGAGCGATGGTGTCGCGGACCGTCCCTGCAGGTGAGTGCGCCGTGATTCGAGTACGGCCTCGTCGGGGTAGAAACCTAAGAGCGCATATAGGACAAGGTAATTGTTTTGCAAATGGGGACTACAATTAAAGCAACATGCGGAGCAAACGCTCTATGGGAGGAATTTGCCGGAGCCACCAACTGGGGAGAAGAGGAATTTTCAAAAGGGTTATACTCCTTTTTTAATGCGGCTCTTCACTTAAAACGTCTTTGTTTTTTTGTGTGTTTTTTTTGTGGTTTTTTTATATGGTGCTTTAAATATCTCCCTCTGGTCATCCCTGACATATATATGTAGAGTGACTGAAATAACCACGCTCAATCTAAAATGGACCGTAAATATCGGCGCCTGCGCGTAGCAATCTAAACTTTTCGTCAAAGGAGTATTTCACTGGTCGCTTTCCTTCTGTAAACTTACAAAGCGTAGCTCCCTTTCGGTAAAAAATAAGGCCAAAAATCATGCCCGGGGCCAATGGCGGACGGCGACGCATATGCCCGAGTCAAGTGACGGGGCGCGTTTCGCGCGCTTATCGATAGATGGCGTCGGGAGCAGCGTCGGAAGGTGTAGCCGGCCAACGAAAGAAAACAGACGACACACAGACGAAATCCGTCGGCAGCAAAAACGCCGTGGCTATGCAACCGTTTTTTTTTTTTTTTTTTCTTTCCAAGTTTGGTGTCTTACAAAGAGATTATTTTCATTTCAGTAGACCACGGTTGTCGCGAGCAGTCGCGATTAGTCTCGATAAAAAGGTAGCGGCATCTGTCAATACGTGTGCCAAATGCACCCCGCCACTCGACTCGGTCGCCTATTCGCGACTCCAGCAAAACGGACGCCACCAAGCGGAAAAACCGGGAACCAGCCGGTCCAGGTAGCTCCGCGCCCCTCCGCGTCCCTGGTGGCTTTCGCGGACACGGGTTGTCGGCGCGATGGCGAACAGTGTAATTTCATGAAGGTCTGAAAATTTCTTAAGTTTGCCTGAATGTTCATTAGCGCGGTGAAGCCTCAGTAGATTGTATCCTTCCATCACGTGTTTGAAAGCCCGTTTACTCCACAACACACGGTCGCGTGCTTTCGATTTCTTGGATGGGGAGGAATCACGGAAAAGCGTTTTGATTTTTTGTCTGTCTCGAATCACATTCAAAGTGACGGCTACTTGGTAACTGATTAGGGGTTTCTTTATAAGGATGTAGAGCAGTGGGAGGACGACAGACGAGGCATTTCACTGGAGGGAACACCAATGTTGCAGTCAAGTGAATAGGAAGGTTCGATAGCTGCTTTTCTTGAGTTTGGTTGTGTTCGATTAGCTTCAAGTTTGAGCCATCCACGCCGGTCGGTGCGTTGGCTATTCATCTTGGCTGCTTTTCGCCGAAAAAGCCTCTGGACCACTCTGAAGGAGTTGGGCTGATTTTGCAATTACTTGATTCAGGAAAACCTGCTCGCTGCAAATGATGAATGAGGTAAATAATCTGTTTTCGAAAGGTGGGGGACGCGTCTCGCAACGTTAGAAGCTATCACGGCATTTTGATCTATCATGCCTCCAATATTTATATTATACCCCCGTCGAAGCCAGCAGCAATATATGTCTACATTGCTCAGGTTGACCGGCCACAAAAATACTTATTTTCTCCGTTCAGGATTCGAAGCAAAGTTTAATGCAGAGAGGTTCTGCGTGGATCTTCATGGAAGACTCTTCAGTTTGTCTCCGTGCTGCTGACTATAGAACCATTTGGCTAAGTTTAAGTAGTATCTCCTTTTGTCTGTCAAATATACTTTTATTCAGCAGTTCACCTAATAGCTAGTCAACTAAGCTCATATTTCAACCCGAAGAATATACCAATATCGCTTTAGTGGGACCATAGTACGTAATATAATACACAACCCGCTCGTCACAATGACTTCTCGATTGCTACTAAAACCTGAATTGAAATACGAGTATCAGCTGCTTAGTGGGGTGCCGGCGGGGTAACATGCTCCTCGGCTCAAGAAGCGCTTGCTTAATTGTCGTAATTATCATGCAGCCTGCGTTGTTGCTTGAGCAGACGACTGGAGCTGTTTCTTAAACGCGAATACGCACACAAAACTCGATTTCGCGGACAGATAAGTCGCAGGGTCGAGGCATGCGAGTTGGCTGAAAATTACTGTCGGTGGAAGAATTCTACAGTCATTGCCGCTTTCCTGAGATGATCAAAACTGATTAGTATATTACCGTCTACCCAGAGCCCATACTTTCGGTTTTGAACGAAATCTCCGAAACGAAAGTTTGACATGAAAAGAACAAAAAACACCGGGAAAACAAAACTATGCTCTGCAAGTTTATGTGCGCCGGCCACACTTAACCACCTCAGGTCTAATGCCTATAAAATTGGGCGTTAAACAAATCAAAATCTGTTAAATTGAACGCGCCACCTGTTCAGGCTGCCCGGTCGAGCCGACGCGACCTGGACTCAGCCGCCATGTTTGTTTGGTGGTGGCGCCCCCTATAGGTCGCTGGAGTCGCGAATACGTCGCTGTCCGCCGTTGGCCTTGACAAGTCTTTTAGCCCTATGTTTTTACAGAAAGGGAGCTACGCTTTGTGATTTTAGTTGAAAAAGCCGACCTGTGAAATATGTCCTTGACGATAAGTCTAGATTGCTACATGCAGGCGCCGATTTTTACGGTCCATTTAAGGTTTAGCCCCGTTATTTTAGTCACCATATATATATATATCTGTGTTATGATTGGCGTGTGTGTGTGTGTGTGGGGGGGGGGGGGGAGGTTGCAAGTTTAACTGATCGCTGCACTTCATAGGAAACGATACCGAGACGGTTGCGCCCGTCCAGCCAATCACAGCTCGCCACGGCAAAAAATATAGATATCGGATCCCGTATCCAGCCGATCGCAACCCGCCATGGCGGAAGGTTGGCGACAGGGTCAAGCCAATCATAACCGATCATCGCAAAATATGGGATTCAGGTCGCGCGCCTAGCCAATTACGGCGCGACACGTGAGAAATACGGCGATCAAATCGCGTATCTATAGACCCCAAAGCGCTCACGACAAAACAATCCCTCGCGAGGTGTGGGTAACGGCGCTCTTTCCGCACGAGGTGTGGGCACTGCTCGTGCCAAGAAACAGATTCGCGTAAAATGGGCGTCTGCGCATGCGTGTCCTGCCGATAGCAGCGCCACCATAGCGGCGTGACGTCGAGAACGCATGTCGCTGCATAGCCCACACAGCATGCAAGTTCGTCCGGTCCTTGGGCACCTCGTGCCTTCGTATATTTGCGGCGGGAAGGTCGAGGGAGGCTTCTGTTTTCTTCATTTTGGGTATAGTGCACGTGCTACTCACGCGTTCATATTTTAATTTTCGTAGTGCATATAGAAGCCTGGCATTACACGTGCCTGCACCAGCAGAGGAACTTGGAAGTATCCTCACTCTGGGTTGCGTAAAAATGCCACCAGGTGGCGATACCCTAACTTCTTGCTGCAAATACCCTCCAAATGGACCACGTGCTTTTTGTTTTGGTCGCTACGTCATGGCGCGCTCCCAGCGTGATCTCTATATTGTCATTTGATTGGCCTGCTCCTTTCGTGCGGTCCGATGCGCCAAAGACGAATTTTAGAGCGCAGCCCTTAGGCGTCCATTTCCGGGTTGAGTGGCGTCGGCGTCAGCGTCCAGGTCGGCTTAACCGCGCGCGTTGCATGATGAGAAGTCACAGTTTCCCCGCTCAATTTAGCGGGGAAACTGAATTGATGTTCAGGTCACGGGACGTCAATTTAACCGCTAAATTTAGCGGGGAAAATTAACCCGCCAAACTTAGCAGGGAAACCTTCGCTAAATTTCCCGCTAAATATAGCGGGGAATGTTTTGCTTAATTTCCCGCCATACTTAGCGGAGAAATTTTTGTTATATTTTCCGCTAAGTTTAGCGGGAAAATTTTTGGCTAAATTTTCCGCTAAATTTAGTTGGAAATTTTGCGAAAATTTCCCGTTAAATGGGAGGGGACGAGGAGGAGAGGGCACGGAGGTAGAGGAGAAGCATACCCTTCCCTCCTCCTCCACAAGTGCTGCTCTCTAATTTCGAATTACAGAGAATTGAAAACGTCTTTCATTCTTTAGAGTGCAGCTCTTAAACACCCGTTACCGGGTTGAGCGGCGTCGGTGTCACCGTCGGCGTAACCGCGCGCGTTGCATTACGGAACGTCACAATTTCTCCGCTAAGTTAAAGGGACACTCAAGCGGTTTTGGAGAAGCTACTTTTTGGTGCGATGGTGTTAAGGAAGTGTCAGTGAATGAGTATCTTCAGTTTTAGAAGGCAGAAACGCCTATTAATCACGCAGGAATAAAATACGTGCGGACTCTTTTCTGTACTTGCGGGGACCAATGAAATTATCCTATGTTTGAAAATTTTGGCGGTCTTTGTAAAGTTTCGCTAAAACAACAATTTTCAGTTCATTTAAATATGTTGTGCATGATAATTTCACAAGACGTAAAATATTTCTAGTTTAGAATACGCGATAGTGCAATTATCGTTTCACAAACAAGGGACTACGTTTTCTCCTTGCCTTCCTCCGCGGGGGGTGAATTTCCCGTTCCCCAGGGATGCGCGGAAGCGCACGTATCTCCGCGCGTTGCAGGCCGGTCGTGCCGGTCGCGGGCCGGCCGGCTCCTTCTATCCGCAAACGTGGCGTCGGTGGTGATCGTCGGAATGGACGGCCTGGTGAAAGCTCATCGTTCCGCGTAAAAGCGCTATCCTTGACTGTGAATTTTCGTCGTGTTTCGCTATGATAACCCAGCACGTACTAGAAGGGAACATCCACCTACTCGTGCGGCGATGTCGTGGCGGCACTCTCAAGATAGCAGAAACGCCCGTGCCATCGTGTTTGTTTACTTCGACTACAGTGGTGCTTTCTAAGCATTTGTGTCCTCGAACATCGCCCGGATTTCTTATTTGGCGCATTTCATGCGTGTGCTCAAGTTCAAGGTATTACTGGCGCGTACCGTATAAAGGATATGAATTTTCACGCGTTTTCATCACCGGAGAAAAGTGATTAGTGTTAGCAATCCTGAACGCTCGCAACATCTATCTCATCAAGAAATCATATTTCTACGTTGCTATATCGCTGCTAAGATTACATTGTCTTTTATAATCGTAGAAAAGGCGTGTGGCGATATTTGTACTATTGCAATGTCGTGTATTAGAGTCGTGATCGTCCAAGACGGCGCTGCATCTTTTTATTTTATTCATTCGCTGTACCCTGCAAGCCTATCAAGAAAAAATAATAAAGCTTTAGACTAAAAAACTGTCTGTCTATATTCTGTTACGGCATTGAGTAGCAGTGCGTCCCCTTTTTTAGAGGGGCCGCTGACACAGCTGACGGCGGCGTACAGAAGCGGTCGCCGTGCTGACGACCCGCTGCGCTTGTTGTAGTGGTTGCAGGTGTGTGTACGCGCGGCGCAGAGCGGTCGTTCCGGTCGCTCCGGTTGCAACGGACGCAGTCGTAGGTACGCGCTCGTTGCACATGTCTGAACCAGCCTTCCCCCCGTACTCCCGAGACGAAAGTCAACGTGGCGACATCGTTTGACATCACGTACGAGAGGTAACGCTGCGATGTCAAACGTTGGTCTGGTTACGACTTGCCCCAACCGCAAATCGAAGAACGCCCAAAAAGGTCTGCGTTTTGTCGTCCTCGGAACCCGAACATGACTCCGAAGCGCTGCTATCGTCCACATCGCACGTCGGAGTGGCGTCATAGGAAATCATCCCCAGGTCGGCTGTCCGCCGAAGAACTTCAACCTCTAACGGAACGTCACATCCTCGAGCGTAGAGAACTCCGCCATGATCGAAGCTCGAATGACAAAGAGGTTCGGCCGATGCGGCTACCTCGGGATCACTGCCCGACGGAACATCGTTCAACGCCATTGGCCCGAGATCCTTTTGATAAGCGTGCGACGACCAATGAGAGTGGTTTCGTTTTCGGATGGATCCGAGGTTTGGCGGCCTTCAATTACATTTTTATTAAAGAAATAATCACCGTATGACTATACTTTTTGGTTTTTAGGGATACTTAGGGCGTCTAAATTCAGCTGTCATCATCAAAACACGAACTCAAAAACCGCTTGAGTGCCCCTTTAAGCGGGGAAACCTAATTGGTGTTGAGGTCGCGTGACGTCAATTTCCCCGCTAAATTTAGCGTGGAAACTTAACCTGCTAGATTTGCGGGAAAACTGTCCCGCTAAACTTAGCGGGTTAAGATTTTCCGCTAAATTTACCGGGGAAATTGACGTCACGTAACCTCAACACCAAGTTAGTTGCCGCGCTAAATTTAGCGGAGAAAATAACGTAACATGACTTTGTGTTACGTCAACCATGAACAAATTAGGCGAGAAGGGAGAGGAAGAGGGGCATTCCCGCCCCTCCGTATCCTTCCCTCCTCCTCAGAAACTTCGCCCTAGTGTCGTATTACAGAAGTTTGTAAACGTCTTTCGTTTCTTTTTAACACTCGCTTCTCATATTACAAATCTCCATAACAAAAGAAAAGAAAAAGTGAAAGCCGTTTACAACTCCCTGTAACGCCGAATTAGAGCGCAGCTCTTGAGGAGGAGGAGGGAAGGGCACTGGGGGGGGGTCAAGTGACCTTGGGTGGGGGTCACGTGACGATGACGATGCCGAAGACGTCATCAGTAACGATGACGATGCGGATACCGATGATGTCATCAGTGATGATGACAATGACGATGCGGATGCCGGTGACGTCATCAGTGATGATGACGATGACGATGCGGATGCCGGTGACGTCATCAGTGACGTCACTGATGACGTCATCAGCGATGATGACGATGAAGATGCCGGTGACGTCATCAGTGATGATGACGATGACGATGTGGATGCCGGTGACGTCATCAGTGACGTCACTGATGACGTCATCAGCGATGATGACGATGCCGATGCCGGTGACGTCATCAGTGATGATGACGATGACGATGCGGATGCCGGTGACGTTATCAGTGACCTCACTTATGACGTCATCGGGGGTCACGTGACCCCGGGAGTCACGTGACTTGGGGAGCCACGTGACTTTGGGTGTCACGTGACCTTGGGGTGACCTTGGGGAGTCACGTGACCCCCGATGACCCTTGGGGAGGGGTCACGTGACCTTGGGGTCACGTGACCTTGGGATGACCTTGGGGGTCAAGTGACCTTGGGATGACCTTGGTTACGCCGACGCCGACGCCGCTCAGGCCGGGAACGGCTTCAGCGGCGCTCTAAAAGCTGCGCTCTAAGAGCTCTGCGCTCTAAGAGCTGCGCTCTAAAAATTGTCTAGCGGGTCAGACGTTTAGTCAACTACAGCTATAGTCAATGAAAGCGCATAAAACGCAAGGCTTAGCGCATTATTTGTATTTGTTTATCTTAACTGCCCGATACTCATGTTCAAGCTTCTTGCTTCGGGATGCTCTGTTCGGCGTTCTTACCGTCTGATGATGCAATTGCGCTGGCTGCCGAACGTCAGAACGCCGGAGGCCGACGTTTTGCTTTCGCATTCGAACGCCTTCGACGAGCGCAGTGGAGACAACGGCAGCTATAGCCTTACGTCTATACCCACCAATCATTCCAACCAGAGCTCGGCGTTCAGTCGTCCCCGCACACTATCGTCTCCTTTTCTCCCTCAGTTTCTCTTCGCATAACTCCGATCTCGCAACGGCCTGCGATGTCGGTGACCATAGACAGAAACATAGCGACCGTGGCGCTTGGATTCCACCAATCACGACCCGCCAATGCAGAAAGAGTGCGAACGACTCGCGCCTTTGACTAATCACGAGTCGCCGTCGGAGTATAATATATCGACCGGATTTGTCTTGATTTCGGGGTGCGCTCTGAGGAAATTATCGGCATAATCTAACCCACGTATTCTCAAGGTACCGCGTATACTTGCAACATTAAATATTAACGGGAGCCAGAAAGCAAACTACGGAACGGAAAGCGCGCCCGTATTTCTACCGGGAATGGAAATTAAAGATCCGAGCCTCCGACTGCGATTGCCCGTTAGCGCGAGGCGGAGCGAGCGTCAGAAAAAGCGATATTCATGAGTACCTTGCTCCGACGCTACTTTGCTTCATAATCGTCCCGTTAAGGCGGTAGATAGAGACAATGAGAGAGCGGTTGGGTTGCGCCGAGATCTGCATTCGCTTTGATGTCTCTTTCAATATGCACGCAGGATATATTCGCGTTTACAAACGACGCTAAGCCGTCTCGCGGCTGAGTAGGAAAACGGAAGATGGGCCATCCGGTCCCCCCTTCGAAATGCGCAACAGACGCTGGCGTCGCCTGGTGTTTGAGAAGCGAAATGCTAAAATGAGGATCACAAAGCGCGCTATTTTGTGTTGCAGACGTACGTGGAAAGCGACTGTTTCTAAAAAGCGTCTCTGGCGTCTCCAATGATACGATAATATATAAAGAACTTGCAGACGATGCTCAATTTTTAGCGTCTCATAACCGAGGAAGTCTGGATCGGTATTCTGAGAGGAGTTTGAAAAAGTCATTCATTCTTCGTCTGAAGGAAATTAGTGTTTTGTTGGAAGGTTGTTGCGTGGCGATGAGAACTTACTTTTTGGGAACAGGCGTCGTCCTCATAGGCGCTTCCATAGTAACGATCTTGTTTACCTCTGAGGTGTTAACGGCATCTCGTATTGACGGAATGATAGCCTCCACTACCAGAAGCAGTAATCGAATAATAATCTGTTGGTCAATCAAGCTGCAGTCACAATGATGATTCATCTTTGAAGGTAATCTGATGCTAAACGGTTGGTTCGTGACTATCGAAAACGTTCATGTGTACCTATACTTTCAACGTTAAAAAAAAAAAGACACTTCAATCTACTTGTGATTGGGTGTAACACGCAAGACGCTTGCACGATAAACGGTTTGATGCGTCGTGTGAGGCACGTCGGAGAGATGACCGAACCCTACCAGACGCCGCGATGCCAATCGTAGCGTCACCTGAACGGACTTGACGACGTGATTGGCTGGCGCATCTTCGTTCAAATTCACTTTTTTTTTTTTTCCTTTGATGAGTCGCAGATTGGTGATTTGACGTTTTGTCGAGCCCGTTTCTCGACTTTGGTCTGACATCAAATACTTGGCTTGTATCAAAGCTGCGTCTGTGTCAGATCTGATACAGAACGTGCCTGATACAAATCAGTGTCAGATATGACACAGAACATATGTGATACAAATGCTGTCTGTGTCTGCATTGAATTTTCGGAATCTGAGAGCAGATATCTGTTGAAACGCGAATTTCGAGCTGTGCGTGTTATAAATGTCTAGGTCAAAGGTTTCGGGTGACTCAATAATCTAGAGATTAAAAGATAAATGAAAAATACGCAGCAGTCGAGATTTGTTAAAACGATGCGGAATTTGTAGATGAAAAAAAAAGAGTTTAAGGTAGCTAATATTCATATTTTAGCTTAATTGAGGGTCACTGCCAAAACGAAATTCCGGACTTCTGGCTAGATTTTATTGGGGTACCAGAGATCTGAAGCGAGGATCATTTAAAGTATTCAAGTTTCCTCTGGGCTCTTATTTCTATCTGTTTTTTATTGTGCTGAACATTGAAATTAATAGTTCTTTTTTCCATCAGCGAGAGTCGTTTGCTGATTCGTCGAGTGTGCTTTTCGTCTGAAAAAAAAAACATATAAAACATGCAATTTAATTTAGCTCTGTATAGCCGATTCTGCGTTAGCGCCCGCGGTTCAAGGGGTCTGGTGGAATTTCATTACAATCCGATAATGGCGATGTTTATTGCCAGACACGTAGCAGTTCTTCGCATGTTTGCACCGAAAATAGAAATGATATTAGCACGAACCCCCCGTCCCCTCCCCTGCTCTTTTTTCTCTCCCATATATAAATACTTGAATTTTTACTTTAACTGCGGACAAACAACAATATGGCGTTCGCGAAAGTTGCCGAAAACGGTATTAAAGGAGGTCTTGGTAAACTTCTAGTTTCATGGTGCACCACACTTTGCTGGGTGCCCATAATGTGCTTTATTGATTACAAAGAGGTTAGTAAAAAGCTCGAGGTTTTGCAATTATTTAATTTAGTTCCTTTTTTCTCTTTTTTTAATTTAAGAAAATGGCAAATTTCCTATTCATACTACAGTTATGTGTTCGAGACACCTCAGATGAGGTAAGAAGTGTTTTTACGTGAAATGGCAACCCTGAAAAAAAGGTGCAGATACGTCTTTGTTCACTCAAATCCAATCTGAAACTCGGAGTTAGCGGAACAGCGAAAAAAGAGTGTAGCACTTCAGTCGTACTTGACCAATGTGCTACATTTTCTAGGTGACCGTCCATGGGACTGTCGGACGTAGTCTGCACGATTTCTGCCCCTATCGGTCACCTGGTTACTGCCACTATAGCTGTCACTCGACCACGAGACGCAGCGTCAAATCACGTGACGTCACGTTCTACGTTAAAAGCATTTGAAAAAAAAATCCTCCACCATCATCTCAGTTTACCCGCCAGTGGCATAAACAAAGAAGCGTTCCTTTGTGTACGCCATGAAAAGAAATCCGTCGCTCTGAGCAAATGTTTTATTTCACTCAGCTTCGATAACTTCCTCTCTTCAAAGACGCTGTAACGTTTTACAAAACATCTGTTTTAATTCCCACGTAACTCGTGCCAGCGAAACCGGGGTGGTGGAGTGAGACGTGGAACCTGATTCATTACGACGAAGAGAACGCCGCAAGCGCCTCTCGGGGGCACGGATCCGTACGTTAACGAAATTCAAGAGACAAGACGCATCGTCCCACTTTGTTCGCCGTGGCTGTTGCTACACACGCCGAGAACATCCGTTTGCCTTCCTTCCTCTCCCCGGGGCCAGACGCATTAAGGTTTTCCTGCCCGTATCGTACTGCAATTTCGGGAACACTCTTTTTTGGGGGGAGCAGTGTCTTTCTCCACTTCTTCGGCGTTAAACAAAAGAACAAAACGCAAGCGAAGTGAAGAGCCGGGGGGGGGAGGGGGGGGGGGGCAAGGGGGGGCCGCCACAATAGGATTACAGCGTTTGAGCCGCTCGCAGTCTGGGAAATAAATAATAAAAAAAGGCCTCTTGGAAGCCAAGACAAGCGGGGGAAAAAGGTAAGCAACCGAACAAGTATAGTAAACACGCCGCGAAAGAGAACGAACAGCTACGACAGAAACAAATAAAGGAGAACAAAATTTGCCCGGAAGAAACGAAGAAAAAAACAACGGGTGCTAGTCCTCCGCGAGGAAAAAAAGAGTACGTGTCCGGACTTACTTGCATCTCCCTCTTCACAAACAGAAGTTTCGTTTCGCTTTAAGCTGGACTGCGGCGAAGGTACACACACGTACGGACAGGCACAGACGCGTTACACGACGAAGAAACAAACAAATAAACAAAAAGCTCGCTCCATTCTCGGAGCTCGATTGGTTGAGACAGTGGGTTCTGCAAGTGACGCTGGTATGGTCTCCGCTTTCGATTGGTTGATTTGTCGGGGAAACGACGGAGGAGGGTGACGTAAGCGTATTGGCGACCACCGATTGGTTCAGTCGGCTTGCCACATAACCTTCAGTCTAATTCAGGGCGGGACGGAAAGTAGCGCCACGAACGCCGCGAAGTTCGTCTGCTATTGACTGTATCCTTCCGCCGACCCGCGTTCGTGTTTGTTTCGGTTCCGTTTTTATTTAATTTGTTGCGGGTTTTGAGAAAGAAGAGAGGTACGGAGGGGGGGAAAAAATATAAGAAAAGATCTGTTACGGCGGCGGCGCGGTGGGAAAGTGTTCGTCGGCAGAATAACAATCGGAACGGAACGTGGCATGCCGCGAAAAGTGGGGTGGTGCCTCTTTGCGGAATTAGCCATTAGATTTATTTAACCTCACTCCGCGATTCTTCTTTGCTTGTGGAGTTGTTAGTTGCACTTGTTGGTTGGGAGAAAAGGGGAGAAGGGGCGCCTGCGGCTTTGCGGTAACTCTCATCATGCTTGGGCGTGTTTGCCGTTAAAGAAGGGGGGGGGGGGGGGGGGTAGGGTCTACCAAAGATGACGTCACGCCCAGGCCTTGACTTTTAGGTGGTACTGGGTGAGGCAGGGAATATCCGAGTGGGTGAAGGCGCGTGAAAGATGTAAAAAGAAGTGCCCAACCTCGAGGTAGAATTTTGAACGTTGTGTGGTCACTTCATGCATACATATAGTATTGGATTTATCCGATGCGCGTCGCACCTGCACACGAATTTCTTTTTTTCTTTTTTTTTTTTCTGTTACATGAGATATATGTTTTTTTGTTTTTTTTTTATATATATAATAGTTAGGAGTCGTGGAGGCCATGAAATTGTATTCTACAAACGCAATGTCGAACGCAACTCAGACTGCTGTCTCCTTGTTTAAACTTGTCTTGGGGTGAGTGTTTCGCTGCATTGCAGATCAGCAGAAACTTGTAGTCTTTCGTTAACTTTTTTTTTCATTATTTAGGTTAGACCTTTAATCAGATAAGAGTTTTAGCGCATTGATAGGCAGTACATGCGATAGAAAAGCACAGCCATGTTTCGTTATTTCCAAAAGGGGCGAGCTCAAGCACCCTCTACAGGGGCCATGAAATTAATTTTACGCCGGAACAAATGCTTTTAGATCGGTATTTTAGTAATCGCACATCGTTTTGTGGACCAAGAGAAAGGTTAGAAAGTCTAAAACCTGCTTCTCGGTACGAAAGTTTGAAAATGTAGCGTACGATTTCGTACCCCCTTTCCTTCGAAAACTCCCGACCCTTTTCACTCTGATACATCCGCGGCGCCCAAGAGCACGTCGGCTGAACCCAGCCCACGCACTGGACGCGAGCACCGCGTCACTCGGACGTATGCGCTCGTCAACAATCATTCCGTCGACGAATATTCCACACCTCAGTGACTCATCACTTTTCGCCCGGGTGACAAGCGATGGAAAGGTCTATAGCGTATTGTTCTCTGAATTGCGTTATCGCACCGAAAAATGACTCAATACAGACCAATGTGCTGTCTACAGCACTGCGCGCGCGCAGACTGCCTGGTGATAGGGGGAGAAGATTTGTCTTTGCAGACTTAGGCTAGGTGGCGCAAGCTACCACCCGTTACAAAGGGTATAGCCATTAACATCCATCCATCGCGATTCGCGCGAGACGACGTGTTTGCGCATGCGCACTGCCGACAGCAGCGCCACCGCAGCGACTAGACGTCAAAGCCTCCTGTGTGTATGTGCAGGGAAAAGAGCTTTTGTTTGTGAAAACTATAAAACGTGCATCAGTTTTTGACCACCTGTTATCTATACATACAAAGGCGCCGTGACGCTGTCGTCTCCGAAACGAGCCGAAAGCCGAGCAATAAGGTTCCCCCACTGATCTCTATTGTAGTAGGCTAGATCGCGGATCGGGAGCCCGTCGGTGTCGCCACCGGCGGCTATCGCTTGACACCAGGCAATACACGCAACTCTGTGGGAGATAACGGGCTTATCGAAAAGCATCCACGAAGTTTCAGTGCCGACAACAGCTTAGAAACGGGTGAAATGGCACTTTTTCTCGTTCTTCCCATAGAGTCCCATGCATTGGCTGGTGTCAATCAATGGCCGCCGGGGGCGACCAGCGAGCTCGAGTATTACCTTAGAGCGGTGAACCGGAACCCACGGCATGCATCGGAATGACACCCCCCCCCCCAGTTGCCGCCATCTTGCCAGTTTGCCATATTAATGATCACGTGACGTTAAGATGGCTGCGTCCAGAGGTGGGCCAGATTAAGTCAGATCGCATTTGCCAGATCGCGGTCAGCAGACGGGACATTTGGGGTTGTGTTCCAATCTTACTCAAATGGATCCGAATTATTCCGGCGCATCAAGTAATGTGACAAGACAGATACAGCGATGCTGGACGCGGGTAGGTTTTCGAACGCAACGGGTGCAAGACCTTTACCCGAGAGTGAGATAGAGTACATTTTGGAACACGGCCACACGGCCGCCTGGATGGGGACCAAGCCGACCGAGCGACCGAGCCGAGCGAGCAAGTGCGAGCTGGCCGAGCGCGGCTGGCGCGGCGACGGCGATGCGAGTCGGATTTCAGTTTCACCATGATTGTCGTGCTGTGGGAGAATGGTAAATCTCCATGTGCGCCATGTTTGGCTAGGCAGACGATGAACAAATGAAACCGGGTATGGGCACCGCTCGAAAAGAATCGATCGTATGTGTCATCGCGTGGATATCTCGCATGGAAGTTTTGCATTCTCGCTGCACTCGACCAGCGGAATGTTCATGGCTATTAAGGTAAAGTGCACAGGGTATATAGAGTATCTGCAACTGGAAGCCGAGAAGGGATGCGCGAGAGAGCTCACGCATTCCTTCTCGGATCGGATCCACGCGTTGGTGCCCATACCTGGTCAGATCTTGTGCGATATGTGCATACCAGGTACAATTTGTTCATCGTCTGCCTAGCCAAACATGAAACACATAGAAATTTACCATTCCCCCACAGCTCAATCATCGCGATTCAATGCTCGCACCTCCGTCGCCGCGCTGGCCGCGCCAGCAGCGCTCGGCCAGCTCGCACCTGCTCGCTCGGTTCGGTCCCCAGTGTTCCAAAATGTACTCAATCTCACCCTTGGGTAAAGGTCTTGAACCCGTTGCGTTCGAAAACCTACCCGCGTCCAGCATCTCTGTATCTGTCTCGTCACGTGACTTGATCCGCCGGAATAACTCGGCGCCATTCGAGTAAGATTGGAACGCAGCCCCAGAGTACCCATCCGCTGACCGTGATCAGGCAAATCTGATCTGGCCCACCACTGGGCGCAGCCATCTTAAAGGCCGACAACCAGACTCGAGATTCTGCAAGGCAGAAGATCCTCCTCACCATAAGGGAGGAGAAACCAGGCAACGGTGGACAGTGTGGAAAGAGGGAGAGGAGGAAGCGAGGGAAAAGTGGAAAGCGCGAACTGGTGGTCGGTCTTTAACGTCACATGATCACTAATGTGGCAAACAGGCAAGATGGCGGCAACCGGGGGGGGGGGGGGGGTACAAATTTTGGCCGCTGGTTTACCGCTCTTAGTTTACTCCAGCTCGTTGGTGGCGACACTGGTCCCAAGCTGCCGAGGCCGCGGTGCGCGATCCCGCTATACTACAATAGAGATCAGTGGGTTCCCCCAATACTTCTAATGACGTCACTTCCGCCAGTTTTCCTCCCGTCTCCCTTCTCTCCCGCCGTCGCTTCTACTATAGCCCCCCTGACAGCCTAAAAAAACAGGGCGGGGTTTAATTATGCCAATTCAAGCTTCTTGCGTTCTGACTGGTTCGTCGGAGGTCTATTCGGCTAATGCTGCGATATCATTGGCTGCGGGACGGTAATGACATGCTCGCGAATCATATCTTGCGTTACGTTTTTAAGGCTGTCGGTTACAACAACATTAAAAAAATACTTTACGCACTTTTTTTTATATTGACTATATATCTGCAGACTGTCTTCTGTACGGTGTGTTAGTGCTATTGATATCGCAACTTTACCACTTCTTCCAATTAAAAAAAAAACGCATCGGCGTTTTCGTAATGAGACTCAAAAGGCACACACGGAATCAACCTCTTTAAAAAAAAAAAAAGAGAAAAAAAAACATACGCCCAAAATCAGAATGTGCACCATCCACTTTGGCTCCGGGAATCTCGACCCTCTCCAGACGGTCATTCTTTGTTTAATAATTGAGTTTTCTATTTTTCTCTTTTTTTTTTCTTCTTTTCTTTCGTTGAAACGTTGGCGCACTGTTTCCAAGCTGTCATCGTTTTCAGGTACCGTTCTCTCGTTTTGTTTTCTTGTCATTTACAGTCCTGGAACAAGACATCCCTTTGTACGCACCTGTACATACTACACCAGCCTAATCTTAAACAAACTCCTCTACCCCCCCCCCCCCCCCCCCCCCCAAGTCGACGTTTTCGCTTAGAATACCCAGGTAATTGGGCCCATTTTTTTTTTGTATCTCCTTTGTTTCGGGTGGGACTTTATTTAGTTTTACAGATTCGTCCGCAACTCCCTTTACCCTACCGAGAAATTGCGACGATGGCTATTTTTAGATTAAATTTATTCCACATTTTCGATCCTTTTTTTATTATTATCTTTTTTTTCCTTTTTAGTATTTTAACGGTGGCACATGACTTCGCTTCCGCTCGTTTTTATGGGATTACTCCTTTTTTTATTTTTGTAGCTCCTTCGTTCTCCTTTAATTCTTTGCTTTTTATGCCTGCGGCTGACCGCGAGTAATATGGATTTCTCCAAACTTACCATAAAGAACACTGCACTAACAGACTTCCAATTCTGCTCTGGTTTCCGTGCTCGCCCAGTTTTCCATCTTCTGGACTTTGTGTCGTCTTTAGAATGTCTTCTTAAAGGACCACATCTGTACGAGTGTCCAAAGACTACATTTTCCTTTTACTGCAGCAATGGAAAGAGAGAAAAAAATGATTTCCCGTAAAAAAGAAAACCGCTTTCAAATTATTCAGTTGTCCTCCTTCTCTCTGATTCGTTTTCTTTTTTTCGTGTAATCTCGTAACAGAGTGCTCGAATGTTTGAAGATTTCCAAGAAAACGATCATAATATGATTTATTCTAATTTCAAGTAAACGGTGGGGACCGAGAGGAAAAATAAAAGACGTTTTCAACTCCCTGAAATGCCGAATTAGAGCGCAGCTCTTGAAGAGGAGGAGGGGAAGGTACGGAGAGGAGGCTATGCCCCTCCTCCTCTCCTGCTCGCCTGCCATTTAGGGGAAAATTCCCCGCTAAATTTAGCGGAAAAAATTCCCCGCGGTTACGCCGATGCCGCTCAAGCCGGAAACGGGAGCCTAATGGCGCATTCACACTGGAAGCAGATCCGCGTTCGCCAAGCGGTCGCGGATGCGGTTCGCGAGCGACCCCGTTCAGACACACCGAGAGGCGGTTGGCGGTTTCTCGGCGATAACGCGTGATCTTTTGAGACTTGCGTTCGGCAACCCTGTTTTACAATCCAAAATCCACTTTAATTCAAGAACCAAAACCAAAGTATTGCTATTTTGGCACTCGGAATATTTTTCTCCGAGATGTTCGGACGCATCCCAAGTTCAGGCAGCGAAAAAAGAAGCATGGACCCGCCAAACTCGCCTGTGATTCCCTCGACTTCGCCCACAAGCAAAGCCCAGCAAGGCGCGCCTTGCTGACTCAGAACAGGATGCCCCCGACCTTTTCTTCGAAGTGGACCCTTCCCGCATGAATAGCTGACCTTGTTTTCGGGAAAGAGGGCCAGTTTTCCCCCTCGTTGTTGTTCGCTCTTATCATTTTCGAAGTTGTGAGCGGTGGGGTGGACCGTGGTGCGGGGGAATGTGTTCGGTGCTAGCCGCGGTCGTGGCTTCGTTGGTGGTGGACTCTCCTCTCGTCACTCGCTCGTCGATCGAGTCTACTGTTTGTTTGACATTAAGCTCAAATAAACGCCGTATGGATTACCTATGCACTGTCTAGTACGTACTCTTCATTCCTTGAGTAGGTTCCCTTCATTTATTTTATTAGTAGTAAACGTTACAGGTCGAGCTAGCGCAAGTACCCTGCTCCCTCCGCGGTAGTGCGTTGGCTGCGCAATCAAGCTCACGACGTCTCTGTCGGCCTTCGTGGTGGTCATGCACGGTGTCGAAAGCTTTCAATAGTTCACGCGACAAACTTAGTGGGTAGAAAAGCTGACATTTCGGTCGATCAGGGGCGGGTTCCGATGTTCTACAGGCAGAGATTAACAAGACAGCGAGCTTGGGCTGTGGCACCCGGAATAATAAACAAACTCTTACCCGAACCAAATCACCGGTGCGAAGCCCGTTAAAATTACGAGTCAATTCTTTTCGCGGCGGATTCAAGTGACGGACGTGAGCATCAAGTTTCTCCGTTGATTTGTCGAAAGCTAAGACTACAGCGCTAGGACTACAGCGCCTTGGACGCCTCACCAGCGACAGGTGCCATCTTGTTTTGAAAGTCACTGATGTCACGTCAGCGTCGCGTTGTGATTGGTTGCCGCCTTGCGGTTTGTGAACGCGGTTGGGAGAAATCGGTCCCGAACCGGTTGGCAAAAACGCGCTCCAACCGCTCGATCCTAGCCGCTTTGCGGTTGAGAACGCGCGGATCCGCTTCGCGAACGCGGATCCGCTTCCAGTGTGAACCGGAAGCGGATCCGCGTTCTAAGAGCTGCGCTCTAAAAAAGAAAAAAAAAAAGCCGTGTTAAATTGCCATCACGTTGTTCCTACATCGTGCAAAAGACACAGTGTTGGCTGCAGACACAAAGACAAAATTGTCTGCGGATACGTCTAACGCGTGTTCGAAACGCGTGTTCACTTTGCACATAAGTGTACTTCAAATCTGTCTGCAGGTTTTAGAGCGCAGCTCTTATTAGGCGCCCGTTTCCGGCTTGAGCGGTGTCGGCAGGCCGGCGCAGCCGTAGCCTTGGCTATTTTAACGCCGAGCGAGCGAAGAAGAGAGCGACCGATGAGCGAAAAAAAAAAAAGAGGAAAGTAGGGTGACGTCATGGCGATGTCACGGCGACATCAAATATGTTGATCACCCACTCCGGCAACTAGGACGGGTAGAGCCGTTAACATCCATGTTCCTTCGGGGCGCTCTTTCTGCGCTCAAGCGTACGGTTGTTGTTTCCGCCGCCTCAAAACATGGCGTTGCAATCGCCGCCTCTACTGCTGCCGGGCCGCCCCTACTTGCCCCTAGATGGCGCAAGTTGTCCTGTCGCGTCCCAGGCGGCCGGTTCGCCCCCACTCGCTGCACCCCCCCCCCCCCCCCCCCCCCCCCACCAATTTGCTTTCCTGATTTCATTCCTCATCGATTTCATTCTCGTCTTCTGGGGCTTTCATTTTATATCTTTTTTCATAAACCACTGTAGCGCAACTTCAGAGAAGCTGCTCCTCAAGTAGGTAGGAGGCAAGGAGCACACATTTATTTTTCATACATTTTTTATTATTTACACAGATGTCATACATAAAATGGAAGATAAATACAGTTAATAAAATTTACGGAACAATCGAACAGATAGCACGAGAAGCAAGAAAGAGCACAATGAAAGAAATATACATTTATAAAAGACATCGCACCACCACAGTTTTGATCAGCAGAAACTTCAACGTTTCGTAGACAAAAAATATGATTTGTTTTTGTTACTCAGCTGATAGATGACTTGTTTTACGGTTTCTGTGTTTTCCTATCAGCTGCAGACCTTTTCAAATGAGGCTTTTGCAGATCTCTTCTTTTAAAAGGCGTCAATTCACCAGGGTTCATAGCAGAACATCTGAAGGAACTTCTAGCCGATTGCTGGACAGAGACGGTCTCCGACTGTTCTGTCATGAAAGCACTAAGATTCTTCATCACATCATCCTTGTATACCAGATTGAGAATGCACGCCAGAAAGCACTCAAGCTTGCCCACAAAAGTAAGGCAAGGGTCTGTGAGCAAAAAGAGAGCACCAAAAATGCTTGCGTCATCCTGTGCGCTTAGCACGTGGTACGGTTCGATCTGCCTGCAAATTTCAGGTGCAGCGTCGCTCATTCGTAAGAAAAAACGAAAACAAACGTATGCTAAGTGCTGTGTTCACTGCCGCACGCGACTGAAAATCGCAACCAGGATCGCACCACATGGAACGGGCTTGAAACGAAATTTGCGACGAAAAACGAAACCTTACCTCTCGCTTCGGAACACCTTTTGGAATTGAAGGAATGACAAGACTTTTGACTTGCTGGGGTTCCCGCACCATTTCGCAGCGCAGTAGCGCCAAGGTATCCTCTTCCGAGAGCACCCGAACTTTCGAAGTCAAATTAGCGCGGACCGAGCGAACACCACGTTTTCCGCAGAACACTCGGACCTGACGATCACGCTCGTCGGCTGTCGGCGACCGTTGCGCCGGTGGCACCGGTTGCGCGGTTGCCTTGGCCACCGGCCCGGCGGCAATGTCGATCGTAACGCCATATTTTGAGGCGGTGCAAACAACAATCGTACGCTTGAGCGCAGAAAGAGCGCCCCGAGGAAACATGGATGTTAACGGCTGTACCCGTCCTAGTGGCCGGAGTGGGTGATCAACATATTTGGCGTGATCGTGACGTCATCCTGACTCCTGGCGGCCTCTACCGAGGTTATCTTGAACGCCGCTGGATGCGTGAGACTGGTGTGTCGCCGTCGGCGTCAACGTTACTAGATACCTTCAGTTATCAAACTCCCCCGGCGGCGGCCGTCGATGCGTGGCCCATTTTCGTTTCCGCTAGCCAGATGGCGCGGCGGCCACCGTTAGCCCGGTGCCCTGCGCTTCGTAGCGCGACGTGCTGGGTGTTTGTGCAGCAAATGAAATTAGTTACGAAAACGTTAGGGCGCAAACGAGCTGGTGAAGGTTTAACATAATTTTAGACAAACCCCCCGAGACTGGGGAAAAGACGAAGGCCAAAACAACACAGTCTCAACTCTGTGTGACACTCGGTGTGTTGTGTTGTCCTTCATCTTTTCCCCAATCTCGGGGGTTTGTCTACAATTAGGGCAATCTTTGCCTTAGAATTGTGTCATGCAATGCGCCTCCGATTTTTGCAGTCATTAGGGACCTCTTCAGACGTTGGGCAGAGGCTCTAAATGAGCGGAATGAACAGGAAAAAGCAGCAGCGGCGAAGCTGCCCGGAAAGTATCACCGCCACTCTTTGCGTACTCGTTACTGAAAACGAAAAATAAGCAAAGCAAAGAAACTTTATTCTCTCGGTGGCGCGAAAAGCACTTAGTGCGAGACACAAAGACGCACACACAATGCAATTGTTGAACGCGGTTTCATGATAGACGAGCTTTTTTGCTGGCGATGGCGACTCTCTCGAGAATTGCAGGCGACGGTTGATATCCCTCGCGTAAAAATGCATCCGCGTGACAAAAAAAAAAAAAAAAAGAAAATACAACATTTGGCACATGAACGTGGGCTTGTGCTGACCACAACCCAGCCGCGTTACATTGCACTTATCCAGCTTGTCCAGAACCTTCCAAAACAAGTCCCCACAGAGACCTTCCTCATCACGAGAGAGTCAAACTGCTGGGGTGCCTCAGGCTGCCTTCCTTGAAGCTCCGATATATGGTCAAGTATGCGTCAGAACCGACGACAGGAGCTGCTGAACTAATGTCATGCAGGCACAACTGGCACTCTGTGCGCTTGCTCATTTTGTGTACAACATACCCAGATAGGTAATACGCAACACTGTCGTCTGGTGAACCTCTAAAGTAGCTGTGCTCATCATTCATTTGGTCAGGAGTAACACATGGAAATGTCATTTTCAGTAGCCTAGCCTGAATCTCATTGCTCAAGCTAGCTCTGTTTGATCGACGAGCCTCTCCAGCGGTCTTCAATGTGTCCTCCACACGAACAAGTACAACATTCGGCTCGCCTTGAACTGCTGCAATCGACCGCTCACCTTGTTCTTTTCGGCGCCTGCTTTTTGCCGGGGACAGTCTGCGAGTAGGGGCTTTGCGCTTCCGTGTCGGTTTAAAAAGATACTTAGGACGATTCGGGAACAGGCTAGGCATGGCGTCGTGCTTCAGTGCCTATTTGTCGCACGGTATAGCTACCACATCGCCACAAACGTTGTGCTCGAAGACCTTCAAGATGTCATTATCGTGGAAGTGAAGGTCGCAAACGGAAGACGAGCTCGAAAGCTTTTTGTCCAGCCTTGGTGCTGCGCGCTTCCAGAGTTCAAGGCGGTAAGCGTCGCTGGCTGGGTGGCCTGAAAAAATGTCTCTTCCGCAAATCGCATAGAATCGTCCCCGCTCTTACACCGCTGCACGAGAGCGTGGCATGCTTCATGCAGCTGCAGCACGATGCACAAACACAACACACGCGGCTACGAGCGCAAACGTAACCAAACGGAAACACCGCCGCCGCACACTACCCGCAACGTGTTCCACGTGTTGCTATGCCGGGTCGGCCGTGGGGTTTGGCGCCTGCCGGGCAAGCTCCGTCGCGCGCGCCCCCAAGCGGAGCGCAACAGATAGGCGTCAGGCGGAGCTCCGCAGTTTGAGAACTGAAGAGTATCTAGTAACGTTGGTCGGCGTAACCGCGCGTTGCATAATGGGACGTTTCCCATAATGCAACGCGCTCGTGACATCACGTGTGACGTCACGAAGATTATGAGTGACGTCACGAAAGTCACTTGTGAAGGTGACGACGAAGGTGACTATCTTCACAGTGAGGGTCACGTGAAGGTCACGACCTTCACAGTGAAGGTCCCATGAAGGTCACGACCATCACGAGGGAGGATGGGGAGGAGGAGAGGTAGGAGAGGGAGAAAGAGGAGGAGGAGGGGAGGAGAGAAGGGAAAGGGAAGGAGGAGAGGGTGCGGAGGGGGAGGAGCTCTCCGTAACCTCCCCTCCTCCTTTTCAAGAGCTGCGCTCTAATTCGCCATTACAGATTGTGAACGTCTTTCATTTCTTCTTGTACTACCAACTTGACAGGACTGTGATAAAAGGCAGGATAGATTTTAATTGGTATACCCTTTGTAACGGGCGCTAGCTTGCGCCATCTAGCCTATGTCTAAAGCGACAAGCAGAAACCGGCCACAGACAGTGTCTGCATACCTTCTTTTGTACGATGTGTTTTTGCAGTGTGACCTCGACTTCAGTCGGCTCGACGAGCTCTAGGACCCCCATGCATTTTGCAGCAGCTGCGCGATGGGGAACTTCGTACATAATTAACTAATCGTTCGGCATTTACAAACACGAGGGAAAACAAAACAAAAGTCGCAACAAAACTCTGCTTGCAGCACTTGTCGTAATCGAGCTTACGTTTGTCCGCGTATTTTCGACAGTAAATTAGGGAGTTTGTGAAGCACACAAATAGCTCTCTCGACACAGCGTGATTTTACGACGGCTGACGATAGAGCTGAAGCTTACAGCTGGTGCTGTTCGTCAGTACCGCCTTAAAAAGGCACTAACACCTCCAATTTCTTTTTTTTTTAGTTATTAGGCAATTTAGTAGGGTGTCGGGAGACTACCCAATCAATATTTTGCTAGAGAGTCCAGTAAACACCAACACAGTGTTTAGAAACAAGCCCGCTTCGGCCACACAAGGTGTGGGTACTGCGTATGCGCAGAAACCAAATTTGGGAGGAGGGAAGCGTTTGCGCATGCTCAGTACCGACAGCAGCGCCACCGGAGTGGAGTGACGTCAGAGAGTTGAGCTTGTCTATGCGTTTAATAAAGTCAAAACAAACTCACCTGCTCGAAAATGAAACCGAAACATGAAGGAAATGAAACATGAAGGGGGATCGGTGGCCAAGTGGGCTAGCGCACACCAACTCGAAGCACGTGGAGCGAAAGCTCGCGCTGCAGACCCCAGGGATCCTGGGTTCAAACCCCGCCCCTGCCCGTTTCGATCTGGATGAGCATCGTACCGGCGTGCGGTCATTTATCGCTACTGCGTGGTGCGCGTTAAAGACCCCAGGCTAGCTGTTGTACTGCACTCGCTAAATTTATCATCTACAGCGAGTGACTCGTCGCACCTTTGAAAGGGCTGACCAACTACACGCTTTCTAATGATCCACACAACCCCTCGAGACATGAACATGGAAGCCCATGGCCGCGACGGGCGAATGATGCGTACCGAGGAGGAGGGAGTTGCCGGAAGTCATGTGGCTACACCTGATCGCGTTTTTTTATCCGCTTTTTTGGCGTGTGAAAAAAACGACAACGACGACGATGACGAAATTCCGTGCACCGTTTGTCGTGCCGTTATTTCGCACTTCTCTCCCTTCCGCTCGATGTTCTGCGCTTGAAGATCGATTGGCCGGTACCACGAACGACAGTTAAGAAGTAGCGGCCCCACCTCCGTCGCAACGTTGGTTCCTCGTGCGCCGCCATCGCGTGCTCCAGCCCGCGGTACGTCGCCATTTCCCGAATATTGAATATTCCGCTTCACGACAACTTGGCGAACTGTGGGGTCTACGGACCCCGCGACCCAATAAGAGCCTCGGAGCAAAGCACGTGACCACTCCATGGTCAACACAAACGTTCTTGTGACGTCTTATTGGGTCACGGGGGCCGTAGTCTCCACAGTCTGCCAAGTTATCGTGAAACGAAGTATATGTACCTGCTGTGATCTGTGCAAAGTTTTCTTTTTCGATCAGCGGTATTAGCAGCTTCCTGGGAGCCACTAAAATGTGGTTAGTATCCTTTCATTCTCATATTAATATTGAATGTGTGCCTTAGATGACCCACGACTCTGAAGATATTTGGTACGCTATTGGTTGAACGTCATGTGACCATGAAAAAGAGAGTGACATCGACTGAAACCGGGAAATTTTCGACCGGCTGTTTTCGGGCGTAGAGAAAGGGAATTTCGAGCCGCAAGTTGTGTTCTGGGTAGTTGGGTTCTTACAGAGCGTGATCAAATAAAGACCACGAAGGACATAAATATTCTGTCAGTGTCCCTTTAAAGGGACACTGACAGGGTATTTATGCTCGCCACGGTTTTCATTTGTACATGACATACGAGCGCCAAGATACCCAGAACACAATTTGCTGCCCAAAATTTTTTGCTGTTTTGTTGTTGTTTTTTTATTCCGAAAAAAAAAAAAACCGCTGATCGAGAACTGACTGGTTTAAGTCGCACTCACTTTGTTCTCCGTGGTCACGTGCCGATTTCTATGGTTTCTGCCCACTCGACAGGGGTTGCAACGAACTTGCGCTACATAGAGACCCGTTTTAAAAATGGGCGCCATCTATTAGCAAAAAGCACGTAACTTTTGACGGGCCTTGATGCACAACGTAGAACAAAACACGCTTCTCACCATCATAGATTGGCATGGTTAACAATATGATATTCAACTAAGATCAGATTAGTACATATTTGTATCACGCATATCAGTAATATTTTAGGAGATCATAAAATGATAAGCAAAGAGGAAGCTAGACCACTGTGCCGTTTTTTTAATGGTCTACACACACAAGCACCAAATATAATCAAAGTCGTGGGTCATCGAAGGCACACTCTCAATATTAAAAATAAAATAAAAATTCTACCTATTTTCGTGGCTTCTAAAAAAAAAACTGTAAATGCGTTGACTGAAAAAAACAAAAGTTGCACAGAGAATTGAAAGCGAATTGTGCATTCTCTGCATACTTCTCAACATGGCGTCGCATCGTGGCGGGAGTCGCAGACTGGACGGCTGAACGAAGCGGTCTAAACCATAGCGGCGGACGAAGGGCGTGGGACCTCTACTTCAGAACTGTTGTTCGAGGTACCGGCGAATCTGTCTAGCTTTACCCATCGAAACCAGTCGGATTTCTTCCGTACGACACGCCCAACCGCCGAGCTGATTCCCACGAAGACGTCGCCGAGTCGTCGCCCCTTCGCCTGGCCGAAGACATATTCTCGTCTTACAAGCACAAATTGCTAAGAGGTTGAAAAACGCGCAAACGTCAAGTACAAAATGCTTCACTTTTGCGTGTTTTTTTTTCTTTTTTGTGCGACGTGCGACATGCGCATTTTTCGTCCGCTTCGCACAACCAAAAAAGTGAAAGAAAAAAAACATAAACGCGGTAGGGTGTACCCACGTGACTTCCGGCAACCATCTCACTACATTTCTTCTTCCTCACCAGTACAGTTTCAGTTTCGGTTTCGAGCAATTGCGTTTCTTGACTTTATAAAAATATCCGTGACGCTGTAGAAAAATATTCATTGGGTAGTCTTCTGTGACCATATTAAATCGCATGGAAAAAAAAATCTTAATGTTTGGGGCTGTTAGTGTCCTGTAGAACATGACAGCGCACAAAGGACAAGGACAAAGGAAAATAACACACAAGACACACAATCTCTGTGTCTTGTGCGCTCCTTTCCTTTGTCCACGTCTTTTCTGAAAGGTTAAGTTCCACGTGTCTTCATTCCAAATTACCAACTAGCCCAACTCACCACCCTTCTGTAAGTGTCCCTTCTAGTGCATGCCTTTAATTCGCACACAAGTTTAATCTGCCTTTTTCTTAATGTAAAAAGGATAGATAGTGCCACCATTGCCCGGTGCCGTGCTGCCATTGGCCAGCGCCAAGGTCAAGCGCGGCACTGTCCGATCACAGCGATCTCGCCTCCTTTCTCGTCGGGTATCAACTATGAGCCCCAGTTTGTTGGCTTCCCCTCGGTAAGAGCCTTGCTGCAGTGAAGCCCGCTTGCGGGTGATAACGCTGGTATTTTTTTATTAAAAAAAATGAAAGCCGTTTACCACTCCCTGTAAAACCGGATTCGAGCGCAGCTCTTGAGGAGGAGGGAAGGGTACTGAGGGGAGGGTATACCCCTCCTCCCTCCTCTTCACCTCGTGATCCTGCCAGCTACTCCTCCTCCTCCTCTCATCCTTCAACCTCCTCTTCCTCTCATCCTTCAACCTCCTCCCCTCGTCTCCTTCTCCCCCTCCTCCTCAAGGAGGGGCGGGGGGTCACGTGACCTCGGGGGGGGGGGGGGGGGGGGTAACGTGACCTGGGGGTCACGTGACCTAAAGAGGGTTGAATCGTCAAGTGACCAGGGGGGCCACTTGAACTCGGGGGGTCACGTGACCTCGCGGGGGGGGGGGGGGGTCACGTGACCTCGCGGTTACGCCGACGGCGACGCCGCTCAAGCCGGAAACGGACGCCTAAGAGCTGCACTCTAAAACAACTTCCAACATCGTTTACGTTCATCGCTTTTCACAAAGAAGGATGCAACGGCATGTGCGGAGCTTAGTGTTTGTCCTACGGGAGTTGGTATAGCGTTCTACCCTTCGGAAAAAAAAAAAAGACTAATAAAAATCCACGAAACGAATAGGAGGTTTAGCGCCGTGGAGCATTTTACAGTCCGGTAATAAAACGAAAAATAAAGATGGCCTGAAGAGGTGAACAGCCGGGAACGATTAAAATGACTGCATGTCGAACCGCAGTGCTATGAGCACTGAATTTCTTTGATACTGATCGCCGTGTTCGAAAGTAAAGTCATCACAAGACGCATTTTGTGAGGAAAGCACCGCTGTTCGAACAAAAGCATACGTGCAAAAATACATTTCTTTTGCTGGGTACATTGACGCTCATACATCGCGCATCTAAAAAAAAAGAAATATATATAAGAGTGTAAATTTACTTCGAAGCTTTTAGTATAGTTTTATTACATACTGGTTGATGTTTCGGCCTTCATCAGGCCTTTATCAGGCCTGACACAAGCCGAAACGTCGACCAATATGTGATTGAACTCCGCTGAAAGCTTCGAAGTACATTTACTTTCTTATACAATTTTTGTCGTCCTACGAAATGGCCTTTTCCTTAAATAAATAAATATATATATATATATATATATATATATACTTTATACCTCTCTCTCTCTATATATATATATATATATATATATATAGAGAGAGAGAGAGAAAGGTATAAAGTATTTTCTTAGTTTTATTCTAAATTCCACCAGTTGTTTACCACCATCTGCAACACGGCGCCACGGGTTCATTTTTGGCCACGCGAACAGCGCCAACTACCCGTTTCCTGGTCGGAAGTAACCGGAAGTGTCCTATTTATTAAATCCAAGCATGACTCCACTAGCATACCGTAAGCTCCGAAAACTCGTGACAGTAGAAGGTTCATTTTCAAGGGAAGTAGATAAACTAATAAACAGTAAAGTTGTGAAAAGAAAAAAAGAACATATCTTTAGGGAATTCTTTTTTCTTTATATACATATAAATATATGAAACACGTCTCTCTTTCTTTTTTTTTTTTCGCTGTTTTGTTGGAAATCCAGCAGCCGGCATACCGCATTTGGAAGGCGGCATCGGGCTTATTCGAATTCCGGATACGAATCCGTGACCATTATTCTTTCCTGGTGGTTTAGTTATGGTTATTTATTTATATATATACTTTCGTTCGTTATTTGATATCGAACACGGCCATAGTGTTCAAAGCAAAACAAAACAAAAAAGAAAAAGATTTTGGTCGCGGTGGTATTGGAATAACTTTATACTGTGGAAAGAAAAAAAAAACGCGAAAAAAACTTACTCTAAATACGCAAAACAATTGGATTACAAAGATTCGCAGAAGCAAAACTAACTTCCGCGTTTCGGCTTTTTTTTTTTTCCTTTGTATTTTATGAACAGATTCAGACACTACAAATTCATCAGTAAAAATACAAAAACACACGCGCATGCGATAAAACAAACGATATGGAACGTTTCTTTAATTCTCTAAGAAGGTTCTTTTTTTTATTGTTCACTTTTTTTTTTAAAGAGAAATGCAAGGAGGTGTATTTTTCTCAAAGGTGTCAGAAAAGAATATCCATATGATAACACACGCGCCAAAAAGAAAAAAAGAAAAAAAACAAAGACACGAGAAATGAAGAACAAAAACTGTTCCACTCGGACTTGAAACGGAGCTCGCAGTAGCGAAAAAAGTTTGATATATGATTCCCGCTGCCTTTTTGGAGGGGAAAAAAAAAGGGGGGGGGGGGGGGGGGGGGAAAGGGGCCTTTATTTTTTTTTTTTTTTTTTTGTAGAACAGGTTATCTTTCTGCACTTTGATTCGTTTGTTTTACAAGTTTCTTTTGATTATTTCTCTCTGTTTGTATGTAAGAAGGGGAGGCTTTTTGTGTGGAAGGATGGTATAGCGCCAAGAAAAACGAACTTCATTTTTTTTATATTAAGTATTGTTGTTTTCTGTTCCCAAGTGGTTGTGCGGGTTGTTAATTTAGTGTCTCGGCTTCTTCGGACCCTTTCTATGACTAAATAAAGCGTACACAAACAACAAAAAAATGTATAATATTGATTTTATTTTAATACGTTTATGTTTTTGTTTTGTTAATGGTTTAAAACGAGATTATTCAAACACGTGCATTGTAATAAAAACCAAGTAATCGGCGAAAAAATGTTTGTTTTTTCTCAAATCTTTTTTTACCATTTGTTTTCATCCTTCATTTCAATAATTAAGAACTCGCTACCTTCTCTTCTCTTCTTATTAAATAGCGTTAAAAAATAATTAATTGAAGTAAGAAAACATACCTCCACGGGAGAAAATTAATTATGATAAGAACCTTTCTCTCTTTGTTTCTCTTTTTCACAGTAGCAATCCTAATTCCGAAATAAAATTGTTTAAAGAAAATTGCTTTTTATTAAGGACATATTGCAGGAAGTCAGGATATCGTACGTGATACCAACTTCCGTCCTATTGCCATTACACCAACCGAAACCCAAGGCTTCGATCGCATCGTACAGGATAGCTGATATTCTGGCAATCGTCTAGGACAGCTGATATTTTGACAATTGTCTAGGGTAGCTGATGTTTTGGTTAGCTAGTACTTGACTTCTCCTTGTATTGGATCGTCCTTGGATTGGCTTGCCTTGGCTCACTTCTGTCTTGGTCCGATCTCAAGCCAGCAAGCGCAGCCCGCGGAGCTATCGAAAGAGTGATCTCTTTTTTTCCCCTGAGAATAACAGGTCTATAAAGTAAGAGGGCGAGAGAAAAAAAAAACGAAAAAGACATAAACATGAATACCATCAATAACGAAAAAAAAAAAAAAAAAAAACCTTTATCGAATCGAAAACGACCCCCAAAAAAAATAAAGAGAGTCACACGCTCGCAGAAATACGAAAGTTAGACAAAGCGGGTCGCATCCATCACAGGTGACACAAGATAAATAGAGGCTCAGTGGCGGACCACTTGGGATTTTTTTTTTCCTCTTCTTCTTTTTCTTGCCTCTCTGTCCGCCGCCATAGTTATTCCTCTACTTACGTTCCCGGGGACACTTTCTGTTTTGTCGTTTATTATCCCGATGATTACAATCTCTGGCGTGATTAAATAGTAGTGAACGCGCGATTTTTTTTTTTATCTTGTACAGGATGACTACGGCTGCTGGGACGTTATTATTACTATTACAAACTTACCTCGAGTCTGCGTGTATGTGGGTGCACGCGTCAATGTTCCTGCTGTGTTTTATTCCGGTCCTTCGCCATTTTTATTGGGTTTCGCTTCCTTTAACATTGTCATCTTTTTTTGTTGTTGTTGTTTTTAGTCCCGACGTTGTTTGTCTTCCGTTTGGTGGCGCCACCTGTGTCGATTCTTTTGGGTCTTGTGTTTCCTGTCGCTTGTCAGGCCTTGCTCGAATTGAGTTAGTAATTGCATCACTCATTCGACGCACGAGGGTTATTGCATAATGCTGGTATTGTTAAAGTAGCAAGCAAGCTTCTTTTTTTTTTTTTAGCCGAATTGTAACGTTTACAAAGGCAGAACACAGGTGCGATGTCATGTTTAGCCGAAAAGTAACCTAAAATTTGTTCATTACTCTTTTCTTTTTTTTAACGTCGCTTATTTTAATCGAAGGTTAATAATAGCACGTCGTAAAAATACAACGTATCAGTTCTTAGACTAAGAAAACTAAATTATTTTAGCTATTTTTTAGTGTCATTATGTCATTTTTGTTTATTTTGTGTGAACGGTACGGCGGCTTTCTATACTGAGAGCAGTAGTGGTACAGTTTTTAAATACTCGTTAAAGATTTACAAAAAAAAAACGCTTGGAAAGCGATTAAAAATAAAACAAGACGTAAAGTGCGAAAGTAACATTATAAAGTGAAAAAAAACGTAAATATAAAATTTCCAAGCAATGATGAGTCTCGACTTCAATCTGTCAAATACGAAAGATAAAAAAAAAATGCTGCACCGAAGGGACGTTAGGGACCTCTGCTGCCAATCGCCGAATGATCCATCAGATTTTTTTTTTTATCTTTTTCTTACGTAGCAATCCTGGGGCAGGAAAAAGGCGAGTCAAACATGCACAAAACTCTAAGTATTACTGTCGTATTGTGTCATTTTGTGTAAAACATTAGCTCCGTTTGTCGTTTTCTGCCTGCCGCTCCACTAGGGTTACTGCTTCAGTAGAAAACCAGCTTGGTCTTTACTTTCGTTTTAGTTTCATTAACACATTTTTCATTCTCTTTAGTCTAGAGAACAACACTTCGTACGCCTCGTACTTGTAACAGCCGTATTAGTATAGGGCAGTCTGTAAAAAAGAAAGTAAATGAAAAAGGCATTTGTGTTTTGAAAATAACTAAAGCGTCCGAAAGGCAGGAGGAGTCACTGTGAGAACATTTTACTTTTCTCACTCAGAGTTTAATGATTTCGCGTAGAAAAGTATAACTTTCTTGCCGAGCAGGGGCGGATCCAGAACTCCGTTTTAGGGGGGGGGGGGGGGGGGGGGCGCAAAATTTGTAAGGATACTATTCTCCCATTCTTTCTTGTGCACGGCGGTTTCTACCTATGGCAAATTGCCCTCCTAGAAAGGGGGAGGGGGGGGGGGGGCAGCCGCCTCTGTCGTTCCCTCCCCCCCTTGGATCCGCCTCTGTTGCCGAGGCATCGGGTTTACCGCTCTAATGTTGTGCTATTGCGCAAGAATATCCTGTGATTCCGCACGTAATGGCAAGTGACGCCATACAAAAGCTAGAAACGTTACTCGTCCAGTGACGAGCTTTTTACCGGTGCAATATTCACCGTTCGTGCGCTTGGAGCATGCTACGCTCGTTTTCCGAAGCGAGCAACACGCACGTGCTGGGCTGTGGATTTCTAAACATTGCAAGAGTGTATACTATACCTGTTAAACAGATATCTGTTTTTAGAAAAAGAACTAGCTCTGCGGAATAAACTACTTCCATAAATCGGCCACCGCGCACGTTGCATTTTGGGAACTTGTGGGCCAGGAGTGAAGTTCGCATGGGCTTAGCTTCCCGCTGATTCCCCCAATGCATAACGGGGCATCGCGCCGCGATGAGGCGTTTTGAGTTCAGAAACAAGTTTATTCCTGATGTCGTATTGCGAATTAGATTAAAATCACAGACATAGAAAGGGTGGTCGTCGTCGTCAGCGTCATCGGCTAGGTGGAGCAAGCTGCCGCCCAATACAAATATTATTAATGCTGTCATCTATCCGTTTGGCGTCGGCGACAGATAAAAGCAGTCTGCATCCGTTTCAGCTTGGCTTTCATTACATGCCGTTCTTCCTTTACCTCCGCAGAGCCTGCATGAAGACGGCACGGACTGCTTTAATGGACGGCCAAGCTACACTGCACTTCTCCATACCTTCCCCAGTTCCCTTTTTCTCTTTCTTCCTTTCCCCCTTCCCCAAATCCTGGCTGCCGCCTCCGGTCCACTAAATGCTACAAGGAAAGCTCGTTAGTTTCGAAATCGGGCTTTGTGCACCTACCTAATTTGCGCCCAGCACCCTCCCCCTCCCCCCCCCCCCCCCCCCCCCTCCCCCGAAATTCCCCAGACCCTTTGTTCCTTTTTAACCGCCCTCCAGCGCATTTGCCTTCTTTCTTTCTTTCTTTCTTTCTTTCTTTCTTTCTTTCTTCTTTTCGTTTTCGGCGATTACTCGCTTGAATATGTAAGTATTCCCGGTCCGACGTTTTGAATTTTAAAAAACGGCTGACTTTTTTTTTTTTTTTTTTTAAAGAAGAACGTTTTACGAATTTGGTTGGGTTTATAAAAGTTAAGAAAACAACTCAGATAAACTGAACGCGGGACAAAGATGAAAAAAAAATATAATTGTTGCCCAAATCGTTGCGCAGATTGTCGGTCTTGAATGCGATAGAGTTTTTGCACCGTTTCGAACTGCGTTTCTTCCTGAAAGGGACCGTGAAGGCAATTTGGAAGTTTTATTGAACGATTGAAATGGGCGCCAGGGACTTCTCAGACACCGTCGACCAAGTTCTAGTACTTGTACCTATTGTCAGTTACAGGCTAAGAAAAGTATTCGAGGGAATGGAGGACTGGGGAGGAGGAAGCAAATGGAATGATGAAGAAGAAAAGGAAACCTCCTCCTCCCTCCAGCATTCCGTCTGCTTCCTCCTCCTCAACCTTTCTTTTTCCTTAACCGGTAACTGACTATAGTTACTTTTTTTTTAATTTAGATGTTTCTCTCTGAGTATATGTGCATAAACATAATGTGTGCATAAAATCAATGAACCAATACATATATAATATATCGCGTCACATTCGTTAAGTGCTTGGTTCCTTCCCGTATGCATAATTCTGAAGTATGTTTATATTAAATGCGCGCCGCCATGCTTCGTTCGTTACAAACCGAGTCACAGACGCGGAAGTGCGTAGGGAGTTCACTTAGGAACGCTATCGCGTGTCAAGAGGGTTCGATTTTGCGAAGCACGACACACCACTCACAGGTTTAGAATCACCGCGTCTCTACGCTAACTCTTTTTTTTTCTTTTTTTTTTTTTTGCGGGTTTAAATTCTTTAATTTTTTTTATTGTGTTAACTTGATTTATTCGAGTCCAAAACGCAGAGACTCCCGAATGTATCAACGGAAAAAACGGTGAATTCGACGATGAAAGGTAGCGGGTGTCTTCTGATCACGATCGCAGCGAATTAACTAACCGATTTTCCGATTCCGTCGCGTTTTTTTTTTTCGTTTTTATTTGTCGGCTTAACAGATATTTTGACGGATAGTGTCGATGGATGGATGGATGGATGATGGATGAATCCGACTGAGCCCTTTGGATCGGGCGGTTGCTTACGCCACCTAGCCATTTTGTTTCACCATTTAAGCTAAGAATATTTAAATGCGAAAACGATATTCACTCCGCACTCCAAAGAAAGTGAGGCTATAAAACCCGCTTGCCATCAGTTAATAAGAAGATACCTAGTTTTCTCTCGCTTTCTGCCACCATTCACTTAATCTTTGCTTGGTAATCTCTACTGTCTTGAAGTCCACTCTCCCTTCGCTGTCTCTAAAACCCAACGGCTTTATTAAATCTATGTTGTCTTCGGTAGGCACAGGGTGAAGCCCTTTACAGTAGAGTATCAAGTGCTCAGCCGTCTCGTCCTCCTCTCCACAAGCATCGCACACCGTATTCACTTCCTGGTACTTCGTTCTGTATGTTCTGGTTCGCAGAACACCTGCCTTTGCCCCAAACAACAATGAACTTCCCTTAGAATTGTCATAAATGCTTTCTTTGGCAATAACTGTTTTGTTTGATCTATAGCTTTCTAGAGCCGTTTTTGTCTGCATCTGCATTCCCTCTAGCCACCGATCTCTTTCTGTGGCCTTAACTTTCTTCGTAACTGTGACCTGCTCTTCCGTATCTCCACTATAGCCTAAAAACGTTCATCTTAAATTCCTGGTGCGCTGTCTACAGTTTATGTCTATACTCCTCATGTATAAATAGCTGAAAACCTTTCGTACCCATTGCTCCCCATCCATTTTCCTCAACCGATCCTCAAATTTTATCTTGCTCACAGCTTCCCTGCCCTCAAATGACGCCCATCCCATGTCTCCTTGAACTCCCTGGTTTGGCGCTTTGCAATGTGCCCCCAAAGTCAGCCTACCTACTCCACGCTGTTTTATTTTTAGTTTTGCATGCACATCGGAATTCATGCATAGCACCGCGTTTCCAAAAGTCAAGCCAGGCACCATGACCCCTTTCCAAATCTCTGTCACCACGTCACACCTGTTGTAATTCCAAAGTGCTCTATTTTTCATTACAGCTACATTTCTGTTGCCCTTACCTATTATATACTTTTCATGCTCACTGAGATGCTCTGCACCATCACATATCTCTACTCCTAGATACTTGTATTTACTAGCTCTCTCAACTGTAATATTCTGTATCTTTAGCCTCTCAAGTACATCACTGTTAAAAATCATGACGGCTGATTTTTACTACTAAATCCTAAACCTAATTCCCCTCCTTCCCTACCACAGATGCTCATTAATTTCTGCAAATCTATCATGTTGTTAGCCATTAGTACAATATTATCCGCATACATCAATCCCGATAAGGATTGCTGAATATTTTGGCCTAGCTTACTGTACGAAAGGTCGAATCCAAGCCCACTCTTTCTCCTAGTCTATCCTCCAATCCTCTCAGATACAACATAAGCAGCAAAGGCGAAGACGGGCTTCCCTGCCTAAGGCCTCGTCTTATCTCTATTTTCTCCGTCGCCTTTCCTTCCCATGTTATAATCACCTTATTATCTTTGTAAATGTTCCTTAGTAGTGCTGTTAGTCCTTCATCTAGGTTTAAACCCTCCACTATGTCCCACAGATTCCTTTGGTTCACATTTGTCATAGGCACCCTTGCTATCCAGAAATGCCAGCCAGAGCTGTCTGTTTTCTTTTTGCGCTATTTCTATACACTGTGTTAGAGAAAATAAATTGTCCTCCAACCTTCTTTGCTTCCGAAACCCGTTCTGTAACTCGCCCAGCATGCCCTCACAATCTACCCATTCCTCCAGTCTGTTCTTCATAACCTGCATTACCAACCTGTAAATAACTGGTGTCACTGTTATGGGACGATAATTCCTAATATCAGACTTATCTCCCTTTCCCTTATATATCATACTCATTCTACTAAGCCTCCATTCATCTGGAATATTTCCTTTTGTTATCATAGTGCTCATTACCTCCCTTAGTTTTGCCTGAGGTTTATGACCCAAATTCTTCACCAGCTTGATTGGGATACCATCTGTGCCTGTCGACGTGCCACTAGGGACTCTTCGTTCCGCCTTTTCCCATTCTCTTTGTCCAAAATCCGCGATGTCACAAGCTGAACTGCTACTTCCTTCAGTTTTCCTATCTTCCACATGAACCCGTTCCCAAAATGTCTCCTCCATCACTGCTGCTATATGTCGTATCGCATCATCTCCCTCTAATTGATCACCCTGATGCGAGAGTATGAACCTCTGTCTAGCTTGCGTCGTTTGGCCGAGTGAGTTCAAGTGCTCCCAAAACTTCTTGGCTGCGTTTCTATCTTTCTTGCTTACATTACTCATCTATTCCTCACCCTTTCTCTGAACTTTCGCATTGATCAAACTGGATTCCTCTCGGCGGCATGTTATAAAAGTGTCCCATTTTCTTTTTACTTCCGTTTCTGACTCCCCACTACGCTTGGAATGCCTGTGTTCTCTAAAGGCTTCCTGGCGTTTTTGTACCGCTTGCTTCACTTCTTTGTCCCACCAGCTTCTTGGTCTATGTCCTTGTTTCCCCTTTCGTCTACTCTGAACTTTGTCTAGTTCCAGAGCAAAAGGCTTAGTTAGGCTCCCATAGGCCCATAGGTCGATGTTCGTTTAAGCAGCGCCATCTGATGGTCCCTATCGGAGTCACGATACGTGTACCCTGTGCTCGGTTAAAACTTCCTCTATAGTTATACGAAAAGAAGATCAGAATTTTTGATAAACGTGTTTTTCTTTTTCTTTTTCATCTCAGCATTTGTAAATGTTCCGTCTCTTCCTGGGACAGGAAATCCGACGCACTTGATCTGCGTAAACAGTAACTGCCTGTTAGCGCATACAGCGCCGCGCTAACTCGGCGTCATGTTAGCGCTTTGCGGCATGTGGACCCACTTTTTTTTTCTGGCTTACACGCACAGTGCAGCACTAACATACAGCATTGCTGCCGAGCCAACTGTACTATCTCAGCGCCGAGAATACTGGGTGTATCAAGGAGCGGCCCGGCTCTTTAAATCGACCGCAAAATTCGGTTTCTTAACCTATCGCGTTCCCATTTTGTACAGCGTTGGCCACAGGTGGTGCATTTTTTCTATAAAATTGGCAAAGAGCGAACTTACCTGAGGAAAAAGTAAAGAAAGAAAAAAGCTTAACTCTTATGGAAACGCAGCGACACCACCGGTCTTCAAACCATAGGGCGCCTTAAGGTTTGAAGACCGGTGGCTTCGCTGCGTTTTCATAGGAGTTAAGCTTTTTTCTTTCTTTACTTTTTCCTCAGGTAAGTTCGCCATTTTCCAATTTTATAGAGGAAATGCACCACCTGTGGCCAACGCTGTACAAAATCGGAACGCGATAGGGTAAGAAACCGAATTTTGCGATCGGTTTAAAGAGCCTGGCCGCTCCATGATACACCCAGCAGATGTGAACTCGATTTAGCTTTTTTGTCTGCGAGTATTCCTCGGCAATGGCTGCCTATACCACTGTCGGTGCAGCGTCCACGTCGGCTACACTCTGAGATCGTCGTGGCGAAACAACGTTGTGTCTTTGTGACATCAGCGGGCTCTGTGACAATCGTTGTGACGCGCATGCCGCTGCGGTGGCGAGATTCCGAAAGCATTGCGAGATAGAATCGTTCATTGCGTCGTTGCCGTCATGTCGCGCGGATTACGCAACGTATCACTGTCGCGGACAACATAAACCCAAAACAGGCTTTTTTTTCGTCTTCTTTTTTTTTCCTTTTTTTTTTCTTTTTTTTTTGCGTATATGCTAGGGTAGGGTTTGAGAAAGCTGTGGTTCGGTTTGGGAATGAAATGCGAAGTCGAGGTCCCATACTTCGGACTACTGGAACTAATTCAGAAATAACAGAGCCTGCAAACACCGCAAACGATAGAAAGAAATTAAACAGAAATTTGCATTGTGTCTTTCAGCTTATATTAGGGACTTTTAGCAAACCATTACCGTCTTCCGCGTACCGCACTATCGGAGCTTTTGAAGCGCGTGCTTTGAAGCGCGCGCCACGAGGTCACGGTATTACCCGGGCGCGCGCTTAAATGCATGCTTCAAAGACTCTAGTAGTGTGGCGCTACGCGGAACACGGTAACGGTTTACTGAAAGTCTTTATTTGTCTGGGGAGGTACGGTGGGCTCAAAACACACGCCAAGAAACAAAAATATGCAAAGGTTAGACGCTGCTCCAGTTCAAGACGCTTTCGTCGCCTGAGAAGTATCCTTTCCTAAAGTGGCCCATTGCACTTCTTTTTCTTCTTTTTTTTCTTTTCTTTTTAAACTCCCTGTAAACGAGCCCACTACAAACTTTCTCGTTCAGCGTCCATAAAAATTCGCGAGACGGGTGATTTCGTGCGTTGTTGCATTTCTTATCGCTTTTTCTTTCTTTTTTTTTTTTTTTTTTGAGTCGAGGTAGTATTCCAGCTAGGTGCCTTCGAGCCTATCATCATGCCGTCTCTTTGGACAGCTTCCGATGTATATGTCTGTATTTATATATATATATATATATACTATATACATCGCATGGAGTGAGAAAAGTGGAGGGAGAAGAATTCCAACTCGAGAAGGGTTGGAGATTGCTACGCGCAAGAGAAAAATCCTTCTACAAACGACCGAGGTCACGCCTGAAAACTTGGACACAATTTGGATAAAAACAAAGAAAAAAGAGATGGGCCCGGAGAATCGAAAGCGAAGTGACGCTCTGTAATTTAGCACGCAGCTCCAAGCCACAGCTGCGTCCCTGCGTTTCAGATACCGTATAATAAGGACCGGAAAAAAGAAAAAAAGAACTATACACCGTCGCGGAAGAACAAAGACGTCCGGACTACTTTCTTTTTCTTTCGTTTGCTTTCCTTCTCTACAGCGAAACGCACGGTTGAAATTTGAGATTTTTTTTTTTTGGTTCGATACGTTTTCTTGTGATTTCTTGTATCCAATAGCAGTGAAGGTGTCTTTCAACTGGAGCATGCGCAGTGAAGGAGTAACTGAAAAAAAGGGGGGGGGGGGGGGAGGGGGGGGAGCCCCCTCAGGCGGAGTACTGCGGTTGACGTCCCGTGATATCTCTCCGCACCACGCAGCTTTCCGTGTCTGCGTCGGATTCTGAGACGCAGCGGAACGCTCGAAGTTGAAACGTTTACAGAAAGAAGTCGAAACTGCCAGGGTTTCTTTTCTTTATCACATCTATTGTTGTCGTCTTTTCTTACATTTATATATACATATATAGTACTATACTTAGTTCGGATATCCAAGTTTCCGTTAGGGTAGGAGCCGAAATAGGCTGAAGACGCTACAGTGGAATAAGAGTGAGCTAAGGGATTTTGTATAGCGAGTTGAACGGGTGAACGAAAGCCATTGGCGACAAGTTGAGAGCCTATAGTACTCGCTTCTGCCTCAAAAACCGTAATAAAAAAAAGAAAAATGTCAAGCTCATTGTGGAACGTTACTAATTTGCCCTTTCATGAATGGAACTAAGATACATGCAGGCTCATTTTAGATTCGTTTTATGTTATTTTATCAGGACGTACATCGTTCAAACGCTAAAAATCATCGTTTCTTTTTTCAGCAACCAAATCTCGTAATAACTACTTCCCGCAGCGCATGCATGACGCGCAAACCTTCTTTTTTTTTTTTAAATATATTTTGAGGTGACGAGTATTATTTATAGAGGGAGCACGCTCAAACCATGGAAGGCGCTTGCGACTTAATGGTGAAAGCCTTCTACGAGTTTCTGCGCAGATCGGTCACAAATGCGCATGCGCGATGCGTTGTCGCGTGGCGAGAAAGAAAGCAGACGTAGAGGCAAAGACGGTTGCAGACGACCAACGGCTGCGTTTACATGAATGCGACAGTAGCGTATTTAGAACTAAAGAAACGGTGAAACATTTTTTTTTTACTTTTCGATAATACCGCTTAAAATGAATCCCTGACGTGTATGACCTACAAAACACGCGTTAGGTTTTTTGTTTGTTTTTTCTCCTCCCACAGTGGTGAATGCAAAAACAATTTTTAAAAAACGAGCCGCGTTCACTCCACGAAATCTGGATCTGATTATGTGCCGTCAATGTGCACAGAAGCCGTCTGTTCGGACATGGAAGCCCGCAGGCTGACCTGAGCAACTTGAGAGTGTCCCTGGACTTTTTTTGGTCACACGTGAGTAATCTTGGAGCCCATATCCAGCGGTGACCTTGCGCGTTTCAAGATGCTCCTGTCAGGATGCGCTGAACTGTTCTCGGAGACGCCTGGGTCCTGTGCGATGGTCCGAATGTTACACTCGGCAACCTGCCGTTACCTAATCGTGCACATGGTCGATGCTTTTTTTGCGCGGTCACTCTACCACTAGTCTGCCAAAGCGTTTGTCGTCTTTGAGGCTCCCCCATCCTCGTTTAAATGCCGCGCGGTCCACTTCATCACCGTGCTGTAGGACGGGGCAGCCTGTCACAAAGTCGCCACCGTGTCCAGGTGGATGCCTGCCGGAGTTGGGCCCTTCCAAGAGAGACATTATATTACCGCGCGTGTCTTTACTTTCTCTATTTTAGCTCAACTGCGCAGATCTCCTCCTGCTGCCGGCGGCCGCCACAGGAAAACTGTGTAGCGCGCTGTATGTGCCACTTTTCGTGGGGGCGAATCTTGAAGGTTGTTTATGTGTGCTATAATTAAGTTTCGTGTCTGTGTTCGCACTTCTTGTTGTGTCAGGCCGAGTAACTTTTAAGTCGCCACTTCGTAATTATCACGAGCCCCAAATAGATTGTTCACGCAATGTTCGGACCCAATCTACGATCTGCATTGAAATATCGTCGCTCTGGGTCACTATGTAACCACTGCGGCCTCCAAACTAAGTCATCAACTTTCGCACACAAAAAAAAAAAAGAAAACGCTCACGTTTATATTTTGAATTTACGCCGCAACATAAAAGTTTCTTGGTCAGCGGTGTTGCGTTCGAGTATATAGTTGGGTACCATGGGTGCCAGTAGCGCGTGTTAAGTGAAAAAAAAATCAGATTGAATATTGTTGCGCCGTTTTATTTAGAGGGAACCATAATCTTTTCTACCCCATCACAATCGTCGTATCTCAATTCGATGCACCACGGTCGAATCAACGCGTCGCCTCCTCGCAGCTCGCATTGCGAACGCGGTCCGTAAGCCACGTGACCGCGATGGAGCAGTTCGAAACATTCTGAAATCTATAAACGCTTGTAAGTGCAGCTTCTGGGCGCCGCCATCTTGCTGCTAGTGTAGGTAGATCGTCTGGTAGTCAAGCAGTGCTGAGGCGTATACCACGGTTTCCAGACTGCCGCCATAACAAAGTGTTTTCCATCCACGGTGGCCAGACTAGCTCCCGAAACGCGGCTGTCTGCAAAAGTCTATAGGCACACTAGCGATGGGATATTTCGGTAGCGTCGTCTTATGGTTCCGACCTCTGTCGTCACGACCGCGAGCAATCAGTTGCGAACGTCAAGTTCGACGGCGTGCGTGAAAAACGCGCTGGAAGCTTGAAAGCGTTGCATTTTTAAAGGCCATCGCAGAATCTCGAGACTCGAGATTCTGCGATGCAGAAGATCCTCCTCACCGTGGGGGAGGAGGAAACAGGCAACGGTGGATCAAAGCCACCTAGAGGAGGAAAGCCTGGGGACTCTCGCGATCACGTGTGTCTACGTCACCGCGAGTTGGCCTACGGTATGGCCGCGGTGTAGTTCCGTTCCGGCTCGGCAGATGAGCGCCGGCTTGCTTCGGTGTGTTTCCAGAGCGTTTCACGGTGAAGAACGGATAGAAGTAGCTTGTTTCGGCGTGTTCAGAGACGCGTAATTTTGCCTCGGTTGTTTTCTTTGTTCGTCTTGTTTCAAACATCGCATAAGTTGTGAGTGTTCTGCGTACTGTGCTCGAGGATCACGTGCTGTTTCCGTCATGCCTGAGTGTGCCTCGGTGTACCGGCAATTACAAAATGAGGCCCAAAGTGCACGTGTCCGGCTGTCCTAAAATTGAAGCACCGTGGAATGCCTGAATGAGCGCCATTGTTCGAGAAAACCTCATTGTTTCCCAGAGAACGAAGGTGAGGAATTCCCATTTTCAATTCTTGATCTCGCAATAGTAGTGGCATAGCGCCATTTGGACGGGATTGCAATACAAGGGTTCTGTGAATAGGCGATAATGGCGACGTCTAGCGTTTAATGGTAAGTCGCTATTATTTATATGAAGGGTATATATTTTTACAGGTCTGGGAGCGTCACTCTGTCGACGACGGCGTTCTTTTGGAGGTGTCTCGCGTCGACGAACTTACCGGGAGGACGGTGACTGCGCCGCTGTCTAGGGTGCGTCTTCGACCAGGCGCAGTTCTATCAAATTTCCCCGGCTGTCTAGAATATTTATAAAAATACCAAGACGAGCAGAGAGAACCCGGACAGCAGGCGATTACGTCAAGAGTCTCAAGAGCGCTTACAGAGTCGATTGATTCACTTCGAAATAAAAAAAAGAAGCGAACCGAATACTGAGCATAAAACACTTGTTCGACCACTTGAAAAATGTGAAAGGCAATAGACACCTTCAGTACAACCTGAAGTTTTTCAAGGAGACCGCCACGTGGAAAATTGTAAAACTGAAGACACCCGGCAAAGGAAGCACGCTGAAAGATCGGTTCTAAGAACCTGTGCGCCCCGGCTCCAGACGACAAGAAGGTGGATTTTCTCTATAACATTATAGACTGGTTGAATGAATGAGGAAAAAATTCCAGCAACTGCAAATTGACCGACAAAGCCCATACCGCACTGCACCAGTCAACTTACGCGCTTCTCGATATATGCAAATACTGCTTTGAAGCGCTCAAGCTGTCCTATGTCCTCGGGAAATTTCAGACAGACAGTTTAGAGAACCGCTTCGGAAAGTACCGGCGGCTGGCAGGTTCCTAATACCCCGTGTGTATACGACAGCTTTGTGAAAAGGAAAACAAGCTGCTTTTTCAAAACACACTTGCACCGATCGGCAAAGCTTCTGGAACAGAGAGAGATGAGAATGCGGGGAAATGAGAAATGCGGGGAAATGCCCTAGCTGCAACATAGTGGTGACAGAAGATGTCCTTTCAAAAATAAAAAAGAACATCGTCCCCGTTCTAGCCTACGTGACCGGATATGCGGTGTACGCGACGGCGAAGAAGCTAAAGTGCGAGAACTGCAAAAATGCCTTGACAACAGACCGCACAACTGCAGCTTCCGACGGCCATGAGTACTACCATCTCATCAAAGACATTGACAGAAGAGGCTTTCTGTGCCCTGCAGTGACCACAGTCAATGCTGTCGCACGCTACTACGTTGTTGTTGACGAAATTTCCAAGTGGGTAGATTTCTCAGCGATGATTAACCAACGCCGGCTGGTCACGGACCTCACACTGGACTTGCTGGTCCAAAGGTCGTTCCTACTTCAATTTATGTGAACAAGGACACAGGAGTGAGATCCTACTGGAGCATGTGTTGTGGTGCTCTACAAACATTCTACTAAAAAAACGTTTGTCGCAAGCTCAACGACAAAGTTGTAGAAATAAACAACAAATCTATGGAAAAAAAAAACTGGCCACGTTAACAAAAAGTGATGTGAATCTCTTAGCATGCACAGTGATCACCGTTTTGTTCGAGATATTTGACGCGCGAGTAAATAAACACGCGTTTGTGCCGAAAAACTGGAGTAATTGCTACTCTTCAGCGCTGCTCCGCGGCGCGCGTTTGGCTTCGCCAAAGCCCACTAGCGTGACGTCACACGCGGAGGCCCCCGGCCTTCCACTCTAGGTGGCTTTGGGTGGACAGGGGTAGAAGGGGGGAAAGGAGGAAGCGATGAGAAAGTGGAAAGCGCGAACGGGTCGTCGGTCTTTAACTAACGCCGTTAGAAGTCTGAGATTACACTTATTTTCGTCGACGAATCCAGAATTAATCCTACTCGTGACGTCATGATGAGCTTTTGGCCAATCGTAGACGTATGATCTTAGCAGTGGTTTTTGGTTGCGTGCGTCGCCCCTAACTGCGAGTCTTTTGAATGTGGCTTCGGTTATCAGCTCGCCACGGCTGCCCGCTCACACTTATGACCATCCTGTGCGCTATACGCCAGGGTGGTGAATAAAAATCGAGATGATTGAAATCGTAATTTAAATCAGACCAGTTTTACTTCCCCCAAAAATATAACCGATTTTTTTTTTTATGATTTTATGCTTTCTATGGGAGGAGTCTATACGCTTCGTATTTAAATAAAATAAAATCTGAGCTTTGAGCTTAGTTCCTACCATCCACTTCGTATTTCAGTTACACAACGTCCCATTGTCAAGAAATCTTAACGCAAAAGAAAGAAACAAAAACTATTAAAGAAATGTCCCATACCATTCAAGTCAAAACTCAAAAAGAAAAATAGTCACAAAAAACAATCAAGCTAGTTTTGTTCTAGTGTGACGGGGATTACAGCGATACAAAGTTGTTAAATACACTGTACTTTACATTTACAACAATATATTTTCTTCCGCGTGTTACCAGTGATCGAACGATTGATCAATCAATCTTCCATTCTGAAAACAACACCTAGTAACAACACCTAGTGGTAAAAAATCACAATTTTCTATAGCTACAATGATTTAAATCAAATAAACCTGATTTTTTTTAAAAGAAGGAAGACCAGCGGAGCTGTACTCGATACAGTGTGCTTCTTCTTCGTCGTCGTCTGTTTTTCTTGCCGTTTCCTTCAATCAATTCCCACCAACGCGCCCAACTATTCATCCTTCTATGATAGCTGGAAAGGTTGGCGCCATCTACGAGCAACGGCGGTAACCATACTGGTTGTGTGCTTGCCGCCGTCGCTTATAGATGGCGGTAGCTGTCCAGGTAGGATTGTGTCGACATACCGGACACAATCCTGAGGAACCTAAACCTTAGCAGCTCCGCTGTAAAGATAAATCTGATTTACTTAGTTAGAAAAAAAAAATTATTATTGTGCGAGCGCAGCTGAGTCCTCTTGCCAGAAGTGTCTCGGAAAACATAGTACCCGTACGTTTTATATTTTTTTTGTTTTTGTCATTGAACTAAACTACGCTTCACCGGGCGATCATACTCTACCCCAAGATGTAACGGTATTCATTCGGACAAGATGGCAAAATTTGAGAAGTTTACGTTGTCCGAGTCAAAAGTTATTAGCGATCTTTGGAAACCTTCAATCAGGGGATGGGCCCGGTCCGCTCCCTGTAGCAGACGTCATTCATCTTCGTGTATGATATTCGCGAGCGTTGTTGGTCACCATTTCCCAATCGAAAGCTTCCAAAACCTATAACTTTTTTTTTATCAGATAACGGAAAGTTTTAAAACTTTGCCACTTTGTTCCAGCCGCTACCGGTATCTTTGGATGGAGACTGAGCATTCTGCAATGCATAGTTTACACTTTCACTTTAAAAAAAAAAAACTATAAAATAAGCACGGTTATTTTTTTCTCTATTTTATATATACACCTTCTAGAAAGGGGAAAAATAGTAATGCCCGAGTCCCACTAGAGTGACAAACAGAAACAACCGACACCGACACGAACCTCAAGCACATGCGGCAAGCTCGCGAAGGTACTTTTGCCGCTGCTGCACGTGCTTGCGGCTTGTCGGTGTCGGTTGTTTTTTATTTGTCGCTCTAGTGGGACTCGGACATAACTCCTAAACCAGCAGCAAACGAAGTGGGATTAAGCCGAGTAGAACACTGTGGAGACGCTCTGACTCTCTAGTGGCGTTAGAAGCGCGCTCGCACGCAGAAGAAATGTCGAGGAAAAAAACACCGTTATCGTGCGCCATGTTGTATTTTTTTATTATTATTATCAATATTATTATTATTATTTTATTTTATTCGGAAAGGCAAAGCTTCTTTGAAAGACACTATATCACCAGGAATCTAGTGGGGCGGTGTCTCCCTCCAGAAGTACCCCAATTCTTTCGAGCATACAAAATATATGCATCAAAGAACACTGGCGCAACATCAAAGAGAAGACATCTGTCTCGATTCACTCGGTTTCAAAAAACAAAAAAATAAACAAAATCGGATAGACAAAAAAGTATGGAGGCTGACGCATGCTCAGTCTGTTCCGGCAACTATGAGCACGTTTGCCAGTCTGCGCGCGCGCGAGTCTGTGTGTGTGTGTGTGTGTGCGTGTGTGTGCGCGCGTGTGTGTGTGTGTGTGTGGGGGGGGGGGGGGGGGGGGGTGCGTGTGCTCGGTGCGTGCTCAGAATGCTCGCACCATCGATTTGAGAGATTTCGTATGCGGGAAGCGTCTTTTTACGAGTAGGATACGCGGCGCCTAGCCAAGCCAAGCCCAATCCCAATCCAGAAGCGGTGCTATCGGCTCGCTCGTACGGCTTCGCCGGCGTGCAGGAAAAATAACGAGGGACGTACTGGCGAACGCTTTACAGACGAGCGTACGCCCAGAAAAGACGCACGCACACAAAATGTGGAGTTTGAACGCCACGAAACAAAGGTGAAAATGCATTTTTTTTGTTTATTTTAGATTTTTTTTTTTCGCTTAATGCGCAGCGGCACTGCGCAGCGGGCGTCAGCAATCGCCGAGTTCTCGCTCATGCAACGTGCGTCGGAACGCTTTCGTTTCGGAGATTTTGTTAGGGGATTAACGATATCAAATTCCATTGTGTCCTCAAAAAAGAAAGAAAGCCACAGTTGCAAATGTCGAAAGTGGAAGCGAAGTGCGTGTAGCGTTTTCGTACCACGCGGCTTTAAAAATAACCCGTTTGCTTTTCTTTATTTCTTTCTTTTTCAATAACAGACGACGTTGCAGAAACAGCAGACGTCATTTTGTTCGTCGCAGTCGCCTGAAACTGGAATTATGAATATGCATTATCCGTCTCTCTGGATAATGATACTGTTAATAAAGACTTTGTGTAGACACCCTCAACATACACCTTCCTGGCTGGCTCGCGTTTCCATGACCGTAGAGTCACGGTCACCCTGAAACACATCGTACGAAAGACAGTATGCAGACATGTTAGAAGCGTCCGTATGCACGAAGCAAACGTGTTTGGAACAGTGAAAAAGTGAAAGCGATCTACTAAAACTCCCCTAATGCAAGGGGAGTTTTCGCAAAGCTCCCTAGAAAGTGAAAACGATCTGCTAAAAGTCCCCGAAGCTCCCTAATACTAGGGAGGTTTCGTAGACCGTTTTCCCCGCCCCGCTACGCTGTCCGGAACCGGAAGACGTCACTACTGCGGATGCAGGGCGCTAGCCGTGCCATACATGCAGAGTCCCGGATCTGGTAAGCGGGTGGCGGAGTACGTTGCGGCCCGGACAGCTGAAACCAGCCACGAAACTTCCCCACTGTCGACAGCGTTTCGGCCGAACGCCGTGTCTGTTGCATCGTGTTTGTGTGTATGATTGTACAGCGTGAAGTTATTCTGCCTCAGTGGGCGTCCGGTGTCTTGACTGTAGATCAGCAATTAAGCCAGTGCGGTGTAACCGCTAGCCTGGGTGTCTTTGGCGCGAATCAAGCAGATGATACACGACCGCACGCCGGTACACGATGCTCGTCCAGATCGAAACATAGGGCAGGGATGGAGATTGACCGCCGAATTCAGAAACCTCACTCAAACTACACTCAAACTGAAGGGCCCCTCCACTTCCTCGAGGAAGGCGCGAGGGCTGGCGCTGGCCAATCGCGAGGACGGTCCGCCGTCGCGATTGGCCAGCGCCGGCCCCCGCGCCTTCCTCGAGGAAGTGGAGGGGCCCTTCAGTTTGAGTGTAGTTCGAGTGAGGTTTCTGAATTTGGCGGTGAGCCTAGGATCCTCGGGTTCTGCAGCGCGAGCCTTTCGCTCCACGAGCTCCACCGATGCCCCCGTGTATGTTGCATAATACGCGAGTGGCGTGCATGCGATTCAGCGAGGAAGGTCTTGGGGGAGAGGGAGTGTAGCAGCGGGGCGCAGATCCGCTGCTGACAATCGAGGGATTTATAATAGTGGGTCCAAACGCCTCGGGTTTTCCGAGCAGCTTGAAGCGTCGCAATGCGCAGGCGCAGAAGTTCTGCGCAGGCGCAGTGCGAAGCCCCAAGCTGTTTGGGTAAGCCAACCCCCCCCCCCCCCCTCTCTGTTCTAAGAATTTCAATTCTCTCCCCTGGGTTGTCGCTTTCACGCGGTTGGCACTCACTACCGCGGCTTAACATCGTAGCGCGCGCGACCAATAACATCCATAGTCACTAAAATCATTAAAGGCCTGTACAACGACATCCTGATGGAATGTTTTACACTTCACACGACTTACTGACACTCCAAAAAGGTGCTAACACCCCAAAAATATGTATTTCTTATTTTTCTTTCTTGTTTTTTTTTTTTTTTTACTGTTTTAAAAAGACCATGAAATGACCTTTTTACTTTTTCCAGATAACTTTTACATTAAACCGTCAATGTGCACTGGATGCCGAACAGGCATTCGTTTTCGTCTCGGTTTATTAACTTCTACACAAAAAATTAATGAAATATCGACTTTTTCATTCTCTCCAACTGACCGCAAAACAAGCCGTGACGTAGGCCGTTTCCGGAACCGGAAGTTCTCTCGGCAGTAGGAGAATGGGAGTGTTAGCGGCAACGAGTTGGGGTGCGCCGGTAGTTTTTACTGCGCTGATGTCACCGACGTATTTCCTGAATCGGCGCCTCTCATCGCCGCATCGCAGCTGAGCGAAATTCAATGAGATATGTTGCGCTACAGCGACAGCATGGGACTAGTCCCATACGCCGGTATGCCTGTTGGGAAGTGCAGCGAGTCTTCCGGTGAAGACTCCAGAAGTCAACCACCCCGTCATTGTTGGCAGAAGGGCCGGCCCGTGTCAGTCGTTTGCAAAGCGACGTAGATGGCGTTTTTCGCGGCCTCGGAGATGCAGGAGCGAGCAGACGTTAAAAAAAAATACGTTTGAACTACGAGTGTCAGCAAGAGCCACGTAAATACCTGTTTACACTCGGAGCGGACGCGCGCGCTTGATGGAAGTCTTGTATTCGCGCTGTTTGTAAGCGCTTCGGGACCGTTCTTTTACGATTGCAACTCGATACTGACGCGACACTCGGCAAAGAAAGGTTGGACCGGGGTTGTACGTATACCTCCCACGAACTGTTATAGCTCGACAGTGACGTGCAGTCTGTCAGAATAAAAATGGCATACCAATCACAAAGTGTACATACCGTGTTACGAAGGTAATCCATACGGCGTTTATTTCAGCTCTATATCACACAAAACAAGAAGATAGAATCGACGAGAGTCCCTTTTCGACGAGTGTTCGTCAACACTGCCTCGGAAAACAAGGGGAAGAGATTGACCTCATCTCTTAATCTAGAATTGAGGTCAGTGATCAAACTATAATACGGGAAGGGTCCACAAGGGTCGCGCGGGCATATTCCATTTAGCACGCCAGCCGATCGTAGGCAGACGGTCTTGCGACGAAGCAACGCAGCGCCGAGTCGGAATGCCTGCTAGGCCTATACGCTTCGTCGGAGTCGGTGGATCCAGCGTTCTTGTTCGTCGTGGTCTGTTTTAAGTACTGTTTTCTTGCTGCTTGAAGTCGGCACGCGCGGGAAGAACACGTAGAAAAATAAACGTTCAGTCAGTCAGAGTTTTGAGAGGAAGGAAAACAAAGAAAATAAACGTTCGTCGCTGGCCGCCACCCAAGTAACTGCCAGCCCTGCCCTACTGCGCACGCGCAGTAGTTGCTTCGTTTACCACACAATAGATGGCGCCTGGCTCTCAGCATTATCAAATTTGGCAATTTTCGCCACACATCTCTAATTATGCTACAAAATGTGGATCTGAATATTATTTAACAAAACTTTTAGGAAACATTCGCCGGCTATTTATTGTTTACGATCGCGGTGCTGGTGAGGTAGGCTCTTACCCAGTACACGTTTGCAAGTCCGGTCTCGGGGCTCCGCCATCTTCCTCAGTGGGGTGCGCTCTTGGGCGCAGCCGTAATCCGATTACGACGCCTTAGCAAGGCTTCGTAATCTGATTATGACTCGTCCGAGCGCACCCCAGCGAAGCAAGATGGCAGCGCCCTGAAGCCGGACTTGCAAACGTGTATACACGTTTGCAAGATGGCAGCGCCCTGAAGCCGGACTTGCAAACGTGTATACACGTCTGCAAGTCCGGCTTCAGGGCACTGCCATCTTGCTTGGCTGGGGTGCGCTCGGACGAGTCATAATCAGATTACGAAGCCTTGCTAAGGCGTCGTAATCGGATTATGCCTGCGCCCAAGAGCGCACCCCACTGAGGAAGATGGCGGCGCCCTGAGACCGGACTTGCAAACGTGTATAGGCGACCTGGATTTGGCTGACGTGCTCCATTTCCGCGGATGCATCGTAGTGAACAGGCGAAGGAAGGAAGGCGCAAAAGAGTCCAGTTTTCTTTTAAAAGTTCTATAGCAAATAATTTTTTTTGGCTCCCTATTTTTGTGTTTTTGTGTTTCTTTTCACACCTTTTACGACGTGCGGGGGATGAAACCAGTCTTGGGTAAGTTACTTTTAAAAAGTAATTCGTTACAGTTACAGTTACTGTCAGAAAAAAGTAGCGAAGTTACCGTTACAGTTACTGCAACAAAAGAGTAACTCGTTACAGTTACAGTTACTTTTAAAAAGTAACGACGTTACTTTTCAGTTACTTTTCTATAACACAAAAAAATATTAGAAAAAACTAGAAAACGCCTCTCACAACATTTTATTGCATAAAATTAAAAAGTATGCTTTTTACTTCATATTGTAACTTAGCAGCAGTTACTTCTCGAAGTTAGTGTTTGAAAGTTTCCACGCCAGAGCAGTGGCGCAAATCAAGAAACGAAACATGCGCAGTGCGAAGTCGTGGCCCTAATCAAAATACGAAACATTCGCAGTGCCCTCCGTGTGTATTGTTGTTTCACGGTTGATTCACCCGATTGAAAAGCGTTTGCACAGAAAAAAAAAAAAAAACACACAACATAGATAGTGCTTCAAGACACTAAGATGTGTGTTCAGTCACAAAGTACAAGCGCGTGCTTAAAGATAACTAGATATTTTTTTCATAAAATCTACATGTGGCTATATTCGGGTCGTGACTCGCGAGAAAGAACGTATTCACAACTTTGTGCAAGGCCAACTTGACACTCGAAATGTCGGAATGGACGATTTGGAAAGTGCAAGGAATGGCTAAATTGCACCTCATGCAGTGATATATTATTCGTAAAACACTGGAAAGTAACGACAAAAGTAACGTCGTTACTTTCATCGTTACCTGAAAACAAAGTAATAGAACTACCGTTACAAGTTACCTTTTCAAAAAGTAACTCGTTAGAGTTACAAGTTACCAAAAAAGTAACGAACTTACAGTAACGCGTTACTAGTAACGCGTTACTACCCAAGACTGGATGAAACTCGATTTTAAAATCATTTCATGGTCCCTTTAAATGCTTTAAAATGGTGTTCTTTAAAAACAACAAACACTACTAACGCGCAAACGCGCCTTTGAAGAAAGCACGCCTTCCTCTCCTACCGGACACCTCTTCATGCCTCTTAGCGATCGTTTTTACTGATCACGTGCCAAGACGTCATCGATGGTTTTAAAAGCTTTTTTTTTATATAACATTTATTAATGGCGTGCATGAAACATATTGTGTACGTACGAACGCTGGCGCACGACGATGACGGGCTTCGGTATGCTGCTGCCCTCCGGTTAAAGGGCAGCAGAAAGAAAATAAAGAAAAATACTCCAAACCATTTTTGACGTCCCCGAGAAGCGCGAACTTTGAATCTGGCTTTCTGAAAATATTTGTTGTATCCGAAAATACGCTAGTTCCAGGCTTCAAATTGTGATAGTGATGTTTTAAGTATCATTTCCAATCGTTAGGTAAATTAAAACCAAATGCATTTAGGGGTCTGACTTAAAGAGTAATCATTTGCCCTTTATTTATTTACATATGTACACATTCAATCATAGTCGGCAGTTGGCGATGGAGTCCTCTGTCACGAGCCCTATTTGCGTATCTAGGATCCTCCTTCTTCATCTTTCTGGCTGGCCCTACATCACTCCCCCCTCCGGGAAGGCCAAGGCACGGTTTGCCAATGCACATGTTGCCAAATTGATGACTTGGTCAGAAGTCGCGCTGGGATGGCGCAACGCTGACATCAATGGTGTCTGGAGCGAAACTTGCACACTCTCAATATAAGCGGGTTTCCGGCCACCAACGGACACCATGTCATGTCTGTTTCCTAGGTCTTAAAGGGGTCATAAAACGATTTTCCTACTTCTTCCTTCTTAGCTTTAATCCTCAACTCAAATGCAAATTGTGAAATCACGTCGCCGTGACATTCTTCGGCACCGGTGCGATGACTCACCTTATGATGTACCGCAGGAAAGGTTACAAGCGCGAGCTCCTTGCTCTGGGGCACATCTCGGCGGCTCAAGCTCTCGTGACTTAAGAGCAGCTGCCAACGCTATGAGCTCGCGCTTCTAGCCTTCCTGCGGTACAACTAGAGCCACTCGATATGGCAGCGTAGCTGCCAGAGTAGCGCCAAGCTTTTCCCTGTGCCGCCTCTCACCGCGATTGGTCACACGCGGTACCATAGCAACGAGCTGAGCTGGCTCGGTTTCCGTAGCAACCGAGTGACGACTCGTCACGTGACCTCTCAAGAGCCGTGATGTTATCGGTAAAGGTGTATCCACACGACGGACCGGGCCGCGGACCGATTGATCACGTGATGCGCGGCCCGCGGGCCGCCCGGCTGCAATGAGCATCCACACGGCGGACCAAAAGAGCAGACGACAGAATGAACAGGCCAGTCTAACCCTCGACCTCACAGCTCCGCCCAGCGCATGCAACGAGCTGCTTTGAGGCTATTTGTAAAGAACCAAGATGGAGGTTGAACGAAAGAGACTTTTGGCCGCGGTGGCCCTGGCGTTGAGTATTGAGGACGAGGAGGACTGAAGTGAACCGAAAAGGGCATGCATCTATTGTCTTACAGAGCGTGGAATTGCTCCACGAGCGCGATGAAGTAAAAAGTTGCATCGTCGCACCATGCCGCCATCGTCGCACAACAAAAGGTTCGTCTTCGTCTTCTACAGTTGGCGCCAAAAGAACACGACTTTGGATTTGGATTCCAATCTAAACAACAAAAGTCAGCTTGTTGCCAGACTTAGCACTTCAATTATACTAAAAGCGCCGCGGTCCGCCGCCAAGATCCGGGCGAGAAAAGCGCTTGGCATTTCTCACAAGCGCGGGCCGCGGACCGCCGGCGGACCTCGAAAAGCGGTGACGTATGATCACGTGATGCGCGGTCCGCGGACCAAAACAGCAATTTGGTCCGTCGTGTGGATACACCTTAAGATGGCAGCACCCGGAGCTGGTGGATGCGAGTTTGTTCGGTGCGCGGAGTCATGATGTGCCGCAGCTTGCTGACGATTTAGGGCTTCTTCGTGCTTTCTGACGTAGGTATAACGTGAAGATCTAAAAGAATGATACTTTATACCCTTTCTGTGCAAGACCGCTCTGGATATTAGCACCTGTGCGACAGCATCAGTAATATCGCCTTAGCGGTGCTCGGGTTTCCGGATGTGCTTGAGGATCAACAAGACATTTAGTATGCAATTTTCGCATTCTCTTAGCTTTATTTGAACGTTGGAGTGGCTGAGAATCGATGCGAAATCTATGCGTCGCATGTTGGGCCTTGGGGAATTTGTTTTTGCCCCAGGTAACCGCATGATCACAAACTTTTAGCGAGGAAGCTCCTGCGATGTTTACGTTTTGTACTAATCAATCAGGGAACCTGGGTTCAATCCCCACCCCTGACTGTTTCAATCTGGATGAGCATCGTACCGGCCTGCGGTTGTGTATCACTACTGCGTGGTGCACGTTAAAGATCTATAGACCCCAGGCTAGCGGTTATACTGCATTGGCTAAATTGCTCATCTACAGCGAGTGACTCGTCGCAACTTTGAAGTGGCTGACGAACTACACGCTGTATAAATATTCACACAACTCCCAAGCATACTAGTCAACGACTTTACGATATGCGCAGCGCAAGTTCGTCTGCTTCTTTTAGTAGGGGTTGTGTTGACGTCAGAACGCCGAGCTCTGATTGGTTTTGAATAAAGAATAGTGGGTAGGCCTCAAGGCAGCTTGCTTTTAGGTCTGCCCACTATCGTTCATTCGGAGCCACTCAGATCTCGGCGTTCTGACGTCACCACAACCCCTGCAAAAAGAAGCAGACGAACTTGCGCTCCACATAGCTTTTAGGATAACATTTTCGCATTTTTCTAGCTTCCTTTGAAAGTCTTAGTTTCTGAGAATCATAACGAAAGGTATACGGCGCGTGTAGGGCCTAGGGGAAATTGTTTCAGCTCTCGGTCATTGAATAATCACAGCATTATTTAGCGAGGAAGCTCCTGCGATCTTTAACCTTTTTACTAATCGCCAATTTTACGAATTGGCAGTTCTGAAGATTTTGATATAACTTGCTTTCGTTGCAATAGCTTGCATTTGATCGCAGTGTTTTTTGGTTTGTTTTTCAAGTGAAAAACTGGCGTTTGCTCAAGTGACGTATATGAAATGTCCTGCTATATAACAATGCATCAACACATACTATTGAACTTAGATGCTCAGAGGTGTGTTCGTCTTTGTAATTAACAAGTTACAGGCGTATTTAATTCTTACGAGTGTAATATTTATTTTCTGTAGCTGGGCCCGTTTTGTGCTCCTTAATGTCAGTGTGCTTGGTTCCAAATATCCTCTTTACAATGCCTACAAAGGCCAAAATGACGTCAGCCGACCCCAACTCACGCATTGGACACGAAAACTGCGTCGCTCGGATGTATGCGCTCGTCAGCAATCAATTCGTCCATGGATATTTGAATTCGCATTCTTGGCCAATGAGTGTCCTGACAAAACTTATCATCACTTGCGAATGCCAAGTTCTACGGTGTGCTTTAAAAGCACGGTGAAAGCTTGGGGTCATCGCACCGGTGCCCTAGCGTGTCACGACTGCGTGATTTCACAGTTCTCTTTTGAGTTGAAGATTACAGGTAAGGAAGAAGCTTAAAAATAATTTCGTGGCCCCTTTAACACGGATATGTGTGCTACACCAGATAAAAATATTCACTTTTTGAATGCCGGTAAACTTCCGAACGACCATTTGGCCTGTCGGCAAGAACACCTCATATTTGGCGTCCGTCTCTTTTGATGGCGTCAACGATTCCCTAGAGACCACCATGCCGTCCTTCTTGGTTGAACCCCGTCGACGTCGTTCCTCACCAGTGGGTGAGAAAATCTCATCTTGAAGGCATGATCGGGTCTTGAAGAAGTATGATGCTAAACATATACTCGCTCACTATGGGGCAGTCGAGCAGCAGTCATGTCCCGAGCCAATCGTCCTGTCGTGGCCGGCGTAATCGGATTTTGTTCCATCGGAGTGAAGTCCGAAAGTACTAGGACTGTACGTTCGTCCCACAAAGCGGCTGCCATCTCGGCGGCGCCGAAAACCACTCGCCTTGTCCGTGCCCGTACGATACCATAGTAATTCTCGTCGCCCCACAGTCCCCGGGCTGCAAATCGTCTCACTTTTCACAAAAAACAGGCACCGTTCCTCCAGAGGTTCTTGCCGTACAGCGATGCCAAGCGTCTTATACCACTTTTCAATGAACGAATGGAGATATCAACTAGACTACAAAGGTTGCCGCCCGGCGTCGCTAGAAGCACGGTTACCATGGCAACCTCCCAGGCCCAAAATGGAGATCACTATCAGCGCTTCTGACGTCGTGCATCTGGATAATTTTGCGTCGTGTCGCTACTCTGGCAGGTATACGCTGCCGTATAGAGTGGCTCTAGGTACAACATAAGGTGAAACGAAGTATAGCTTCCGCCGTGCTTTTTAGGCACACCATATAGAACTTGTCATTCCCCAGTGACGATGAGTTCCGTCAGGGCACTCATTGGCCACGAACGCGACTCCGAATATTCGTTGACGGATTGGTTGTCGACGAGCGCATACGTCCGAGTGACGCAGTTCTCGTGTCCAATGCGTGAGCTGGGGTCGGCTGACGTCAGTTTGGTGCCGGTGACGCGCTTTGGGAACCGTGGATGTATCATAGTGAAAAGGCGGAGAGCTTTCGAAGGAGAGAAGGTACAAAATAGTCCGCTAAATTTTCAAATGTTCGTACCGAAAAGCTGGCTTTTGACTTTCTGCCCTCTTTCTTTTGGCCAACTAAAAGATATGCGATTAGTTAAGTCCCAATTTAAAATCATTCATCCCAGCCCAAAATTCGTTTCATGACCCCTTTAAAGAAAAGTCTTAGGACGGCGTTGAATGACGAAAAACGGTCCGTCACAACCTCTAGTGTTTTCCGTACTGCATCAGTGCCAACAAAAACGTGTTGTCTTCGCTTATGAAAACTTGCCGTGTAGGCGGTGTGCGCAAACCTTTCATCGTCGTCTTCAGTCTTGATACATAGTTCTGCACCTCTGGCACGGTATCCTTTCTACAGCATGAAAAAACTCGCTTGGCAGTCTTAAAGTTGTGCCTTTTTCTAATTTTTTTTTTTTTTAATTTGGGGGTTTTACGTGCCAAACCAACGACGGGCATCTGGCACGCCCCAGCGAAGGACTGAGGGTTAATTTGAACCACCTGGGGATCTTTTGACGTGCCACCGCGAAAGCTCGGTTACACGGCGCCTTCTCCGCAATAAGTTTCCGTCAGATTGCGGGCACCTCGGCCGGGATTCGAACCCGCCACATGGGGGTCCGTAGGCCGGCGCTCTCGCCTCGGAGCCACCGAGGCGGCTAGGGTTGTGCCGTAAACAAGTTTAGCAGATGTGGAGAAGAGATCTCATTTGTAGACCGAACGAAGACCCAGTAGAACGAGTGGGGAGTGGGAGTGCTTCTGGCCAGTTTGCTTGATTTTTGCAGTCCTTTAGTGATGAGTGGGATTCAAGCACACTCGCAGGCGACGCCACTAACCAGAAAACTTATCATATGCGGTGTAATTTTAAGGATAAAAGCGAGCGTTTTCTCTTAATATCTCTTTCGCAAAACTTGATGACGTAGCTTGGAAGCCGGAGAGTGAGGGTGTAGTCTCCCGAGTGAGAATATTCGGATACGGCTCATAGGCGTGACCTAGAACCACTAAATAAGCTGCGCTTCCGAGTAACACTTACCCATCTTGGGGCTTAAAATCATGACTGCCAGTTATATGGAGCTTTATTTCAAATCACGGGAAACGCTCTTCCGTCCTCCGCAAATGCTTAAACAATTTGCGACAGAGCGAAGCAACATTCCATGAGCTTTAATTTTAACACCGAATCTAATGCCGAGGAAGTAGCAATTTTGAATCATGACGATCGGCAGTTGCGTCTGCTCTGCACAAAGCGCCAAGATGGCGACGCCCACAACAATATCGGGAGACAAAGTACAAGTACTTTAATCGTAGCTCATTTAGTGGCCCTAATGTGACCCGAGCATTCCGTGAGTACTCGATTTGGGCTCGCGATAATCAATAGCTCTGCAATCAATCGGGTAGTACATGGCTCGTGTCAAATCGCCGCATCGACAATAGCCGAACCCTATAGCCATGTCTGAAACTGAGCACGTGTTTTGTGCTTCGCCAACCCAGCTACGACGAACATAGGCGGCATATAATTGCCTTCAGACCACGTGTCTGCTTGTTTTGGCTGGGAATTTAGAGAGTGAACGCTGCACTTTATTTTTAATGCTTTAGCATTAGAACGCTCGTTTTAACTAAACCCCGTCGCTGTCTTTCAGTTTGTCAGCTCCGGGGACAGAAAGACAAAGAGGGGAAGAACGTAACGCGTGCGACGCTCCGATTGGTCCAAGCGCTGACGTAAACACGCGTCTCCCCCTCCCTCTTCCTCTCCCTCCCTCCCCGGCGCTGACAAACTGACGGACACCGCCGGGTTTTCGTCAAAACGACCGTTTTCGTTTTCGTCAAAGGAGCGTCGCGCAGCTGGCACGGAGCCAGAGAGGAAAAGCGTGCCGCGGCGCGGTGAAGTGCGGGCGTGCTCAGTTGCAGCTCTGCCGTCGCCGAATGTTCTTCGCTCTGGGTTTGCCTAATAGCGGTGCGTGGGCTGTGATGTGTGTATGTAATTAGAACGATATATGCGGTTCTCTCCATGGGTGATATGAATGCGGTTCCTTTTACGAGTGGTATGGCTGTAGTTCTTTCCAGGAGCGATATGGATGACCGTATCCAAGGGCATTGACGTACTCTGACAGGCAGAGTACAGAAAAGGGGTGAAAAATATTAAAGGATGATTCATTGGTAGATTATCAGAAAATCCGTTAGCGTGACCTTTGGAAAACGCTAACAGTAACCCCGTAACGAGGCAAAAATTAGGCAGCAAAAATAGAGAAAGCAATAGAGAAAGCAAACACAAAAAAGTGAAGTGGTCAGCGTTAGCGTCTCCCATAGAGGTGCGTGTGTGGCGTATTCCAAAGGGCCATGCTAACGGACCTCCTTGAGAATCCACCAATGGATCTTCCTTTATTTTTCTGCGACTATTTTTTTTTTTTTTGAGAGAAAAGTTGACGTGCGTTTTATAGGCTATGAGTCATAACTTATAAACGTCAGGAATTTATTTTAGGCGGTATGTTTGCGAAAAAGTGCACAAATCATTGCACCGCCTGAATCCTCGGTCACACTGGTCGTACGTCGTACAAAAGGTACGAGTGTTCGCTGCCGACACGATGAGAGAAGTGTCTGTGGACACATCTCAGACGATTTCGGAGCACGTCTGCTTCGTGCATTCGCACGCTTCGAACGCGTCTGTAGACCGTTTTTGTACGACCAAATGTGACAGGCCCGGGGTGCGAGAAATCGACGGATGGATTGATGTTAATGGCTGTACTTTTTTGTAACGGGCGGTAGCTTGCGCCCCCTAGCCTAAATAAACGCGACCAAGACAATGTTCGCACACGTCCTGCAGACACCGTCTGCAGGGCGCGGTGAGTTTCCGAGCACCTCGCAATCGCTCTTCGGCAAATCTATAGGTTGCGGTTGTTTTGCCGTGAAGAACGCCGAGAAATGCTTCACGAATTTGCCTTTGCCCACACACTGGATGTAGTGGTAGGCAGCGCGCGCGCGCAGTGCCGACAGCAGCGTCACCACCGCAGTGGCGTGACGCCGGAGAGTTGAGTCGGTCTATATGGACACAATGATGCAGATAACAGACCCTCTTTTCAAAATTTCATCAAGCAACATTGATGGTCGCCATTTTATTGTTGTTTTTTGAGCACGAAGCGTGTGATTGGATCAGAGTCCTCGCCGAACTCTGACGTCACGGTCGCACTCGTATCCAATACGAGCCGAGTTCACGCCGAGCGCTGACGCAGCCCTCGCGTCCGATACATGCTCAGAGTGTTTCGATACGTGATCAGGCAATGGCGAGCGTCGGCGCGGACTTTTGATAAGGGTCCATTGACGCAGCTGCCACTAGATGGCGTACAATTTTGAAAGGTTTTGTTATCTTCATTTCTTTTTTTACAGCGGAGCTGATAAAGGCTAGGTTTCCCAGGATCGCGTCCGTGTATGTTGACACAAACCTACCTGGACAGCTACCGCCATCTATAAGTGACGGCGGCAAGCACACAACCAGTATGGTTTCCGCCGTCACTCGTAGATGGCGGCAACCTTTCTAGCTATAGAAGAAGAATGGATAGTTAAGCGGCGCGTTGGGGGGAAATTCATCGTAGGAAACAGCGCGAAAAACAGACGACGACGAAGAAACACAGTGAATCGAGTACAGCTCCGCTGGTCTTCCTTCTTCACGAGAGTAGAAAGATTAGATTATATTAGAACGCGATTTATTAGCCAAAATATAATCAGGGAGTGGGATTGGGGAGGGCACCGGTGACTGAATTTGAGGTCTGGGTGCTGGCATATTAAAAAAATTCAGGTTAGATGAAAGAGTCTACTTTGGCCTCATGGACGAAGTCCAGCAGGCATCGTAGAATCTTTCGTTGTCGGTCTTCATTTCCAGGAGGGTGAGTCCAGCCTTTAAATGAATCAACGTCTTGGGGTCTATATATTGCTCTTATGTTTTCCTATTTGGGACATTCCCAGATCAAGTGTCGGATGTCTGCTTTGACTCGCATGTCGCAGTGGGAGCATAAAGCTGATCTTCTACCCTTGCTCCACAAGGCGAGGCGGGCCGGGGATAGGGTGGCGTCTGTTCTTACTCGTGTGAGCAACACTTGCCCTCTGCGACCGAACCCCTTAGAAGGGAGTCCGGGAAGATCCGGTTCGGGTAGGCGCTCCTCTAGTCTCGCTTTGATGTCATCTTTGATCCTCGCCCTCTCCTCAGCCGGGTCATACTCCTGATTTTCCCAGTCGACGGGTGACAGAGCCCGCTCCTCAGAGCGAGTTGTCCGGTCGTACCGGTGATCGATGCGTGGATGTGGCGGCTCATCGTCTCGTTGCCCGGGAGGAGCTAGAAGAGACGCACGGGCGAGATTGTGAGCCGTTTCGTTTCCGGGAATCCCAACATGGCCTGGAACCCATTCGATTCTTGTCGTGACTCCTCTCCGCGAACAAAGTTCCGAGACGAGTTTCTTAATTTTCCGCACTTGGATGCTGGGACTGTTGTGGGTGCGGCACTCCTTGATTGCCTCCTGAGAATCTGTAAATATACGAAGATTCTCAGGAAGGGGGCCAAAGTGCTCACTGATGATCTCAAGTGCGAGCCGAATGGCTGCTAGCTCCCCGCCCTTGGTTGACACCCCAGGTGGAAGGGCTTCGGCTGCTTCCAACTCCAAGTCAGGGAAAACCACGGCGGCAGATTTTCGGGTGATGGGACCTTCTAGCAAAGCCGTATCCGTGTATGCGGCCACTGTCGATCCACAGTGTTGCCAGCTCTCCACCATCTTGATATGTGCTTTTACGCGTCTTTCTGGCTGTTTGCAGTCCTTCTTGCGGAGCTGTGGTTTGCTGCTAGTGATCACCGGGAGGTCCTCCCAGGGTGGAATCGGCCCCGATAGTTCGGGAAGATGTGGACGTGTGATCTCGCGAAGGCTCTGGATGGCCCTGCCTTGCGGAGTTGTCCAGAGACGAGCTTCATGTGCATCCTTCCTAGCAAGCACGACGTCTTGAATTTGATTGAGTTGCGCGTACTGCTTCAGCTTCGGGAGAGTGGTGAAGCGAGGCAGGCCCGTAATAACCCTCATTGCCTGGTTGTTCAGGGCTTCAAGCTGTTTCCACTGCCGAGCCGTAATCTTGTAATGAATGGCCCCATAGCACACCCGGGACACTACGAGGGCTTTGACCATTCGCTTGGCGACGGCTTGAGTTGCTCCTCCGCGTGCGCTGCAAATCCTGCGGATCACATTGAGCGCAGACCTGCCTTGCTTGAGTGTGTTGCGCAACCAAATGTCACCCTTGCCGTTCGGCTCGATCGTAATACCGAGGATCTTGACCGACGTCGATGGTTGAATGCGTGTCCCGGTAAGTACGAGGTTCAGTTTTGATGCGTAGTCTTCACCTCGGTTGTATAGGCGAGGCGAGGTGACGACTGTATAGTTTGTCTTTTCTGGTGCAGCCCGCATTCCCACTCGGGCTAAGTGGGCTTCGATTGTGTCGAGTCCAGCTTGTAGTACCGTTTGCTGCCTCTTTAGATCTTCCATGTAGGTCCAAATGGATACATCGTCTGCGTAGACGGTGAATCCAAGACCCGGGATTTTGCTAAGTTCATGAGGTAGATCTGCCATGGCTAGATTGAACAAGGTGGGTGAAAGTACGGATCCCTGCGGGACCCCCACTCGGTTCGGCTTGGGCTCGCTGTCATGCTGGCCACAGCGGATTGAAAAGGTTCGCCCAGCCAAGAAGTTCTTGATAAAATTGAGAGTCCGCCCCGCAAGGCCTAGCCGATGGGCTTCTCCAATGATTGTGGAGTGGGGCACAGTATCGAACGCCTTTTTCACGTCGATTGCCACTATGGTTCGGAACTTGGATCGGTGCACATTATGGATTACGTCGTCGGAGATGAGTGTCAAGCTCTCTTGAGTGCCAAGGCACGATCGGAACCCTGTTTACGCCGGGTGGAAGGCTCCCGTCGTTTCGAGGTGCCAGTCGATTCGGGACAGAACCATCCGCTCCATAACTTTGCACGTACAAGACGTTAGAGAGATGGGCCTAAAGTTGCTCAGCGTGCCCTTGTCCTTGCCGGGCTTCGGTATAGGGATGACTAGAGGGTATTTCCAATGCTCGGGCAGCATGCCTGTAATCCACACATGGTTCACCAGCTCAAGTAATTGAAGTTTGGTGGACTCCGGAAGATTTTTCAGCATGGTCATTGTGACCCGATCCGGTCCCGGTGCAGTGCTGGACTTACCCTTGTGGAGGGCCCACTCAAGCTCCCCCAGCGCAAATGGCCGGTCCAGGCCGTCGTCCGGGGCCAGAATCTCCATGTCGTACGGTGATGGAATGTCGCTCGCGCTGTCTGGCTGGGGAAAAAAGAGGTCCCCTGCCATGTTGGCGAGCTGCTCGTCGGTCTTGTTCATCTTGAGGGCCATCGCCGAAGTGGCTCCCTTCTCCTTCCTCTTCCCCAGAAGTGTTCGGCTGACCGCCCAGAGCCTTTTTACCGATGTCTTCTCTGAGAGAGAGGCGCTAAAATCGAGCCAACGGCTGGAGTCTAGTTGCTTGGCATAGATCTTGGCTTCCACCGTGGCGCGCGTAATCGCACGCCGAGCATACGGGGTCCTGAGGCCGTTGCGGTACCGTTGTATCGCTTGCAGCCGCTTTGCCCATAGGCCCAGTAGTCGGAGATCCGGTGTCGGCGCGTCCTGCTCGACGCGAGTTTCGGTGGTTGCCTCTTTCAGCGCTGAGTGCAGAAATCCCTCGAAGGATGGCGCCGCGGAGGAGTCCCCTTGTTTTAGCTCTTGACGAAACTTGTCCCAGTTGATAGTGCGTGCTATGCGTTTCTTGCCTGTCTTGACATTCCTTGTTGGGGAGAACTCAAAATAAATCGGGCAGTGGTCGCTTCCCCAGGAGTCCCGGAGACATTTCCACTTGTGATATTGGCTGTGCGAATTGGAGGTCCAAGTCAGGTCCGGAGTTGTGTCTTTGCTCCGGGCGTCCCCGATCCTCGTGTTGATTCCTGGTTTGTTTACCAGCTGTATGCGATGAGCTTGCATTTCCCCAATGAAGCTCTCTGCGGAGTGGGTGTTATGATCATAGCCCCACAGATGGTGCTGCATATTGAAGTCGCCCCCATAAAGCTTCTGGTCCCTCGGGTAGAGAGCGTGCAAGTGCCCGATCCACCCGTGATCCAATTTTTCCTTGTTACTTCGGTTGGGTCTGTAGTAGGAAGAGGTAAAAACAACGTTCACGCCCTGGTGCACCCTGACGCGGACTGCGACGACTTCTTGCCTCTCGGTGCAGTAATTGCCCAAGTCGATCTGGTGCTGTTCAGCCCAATCCGACCGCAAGTACACGAGGGACTTTTCCGGAGGGTCGTCTCTCTGGCCGGGGTGAAGGGAAGTGATGGACGGACATGAATATACATTGAATCCAAAAAAAATTGATGGTGCACGTGTTGGTTTCCTGCAGCAGGATTACGTCAGGCTTCTCTTCGGGTTTGTCGTGGAATTTTGCACGAAGTTCAGCCGCCTGTTTGCTGAGCCCGTTGCAGTTCCACTGTAACACCCGAATCACGTTGTTGTGGTGATGAATGGGCTGGTAAATAAAGTTTTCATCTGTGAAAACTTCGCCTTATACTGATTGTTCTCCTCTTGCTGGGCTTGAACCATGTTCTTGAGTCGATCCAGCTCAGCCTTGAGGAAAGCGCATGTGTTCCTGAGCTCTTGCACTTCTGCCGACTGTGTTGTCGCAGGCACCGCTGGCGGTGTCGGTGGTTCTCGGCCGCGTTTGACCATATCGGCCCACGTGCCGGCATTGGGCGGAAGTGGAACTTTGACTTCCCGCCTCGCCTCTTGTCGTTGTTGCTGTGCCTTATTCAGCTCTTTGTGTTTTTTTACCTCTTCCCGGATTTGCTTGTTTGCCTCCAGCCACGTCGGGCAGGTTCGGTCAGTGCCTATGTGACCTGCCTTTCGACACCCTTGACAAAACAGGGCGCTGGGGCTCGGGCAGCTGACGTCTTGGAAGATGTTTTCATGTATGTTGCCGCAGGTGGAACAAACCGAAGCATTGGGGCAGATATCCGGCTTGTGGCCCAGGCGATGGCAGTTGGTGCATGTAACTGCCTTCGGCTTGTATGGATATGCTCGCATATACCGTCTTCCGTATAACACGGATCGTGGTATCCTGTCACTGTCGAAGGTGAGCATCGCCGTGGTGGTCTTGCCCAGGCGCCGGGCTGCTACCACAGGAATCTTCTCAGAGTCCAGTTCGAGGTTTAGGACCTCGTCCTGCGGATCTTCTTTTAAGGTGTGGATGTCATAAATGACTCCCTTGCAATAAGCGACTCCATATGCCCGGAATACTTGCACGGGAATATTTTGTTGCTCTATAACAACCTCCCGGATATCCTGGATGGACTTGGCAACCTCCTCCGAGTCAGTCCTGACTGAGGTGGTGTTGGCCTTTTCCATCAAGTGCATTGTAAATGCTGCCGTATCATGTCGTGTCTTGATCATGGTTTTCAGTTGTGGTAGTAGCGGCTTGATCGATGTCCTGGTCCGAGTAAGGCGGATCTTATACTCGATGAAGCGTTTCTGACGGGGCTTCGCTGGGGCCCCGCCTTGTGTAGCGGTAGGAGGATCGGCCCGAAAGCGTTTCCTCTTCTTTTTCTTGTTTGTAACGGGGGTCCATTCGGAGCCGTCATTGTCGTTCGCAGGCGCGCCGCCAGCTACGTCGCTCACCATATTCGTACCGTCAGTGGGCGTCAGCATCCCTTCTGCGCCGCGGGGCTGGTGTAGCATTGGAATATCTGATGCAATGGTGGTTGGATTTGACGAAAAGTCCATTTCCTCTGTTGTTGCTACAGGAGCTATCGGGGCTTTACCGGCCGCCGGATTCTTCTTCTTTCTCCGCGTCGATGCCTTGACCGTTGCAGAGGAATTGCCTGTTGAGTCTTCTAGAATGTTCTTGAAAATGTTGACTAGACTTTCCCGTGGAATGCTCCGAAGCAAGGTCCGTAACACTTGCTTTACGTCTGAGGCCGGGCAGGTCGGTAAGAGTGGAAGCTGCTCACTGATAGGGTGGTCTACGGTTGGAAGTGCCTGAGAAATTTGACAGTCCTTGTCCGCCGTGGCGGCGGCGGGCTTGGGTCCTGCGGCAGTTCCCTTTGTTGTCGTGTCCATATCTTCAAGTCCTTGAATACAGGGGCCAGATACTTCAAACGCCTCTTCGAGGTTTCCCGAAGATGCGGCCGAGGTCGCCTGGCTGTCCATGCTTGTCTGAATTGCCTGGACGAGAGCGGTGGTAGGTTTAGGCCTAGCCCCTACGGTTCCGGTGCTTATCTTCGGACCCTTGAAATTCCCTTTTCGGGGGCCTCCAAGGGTCCATTGGCGTGTCGGCTGGTTAGCTGTGGCGTCCTTGTTGGTCGTCGATATCGAGAGTGGCTGCGAAGGGGTGCCAATACCCCTTCGAATCGGAACAATGATTAGGCCTCAGGTAAGAGTTCACGAGAGCACGTCTGGGGGGCTATGTTGCGCTTTTTGCACTCCCAGGAGACTAGGGAGAGGGAAGTAACGTCAACGACACAGCAAACGCAGATTGGGTGTTGATTTTGTTTTCTTCTGTCAACATCCAATCTGCATTTGCTGTGTCGTTGACGTCACTTCCCTCTTCCAAGTCTCCTGGGAGTGCAAAAAGCGCAACATAGCACCCCTGGCCTCCTCGAGAGCTGGAGGCAGAATTCGAGAGTAGAAAGTCTGAACGATTTTTCCCCTCTGGCTTTGCGCAATTATAACTTTGATAACAACTCCGTAAGGTCAGGCATTACAACCTCTGTCCCTATCTTTATTTTTTTTCCTGTTTAATAATACGACGCAAATACAACTGTGAATCCTAATTACACACTCATCTCGTTCTTTTTTCTTTTTTTTTTTTTTCATTCTTTCCCATGATGGGTTTTGTAACGAGCCAAAAACCCCGTCCAACGATTTTCGGAGTCCCAACTCGAAACTCGCTCGCAACGTTGGCGTGACTCGACGCGGCGGCGACGTCGGCCGTTTTAATTCCGATGCAAATGAAGTGTCGTCTATCTGTCCGAATCTGTATCGATGTCCATTTTTCTCCGTCGCTTCACCTCGCGAGAGCACGCGACCGTTGCGGGGTCGTTGCGGCGGCCTTCTTCATATTAAAGAGGCGCTTTATTTAGATTTCGATCGTGTGTACATTGATATGCGCATATCTAAAAGAGTCGACGACGACGCGGTTTGTACGCTTTGAAAACGAATAATCGAAGCTGCCGAGCACGCCTCTTAATGCGAGCATGGTACTTGGAGCACGTCTCCGATTTGTGCGTTTTCCCGGCGGCGTCCTCGAAGTTGGTTCCTCGATGTCCGTCTCACGACGCCATACAATTGTCACGATGTAGCCTGTCGCGACCGTGGCGGTGGCAGAGGGGTGAAGGTGCACGCGTCAAACGCCTGAGCTGCGCCTCCGCTAGCATCCCTTCATGCACAAACCACTGGCGTGTGTGTATATAGCCATAGACTCCTCTATACTCACAAAGCCTGGCAGTTCGGTGACGGAGCCATAGGGTTCCCGGTCGTAGATTTGGAGCGCGAAGATCTGGTAGTACAGAGCATCAAAGAGACCTTTTTAAGGGAACCTGGACGTCAGCGCACGGCTTTTGCAGCGGCGGCGGCAGTTACGTGACTCTCCTCTCATTCGTTGTCTTCCGCTTCACCTTTTCCATTTCGGCGGCAGCTTCTCGTGGCGATCTGTCAGGCTTTGTCTGTATATAGGAGGCTATGACATAGCGTTTGTCAGCGTCCCTCGGCACTGACACAACGCCTAAAAAAGGGACGCAACGTAACGCGCAACAAAAACGCGCCATATTGTTTGAAGACCGGTGGCTTCACTGCGTTTCCATAGGAGTTAAGCCTTTTTCTTTTCTTACTTTTTCCTCGGGTAAGTTCGCTCTTTGCGAATTTTAGGGAAAATATGCGCCACCTGTGGGCAACACTGCACAAAATTGTAGCGAAATAGGTTAAGAAACCGATTTTTACAGTCAATTTAAAAAAGCCTGGCCGGCTATTTGAGGCGCCCGGTACATCTACGAAGCCATTTTAGCACCGTTTTTAATGCCATGAATTTGAAAGAAAAACGCTTTAACTGACCGATTATTTCGTTTGCCTGATTGAGAAACGTTCCAAGCTACTTAGTACGTACAAATTAATCGGGATATTTTCTCTTATAATCGAGCGTATAGAAAGAAAATTCATTCACTTTTTTTCTATATAAATGCATTACCGGAGGTCAATTTTCGACAGCTTGCTGTTTCCTTCAATTTGCCACAGTACACTTACGCCATTTGAACATCTAACGTACATTATAATAACTCTATGGTAGAGAGCCTCAAGTAAGAGCGTGTTCAACTGTTCGCCCGGGGTACGCGTTTGTGTGCGCCATTAAATTGTAAAATTTTGCTTTGTGGCTACGGGTGGTTTTTTAACATAACTCCGACTATAAACAGCCCCGGAGATACTTGAATATTTTACGGGAAGAATAAAATAACACTTTTCTTTAGACACCATTTTTGTTCCGATAGATAAGTATTTTTTTGAACGCGAAAAAAACGTGTAATCCGCCATTTCCAACGCCGCCACTAAATTGACATCGCTCTTCGTGATTTGAGTTGAACGCACTCTTATTTGAGGCTCTTTAATGGAATGCCGCGACGACAGCTACCCTAGCGTCCCCTCGCCTTTTCCGCCGGCATTTCTACAACCAACCGCCAGGATCGCGACATTCGACAGCGTGACCCAGAGCCGTATATGTAGAGAGTTCGACCATTCATAGGTAAGTATTTGGAGACAAATGAGGAGGTGCCGTTGGGCGAAAGCGTGCTGGGCGTGTTCCAGGGTGTCTTCACAAATTCGTATGTGACCAACCAGAAACCGGAAATAATACCCTGGTGGTGGTCGCGAGAAACAAAATTAATAAGTTCGTCGGAGTAATTCTCGGTGACTGAAAATATGGTGCACGTGAGGTTTCAACCACGGTCATCCAAAATCATGGTGGAAGAGCGCGACTAGCAGAACAATCGACATAATCCGTACGATAGGCGCCGAGGGCCAGGAATCTGCTATCCGATTGGTCACACTCTGCCCGAGCAAAACAGAGTTCCAGAGGCACATTCGTTTCTCATATCTTTCTGCATGATCATAATCGAAACATCACGTGCACCCTATTTTCAACCACGGATGCTTACTACACTTAGCTCTTGCGCGCTTATTAAAACCATATACCTGTGATTAAAACTCTTTCTTGCTACAACCGCTGAGTCTTTTCGGCTTCTGGTTGGGCAAAAGAGCAGGACAAGCCCTCTCTCAGCGTCTACTGCACGCCCTGGCTCTGCCCGCGCCTCCCATTGACCAAACTCTCTCTATACGCGGCTCCGGCGTGACCGACGCCCGACCCGCCCCAAGCGGCAAACAGGCTGAAGTTCGACAAGAGTCGACGTAAACCGGCACAGACGCTTCAAGTCACTGATCTCTCTCTACTACAATAGAGATCAGTGATGCAAGTCGCTCAGGCGGCGATGCTGACGCGAGCTAGGTGGCACTGCGTGGATTCACTAACGATTGCGTTTTGGGTTGCCTTCGTTGTTAAACTGCAATAACAACTACCTTGGTCGGGTCACGTTTTCACGCGTGTGCATACCTCCGTCATGTTGATGTCCTTCGCATATCTCTGGCATCGTCTAATATATGTCTACACGTCATTGACGGCCTAAAAATCGCGGAGGGTGGCGAGTGTGAACGTTTTGTTATCGCCCCGCAAAGTCCGCGCGCTTGACGTCACGGACCTGCGGTGGCGCTGCGATCGCGCCTGAGCCGAGTGGTGTGTGCAGTAGGGCGCACGCTTTGCGTGGGCGTCATAGCAGTTCAGCATGCCGCAAAAATCTGTAGCCGTTAATTGTACCGAAAGGTACAGCAAAAGTAGTGGAGTGAGTTTCCATAAGTTCCCGGCGGACTCTGAAAGGCGCAGAAGGTGGATAATATTCGTGGATCGGAAAGAACGGTCACCTTGCGAGGATGACCGCTTGTGCGGGAAGTACTTTCTTGAAGGCAATAGTCTCCTCTATACCGACAAAACCTGGCAGATCGCCATGAGATGCTACCGCCGAATGTGAAAAGCTAGAGTGGCAGACAAAGGATGAGAGGATTGATGGATGGATGAATCCGGCTGAGCCCTTTGGATCGGGTGGTAGCTTACGCCACCTAGCCATTTTGTTTCACCATTTAAGCTTAGAATATTTAAATGTGAAGACCATATTCACTCCGCACTCCAAAGAAAGTGAGGCTATGAAACCCGCTTGCCATCAGTTAATAAGAAAATACCTAGTTTTCTCTCGCTTTCTGCCACCATTCACTTAATATTTGCTTGGTAATCTCTACTGCCTTGAAATCCACTCTTCCTTCACTGTCTCTAAAACCCAATGACTTTATTAAATCTATGTTGTCTTCGGTAGGCATAGGGTGAAGCCCTTTACAGTAGTGCTGTAAAGTGCTCAGCTGTCTCGTCCTCCTCTCCACAAACAGTGCACACTGTATCCATTTCCTGGTGCTTCGCTCTGTATGTTCTGGTTCGCAGAACACCCGTCCTCGCCTCAAACAACAATGAGCTTCCCCTGGAATTGTCATAAATGCTTTCTTTGACAATAACTGTTTTGTTTAATCTATAGCTTTCCAGAGCCGTCTTTGTCTGCATTCCCTCTAGCCACCGATCTCTTTCTGTGGCCTTAACTTTCTTCTTAACTGAGATCTGCTCTTCCGTAACTCCACAATAGCCTAAAAACTTTCCTCTTAATTTCCTAGTGCGCTGTCTCCACTTTGTGTCTACACTCCTCATGTACAAATAACTAAACACCTTTCGTGCCCATTGCTCCCCAACCATTCGCCTCAACCGATCCTCAAATTCTATCTTGCTCACAGCTTCCCTGACCTCAAATTACGCCCATCCCATGTCTCCTTGTTCTTCCTGGTTTGGCGTTTTGCCATGTGCCCCCCAAAGCCAGTCTACCTACTCCGCGCTGTTTTATTTATAGTCTCGCATTCACTTCGGATTTCATGCATAGCACTGCGTTTCCAAAAGTCAAGCTAGGCACCATGACCCCTTTCCAAATCTCTCTCACCACCTCATACCTGTTGTAATTCCAAAGTGCTCTAATTTTCGTTACAGCTGCATTTCTGTTGCCCTTACCTATTATATACTTTTCATGGTGTCTGAGATATTCTGCAACATCACATATCCATACTCCTAGATACTTGTATTTACTAGCTAGCTCTCTCAACTGTAATATTCTGTATCTTCAGCCTCTCAACTTCATCAACGTTAAAAATCATGACTGCTGATTTTTCACTACTGAATTCTAAACCTAATTCCTCTCCTTCCCTGCCCCATATGCTCATTGATTCCTGCAACTCTGTCCTGTTATTAGCCATTAGTACGATATCACCCGCATACATCAATGCCGGTAAGAATTGCTGAATTTTTTGGCCTAGCTTACTGTACGAAAGGTCAAATCCAAGCCCACTCTTTTCTAGTCTATCCTCCAGTCCTCTCAGATACAACAAAAACAGCAAAGGCGATAACGGGCACCCCTGCCTAAGGCCTCGTCTTATCTCTATTTTCCCTGTCGCCTTTTCTTCCCATGTTATAATCACCTTATTATCTTTGTAAATGTTCCTTAATAGTGCTGTTAGTCCTTCATCTTGGTTTAAGCTCTCCACTATGTCCCACAGGTTCCTTTGGTTCACATTGTCATAGGCACCCTTGATATCCAGAAATGCCAGTCAGAGCTGTCTGTTTTCTTTTTGCGTTATTTCTATACACTGTGTTAGAAAAAATATATTGCCCTCCAACCTTTTTGCTTCCGAAACCCGTTCTGCAACTCGCCCAGTAAGCCCTCGTAATCTAACCATTCCCCTCCAGTCTGTTCTTTATAATCTGCATTACCAAACTGGAAATAACTGGTGTCACGGTTATGGGACGATAAATCCTAATATCAGACTTATCTCCCTTTCCCTTATATATCATACTCATCCTACTATATCATACTGATCCTACTAAGAAGAGCCACGTGACGGGCGCTTCGTTGCGGCGAGGCGCCGAAATGCACTTCTCCCGAGCATTGGAATGTCCACTCGTGCTCCTCGCGTTCTTCGCGCGCCCTCGCCGATGCAAAAGCTGTGCGCTGAATGCCAGCTTCCCCGAAATATGCTCTGTGCTACCAGATCCTCGCGCTCCAAATCTGCGACCGGGCACTACTCTCTGGCTTCATCGTTGAACTGCCAGACTTTTTAAGTATGGAAGAGACTATGTGAAGGCAAGTGTGACTTCCATTTCAATCTCTGTCCCGATGCTTTCTTATGTGCAGGGAAACCGTCGTCTCATCGAGACCACCCGGATTTCGTTCCCACGATGTTCGCGCACGAAGCACCGCCCAAGCGCTCGTCGGTGGCTCGCTGCGCCCGTGCTACCAAGAAGAATATATCGGCGGCAAAACGGACAAATCTTTGCCGCTTGTCGTACCTCGTAGTCATGAGTGTAAAAAAAATATATATATATATCATACCTCGACTGAAGGACGCTGTGTGTATTTAATCAATTAATAAATACATTTTCGCAGACCCACAGTCTGCTGATTCCGCCGGCAGAGCGGAAACCGGCTCGAAGTAATCGTAGGCCTCGAGAGACCTGTGCGCCTGCACCGTGTCGGCCGTGACTTGGCGAAAAAACTAAATAAGCGACGATGTGAGCCCTCAGAGTTGGTGGCAGAAACTTCACGTCGGAACTCCAGCAGGCCTCGTTTATACGGCGTACGGATCGTCGAAGGCAACGCCGTCCACGCACAGTTTGTCTCGATAGCGCTGCCGTCCAGGTTCGGGTAACGAGCTCAAATAGTCAGGCATAACATACGACATATGTTGGCAGGAAATACGAAGCACAAATCAATCTAGAAGCGCGCCTACAACGCCAACAACGAACGCACACCACACAACGCAATGGCGAAAACACGGAGAGCCTGGCTGCTTCTTTGCTTCTGCCCACATAGCTTTTGCGCATGCGCGGTCTTCCAGCCGTGTTGGTAAACAGAGCCGCGCCGCGTGTCAGTCTGTATACACAGGGTGTCACCCAGAAAAACAAAAACAAAAAAAAAAACAAAAAAAATCTCCACGTTTCTTTTTTTCTTTTTTTTTTTTTTACCGCGAACATAATTTATGCATTGCCGAACGCTCATTTTCTGCGCAAATTTATAGCGCTATAAAGGTTAGTGCTGTAACTTTAGCATCTGGATCGGATCTCCAGGGCCATATGTGGGCAGAAAATGAGCGTTCGGCGATGCGTAGTTTATATTTGCAGTGAAAAAAAAAAAAAAATGCAAATGGGGGGGGGGGGGGGGGGGGGGGGGGCACCCTGTACGTTCCTTTCTCGTACGATCGTGGTTTAAGTATATGATCATGTTCCTTACGTTCCCATGTATACAGTGATATCGCGTAACTTGGAAACACTCGATTCTGTACACCACCTTAAGTTGCGACTAGCAGCTGGTGCCTTGAGATTGTTTCTTACGTTAAACGTCTAATCTTATTCATAATTTATCGGTGAGCCTGATCGTACAAATGATCGCGATCTGATCCGCTGCACTTTCCGGGGCCGGGGGGCCCGCGAGTTTGGGTTTAGTCGCATGCTTTCTCAACCTGGAACTATATTGTCGGGTGCTGTGCGTGTTTATTGTTTTCGCAATTGCGCGTGCCATCGCACCGTAAATAAACGTCCACAGCAGCTAAAACTCTTTCGTGAAGTCTGGTGTCTTGCGTATTTTGTTGTTTCATTGCAGCATCGCAATTGGGCGACTTCCGATCGCATTGCTGCCCGTTTGAAAACAATTATCGGAAGGGCGCACGCCGACTTAGTCGAGTCTTTTTGTTGACCCGTTTAGCCAGTTCCGCGCTTGTTAACAACTGGTGTTAGAGTAAATACTATTGAGAAGGAAGGAGTCTTTACGTTATCGAAGGTCTCTGCAACCATTTTAGTGCAATTGCTCACAAATGTCACAGATCTTTAAAAAAAAAAATTTAAGATACTTTTTTTTTATAACCTAATTTTAAACTGCGGAATTCAGTCTCTAAGAATAAGATTTAAAAAAAAAAAAAAAAAAAAAAAAAACTTTATACCTAAATTTTATATTCTTGAAGTTTTCGAATTTTTTCGAACTTGGATCTCAAAGAAATTTAAAGTCTTCGAATTTTTCGACCTGGATCTGTAAAGAAATTCGAAATATTAGGACCCGAGCTTGCAGAAACATAGATTTCTTTGACTTTTCTAATTGTTCTAAACTTCTTTAAACACCCTGGGTAGTTCCGCGGCATCTCTAGTTAACGAGAACACGACAATGGCATTGTTTTTTTGTTGTTGTTGTTTTTTGTTGTATTTTTCCTTTTACTCAGCACGCAGCAAACGTACTTGAAAAAGTACAAAGTAAATTACATGTTATGTACTTCAAGTAAAGTAGTAAATACACCGGGCAGAATTCACTTGAAGTAAAGTACTATAAATACAATGCACTTTCAAAGAAAGTGCAGCATTTTTTAGCGCGATCTTGGAGGATACGCTTCCGTTCCCCTGTATACAGTGTTTTGTTTTTGACAGGTGTGCATTGCCCCGGGGTAATCGGGGGTGCATCAGTAATTTTCAGAAATGGCGGCGGATATTGGATAAAGCCAAGTGACCAAAGAGTAGTTGTTTTAATTTCGCTGGCGGCAGGCAAACTATTTAAAACAATGAACTTATGACGCACATGTTTGTATCGATATTATGGCCACCATTACTTCACTCGGATGGATGACCGGATGACGTCTCGAAAGACATTGCATGTTTTCCCATGACGATACACCCTTCTCTTGCTAGAGGTTGGACTCGACCTCACTGGGGAAAGCCAATGACGGAAGCGCGTTTTTACTCAGAAATAGCTTAATTTCACCGAGACCAAATTTGGGGCCGGTACTTTCAAGTCGGGAGTATTCATTAGAAAATGCCAGCAAAAAAAAAAATAAAAAAATACTTGAAGTAAAGTAAAAGTGCAGACTCAGAGAATGTGCTTCAACTAGAAGTGTATAGGTTTTACTGTACTCCTCTTCACAAGGCCCGGAGACTGTACCAATTTGTTCTCGACACTTCCGTCCTGGCATCGGGCGACAGGCTTCAAACGCAGCGTGGTGGCGCCATCTATCGGCGACTCGGCGCACGAAATCCTCGCAAAACCCGAAAATTTCACATCTCTCCTAAACTTTACTAAAAAGAATAATGCCGGCAAAGATATATATATATATATATATATATTATATATATATATATATATATATATATATATATACAGGGGCGGATTTAGACGGGGGGTCCGGATGTCCTGACCCCCATCTTGATTTCTGCTTGTGCAAAATAATTTAGAACGTGAAACGAGGGAGAGGGGAAAGGGGTTTCTAAACATATGGTACGCTGACCAACACCTGACCCCACCCCCCCCCTCAGGAAATTCCTGCATCCGTCCCTGTATATATATATATATATATATATATATATATATATATATATATATATATATATATATATATATATATATATATATATATATATATATATATATTTATTTATTTATTTATTTATTTATTTGTTTATTTATTTAAGGAAAAGACCGTTTCGCAGGACGACGAAAATTGTATAAGAGAATAAACGTACTTCGAAGCTTTCAGTGGAGTTCAATTACATATTGGTCGACGTTTCTGCCTGTGTCAGGCCTGACTCAGGCTGAAACGTCAACCAATATGTGATAAAACTACACTAAAAGGTTCGAAGTACGTTTACACTCTTTATATATATATATATATATATATATATATATATATATATATATATATATATATATATATATATATATATATATATATATATATATATATATATATATATATATATATATATATATTAATTAGATGCGCGATGTATGAAGGTCAGTGTATTCAGCAACAGAAATGTACACGGTTGAAAAAAACCCGAGACTGCGGGTAAGCGACATTGCACATGGTTTTCTCAACCATGTGCAATGTACTGCAGCTGGTTTGCTCCCTTACTTTTTGTTCAAGAAATGTCTTCTTGCCCGTAGGCTTTTGTTCGAACAGCGGTGATTTGCCCACAAAATGCGTCTTGTGATGCTGGTTGTTCAACTTTACTTTTGAACAAGGCTATCACCATCAAAGAAATTTAGTGCTCATATCAGTGCGGTTCGACATGCAGTCACTGAATCGTTCCCGGCTGTTCACCTCTTCAGGCCATCTTTAGTTTTCGTTTTATATATATGGTGGTTTCATCTCAAATCATGCAAGAAAAAAGGTTGGGTCTTCAAAAAATTCTGGCAAAAATATATGTTGTGGGCTAATTCTTCATTAGAACAAAATGGGAAGCGGATTTGAGGAAAAAACTTTTGTTCTCGAGTTATTACATTTCATTTGACCGAAAGCGGATTCTGAGATTTTGGCGATTGTCATAGGTCGCACATTTGAGAGTCCCGCTACGCTCATATATGGGCCGCACAGCTATCAAACTTTTTTCACTTGTTTCATACTTTAGGTACAATACTTTATTACAATTTAAAAAATATTTTTTAATATTTCGTAAAATAAAAATGGTCAAACCTAGTCCCTTTGACAAATATTTGCCGAACTTGAGTGATTATAACTTTCGTTTCGTTGAAACTTTTGGCATAAACAGCACATCAAACGAAAGCTTAAGAGATTACCTTTTTAGAAAAAATATTATCGGTATTGTCAATCAGGTGTAATACAGTGAAACGAACCTCCGAAGAAAAGAGGAATCGCTAAAAGTACACTATTCAAAGTTAATTTTCTCAAAAAAAACTTTTTTTCTTTTTTTTTTTTTGTACGGAAACTTTTTAACATAGTCTTGAAACGTTGATAAAAATTAGAGTGGGTATTATGTTTTTTGATGTAACGCCAAGCGTTTAAAAACATGATATTATACGGTTTGCTATGCAATGACAATTCGATCGTTACCGATTGTTTTGCGTGGTTATCTGTTATTTGTTGAGATCTGACTTATTGTATTTATTAACTGAAATTTCGCATATATTTAAGCAGAATTGATACATGAAAGGTACGTTTAATACAAGATATGAACATCGATTGGCGCAATTCAACATTACATACTTAAAAACAATGTGAAACGTAATTTCTTAGCAAAAAATATTTCTGAAACTTGGCACAGCTGCATCCACAAATATATAGGTACAACATTTTCAAGGTTTTGTAAATACTGCTAACGTGATGAACATCTTAATATTTTTTTTTAAATAAGAACTTGTGCAGGTGAAATGGAAGTATGGACACTAATACGAACAATACAAAACCTCAAAAACGTTCCATGGGATCAGTCTGGTAACTTGGCTAACACTTCACTTTCATGGTTTTGCGTATTTTTCAATCACCAAGTTAACAGACCCGTCTTCGTTCTCAACCTTGACCCACAGATGGCATGTCTGAATGCCTTTCACGGGGCTTACAACGTTCCAGTCTCTTTTTTTTTTTTTTTTTTTAAGTTACGGTAGTCTTTCAGGCAAGTTGCATCACTTTTTAGAAGTACGATTCCAGGTACTTTTGCGGCAACCACCCGAAAAAAGTCCTCCGCACATCCGATTGTTTCTAGTTCCGATGATCTGAGGTTGTGTAGGCATGCCTGGTGTTTGAGCACTGCACCCACGCCATCATATGCACTTTTGCCATGTCCTGTAGCAGAAAAAATCCACTTGGTCACTTCACTCCCTTTCGCCATCTCGTGCAGCTGGAACCTATTCTTAAGATGGCCTTCTGCTCCGTCGGATACGTAGATTAGTTCCAGAAACACGGGAATATTTTCTTCAAGCCACTCTTCAATTGCACTCAGGGCGAACAATACGTGTGCTGTATCATGCATGTACGATGTCGTCACTGATGACTTCAAAGCTGTAAGTCTTCTGCTGTGTTGTTACAACGCAGGTGAAGATAGAAACCATTTGATTTTTGCCAATGAAAACCTTGTACGGCTCGAGGAAGAACAACACTCCAGTTTTCTGCGAAGTCAAAATGCAACACGGCAGTACGCGGCTTGATCTGGCTTTTTTCGAAGCATATTGCAAGTCTCTGGGTTTGTCGGGTGATCCAGTGTGGAATGTACTTCGTTGCCCATTTTCTTATTTCGTTAAGAAATGCATTACCTTCCAAATATTTCTTAATCAATTCACCGGATTCCCATATTGCCAGCTCTACTTCGTCTTCTTCATTGATTGATAACGATTCTAGAGTTAAACCATCTTTTTTTCGGATACGATTTACAGTTTAGCAGAAGACACTCCTCCGATGGGTTTTCGCACAGGTAAAGGTTCTTGACGTGTTCTAGACTCAAATATTTTCCGCCTGCGTTTGATAATGCCGCCAAGCAAAGGGCGAAGTTCGCACAATAAATGCAAACGCACTCTTCGTGCACGGGACGTTTCATGACCCATTTTGGTCGCAGGGCGTAAAACTTTGTCAACCCAAGCTTGACTTCTGGATGAGATGTCTTCATTTTTTTGTACATCTCACGGACAGACATTGTTAAAAAACGTTTTGCAACGAGGGTTTTTTGTCCGTCCGAGTACAGCGTCACAACATCTTTTGCATTGGGGCTTGCCCTTGTACAGTCTTTGTCATCGGACGTATAGTAGCTCAGTGCGAGGGCCACATCATTTTGTCTAAGGGATGCCCTTGATAAGCATCGACGATCGCCGACACACCATTTTCAGCTTTCAGCTTTCTTGAACTATTCCAGAAGATAAGTTGTGACTTCGGGAATTAGAGACATAACTCTTTTCTCCGTCAAACCGGAGGGTATCAGAGTCAGAATTCGGCACTTTTCTTGTAAGGACGAGCTGTTCACGTAAGCGCACCGTATGTTGGATGCCCACTGAGAGCAGGACGAACTAGAATTCTGCAGGTCGGGGCTTTCTGCTTTGTGATAAACCTCACTAAGATGGCGGCCGACCTTCTTCGAGAAATCATTTGTTGCTTGTGTTTGCTTTCTTTCTACGTATTCATCTCGAAGATCTTTCTTCAGCGCGGACGGCAGTTTCAACGGTGTCACACTTACGTTTGCTGCGCTGATGACTTCCTTCACATCTTCGATCACGGCTTGCTCCTCCTCAACTGCGACGTCGCTCAGTGAAAGTCTCCTCTGCTCCTTGACGAAGTCTTGCAGGTCGCGCTTGAACAATTTTACTACTGTTTGACCAACAGTAACTGTAATCGATTACTGTTTTCGAGTAGCGCGTACGAGACTGATATTAGCAGGGTGATTTACCGAGCGTTATGAGGGCGCAAAAACAAATTATATGAAACAAAAAAAAAATTAACTGAGTGCAAAGCAATTTTCTTTAAAGGTTTCTTTAGGTGGTGCGTTTATCGCACTAAACTTTTTATGAGTGTGGGCTTTAAGAAAAAGTTTAATCCTAAATAATCCAGTTTCTTCCTTTTTTTCTTTTCTTATTTTTATGAAGTAAAAATGGTTAACCTACGCGCACAAAATTTGGGTACGATAAACGCACCGTTTAAAGACACCTTCGTGAAAAGTTGCGATTCTTTGCCTTGGTGACTTCATTTATACGATTTTCTTCTGCCCCCGAATAGCGTTCAGGACCAATCTGTATAAAATAGTACACTTTCAGCCCAAACAGATGAACCCAAAGTTCCTAATTTGCCCTGGACTAAAAACAAAGAAAAAACATCGTAGAAAACATCGCCTGCAAAACGCCGAACGGGAAAGAAAAGACAGAAAAAAAGGGCGAGGAGGTCGGGCCCAGAGGCTGTAGGGAAAAGGGGGATTTGGAAGGAGGAAACGAAGCACAATTGAGCGCACGGAGGCAGTAGATTGGACGCCGTTTGATGGGTCGCGAAAGAACCGGGCGAGCTTAGCGTGGCTTTAATTGCGCACCCATTAATTACCCTCTCCCCCACTTCGCCCCGACGAACACGGCCGCTTTGGGGTGTCGCCTCCGGCCTCGTAAGGCCCTCTCCACATTGTCCTCTTGAGTGAGATTCGGCACGACGTCGAAGAGAGGTTAAATGAGCTTCTGCAGTTGGGGGGGAAAAGGGAACGAAAAGGGGGAAACCATCAAAGGATTCCCCATTAGTTATTGGCGAAGCTGGAGCAAGAAGAGCGCCTAACATCGCGTTGAATAAGCGTCGTTCGGTGTTCGACTCGCCGCGTTTTGTTTGCGGCGCTCGCGTTCGACGTTGTCTATACAGGGTGTTCTCAAACGACATGCAGTCGTAAAAGAAAAATATGAAAAGAAGCGGATGAGAGCTGCGCGATTAAACTTTTCACGAAGGTGTCTTTGGGCTGTGCAGTTGTCGTACTCAAAATCTTGTGACTGTAGGTGTCTTGGAAAAAAAGAAATGTGAGAGAGGAGAAGCCTGTTTATTCTATGGATAGGGGAGAGGAACGGAAACAAACCGTCTGGTTGAGGGCGCTGCCCGCAACTGGCGCCGCATGAAACGGAAACTTCGAAACGCTTTCGAGATGAAACCATATAAAGCGGATGCAGCAGATCCCAGCGCCAGACGATTTGTTTCATGTTGCTCTCCATGTGCGTACAAATAACACTTTCTTTTTTTTAACGTGGGAATAGCGTTTTCGGTGGTTTGGGCACCGGAAAGGTGACTCACGCAAAAAAGCCGCCTTGAGTTTCGCCCCTCCACCAAATGCCGCGCGCGCAGCTGGCCAAGTAGGCAGCGCGCGCGTGGCCTAACGGTTATTGTGCCTTTCTCCCACGCGAAAATCCAGGGTTCGATTCCTGGGAGCGACGTGTCTTATGTTTATCCCTGCAATTTAGTGTTCTGGAAAATTTGAGAATCCTCGTGCTTGTTCGAGGTTCGATTATTCTACGCTTCGAACTTTCTGCGCCGATTATTCCAGAAGCCCACGCGTGTACATAAGGGCCTTCTCGTATAGCGAGCCTGAGTCAGTTTCGCCCCAGCATTCGACTCTGCTCTTTCGCCGACTTCGACGCTCACGACGCTTTGTTATTATCTTCTATTCCCTTTGTTTAGGGCACAAGTTCGCCCCCATTAAATGTTTTAGTTTCCCCAGTTATTCGTTATTCGTTAATAACCATCTGGGTATAGAGACTGGGGAGATAGAACGTGCACATCGCGTCGGCCAAAAGCGCGGGGTAACTGCTCGACCGATTGTAGTGCGCTTCTTAGACTACAGGAATAGACAAAACGTGCTGAATAACGCCAGTAAACTGAAGCATTTAACTTCATTGAAGGTGTCTATCTCGGAGGACTTTACTGCTAGGGTTTGCCTCCACCGGAGCAAATTGTGGCACTTTAGTAAGCAGTTCAGAGAAAAAACATTAAAGTGAAACTTGTGAACGACAAACTTTATGCTGATGGCAAGCAATATTCATACTGTTCCGACAGTGACGAGATTATTTTGCTTAACAACTTCCAAACCACAAATTTGGCGACTACTTGACAACCTGATAAAACATCTAGACATGAGTGTGTTGATCTCGGAGTGCTCGTGGCGAATTTTCGTAGTTTTTTACCTAAACAAGATATTTTTTTGTCAACTGTGAATGACACGGACGCAAAAATTGTTATCGGGACAGAAACGTGGTTATATCCGGAGATAAACGATGGCGAATTAGTTTTTAATCAATCATTTCATCTATTTCGAAAAGACCGCACACATTCCCGTGGTGGCGGCATTCTTATCGCTATCAGCAAAATGATGGATGCTTCCCTTATATCTTTAGATAGTGAACTAGAAATTTTGTGGGTACGCTTGAGTCACCCTTCGTTGCCCATCATTGTTGGCGCCTGCTATCGCCTTCCAGGCCGAGATAGTACTTTTGTTACGAAGCTGCACGCTTGCATGGAGCAAATTTTTTCTTTATTTCCCAGTAGTACTGTTATTTTTGGCGGCGATTTTAATTACCCCGGGGTCAACTGGAAAGAGGAAGAAATAAACTCTTGGGTGGCCCATTCAGAAGTGTCCAGTTTTGTTGACTTGATGAATAGCTACGGTTTAACTCAAACTGTATTGGAACCCACAAGAAATAATTCTGTTTTGGATCTTGTTTTTACCTCGAGTGCAGAAAATGTAAAATCGGTTCGTATTCTTGAGAAAATCAGCGACCATAACACAGTCCTAGTAGAAATGTCTCTGCCAGTAATAGGTAAAAAAATAACCCCTAAAACCATAAACGTCTACAGTAGAGTTAATGAAAACGCTCTAAACGAGTCCTTTGAGCTGTTTGCTTCGGAATACGAGCTGCATTTTAGCGAAAGAACAGTCGAGCGCAACTGGGAAATGCTCAAAAATGAATTTAGGCGTATAAAGTCTGATTTTGTACCTCAGATGGTTTTAAGGACGAGTGCTGATCAACCATGGTTTACAAATATCCTTAGGAAAATAAATAACAAAAAGAAACGTCTTTATGTCAAAGCAAAAATTACAAACCTTGCGTCTGACTTCACTAAGTATAATGACTGCTGTAAAGAGTTTAAAAGTAACATCAAGAAGGCAAAGGATAAATATTACAAGCAAGACCTACTTAACTTATTAATAAACAATCCCCAAAAATTTTGGAAAAGTATATGTCCGAGAAAAGATGATTCGCTTCCTAAATTGTGCAACGAACACAACGAAGTGCTAACGAACCTTGAATCAGCTACCGTCTTTAATAACTACTTTGCATCCGTATTTACCTTAGAACAATTACCTGTACCCAGTGATCAAATATGTAAACCAATTAACGTCTACTGTGAACCTATCACTTTTAACCCCTATGGCATTTTGAGTGCGATAGAAAGGCTCTCCCGAAGTTCAGGTCCTGGTGATGACGAAATCTGTCCTAAACTTCTCAAATTAACAAAGAACATATCCTGTCGCCTTTTGTGTCGCTTGTTCCAACAATCGCTCGACTTAACTTCCCTTCCCGCAGACTGGAGATTCGGGAGAGTTTTACCCATTTTTAAGACCGGCAATAAAAACGACTCATCAAATTATAGACCCATATCACTAACTAGTGTGCCTTGCAAGATTATGGAACATGTCATCTACTCCCACATTATGAACTATATGTCAGAACATCAATTAATATGTAATAGTCAGCATGGCTTCAGGAAGGGATATTCATGCGAATCCCAACTTTTTGAGTTCGTTACTGATCTACATAACAACTTCCACTCGTCTCACCCTACTGACGCCATCTTCATTGATTTCTCAAAAGCATTCGACACGGTTCCTTACCAACGTCTCCTATATAAACTTTCAAAACTAAACATTCACCCTTCTATTATCCACTGGATCGCTCAATTCTTAAGTAACCGTAACCAGGCTGTCCACCTGGGGCAGGACAAATCACCTAGCCTTCCCGTAATATCAGGTGTTCCGCAGGGCAGCGTTTTGGGTCCGCTTTTATTTCTTATCTATATTAATGACCTTCCTCTCCATATAACATCTTCCATAAGGCTTTTCGCAGATGATTGTGTTATTTATCGTCGTATTACTAAACCTGAAGAGTCTTTAATATTGCAGCAGGATTTAAATATGTTTTCACTATGGTGTAACACATGGCAGATGAAAGTTAATGTCACCAAGAGTAAACTATTAACATTCACTGGCCAACGAACGCCTGCAATACGAAATTATACATTACAAACTCTGCGTCTCGAAAAAGTGTCCAGCTACAAATATTTAGGTGTAACATTTTCAGACGACCTAACCTGGAATACCCACATTAACACTGTAGTTTCTAGTGCTTGTAAATCTCTAGGATATATCAAACGTAACCTTCACAGTACCCCGCATTGTGTTAAACTAACAGCCTATAAATCCTTTGTGAGGGCTAAATTGGACTATGCCAACTTTATTTGGTGGCCGCATCAAGCTTACCTTATTAACAAACTTGAATCAGTTCAGAATAAAGCATCTCGCTTCATATCTCATGACTACTCACGGACATCAAGCGTAACCGCACTTAGAACAAATCTAGACCTTTGCCCACTGGCCGAAAGAACTAAACTTGCTCGTCTTGTCATGTTCCACAAAATCTACTATTCCTCTTCGTCATTCCGAAACCATTACTGCCAACCTCCATCTCACATCTCCTTACGTCGTGACCACAGCCAGAAAATAAACCCTCTATTTGCGAGAACTAATAAATTTCCCAATTCCCCGCTCTCTCTAGCCATCAATAACTGGAATTCTCTTCCTGAGGCTATTGCTCTCGAAAATAATCCAGCTAAATTCCGCGATCTTTGCAAGGCACACCTCAAAAGTGTTTTTCGTTAGTCTAAATGTTTATGTCGGTAGCTAGTCATTTTTTTTTTTTTTTTACCATGATTTGCATCCTGATGCGATTTAACCCTAGCCATTTTTCGGCAAATATTACTATTTGTATTTGTTTGTGAATCTACTTTTGCTTTTGTTTGTTTTTATGTGAGTTTGTATTCTTATCCCCCCTCATGTAATGCACTTCGGTAGAAGTGCCTTTGAGGTATAATAAAATGAAATGAAATGAAAGTGGGATTTCGCCTAACGCGCGTAATGTTTGAAAACAAGTCTTTTAAGCAAACGACACGGCAGACTCTTCTTTCTTCCCGTCGATACTGTCGGGATGCCGGAGCGGCCGACGGGAAAGCCTGACTCCACTGGCCTCGCCCCAAGAGCGGAGAGAAGGTTTTTTTCTGTAGCGGCGATGACAAGGGACGAGGTCAAAATCTCTGCGAAATGTCGCCCGCAAAAGCTATCGTTAAAAAAAAAAAGAAAAAAAAATTAAAGCCGAGTTTGAACTTCCTGTAACGCCCAATTAGAGGGCATATCTTGAGCAGGAGGAGGGAAGGGTACTGAGGGATCGCGTGACCTCATGGGGGTCACGTGACCCTTGTAAGGTCACGTGACGATGACGTCATCATGATGACGTCATCCGTGACGTCACGTGTGACTTCATCACTGGTGATGTCATCGTAACGGATGACGTCACTGATCACGTCATCGGCATCTTCATCGTCACTCATGACGTCATCAATGACGTCGCTAGTCACGACACGCGTCCCACAATGCACCGTTCGGTTACGCCGACGCCGCTCAAGCCGGAAACGGGCGCCTAAGCTGCGCTCTAGAAGGCTTATTTGGCGTCAATAAACACTGACACAGTGAGCGTATCGCTCACTCCAAAAAAAAAATTGATCTGTTACAATTATTTTTAAATTATTTTGTCGCATGTGCAAGTGCAAGTTAAAAAGCTCGACAATGGTACCTCAATGGACCACCTTTTCTATTTGCATGCTTTCCTATGTGTATGATTGTGTCTGTGTTTAATTATTTATCGATTTATAAATACCATCCATCACTGTACAAGTTAGCAATTTTAAACACACAAATACACGCGCGCGCGTACGCGAGCAACGCGGGAAAGGCTCAGAGGAGAGAGAGAGAGACAAACGGATTCGCTCTCCTTGAAACAGAACAGGGACACAAGTTGTTTAATAAAATGTCAATAGAAATGAACAGATGCAAGCGGACTTCGATGTAAATATAGCCCTAGTTCCGCGTCTAAATCCCCCAACCTCTCGCGCTAAACTTATTGACTTGCGTCAGCCCCAGCGACATCGATCGGGCAGCACAACACAGGCGGCTAGCAGACGACAAACCATGAGCGCGCATAATTGCGCACGCACGCCAGAAAATTCCAGCCGTTTCCCTTGTCGCTAACTTCCTCGTTCCGGTCCTCCCTTCTTTTTCTTTTTTTTCTTTTAATGGCCGCCGTCAAAATTCTGAAAAGAGTTCGAAATCCTCCACCACCAATCTCTGGAAATAGCCAGTTAGCGGGGCCGGCACCGGGTCGTTTACGAAGACGCCGCGCTCGGCCGCGCAACATCCTATTCTCCGTTCATCCCTAAGCTGACAATGCGGTGGAGGCTACATACTATCCGAGCCATTCCACCGCCTGCCTTTCGTTACACGAGCCTCCTTCGGTGCGAGAGTAGAGGCGAGAGCGTGTTATCACGTGCTGAAAGACAGGAGTGTGACTGGCCTAGCAACCGGGTATAGCTCCCACTGTACTGCCAGGGTAGGGCTGAACAGACCATAACAGCTCACTGCGGCGCCAGAGGACACCATAAACCGGGAGCATTGCCGGACCTCCCTAAATCGTTTTCCTTTCCTCCTCTCTTTGATCTTTGGTCTCTCCCTTTTCTATCTACTGACTATCTTTCTTTCTCTCTTTCTCTAAAGGAGGCCATTAGCTCATGGTGTACGAAAGCTTCCCCAAAATGGTTTCCCCATTCTCTCTATTTTGACCCTTCCCCTCTTTTTTTTTTCTATAGGCAAATGAACACGGTGGCACAAGCATGAGCGCATGCGCGGTACACACGCGTACAGACACGCGAACATGCGCGCAGGCGCCCACGGACAGGCAGCTAGCCCCCATGCGCATAAGTGTTCAAACACACACGCACGCAGCCCGAAGCACGTGCAGGCGTGAACAGGCGGAAGGCCAACTTTCATGCGCATCGCACATGCTTTTAGAGACGAGCACGCATCTCTACAAAAATGGCACATGCACGGGCTCTCACACACGCCAGCGTGCACAAACGGGCATTCCGCACCCATGAACATGCTCCCGCACACACGCATACTTGCATGATTTCATGAGTTCATACATACATACATACATGCATACACACAAATACATAATGCATGCACACAAACACACGTTTATGTGTATGCTTATTTTTTAAACCCACCAAAAGCAGCACGCCCCCCCCCCCCGGTGCAAAACATACAAACATACACGAGCACTATAATACATACATGTATACATACATACACACAGATGCGCATTGCGCTCAAACGCATCTCAGCAGACACACACGCGCACTCTCGCACCAACTTTCATCCTCATTCAAACCATTCAGCCACGCTAAGATTTCCCCAAACTCCCTTTCCTTCCCCATTTCCCCTCTCCCCGTATCACACACACAAACACACGCGCACGCACACAGGTACACACATACACACACATATACGGGCACACAGGCACACACAAGCACTCACCCAAAAACGCTCGCACGGACACCCTTCGGAACTCTCGAGGCAGGCCTCGATTTCTGCCCTGCCATTAGACTCGAAGATGAGCCAGCGCTTTGGCTCCCAGGGCACACCATTTCGGCTCTTTTGAATGGCACTTCTCCCCTCTCTCCCCCGTCCCGTCCAGCGTTCTCCCTACGCTCTACGCTCCCCAAAATCCTCCCCCACTCTCCCTCCGACTTCCCCCCTTTTGGGAAAGAACGTCCGACGTCAAGTACCTTCAGCAGCGCCCCCCCCCCCCCCCCCTTCCCGACGGAGATGAGTTGGGGCATGGCATCATTAATTTCGTCCACCAATATCGTTCGCAAAAGGGGCCTGCAGCGTGTTCGCCCCCGGGTCTCGCGCTGCTCCGAATACCGGACAGCCGAAATGGCCTTCTGGGGAGGGTGCTTCCCGAATAGGGAAGGAAAGGGAGAGCCATTCCGTCTTCTTCCCTCTCTCGCTTCCTTATTTGGCGCCGTCTTCTCTCTCGCGAGCTGACGTTGCAGTGGGAAGGCGGCGGGCGACGCGGCGTGGCAACTTCGCGCATAAACGGACCGTGGAGATTCTGTCGGTTGCGCTTATTTCGGGGGAAAAGGTGTGATTGAGCTGCTTCGCCGGAAGCCAGTCGGTTGAAAGGAGGTTCGAAAGGCTCGTGTGGGCCCTCCTATTCGTTGGCTCCGCGGCACTGGACGTGCCTGATGCAGGTTTACTGCCCGTTCACACTCTTGCAACCGAGTACGACCGAGAGAGACGAGACTTGTTAAAACCTCTTAAAATTTCTTATAGGACGAGAAAACACACTGGCACGCTGGCGGCATCTAGGCGGTGACCCTGGAACTGCATTGCACAAGGGCGAACGTTTTGCGGGACTTCCGAGGTAAAATGTGCATAATACCTATAAGAAAGGCTCGTTTATAACGTTGACAAAAGTTTTTCGAGCCAAGAAAGAAAGGATAATGCGCGAGAGAACTAGTAAATATGCCGGACCGCCAAGTTTACACTGCTACCCAATAGATGGCGCCCGGTGTGTCCCCATACATGCATACGTTTTAAGGAACTAAGTTTTAAGAGGTTGCAGCACCGCGTAGAACGCCTTGTCGTGCTCCTCAAGTGGGCCCTTCGTGTCGTTAAAGGTCGTACTGTCTAGAGTCGCTGACAGTCTGGACGTCAGGGAGGAGCACCAACTCCGGAACACTTGGAAGCCACCTCCCCTCCCGAAACCGAAGACTGACAACGCGACTGGGACTTGAGTTATAAAAATTAATTTTTCCTCTCTCCAGTTGTCTCGCCTACAGCGCGTGCTTCCTTTCTTCGACAACGCTTTATCTTCTCGTGCACCTAGAGCGCGTACGCGCAGCTAAAAAGGCGGAAGCCATGGAGCGCGTGCTGGAAGCTGGCCATTTTGAAAAACATGCTCTGCCATAGAAAAAATCGTAAGGGTGCAGGCAAGCTGGTGAATATTAACCATGTTGAAATAACCTGAGACTAGGGTAGAGAAGAAGCATCAAATCGTAGAAGGGACAGAAAATAGACAGGAGACGTCGTCCTGTCTATTTTCTGTCCCTTCTACGATTTGATGCTTCTTCTCTACCCCAGTCTCAGGTTATTTCAACATGGTTAATGCTCTACCATTTTCGATGTGTCGCTGACCCTGGCAGTTACTAGATGTACCCAGCCGAACGAGCAAAACAAAAATCTGTCCCTGCCATGTCGAAAACCACCTTGATTCATAGAGCATACTAAAAAAGTATTAGTCGCGCCCCAGCAACTCGCAGTGTTAAAAATTAAAAAAAAGATAAAAAGCTATGGACACGACAAGAGGCACAAGCAATATTTACTTATTAAAGGGGAACTCCGCCGATTTCTTCATGGTCCCCGATTTGCTTGAAATTTTGCTAAACTCGCCAAACAACATCGCCAAAATAGTATCCCAAATATTAGGTCAAAATAATTTTTTTTCACGAAGTTATTGAATTTACAATTTTGGCCCTCACCGTGTTTTTTAAACTGAAAGTCTCTACTGGCAACAATGAAAAAGTGACGTCATTGGAAGTGCAGGGGTTCACTCTTTGGACTGTAGAATTTGTTCCCAACTGATTTGAAGCAGTTTCATGGTGTCAAATGAATGCTTTGGAAGCTCGCTCCAGTCCCCGCGCTCCATCACGGAACAAATGATTGACATATTCTATTTTTTAGACTGCTCGTCCGACTGGCAAGCTGACCTTCCAATGACGTCACGGCCCTGAAAAGGGCGGGTATATTTGAATGTTTGTTTTTGCATGATTTTCATTTGCCGATTTCGCAATAACTATTATGAATTTCACGATACTAAATAGCATACCAGAGAGGGTAAAGGCCGGGGAGTCAGAAAATATAGTTAGTTAAGGTAGCTCAAAAATCGGCGGAGTACCCCTTTAAATATTAAGACCACAAACATTGCAGGCAACATGAAGAGTTAGCACCATCATAAAATACAATTTAGGCATATTCAACGTAGAAATTATAGTTAAAGTCAGATTTAAAGAACTCACGAGTTCGTGATGGTTTTCAATCGACCCGGGAAAGGGCCTTCAACCCCGTGTAGTACGGAGGAAAAAAAAAAAAGTTATAACTAAAAATTTATCGTGAGGTAACGTTACCACGTCGCGTGACGTCAGGTCCCTTGACACCACGACTTAACACCATAACGTCACGTGACTTCTAATGTCTTCTAAACAAATCTGAACGATCGCTCCTTAAATACTACATTCCACGAATAGGCCCTTTCAAAAGCCCATCGAGCAACATTAGCGGCCGCCATGTTGCCCGAAGGACAACATGGCGCCGAAGAAGGGATGACGAAATGTTAGGCTAGGTGGCGCGAGCCGCCGCCCGTTACCGGCTATCCATCCATCCATTCTCGGTCACGAAGCCCGTGATTGGATCCGAGTCATCGTTGAACGCTGAAGCAGAACTCGATTCCAATACACGCTCGGAGTAGTAGCCCGAACAATGACGTACTCGGATAATTGGCACAGCAGCTACTAGATGGCGCGTACTTTTGAAAAAGGTACATTAGGGGTGGATGGATACGGCTGAACCCTTAAAATTGGGTGGCGGCTTGCACCATCTAGCCAAAGCTAATTAAGAGTTCAGGGGAGGTTCCTCCCACCCCTTTCCACTCTGCTAGAGTGGAAAGAGGTGGGAGGAGTTTCTCCTGAACTCATAACCTGCCACCTACTATAATATCTGAGCAATTAGATTGAAATAAACCAGAACCGAATTTATGTTGAGAGAGTGCGGCCAATGGGCGGAGCTTGTTGCCCGCTAGAACCGGCGGATCCCATAGGGTTCACATGAGTCAGATCCCCAAAATGGCGGACGGAAGCAGTCATGGCCCGGTTGTCAGTCTACGCTCTGAAAGAAGGTACTACACTGTCAGAAATATGGAGCGTAGTACTTACACCCTTTGCCCCGTATATTACACCCCAAAATTTTATTTCGACGTTCAGTTCATTGTTGTGAAACTGACGATACCAACTTTAACGGGCGGCTTGACAACTCTGTTATATACGTTACTAAGTAGCTAATGTCCGTATCAAAGACAAAAAAAAAAAAACAAAAAAAAACACCGATGTTTTTTGTAGAAGGGTCAACAAAACCGCGAGTGTTTTTCTTAAGTCTTTAATGCATATATTAGCTATTTTAATAAGTTGATTCCCTCCCCTATCAAGCGGCTCGTGAAAGTTGGTATCACCAGTTCGACGTCAGTGGACCGAGCGACGAATTGTAGTGTTTAGGAACATGAGACAGGGGGTGTAAGTTTACACCCCCTATTTCTAGGAGTGTAGTATGCGCCACCTTTTCGTTTATTCCCATCTAACTGCTTGGTGTAGTTAGGTTGAAATAAACGGGCATACCTGCATTGGATGGCTTCCAAGGCAGCAACCACAGCGGATTTGGGATCCCAGACGGTAGCATGCGTGTTCCAACTTCGGGGAGAATTACGGTTTTATAGGGAATTAACCTGAACGAAACAAGTGTTAGAGACAAATATGACGCCTGAGGTGGAGGGTTCGGTGCTGTCATCAGCAGCGCACTGCGTTTACTATTTCTTCTGCTGTATACAGATCTGTGGCATGGGCCGTCGAAGAAATGTCTCATCCCTTAACCTCCAGTCTACACGGACTTGATGACGGACTACACGAACTCCGTTGCCAGACGAACACTGCGCCGATGTAGTTGGTAAAAAAGGGAAGTTCCCTTTTTCACCAACTACATCGGCGTGCATTCTTTCCGGCGCAGTGTTCGTCTGGCAACATCTGACAACACAAGCTACAAATTGTGATTTATTCTGCTATGGGCTAGTCCTGTTTACTATGAAGCTTTACTCGTTTCAACGCCAGCCGGCATCGTTCCTCAGTGTCCCTGTAGACGTGTGTTCTTGGTGTCAGACTTTTCCGTCAAATTCTTGCGCTACGCTCGTAGAATTGAGATTGCGACGTTGAACTAAACCCGGGCCTTTTATACCGCCGCTCAAATCGAGAAATTTCTGAAAGCAACAAACAAGAATCAGGTTCGGACTTGACAAAAAGGTTGAAGCTTTAAGTGAGTAATTTGTTCACTACGATGGAAACCGAAGTTTCCTTCCTAAAAATCTCAAAAATATCATGGAGGTAGTAGGCGCTCTCTGAAAACAAACTAGAGGTAACCATGGCAACGACAGGGGCGTATTTAAGGGCCCCCCCCCTCTCCCAAATCACTCCCATCAGGGGAGTGATTTGGGAGCAAAGGAGAAAAACGCTGGGGTGGGAGAAGGAGGGGGGGAGACTTCACGCTAACAAGTTGCTTATGCCCGAATCCCACTAGAGCGACAAACAAGCAACCGACACCCAGAAACACGTGCAGTATATGCACGCGATGGTATCTCTTTGGCAGGGCTTGAAAACGCTCGTGCTTACTTCGCGAGCACCGCGAGTGCACGTGTTAGAGGCGCGTCTGTGTCGGTTGTTTCTGTCTGTCACTCCATTATATATAGTGGGACACGAATGTTACAAAAACAAGTCGGCGCCCGTTCAACACCAGGTGTCGTCACACTGCGCCGGCGCACAGAAGCCAGACTCGCGTGAGATGAAGCGCATGGCGTCGGGCCGATAGCAGCGCCACCATCCCGCGACGTGACGTCATCAGAGCCGTCGCCGGTCGGTATTTATCTCGATGCACAGAGAGGGGGGATATCGCAATTTTGTGTCAAAAATATTTCCTAAGCAGCGCCTAATATTGAGGAAATAATCTATTTCTTCATCTCGAACAAGGGGGACCGAGGACAACAGACACAAAAACGACTCTCGTTAATTTAGCGGCAGAGTCAACACTAGTAGTTTTTATGAGTATATTATTAGTATTATTTTTAACGTCGCCGACGTAATATGGCAATCTTATTAGAATTCAGTTTTTTTTTTGTTTTTTTTTATGGCTGTTTCCGAAACTGCCAAGTCTTTAGAGCGTCGTATATTCCTCCCGTTTTATGTCGGATCGCCTAAACCTTAATTTAGCGATAGCGTTTTCCTTTTTATTTTACATTTGGTCCCCTTTTGTTCATTCTTTTTTTCGAAAGAAAAGAATATTTAACTATAGCTTCAAACGAGGACTAATTTTACGACGCCCAAGAGAAACGGGCGTTTTATCGCAGCATAAGTAGTACACTTCGAAAAGACACAACACACAAAGAGTCATACCTCCCCCCCCCCTCCCCCCCCCCCCCCCCAAAAAAAAAAATTGTTACACAAATTAACGCCGACGGGGACTGGTGCCCTTTATCTGTTTCTGAACGCGTCAAGGTAAAAGAAGGGGGGGGGGGGGGGGGGGGGGTAGCTATTGCCGCACAAAAAATAATTAAATGTCAAGGTACCATAACTGACAAGGACATCTTGGTGTTTCTATACTGTCATTATTTTATACTCGATTATTAATATTTTTGTTATTATTATTAGAGCGAGGGATGGGGTAGTATACGTGAGCCAGCTAGGCGAGAACTTGACGTTCTTCCCTAATTAAAAACAATCTCGTCTCTTGGTTATACTTTTCCCCTGTTCTTTTTTTTTTGTTTTGTTTTGTTTTATTATTATCTTTCTTTTGTCATGTTTCTCGCGGCACCGAATAACTCTGCTGCGTGTGAGTGATAACGGAATAAAATTAGTGCTGTTCGAAGTGAAACGACAACCTCGGCGTGTCTTCCCTGCTCCGAGATAACGTCCCACAATTTTACGTTTTTGTTGATACTTCTCATTTGTTTACGTTTGTATCATATTGAATAAGGTCTCGGCTAGAATAAAACCCACTTGTCTCTTTTTTCTTTCTTCTTTTTTTTACATTGGCTAAGAAGACACCAAATTTAGTTTTCCTCCTTTTTTTTTGTTGTTGCTTTTGTCTTTCTTTCTACATCTTTTTTTTTTTCTTTTTTTTCTATTGTACTTTCTGCCTCTATTTCTCTCTGCCACTTTTTCTTTCCTTTCTCTCTTCATTCTTTCCTTCCTCCTTCTTTTCTCTCTTTCTTTCCGAGCAAAAAAAAGAAGGAGAGACAAACTATTAGTTTGTTAGCTTACTTGTAACTAAAGTCACTGTATCCAGATACAGTGACCTGTCACACTTTAGGCTCACCGAGAGGGCTGAAGAAACGTGGGGGCGTGGCTTATCACGTTCACGCCCCATTTGCCTCCTGATTGTCTCTTCGGTGTTTTTAGGCCCAGTTCAGACGGAGCGATTTGACCCAGCAACTTGACGTCGCAACGCCAGCAACACGGGCCGTTCGTGTGCAGACGCAGCAACCGAATTGCTACGACTTGCTATCATCATCATTAACTTTGAATTTTTCTCGCAGTATTTAGACACCCAGCTACGCGCTAAAAACGTGTTTTTATATCTTAAAATGGCGTTGAGAATACTAGCTCATCTTCCTGAGAAGGTTTATTTCCAAAAACGATCGATTTTAAACCAGAACCAAGTCTTTAGCTGTCATCATCACCACCACGGGGTTGTCACGTGAAAATATCGCGTCCCTGAATGGCTGCTGCCGCTTCAAACGGCTCCGAGTTGTTCGAGTTTCGAGCCGGGCCCGATCTCAGCAACTCGTGTCGATCATAGGCCCGGAAAGCTAGTGAACAACCCGCCAGCAACCTCAAAATTGCTGGAAAAGTTCATGCCGCCCTCTCATTGGCTACGGAGTGTTCATAATGAGGTTGCTCGGGAATAGTGGCCGCGCCCTGTGTTCCTCTAGTCGTCGGTGACTTCCGTCTGTGCCCCAGCCCAGAGCCCCACCCCAATAGGCAGCCGGCAATGGCCAGGCGGCGCCACGATAGTACTGCATTCAGCGCCACAAGCGGAGGCGTCTCTGTTAATGGGGCGGCCAGTTTGCTCGTCAGGCCGTAGCGAGCGGCGGCGACCCCGATTTCAGCAGTCCCCGTGTGCACCTGCGTGCCATGTCCCTGGTTCTTTTATGCGGGTTTTTAAGACCATTGGGAGCCTTGATAGGTCCAAGTGTCGAGAGAAAATTCTAGAGTCGTCATTTGGACACCAGTTTGAGTTGTCTTCTCTACTTGTGGCCGCCCGATCGGTCTGTGCTACGCTCGTCTCCCATGAAGTGACACAACACGAGAAGGCAGCGAATGGGTTTACTGTACATCCCGGTTGCCCGGCTTCGAGAGCCGGCAGTTCGGACCCGCCGACAGTTGCCGCCCGTCGTTCAGAGCTTACAGTCGGAGCCCGTGTCCAGGCCTGCGGATCGCCCTTCCCACGCCAGTGCTGCGTAGGCTAGTTGTTCCGGTCTATCACAGCCAGAGTCTCGCTGCGGAACCACTCCGGGATCGTCATGGAGGCCAGTATGGTCAGGGTTCGCCGCTTCCGCCGGTCCTGATCCGAACTGCGCTGGTGGAATGCTCCCGGGAATCGCCATGGGCCACACCAGCCAGAACGGCTCTATCGTTCCTGCCCGGCCCCAGCCTCGTGCAGCACGCTCTTCCTCTTTCCTCGCCGGCTGGCCCCCGATCGCGCCTCTCTCGGCCGTCCTCTCCTCCCGACGCCACACACACTAGAATAAAATTTGGGTAATTAGAACCAAACTCTGCATGCTACAGAACCGTACGCACATTGCAAAGCCTGGTGTAAAATGGGGACAGGCAACGAAGTGTACGTGTAAAGGATATTTACGCTTCGCACGAGATTTTTCTAAAGAAAAACTTTAGCATTCTGCTTTTTGCACGCCGTCACTTTTGTTACCAGACTCAGCATTAAATTTGGTTGCTGAAACAAACAAAACTTGTACTGCGAAAATTCACCTTTTGAAAACTCGCAAGTTTAGAAGGTTTTGGTTATAACCACGCGTGCCGAACGGCATTAGGAGTGCCGGAACGGGCCGACGGGCCTTTCGCTTGAAGACCTGATCGCCCGATTCTTGACGTCACAGGGAAGCAACAACCGGCCCGATTGTTCCTACCGCTGTCAAAGCAACTCGTAATACAACTTGTATAAATATGTTATTTTGCCGAGTAGTCTGCAAAACGAGTTCGTCCGACCACTTTCCAAGCCTGCACATATATTTTCGTTCACTTCCCCACCCCCAACAGTTTCTGTAAAATTCACTTACTTGTTGCGTCGCACTGCAGTAATCCACTTCTGTCGCCGTGTCGCTTCCCAAGATCTCGAAGGGAAGCTGGGGAAGCGGTGAAGTTCGACGCTTGAGTCACCTTCGCGACTGTGGCCGTCTTTCATGCAGCAGTGGCAACGTTTATTTTTTGGGGGAACTCTAGGAGTAGGCGAGATGTCGCAGGAACCCGGTGAGGTTATAGAGACGTGAATTTGGGACTCACTTTTACAAAAAACGATTCCTAAAAAAGCTCACGCCGATCCGAAATGCAACGTTCACACGTGGTTTCTGGATGCGCCCGCCCGCAGCCCCCGCCACCCGCGTGGTCCTGGCCTACCCAGTTTCATTATTTTCCAGCAGCTAGATGGCGCAACGTGTAGCGCCAAACTGCATTGCAGGTTGCCTATACGGAGCGCCAATGGTATCGTCTGCTCCTTGAACAGGGGTTACGGTGACGTCAGAACGACGGCCAGCTCCGATTGGCTCCGATCGGAAGGATAGGTCTACCCACTATCCTTCCAAGTTCCAACCAGAGCCAATCGGAGCTCGACATCGTTCTGACGTCACTACAACCCTTGTTCAAGGAGCAGACGGCGATACTTGGCGCTCCGCAGAAAACTTGATTTTGAAAAAGAGCAAGGTGGCACGCGCCGCAAGTTCTCGCTTCTTCAAATATATATTTGAAAGAAGAAATTGCAAGCAAGCATGTACGGTTACCGGCAGGATGAGAACAACAGGACGTCTCTTCCAGCACGCGCGCCCGTTCAAGTCACCGCGCATATATTTGGCTGCACGTGTGGACGCTCGAAGCTCGCCGAAAGCGTTATCGAAGCCGGAGTCACTGGCAGAGTGAGAACGGCAGGACGTGTCTTGCGAACGCCCGGCCTCCAGCATGCGCTCCATATGCCTTCCGCCATGCTTCGACTGCGCGGGATGGGCGTTCGAAATACACGTCCCGCCGTTCTAGCTCTGCCAGCGAGCAGGAGAAGCTGGCGCTGGAGGCTGCATTTACATGGATGCGACCGTATAACGCATCGAATCGAGATTTGACTATTCTGAATGATAGTTAGATCGGTAGAAGAGGAAGAAGTAGGAAGACAAAGGGCGTGTGATTGGTCATTGTTTGATTCGATGCAATATAGGGCGTTTTCACATGGCGTCAATCCCCCATTTTGTTGTTAGTTTGCTTTTAGAACGCAGCTCTTAGGCGCCCGTTTCCAGCTTGAGCGGCGTCACCGTCGCCGTCGGCTAACCGCGCGGTGCATTATGGGTAAAATACCCGCTAAATCTAGCGGAAAAAATTCCCCGCTAAATTTATCGGAAATATCTCCCCGCTAAATCTAGCAAAAAAATCTCCCCGCTAAATACAGCGGGAAAATTTCCCCGCTAAATTTAGCGGAAAATTTTCCCCGCTAAAGCTAGCGGAATATTTCCCCGCTAAATCTAGCAAAAAAATTTCCCCGCAAAGATCTAGCGGAAAAATTTCTCCGCTAAATCTAGCGAAAAATTTTCCCGCTAAATTTAGTGGAAAAGTTTCCCCGCTAAATCTAGCGGAAAAATTTCCCCGCTAGATTTAGCGGAAAATTTTCCCCGCTAACCCATACAAAAATGGTCTATGGTCGGCTATAGAAAATCCTTTGTATGGCCGGCTATAGCAAATTGGCCCAATTAGCTATAGCCGTTTCTATGGCTGTCTATAGCTTTCCCTATGGTCTCCCCTATAGTTGTCTATAGCTTTTTCAATGGAAATTTCGCTATCGAATTCGGTATGGTTTAGTCTATGGGTCTCTTTAGAAAGGATGCTATAGCCGCCTATGGCTTTTCTTTTGGTTCCTTTAGCCGCCTACAGCATTTTGTAAGGTCTGCTATAGAGATCTCTATGGCTTACTCTATGGATCTTTTTAGACACCGTGCTATAGCTGCCTATGGCTTTTCCTATGGTCTCTTTAGCCGTCTATTGCCCTTTGTATAGTCCGCTATAGCTCATTCTATAGCTCGTCTAATGGTTCTCTATACCCATCGTGCTACAGCTTTCTATAGCATTTCATATTGTCCCTTTAGCCGCCTATAGCATATTGTATGGTTTGCTATAGAGATCTCTATGGCTTACTCTATGGATCTTTTTAGATACCGTGCTATAGCTGCCTATGGCCTTTCCTACGGTTTCTTTAGCCGTCTACTGCCCTTTGTATGGTCCGCTATAGCTCATTCTATAGCTCGTCTTATGGTTCTCTATACCCATCGTGCTACAGCTTTCTATAGCATTTCATATGGTCCCTTTAGCCGCCTATAGCATATTGTTAGGTTTGCTATAGAGATCTCTATGGCTTACTTTATGGATCTTTTTAGACACCGTGCTATAGCTGCCTATGGCTTTTCCTATGGTTTCTTTAGCCGCCTATTGCTCTTTGTATGGTCCGCTATAGCTCATTCTAAAGTTCGTCTTATGGTTCTCTATACCCACCGTGCTACAGCTGCCTATAGAATTTCTTATGTTTCCTTTAGCCACCTATAGCATCTTGTATGGTGTGCTGTAGAAATCTCTATGCCTTACTCTATGGGTCTTTTTAGACACCGTGCAATAGCTGCCTATGGCTTTTTCTATGATTTCTTTAGCTGCCTATTGCTCTCTGTATGGTTTGCAATAGCTTCTTCTATATCTCGTTTTATGAGTCTCTTTACCATCGTGCCATAGCTGCCTGTAGTTTTTCTTTTTACCGCAATCGTATGAAATGTGAAACAAATTATTTGTTGTCACTGGACATCTTGAAAAAAAACCTTGTGAGACGTGCCGAACTTCATAGCCCCATTTAAAACAAAGAGCTAACATTTCAACAAAACAACAACAAAAAACAAATGCACTCGCTCAGGTGTTTGCAAAAGGACAGGTAAACAGACACAAGGTATTGTTTTCAAATCTCCTAGAAGTTTATTACACACAGCCCATTCTGTAGACAAGCACACACTAAGCAATCTCTACTATGTGAAGAGGTACTACTGAGCTGTTATACAACTGAGAATATTGTAAAGCAAACAAGAACCAAAGGCAATTCCTGGGTAGTGTCTAGTCCCCCGGCAGCCGGCCGAATTCCCCCCCCCCCCCTTTCCCCCCGAAATTCTAATGCCAGTCGCCACTCATTGGCGCTGCAATCAGTTTATCAAAAGACGTTTCATAGAGATCGTTTCATCAACACGTGACGTTTATAAACAACACAAAATATGTTTTTTGTTTTTGTTTTTTTGTAATGATTTGCCAAGAAGTGGCGTGAACGGGTGGGCTGAGTCGGTGAGCACGCGCCTCAGGAATACAGGCGCGACGAAATGTCCCTGCAGCGTGCAATTCGCGTAACGAGTGCCGACTAAACGTGTGTCCATGAAGCGTCTATCCACGAAAAGGTGTCCATGAAACATCTTTTCACAAAACGCAGAGAGAATAAGAATTTCATTATTCTGACTACAATTTTCACATGATTTCAGAGAGCTAATGGCAGGCGACTGCGGTAGAATTACGGGAAAATTATTCTCCCAGCTGTCAGAAGATAGGCACTGCCAGGAGATAGACACTACAGAACGGTCAATTGTCGCCGAGTAGGTTGCAGCGCACTTACGTTCAAAATACCGGACTTGAAAGATGTAATCCGAAATATACGTCGACACGGGCACTGCAGACCAACCACTCAAACACAAAACTGAGAAGGAAGGGATCCGTGAAGATTCACCACGATGTAGCACAAGCTGTCATTTGCCGAACCGAACACTGAACTCATCACAAGAATGTCTTGGGCTTCTTTGAAGAAATCGCTTGTTGCCGACATACGGGTAGGACTTTTCGATCGGGATACCTTTTAACATAGAAGCGAAATCCACAGCAGCCCCGCGGGCCGCACGAGACGCGAAACTAGGTCCGCAAGCAGCCTCATTCCGGGATCGGCAGCGGCTATTACGTCATCCGTCAAACCACGTGATCACGCTCCTTCCGTTACATGCGCACAGAGAGCGGAGTGAAGCGATAGAAAGTCTACGGTTAATTGGTCCGCCGAGTCCGCACCTTCTGCAATGCTTTTAGCTTAGGGAGAGAGAGAAAACAGAAAAATTGAAAAGCAGAGCTCCTTCAAGGCCAGAACGGGGGTGCGATCACAAAGACTAATCCTCAGGGGCATACCAACAATGAACACAGCGAGAGAATGTGTCACTTATATCCTGTTGACAGTTCGAGCCAAGGTTGATAGTGCAGTGGATGCTATGTGTGGCCTTGGGATAACGCTGGACACGGCAGGTGCCGTGTCCAGCGTTATCACCAGCTTCGAGACAGTTGTCACGGGACACTAACCGGAGACATGATTGGCCTCAAACACGCATAGCGTCTACTCTGCTGTCACTACCGAGTGAACAGGACAGCTCCATGAAGGCCCCCCAGCTTTTGGACTTCTTTCTAAAGCTGCACTTCCCAGAAGTGACCCAAATGTTTGAAGATATCATATTTTACGCCTTTTAGCCCACATTCTAATTCAAAATGAATAATTAATGGCGAATACTTTCTCTTTGCGCAGGATGTCCACAAACAAATAAATAAATAAATATATATATATATATATATATTTTTTTTTTTTTTACCAAGCACTTTTGAATTATGTGTACACTGTTAGGTTCGCATTTCTAAACGTCAATTTTGGGAATCTTTGCATCGTTGTGGCATCTATGATTGTGTGGTTCAAGAAATTTGTGCCGTAATACGTTTTTCATCCGTGAGTTCAGTCTATGTCACTGCCATCAATTACAATCTCTGAGCACCATGATGACTCTTGGTGGGGATGTGTGCTCCAAGAAGCTCCAATGAGTTTAATGTCTCATAACTTAAAGAAAAAGAAGAAAAATTAGCCACAGCGCTTGCTGATTTGTTGAATTCGCAGAACAGAAAGATAATAGGACGCACCTAGGGTAGCGCGTGCCTAATGATATTAATTTTTTTTTCGGCTGTTATTTTTGTATATTTCGCCGTTCTCGACATGGGCGTTGACGGACATTGCACCGCTGCTTACGCCCCTGCCGGGGTAAGCTTTTTTGTTGTCACGACACTCTATCGCGCTATAGGCGCGTCGATTTAACGCTCATGAAGTCTCGAGAGAACTGTGAATTGTTTAGTCAGAGCAACGACGCAGCAATCGCGAAATGAAAGACGACTGCGTGGGACTCTCGAGCGTGGGACTCTCGAGCAGCGTTAACTTGCTGATGATGCAGGGCGATGCTTTGTCGTTGAGATTCTTTGTCCTGCGAACGCCGGCGAAAACGTTCCAGTGCTCGGCGTACCCTAGGCAGCAGCGCCTGTCAGCGACCGCCGGCGCAGCATCGCAACCTTTCTGGAGCCTACTGGCAGTCTGCGAGCGACGATGATTTATCGTCGCGACTTGAATGGAAGCGTTTTATGAACTCCTGCGGCGAACATGAAACACCGCGAACATGAACTCCCGCGACGGCGAACCGCCGGCGCTCGCAGACGGAGGGTTCCGATGCTGTGCGAACGGTTGTTGGAGGACGCTGCGTAGGGTATACGCCGGGCGCTGGAACGGCTTCGAAGCCATTCGAAGGGCAAAGGATTCGCGACGACCAAGTAGTGTCTTACATCTTCAGTAAGCTAACGGGGCTCGAGAGTGCTAAGCTTACATTTCCACAGAGCGAGCGCGGCCGGCCAGATCGAGGCGCAGTCAGCACTCGCGTCGCGATTGCTACGTCGTTGCTCTACCTACACCGATGACATGTAAACCGGCATTCAAAACCGCCCTCTCGAGACTTTATACGAGTCCAATAGAAGGCTTTATAGCGCGATAAACCGTCGTGACAAGAGTAAAGCTCACCTCTGTAGTGGCGTAAGCAGCGTTCTTGACGCCGCGTCGAGAACGACGAAATATACACAAAAAAAAAACATTAAATATATTTAACACAGCAGGCAGAAAGAAATACAAACATGGCAGGGACACGGACAACGTAGAAGGCGCGCTACGAAATACATATACTTACAAAATACACTGGAAACGACAGATAATTAGAGCTAAAAAACGGGAGATTGAGATGACGTCAACGCCGAAATAAGGCAATGCGCAGGGAAAGCAGCCGGCAAAACTGCAATAGTCCTATAGGCAGCTAAGGACGCTTTTGTGATCGCGGGCGTATAGCCTCGGCGACGTAACCTGGCTGAAGAAAATTCTCGCCCCGATCGAGCGCATGAATGACTCTCTTCCACCTTCGTACACCTCAGTAAAAAAAAAAAAAAAAAAAAAAGAGGGTCGCGGGCCTATAGCTTAAGCAAACCAGTGAGCCGACTAAAAAAATTGGATGGTCGCGAGTCTATAGCTCGCGAGACATACATCCCTCTATAGCCGGCTAAAGCACATTGTAAGGACGGAGGCTATAGCTTTGGTGACATAGAACACTTTTGAGTCGGCTAAAGAAAATTCAATGGTCGCGATTCTATAGATTTAGAGACATACACCACTCTATAGTCGGCTAAAGCACATTGAATGGTCGGAGGCCTATAGCTTTGGTGACATAAAGCGCTATAGAGACGGCTAAAGAAAGTTCGATGGTCGCGAGTCTATAGATTTAAGGACATACACCACTCTATAGCCGGCTAAAGAACATTGAGAGGTCAAAGGCCTATAGCTTTGGTGACATAAAACGCTATAGAGTAGGCTAAAGAAAATTCAATGGTCGCGATTCTATAGATTTAGGGACATACACCACTCTATAGCCGGCTAAAGCACATTCAATAGTCGCGAGTCTATAGCTGCGTAGTCATAAATTATTCTATAGCCAGGTATAGAAATCGGAATGGTCGAGATTCTAAAGCTTTGAAGACATACATTTTCCTATAGGTGGCTATAGCGTGTTTTATGGTTTCTAATGGCTGGCCATAGAGGGCCATAGAAGGTGATAGCTCACCATAGGATTTTCTATAGACGTCCATAGATCATTTTTGTATGGGAAATCTAGCGGAAAAATTTCTCTGGAGGGTCACGTGACCTCGGGGGGGGGGGGGGGGGGGGTCACGGGACCCCCCACGTGGACCAGTCACGTGACCCCCCCCCCCCCCCCGACGTCACGGCCCCCTCCCCTCCCCGAGAACACTTGACCCCTCATTACCCTTCCCTCCTCCTCCTCAAGAGTTGCGCTCTAATTCGGTGTTACAGGGAGTTGTAAACGGCTTTCACTTTTTTTCATACAAATTTACTAATTTCAAGGATTACATCGCAACCTGTTGAAGAGGTATCAGCGTGGTAAGACTTATAAGCTTCTGTGATGTATACGCATTTGAGTGGTCATGTAAATCTTTCGAATGCTCGCCTTCGGCTCACGCCAGGCAGCTCATGACAACAAAATGGACGAAATAACGTCAGTGAAAACACCCTATATGATCGCATCCATGTGAACCCAGCCCTAATCAACTACTTCCACAAAGCCCTGCATGCAACACGGCGCGCGTTGCACTCTGGGAACTAGTTGGCTAGGGGGGAGAGTGCCATGGTTTCCGTTTCGATCGACACGTCAATCGGACACAAAGCGTGGACTATAAACCGCCTTTATTTATGTTTTCTGGTCCCGAGAGCGTCATTTGTGGTCTCTCTAACTTAAATGGCCAGACCTCGAAGCTTTAGCACAAGCCCAAGACGTATAGCTTGTCTTAACGCATGCTTGTTGTATTTTTGTACTTGAGCATTTCTGTTAGCGTTTCGAGGTATGGTGGACTAGCCAGTGCTGGGAATCTCGACGCTGCAAAGCTCGGGGATCTTGCTTGAGTACGAATCAACAAGCTGTATACACCAGTAACTGGCATTAAGTATGCATACATCGAGCTCGCGACAACTTTTCTTGGCAATGCAGTGGAAGGTACAGTCCCGCGTCCCCTCTCCCATTTTGAGTGCGCGCGGGCTCTCCTCCTCTCCCCGGAAATGGGGGAGGACGAGAGCCTGCGTACACTCAAAATGGGAGAGGGGACGCGGGCCTGTACATTTGCCTGTACCTTCCACTGCATCGGTTTTGGAAGAAGTCTATTACGAAGAACCTGTTGAGTCTGGCTTGAATAAAGAGACCACGATTACGCTGGGTCTCGAACAGAGCTCAAAAGGGCTTCCCTGCCGTTCTTATCGTCTCGGTGACCGTAGTATTACAGTGTTGTAGTGTGGTGCTCAAGCAGACAAAAGGTTGATGCACGCGCGGAACCCGTGTTCCTGAGCTATCGCTTTTTTTTTTTTTTTTTTTATTTGGGAAGGGGGGGGGGGGGGGAGGAAACTTTGTAAGTATACTATTCTCCCATTCTTTCGTGTGCACCGGGGGTCCACCCATGTCAAATTGCCCTCCGAGAAGGAGGGAGGGGGAGGGGTCCACATTGTTTGGGGGGGGGGGGGGGGCGGCCTCCCCCGTCACCCCCCCCCCCCCCCCCCCTTCTTGGATCCGCCACTGCATGGAGCATGCTCGTGAAGGTAGCCTTGGCAGGCTTGCACTTTCACGTGCTTGTTCGCACGAGCAAGAACATGGGGGGGGGGGGGGGGGGGATGTTTCGTCTGCAATCGTTTTCTTTAGCGGGTTATACTTCTTGCCCCAATTTATGCGAATGAAATTTGACCGCTGCGATCGTTATGAAAGAGTTTTCGTTTCGTCGGCGTAAGTCATAACGGATATATTGTATTGACATCGCAAAAACGGGAGTTAGATATGACGTTCTTGATGTCTGCGCGAGGTAATAGTGCATTGTGCAATGATCTCATTGCGTAAGTTCATTTTTTTTATAACCGAGCCAGCGCGCGAGCTAGTCGCATTGAAATCCGGTGGCGCAATCGTGAAAAATTACTCTAAGTCGAGAGCCCAGCCGCAGTAGATCACGAATAATGGATATATTATACATGATGACTGAAACCTGAGACTGTGGTTTGAAAAACGGAATCTGACACGTTGTCTGTCCCTTTTGCTTCCTCCTTTACGAGTTTCCGTTTTTGAAACCACAGTCTCAGGTTTCAATCATCATGTAAACTTACACCAGCTCGCCTGCACTTTAACAGTTTTTTCATGGACATATTTTTTTGTTTTACTTAAAGTCTAGTTTCTCCAGTATCGTATCCGTCAGCAAACAAATGATGACACGAAACTCTGGACAGCGACCGCCATCTATGAGCGACGGCGGTAGCTGTCCAGCCTTTCCACTCTGGCCTGCCGACTTGCGGTTGTTCATTACTTCATTCCCACATAGTACAGCATCGCTGGTCTTTCTTCTTCACGAGAATGTAAAGGCTACCTTCTTTCTTTCTTTTTTTTTTTTTAGTTTATTGTTGGGCTTGTTTTGCCGTGGTTCCCGCAACAGTACACGGTGTCATCACGAGCTATAAAACCTAATCGAACAACAGAACCTTGCGTAATCTTTATGAGAGTTGCTTGTACGCAAGTAAAAGAAAGAAGACAGACGCATAAGAAAAGAAAGAAAAAAAAAAACATGCAAGCAGAATTATTCGTTATTTGCGTATCTTCTCGCGACCAACGTTCAACCGATCACAACATGCGCAGTTTAATAAAAACTTAAGAAACCCATCGAACAAAAAGAAAGAAAAAAAAAACACAAACTAAAAGTAAAGGCGACGAAAGCAAGTTGACAGAAACAAAACAAAAGCGTGTCGTCTTTTTGTTTTGTTTGCTTTTCGTCCGCTCGGGCTCTGACGGCGCCTCGACCAATAGAAATCGAGCACGCAAAACCCGCGAACGCCGGACAGGCCAAAAGGCTACAGCTCCTTCTCGACCTCCGCCCTCGTCAACCGTAATTTTTTTCTGTTTGTTTCTGTCGTTTTCTTTTAGAAGAACGCGTTTTCAACAACGGTTTTCGACGGCGTCCTTTCGCTGCTTTGGTAGACGTCGCCATGGCGAGTTCGAAGTTGCACGATGCTGTTCGCCACGACAAGTGCAGGCTCATCACCAGGCTAGTGTCTGAAGGTGAGATTAGTAGCGGGAGGAAATAACGCACGGTGATGCGCATCTGATTGAACTACTGGAGCCGCCGTTTGAAAGCTCTTTCACCGTCTTTGAGAATCTTAGTGCCCTTGCCAGCGATCCTTTTTTGCGTGCTCGTTCTTTTAGGGGTCTCACCGAACGCGCTTGATAACAACGGCAACACGGCGCTGTACGTGGCCCTGATTGATGGACCAATCAACGCTGTGCCTTATCTCTTGCAAGCCGGAGCCGATCCTAATTTGTGAGGACGTCCTTTTTGTTGTTGTTTTTGGTTGGTTGGATATCTCGGTCGTTGCGTTATCGTTATCTCACGTGCGGGGCACCGCATTTCACGATAGCAGTAGTGGTTTGTGTGGTCGCTCGGTTTTGAGAAGATCCAGTACAATTGCACGCGCACTCGATGACATCAAGTGTGCGTGCAATAGGCCTCCTGCGCTGAAGCTTTGAACAAATTGTAGCGGCCTCATTTTGGGTAGTACAAGCTCACCTGATTGAGCATAGCCCTACTTATGGCACGTTGGTCGAGCTTTTTCAATTCTATGTTGTGCTAAAGAGGGAAAAAACACCTTTGGACGCCAGAAATCGGCCAAACTCAACGTTGCAAGAGAATCGAAAGCGCCAAATTCATGACACCACCGCTAGGGCACGCCTCTCTTATTTCTGGGTGGTGACGTCACAACATCTGTGTCTCGACGCTTTAATTTTTTTTTTTTTTTTTTTTTTTTGATGTCTACTTTGGAACGCGTGAAACGGCATCTCTTGGCTCACGCTCTCAGCGTCTTAGCTTTGACGGCGTTCGAATTTTTGTTCTCGCTTTGTATTTTTATCGTGATCTCGCGCTCCGCACCAGAGTAGGCACGCTTCTGCATGCGTGACAGTTTGAGACGCTAAAATTTGTACTACCCAAAACACGTCCTAACAAGTCTTATTCGCAGCACCCTCTGGGCAGCGCAGGAGGCCCATTGTACTGGATCTTTATACAAACGCGTTCGCAACTGCCTTGCGAACGCGGATCCGCTTGCAGTGTGAATGAGCGGGAAGACAGCTCGTCCATCTGCCACTTTTACGCTGAGTCATTCCTCCGCTCGTGGTGACCGAGTTGGTATTCGCGCTGTGAAAACTGAAATTCTTCGTATGGTACCTTCCCGATGCATCGATGCTGACACAGCACCTTTTTGAGGCAGACTTGGTGTACATGCGCGTTGACGGTGTCTCTGACGTAGTTTGTCTTAAGGTCCGTTCGCACTCTTGCAACCGAGTATGACTGAGAGAGACCTGACCGGTTTTTAAGCCTCTTGCGATCTCTTAGGTCCAGCTCCGCTGTAGCGCATCCGTGGTCCCTCTCGGTCGTACTCGGTTGCAAGAGTGTGAACCGGCCTTTAAAGAAACACGGACGACAGGACAAGCGCCTGACCTTTCGTCCGTGTTTCTCTATTGTCCCCGTTTCTTCGTGCTTTTTATTTTTTAACCTTTTATTCAGTAATGGACCAACCAGCCCAAATTCAAGTTTTAATGAAAAGAACAGAGACTTGGTTGTTTGTGTGCGACACACATTCCAGCCGATGCAGCGGCGACGCGACCCCGGTCCACGCGGCTTGCCGTCGCGGGAGCCGTCACCTGCTCCAGCAGCTGCTCGAGTGCGGCGGCGACCTCCGACTCCGCGACGTCCGGGGTCGCACGCCCCAGGACTGGGCCCTCGAGCACAGCGACCCCCAGTGCCGTCGCAAGCTCGTCACCTTCATCAACACGCGGCGGGCCTTGGCGTACCGCTTCGAAGATGCGGCCGCGCTGCTTGACGAAGACGCTTCGGTGGCCGACGTATCTGGCAGCAGTGCCGCGACGACCATTAGGAGGCGCTTCGCACGGCCCAAGCGACTGTGGTCCACGGAGAGGCTCAAGGCTGACGGCGGGTTCGGTGTGGTGAGTCGGCCGGGCAGTCCTGTCAGTTTTATGTTCATACATATAGGGTCTCCAGAATAGAACCCGCCGTAAAACGAACCGGAAAAATGCCGGGCTTGAACATAGAAAGCTATTTAGGTGGGGCATTTTACGTGGTGAAATTCCAAAACGTAGCTCTCTTGTACAAAATTAGAGCTACAATGATGATAATGCGATTAATGCAAAGGTACAAGCCAGCTGGACAAGAGTAACGATAATAATCCCTGCAGAAGGTCAACAAAACCTAGCTGTGATTGGAGGTCTGTTTGTCCTTTGTTGTCCTTGTTAATTCCCCTTCTCCAGGGATTATTATCGTTAAAGCTACAAATTTGCCAGTGTTGACGGCTGATGCGTTTCACTGACGGTTGATGCGTTTGCAGACGACCGAGTTAGCAATGGATGTAACTTCAAGCGCTGTCTCTTGGTAGATGCCGCGGGCAGCCGACGCACTGTCAGCTGCTCACTGCACCTACCGGGAGATGGCGCTACAAGTTACAACCATACCTGACTCGGTCGTCTGCGAATGTGTCCATCGTTGACCCTTGCAAGTTGGTTGGTCTTGTTTTTCACAGGAAGAGGAGCTATGCCTTGAGGTTTTATCAGCTGGAATCCGCCACCTCAATACACATTCAATGAAAATTTGAACTTTGTATATGCGGGCACTGATTTTTCTGGCTCGTTTTAGAGCGCAGAGTTTTGTTGTGGGACACCCTATACATACCGACGGTAGCCGAGGCAGTGCAGCTATTGATACACATCTAGAGTCCAACGTCTTATCCATGGGGCTTATCCTCCCCTCCAGGAAGACAGTCGACCCTATAATATACAATGCATGATTTCTTCATATATAAAAAAGAGGTAGAGTTTTAAAAGGGGAAGGGGGGGGGGGGGGGTCATGTCTCCAAGCTATAGATCAATTCTACCAAGTGCTTGTTTGAAAAGTTGACAGTGTTCAACAGGTCTTGATCAGCCATGTGTATTATTGTGATTGTAAACTACACTCATGATGGTTAAGATGCCACAACTTTGACGCCACAATACTATTTGAAACAAAGACTGGGAGTGCTTTTGCCGTGACTGCCCGGTGGATGTAAAGGCATAAGAGAAGTTTAATTTGCCATCGATGGAGGTTCGTCACCACCGACTTCCAGCTACCTGCATTGCATGGTTTAGTTCTATGCGACACAAAAAATCCCCGTGAGTTGTCTTGCGCACACTCCGAACATCACATTTCATTTCTGATCTGTCGATGGGGTGGCAACCAGGTTTACTGCAGCCCGTCCAAGGAAACCGGCAACTCGACGTTCGTCCCCTTTGTCCCGAGCATGTACCTGTACAACTCTGAAGACGGCAACATTCTGTGGAGTGGTCCCCAGTCTGTCGTTCAGAAGTGAGTTGTTGGGGCCCGTATCGCACTTTGTTACCGTCGTCTGTGTCTCGACAGCAAGGCGGGGCATCTGCGAAGATGTAGATTCGAGTGTCGGTTCTTTTTTTGCACAGCAAACAAAAGCGAGAGAAAGCCGACAATAAATGGATCATGTTTGCTTTGCCACACAGTGCATCCCGAAGATGCGCTACTTTGAGGTCGCTCTCAAATGACTCGACGAAAAGTGCCCGCATACTGCGTAGTTTCTGACATCCTGGCAAAACGTTTCTGATAACTGGCAGCACTGACCTAACAAAACGGCCATTGGGAAAGTGACAGTACTCTTTAACTATACGGTTTATTTAGTGGCACCCATTCTTTTTATAGGGTTACTGAACTCCCACAAATCATATTTTTAAGTGCTTAAGTAAAACATAAATGCCACCAACAGAACTAAAAAAAAAATTATTTTTCTTAGTTCATTTGGTGGAATTATTTTAAAAATTAATTAGTGTTATGCAAAAAAAAAAATGGAGTTCTGGCGCAATTTATTGCAACGTGTGTCTTTTTTTAATTTTCTGTCTCCACAACAAAGCATGTACTGGGACAAGCTGAAGGTTTCCGTGAAGAAGTCCTCCATGAGCGGAAGCAGTGCCAAGGGCCCCTGCTCCGACATCCTCATCACGGAACTGGAGAAGATCAGGTGCCTCCATTGCATACCGTCCTCCCAACAACCTTGATGTGCGTTGACGTTCATCGTCGGAGTCGTGTCAAACTCCAGTTGAAGGACTATCTCATTAACGCACCTTTCACACCCCCTCAAAAAGTTTCTTTCATTTTGCAATGCACTATAGTATGGTGGAAAAATACTCCCTAAATAATTTTTTCATTGCGGAAAAGCAGATTTTTTTTAGAAAACTAGAAATGCGCGAATATTTAAGGCTTCTAATGATTCAAACATGCTATTCAATTCGATTTGCAGCAAACTTTCTGGAATATCTGCAAATTACAAATGTCTTCAGAACTGTCCGACATCTCGTGTCAAGCTTCTCTGCTTTGCACCGGCTCTTTGATGTCGAGCTTTGCACCGGCGCTCTGGTGTCACGCTTCGCACCAGTGCTCTGGTATCAAGCTTCGCTGCTTTGCACCGGCGCACGCGCGTCAGGCTTCACTGCTTTGCGCTGGCGTGCTAGAAAAAACGGCCGATGGGTCGATGCATGCAGGAAAAAAAAAAGCCTTGAGAGGCCGGTGCTAGACTAGTAGCATCTGTGTAGAAAAACAAAAGAAAGCAAAAACATAATTCGTCGATCTTGTTCACTCTATTGTGTATCGTTGGTGTCCTTTAACCGTGCGTGGTCATGGGAAATTTTACATGGAATATGAAACACCTTTTTGTTGTTCCTCTGCTCGAGATAAATTACTTCTCGTAAAACATGGATACTAAATGTCTCTCACAATGTTGGACGAGGCGTGCGCTGGCATTGTACCCTGGGGTTTGGTGGCAACGCAGGAAGCTGACCTGGCACCCATACTTCCTGTGGCCGCTAGGCGTGAGCCCGGTGCAGAACATGGACGACGTCATGCTCGTCTTCGAGTGCGTTCACTTTGGGACGGTCTTCGACGTGCTCCACAAGACCGTGGCGAGTGGATCCTCGAATCTCTACCGTCTCCGGATGGCGGATGCACGGCGTCCCATCTTTAGCCGTAATGAGACTGTGAAAACGAAGCTACAGTGGTGACGGGAAAACCGAATTATCTTTTCTTCCTGAGTGCGCGGTCATCTCATTCGAATGCCATCTTGACAGGGGGCATCAACGCTAGCGTTCACTGGCGCTTCTTCTACACTTTGTAAATGTAAATCTGAGCATTAGCAGTGTAATAAGACTTTTGCACATTGCAGCACACTGGGACCAGAGCGCAACCGCTTTCTTTCTTGTCATTCTGTTTACGCACCGACTGTCGTGCGCTCTGGCTTCTGTACGTCTCAAGACATCAAAATAGCACTTTATCTTAGGAAGTACAATCTTCAACAGAGGTACAGTCGTGATCAACAGACACGCATAAGTGTAAAAGTATGTTCAGGCTTTCCACAAGCAGGCTGCTCAGACAAAACGAGACACATTAAAAACGTGAATTAGTTCAGAGATTTGTGTCAGAGTTTGACCGACCGCGTTAAAAATTTTTGTGTTGTGCGACATGTTGAGAGTACCTTATTTTCCACATAATCATCTCATTGCAAGTAGTCATAAGCGGTCGTGATTTGTTCGGTCCCACTCGAGCGCAATTGTCTGAACTAGCATGATACCTAGTGATGGACCGAATCTGTCGAATTTCAGATTAAAGTTTGGGGTAATTAAATTGTTAATTACTTTTGCATAATTAATTTTTTTAATTATTGAGTTTAAGGGCATGGTTTCATTTGGGAACTTGCTGAGCATCATTGAAAAACATTAAATAAAAAAGTTGGAGTGTGGTAGAAGGCATGCGCTGCATTTTACAGCTTTCTGAACAAGAGCACTATTTCGACAGGTTTTTAAATTTCGGTTTACGATCGGAGCGCTTCTCGGCACTGACGGCATGGCGCCCTGTGGAGAAACTGTGCAACCTGCCTCTCCTGTGTTGCTCGAGGGCAGTGAAGCAGATGTTGGTTGCACTGTTTCTCCACGGGGCGCGGTACCGTCGATGCCGAGAAGTACTCGCATTGCACACCGAAACTTAGAAACCCGTCGAAGTTGTGCCGTTTTTCAGAAAGCTGTAAAATGCAGTGTGTGCCTTCTATCACATTCCAATTTTGTTATTTAGTGTTTTTCCATGATGCTCAGCAAGTTTCCAAATGGAACCATATCGCGTAAATTGATTACACGAAAATAATTAACAACTTAATTATCCCGGACTTCAGTGATTTTTTTAAACAGGCCCCTGGCCTAGGACCAAGACAACACAAGCCTTTTTTTGGTGCAATGCATAGTTTTCACAATATTGAATTTGACCACCTTTTGTGAAACACCTGGTATACTTACTACCAGCTGTTACAACGACGTACGGAGTTGGCGACATGGTAACTGTGTGTTTGTCAGCTTTTGTGAATGTGGTCCTCTTCAATATTTTCTGCCCCAAGAACAGAAGATCGTCCAGGAATTGACGCAGTCCACTGCGCAAGTGATGAACGAAAAGTTAGGGTGCAAACGAGCTGGTGAAGGTTTAACATAATTTAGGACAAACCCCTGAGACTGCAGAAAGACAAAGGACAATTCACGGCACACAGGGTCTGTGTGTTGTGTTGTCCTTGATCTTCCCCCCGGTCTTGGGGGTTTGTCTTTAATTATGATAAATGATCCATTACATTCTGGATAAAGTGAATTTCATTTTATATTGTGAGTGATGCAACGGGGGTAGCGGCAAAATTGACTAGCAAGCACTTTAAGCAATCCTTGCAATTATAGCAATCATGTTTTCAGCTCGCAAGTAAGTTTGTGCCGAAACAAAAATACTGCTTTTTAGTTTGCGTTATTTTGCAGTTTTCATCTGTCCACATAAAACTATACTTATCATGCTCGACATTGCACATCCGACATTCCTAGCTCTTCCCACCTTCCTAAACGACCACGTGTGTCCTAACATCAGAAACCGGCATTTTAGAAGGTGAAAACGGAGCGTTTAAAATATTGGACGCAGATTTTCATGCAAAGCTGACGTCAAGTGACTCGAATTGAAAAACGGGCATATTTACAATAATGTTATCTCTCCTGGTGAAGGCCCAGCGGCCATTGCATTAATTTTCTCGCACAGAATGGTGACTTTCTGAAAAAGTAAGAACACATTCGCCTTCAATGTACACACTTGCAGGCTTGCGCTGATGAGGCCCTAAAACCAAAAGTTGCGTATCATATGGCTGCGCCTGCTACTACCTGACCTCATTGTCTCACTACTGGGAAAAGTCTCTAAAATTGCCAGTAAACACGCAAAAATGACGTCGATACATTTATCTTGTAAAATATCACATTTTTTTAATAATAATTTTGTCAATATGCATAAAGAAAAGCTTTTTTTACCTGAGAAAACAAGAAAATGAATTCTTTAAATCTGGCAACAATTTATTTTTCCCGAATTTTTAGAAAAGTCCAACAAAACTGGGTTTTGCGCCAATTTCTTGATTCTGCAAAAGTTTGGCCCATCACTATTGATACCCCTGCCAGATAACAAATTTTAATGTCGTTTCCGTTGAATACCTCTGTGTGATCAGCCAATCAGCGTGCGCCACTTTTGGTGCAATGCTGTGCATGCACAACACTGTGTCATTCGATGGAAATGACATTAAATTTTGTTGTTTAGAAGGAGTGTGAAAGGAACCATAAAATGTGAGCTCCAGGCATTTGAAGTGAAACTTTCTTTGTTAGGCTGTCTGTGTCCGTGGTCGTTTCGGTTACCGGTTTGCAGCTGAACGTCCGATTTACGAACAACTTCAACTTGTCGTGACAAAATGAACACTTCTGATCTACTGTATACTTTCATTCTTTCTCTCGGGGCCAACGATGTTAGCGCTTACGATTTGACGCGTTCTGCTCCCATCTTTACCTTCTCCCCCGGTTTCAATGGGCTCGGCCTCGTCCAGCTACTTTCAGTCTCTTTTTTTGTTTCTTGTCGACACAGCCAGAGACGTACAGCGGCCCGCTGAACAAGAACCAGCTACTGCTGGTGATGCAGCAGGCCTGCGAGGCACTGCTGTTCCTGCACAGCCGCAAGTGGGTTCACGGCTGCGTCTCCTCCCACTGCGTCTACGTCATCAGCCCCTGTCTAGGGAAGCTGGGCAGCTTCGAGTTTGTGCAGCGCAGGTCAGAAAGATCAGCCACAATGGCGTGTGTATCTTAGCACTTTGTACTGTTTGCTGGTGGGCGGGCATGGCTGTCGGAAAATGGAAATCATTAGTACCACCCATAGTACAACCAGATCTGACTCCTTTAGAAACTTAAAAATATTTCCCACTTTGAGAGAAAAAGAAGGCAAAGAGCAAAGTTTAGCACAGGTCAGTTGCCCTAGGCTACTCCATAAACATAAGGCCTGCGAGATGTGTAACTTTGTTGAATTTATGAACCATTCAAAGGTCCACGAATCCAGATCTATAGTAAGCATATGCATGTGCATTCCTTTAGAAAAGAAGCAAAGCGTGTTCCATTGCCACAAGCATAGAAAAAGGCACTGACCAAAACATTCCTTATGAAATGGTGCGTGTGCATCATGATTAAACTTGAAAAGAAAATTGCCCCTGAAGATGGCTTTTTAATGCGATAGATTAACCTACTGCTCAAGGTTTTCAGCTATGTATACTGTAAACGACTTAATTTTTGTGAATTTCGCAAGTCACCTACAATTAGCAAAAAAATACTAAGTCCGGCGAATTATTCCAGTAAAATGTAAACACATTGGAATCTATATTGAGATCCCACCGCGTCGCAAAAATTAGAACCCTCGAATTATTCCAAAACTTCAGCTTTGACCTAAATCTCGAAAATTGAGTGGTTTACAGTATTCTAGTCTCCTATGGCACAATAGGTATGCACGGAGACCATTTCAGCTCACTGTGCTTGCACCCCATTGCGTCGTGTGTATGCGAAGCGGCAGTAGCGCCCCTTTACATTCGCACCCTCTTCGAAAGATCCGACGACTTTGACATCGTCCTAGAGGTCATCCGTCATGTCCTTGAGATCATCCTAGAGGTCGCCCTAGATGTCATCTTTGACGTCGTCTAGGACGACGTCAAGAACGGCATCCTAGAGGACGACGTTAACAATGACGTCTATAGGACGTCCTCTAGGATCTCAAGGACGACAAGAATTTAGCGGGAAGTTTCCTTACTAAATTTAGCGGAAAAATTTATGTCGTGACCTATGCACCAATTCAGTTTTCCCGCTAAATTTGGCGGTGTGCAACTATAAATTCTATCGCGTTCATAGATAATCACCCCTGTGGTTTCTACAAATTTGCTGCCCTGCAACAGTTTTCTACCCGCTCACACTCGCGTAACGAGGGAAAGACAACTTACGGGGCATCTCTTCGGTGCCAGTTGGAAAAGTAGGGTCGTTGCATGCTCCACGACATTGGCTGTTCAATTCTTGTGTACTCTAAACTTGTTTTGGGTTCCCTATATGACACGTCGAGGCAACTATCTAGGACAATGAAACTGCTCATTTCGGGCACTAATTCCTAAGCGGCCAAATTTGATGCCCGTCAATACCTTTCCGAAGTAAGATGCGGAGAGGCACATATGTCGTGTTTGCACTAACATTGTTGTGCACTGTACTTGCACACATTTCGTGCACACCTTTTACTTGTCTTTGAATCGCACAAGCAGCGAGGAAGCGGGCGGTGGCCGACTGCCGTACAGTGCCCCCGCCGAGGATTTCCTTGACTACTACTACCACTGGATGGCGCCCGAAGTGCTGCAGGGCAGGCGTCCCAACCGGCTCTCCGACGTCTACCAAGTTTGCGCCGTCCTCTGGGAGCTCTTTACGGGCAAGTCGAAACCTACGCCTAGCTCCTGTCAATTTGCGGTGTCGCGTATTGTCGTATTGGTCACGAGGGTTTCGGAGTGCCGCTGGTTTGTCGACTGCATCGAGGACTTTTTAACAAACCCTTTTGGAGTCTTTGGGAGTTGCGTTTTGTACAAGTGGTGTGGCTCGTAAGATACAGCATTGGATTGGATTTTGATTTTGTCTTGCCTTGCTCTATTTTTTTTTTAAGTCTAGAAACTTTAGAAACTTGTTTAGTGCTAAAATTGCTAAAACTGGATCTCACCTGGCTCTTGCCAAAACAGTAGCTTCACAAAACCTATTCAATGTAGATATTATGATGTAACAAAAACGCCAATGTAGTGAGGCTTTCCTTATTGTAGAGACAGTATTTTGCCTAGCTTTCAAAACTTCTTTTTTTTTTTTTAATATATGCATATTTTTGGTGTGGTGTCTATTGAGAATGGCAAACATTAATTTCCAGAACGTGCAGCTCGTGCTTTCGGTTGCACACCGTGAGAGAGCCACTCTAAACACATGTCTTTCAAATGCAACGAAGCACCAAAAAAGCATTTGGGTTTTCCCCGCATTTCAAACTTCAGAGCAGGTGCCGTGGGGCACCGCAGATCGCGAGGTGGTGGAGCGCCACCTGCTCCAGGAGCGCTCCGGTCTGCCCCAGAGCACGGACATCCCTGCTCCGCTGGATGCCCTGGTGAGCGCTGGACTCTGCCCGGATCCGCTAGACAGGGACACCGACCTGGAAGAGATCTACCAGGTGCTCTCGGCAATGGTGCAGGAGGTGAGAGGGACCTCTTCAATTTGGTTCAATTCAGTTAAATTTGATGAGAGTAGAGTAAAACTGGCAAAGGGAAACCGGAGATGATTGTGGTGCCATTGATCTGGTGTTTGAACCTGTTAGCCGCTTTCTAACACGGAATGTGTTTTATGAGGAGAATTCATTAAAAAACTGTCAGGCTTCAGCGTCAAATTCCAGAGTTGCACTGTGTACAAAGTTTAAAGTTGCATAAAAATTACATAGGCCCTTAGGACACATTTAAAACAAATGTAAAAAGAACACCCTGTCAACAATCGAACCTGCAACCATGTGATCCTTAGCCGGATGTAAACTGACTGGGCTGAGGGGCAGAGGTGCTCGGAGAGCAGCTGTGGAAAGGGCAGACGCGTCAGGAGCAGCTGCCCCTTGACGCCAGGGGACCATGTCACATGACCTTATGTAATCACACACATCATGCACCCAGCTCATTCACAACACATTTTGTGTGTCACAAAGTTCATAAATAGGGTTCCATGTTTCCGGATAAATCTGAAAAAAAACTCTGAAAAACACCTGCCGGTAAAATCTTGGTCAATTTGGATTTATCCAATAAATTCAGAATTTTGATGTGCCAATGCCCCTCCCCCACCACCCAAAAGAAAAAGGCTGTATTTTACCATCAAGTTTGGTTCTGGGTGAATGCCACCACAGTTATCTTTCATAGCACAACAGGTCACGGTGTCTTCAGGCCATGACAAGAGCCCCTTTTTTGGTTTCCAGTTTGGGCCATATTATTTTGTGCTTTAGAGGAAGGAGAGGTTGTGTTTTTGTAACAGTGAAAGCTATGGATCATAGAGGTTGCATAAAATGAGGAACTCCTCTGTTACATCCTTTACCATTCCACCTTGCGAGGCCGCTGGGTAGGTTGAAGGAGTAGGATGGGATGAATATGGGCTTCCCAGCGACCACCTCGGAGGGTTTATTGATTTTAAGGTATCGACGTTCACCGAATCAATACTTCACAACTTTTGTCGGGGACAAATTAGTATTTGCAAGGGGGCACCAACACTAAATTCGAGTGAAAAAAATTATTATTTGATACAAGCACATTTCATTTTTTTTATTTAGCATACATTTACACCCAGAAATTATTTATTTATTTATTTTGAATAGGAAACACTGCGAAATTAAAGTCAGAATTTCTGAGAATTAAGAATCAAACAAAAATAAACTCCGGTAAACTCCGACTTTCGGAATTTACCGGAACTGAATATTTGCACAACCCTAATGCCATGGAGTGGATTGCTATGGTATAAAGTAAGCGCTCCTTTATTTATTTTGTGCACTCCATTTGTCTATTGGGATGATCAAAAATTCGAGACATGACATGGGACTGGGTACCAACCTTTTATTCACCAAACACAAAATTAAATAGGTATATCTACTGCAAGAATGGACGAGTGCCTCTCCAAAAGTGTTACAACCACACCCCACATTAATTTTACTGATGTGTACGCTCTGCCTTGGCTGCGTGAAAGAACCGGAGGAAAAGGACATCATCTGGTATGTCCAGGCTCAATCGCGTTCGTTGGCATGATAGGATGTATTTAAACCCCAAGAAGGACCTTTCCACGCCGACTTGCATGGCCAGTACTGCAAGAGCGACAAGTGCAAGTGAATATAATTCGGGACACTGGGACGTTTCCTTTTCCAGAATTTCCAAGACATTGCTACCCTCGCTAATTCGGGGCACCTTATGAAAGCCATCCTGTAGCATCTGAATCTCCCCAAAGATAGAAGAATGGCCGCTAAATGCTTTCAAGCAGCCATTTTTTCTTTCCATGAGGAACGCTTTGAGGTCATCATCAGGGCACGTGGAACTCCCCGTTGTGCACGGTGCTTGAGGTTGCTGTGGCTGGGCATCTTCACTAAGTGCGCCAAGCTCTGGAGAACACTCTACAGCAAGGCTAGGACAACTCCCAGGTGACCTATGTCGACGCAGCCTCAGCTGACAGGGGTCGAATGACCCTTGCAGTTACGAGTCGCTCTGGCCAAATCCTCACAGCAGGCAGCATGTATACCAGCAACTGTGCAGAGGCCGAGGAAGCAGCCATCGCCTTGGCCCTCACCCTCAGCATTACGAAAGTCATCGTCAATGACTCCCAGATGGCCATCTACCAGTACATGCGTGGTCACATCTCTGACAAAGCCCTCAAGATCGCCACTGGTCATCGTCTGATCGACCACCCTGTCCGCATCCTGTGGTCTCCAGCGCATCCGTCGCTCCCAGGCAACTAGAGTTTTCACAGTGCAGCCTGCGCTCTTGCACACCGGGCTGGAACACCAAGTGAGCACTCAACCTTCGCCTTGTGGAACCACGACAACCTCTACACCTTTAAGGGGGTGCTGGACCACTACCGAGTAGAATGCCGAGCCTACCCAGAGGCTCACAGCACTCTCAGCAAGGCAGAATCCACCATCCTCCGTCAAGTCCAGATGGAGACCTTCCTCAACCCGGTGCAGTTGCACTTGTGGTACCCAGATACCTACAACCCGTCTTGCAGGAACAGTGACGAGATCGCCACACTCCACCATATGCTCTGGGTGTGCCTGGAACTGCTTCTTCATTCGAAGAATAAGGAGTTCATCAGGCAAGCTAGGCAACCAGGTGCCTGGGAATCCTTCCTGCGGGATCCTGACCCCAAGACTCGGAAAATTCTAGTCCAGCTGGCCTCGGACGCCGCCGGGAACATCGCACCTTGTCTGTCGACAGAGGGGATTGCTTCGTCAAGAGTCTCTCCCTAAGAGAGACTCGCTTGATGCTGGGATCTAACAGTCTTGGACCCAATAAAGTCTACCTCACCTCACCTCCTTCATGCCAGTAGCAGACTCGGCTTTGCTCTGAACCTTTGCTCGCTTGTTAGCGTGACATTGTATTGAGGATCCAAAAATATAGCCGTACAACATGTGTTGCTTCCGAGCAACACCTTCTCTCGCCTTTTCATGGCAGCAGCCAGCTGATTCGCCACCGGGGTGTCATTTTTTCACATCTCAATTCGACACGTGAGCCATGCTCTGTAGAAGTCCCCCAAAGTTAGTTGCTCCCTTTGAAGCTGTACTGTTGCTTGCTCGGCCGGCCCCGGGGGGGGGGCAACTGCGTTGCTTATTGATTGCCACTCTTTTTGAGTGAGGTGGTGTTGATCATAGTTTGTGATAAACTCGCTGCAGAACTCTCTAAGCTCCACCAATCGTCGCATCGTGGCCTCGGTGGACATCCACTTCGTTACGCTATTCAGGATGGGATTCTTCATACTGAGCTTCCGAAGTAGAGACAGCACGGTCTGCGACCTCATTTTTTTCACAACCTTTCGGGCCTTCTGTATGATGTCGCTAGCAGCTGTAGACTTGAGAGCATCATGTATAGCGAGCTGCAGCGTGTGCACAGAAAACCTCATTCCTTGAAGAAGAGGTTCCTCATCTGAAAAAGCAAAAGCTCCTTTTAGTTCTTTGAGGTAGGAGACATCATCTGAGGCACCATTGTATGCATGTACATCTTCCTCTTCCGGCTCAGACTGGTTGGATGTTGCCGCGACCGGGCTAGCAGATTCTTCTGCTAAGAGAGCAACCTTTTTCGGCATATTGGCTCTGTTGTCAGTGAATTTTCCAGTTTTCGACTTATTGTAGGTTTATGCCAAGAACTGCGCGTTGCCGATGCGTGGTGCAGTCGATTTTCAGTTATGCCCTCCATGCCCTAAGGGACTTGGGAGACCTCTCTTCTGGCAATTCATGCCTTTTCTGAAACTTTCTGCCAGACGCTTTCGGCACTTACTGTGACGTGATCTTTGAGGTCCTTCAGCACGGGATCGCCAATTTTCTTGAACCCAAAGTCATCCATCATGCGAAATGGCCGGCTGTTTGTGGTGATGAGCTTGACATATGCTTTCCCAACTTCGTTTCTATTTAAGTTTGATCTTACACCAAAGCCCCGTTGTACGACAGATGGCAATGTTGGCGGCTTGAATGGTGTTCTTGGCAACTGATTGACAGCATGGCTGCTGCCGGTGGACGGCTCGGGAGTAGGGTGACCACCTTCGTGCCGGTGAAATGCGGGACACCGTGACCGGGGGGAGGTGTCCCGCTAGAAGAAAGGCACAACTGTGCGTGTGCGTCGGGATCCTGCAAGAAGGACGGCCACTGCCCGCAGTGCTTGGATAAAAATGGCATAATACCATTGAGATTCACACGCTTACCAGCGAACTCCACCCTTCCCCGTGCCCGTTGTTTGGAAGCGCCATAATTTCGGTAGTGAATGTTACGACAATATGAAATGCGGGATATTTTGAAGATTTTGGCGTTTCTTGCGGACATTAAGGACAAGAGTCCTCAATGCCAGACAGTTCCGCGAGTCGCCGGACGGGTGGTCGCCCTACTCGGGAGTGCCTCTGCCCGACGGCTTTTGTACCAGAAGCGCATCATACACTGCCTTGTGGCGTTGCTCTACGTGGCGCCTGAGGTTGGCAGCATGCTGTCCGGAGAGGCGCAGCCCACATTTGTCGATTTGGCATGCTCTCTGGTTTTTGTCAGTGTCAAATTTGAATAGGACTTCTTTTTTTTTATGCAAGAACCACCTTCGCAGCCAAAAATCAAAGTGAGAGAAGGTGCACAATGTGGTGCGCGGCAGCGACCAGTTACAGAACGACTCTCAATCATTGCATTGCTCTTATCTCTCATTGGCTGCAGTCCTTCACCAACCTCGGCTTCCTGACCAATCGGAGGGAGCATTCGGCCGAGAACACGCGGGTGACCAAGTCTACGCCCGCGCAGCGCGTCCATTCGCGCCAGACGTCTGTTGCCGACGCGGCAGAACCAACCTATTCTCGGTCACAAAAGGCTACCAGGTGAGCCCGCTATTTTTCGAATGCCCGGGTTTCATATACTTGTGCCATCATATTTCAAAAGGGTCACCTTGTACAGCATATAAGCTATTCATTAGAACTTATGTTTTCGGTTTGGGGAGAAGTTTGTGGGACTTTTTACATTTGGTAAAGGATCACATAACAATGTCCAGTTGAATCCCATTTGAAAATTTTCACCTGGGGGTCTTAACTGCCCGTTCAGTAAGTCAGCTGGAGTGGTCGGCGGCGTTTTTCTTGTTACCGTCAAACATTGGCAGTCGATCGCACCATGTCTCTGCATGTCCTGCAGAAATCGTTGTGTTTGAATTGTTTACAAATGCAAAACTTGAAAGTATAAAACAGAGAGGACGAGGACGGGAACAGGACATCTTTCATTTAGCGACAACATAGAATGGCACAACGATAAAAAACCGCCCCCCAAGGGTCTCAACGTTCTCAAAGAGGGAAAGGAGATACTAGTTATGAAGGAAAGGGAATACACTAAAAGAAAAGTTTGAAAAGCGCATCAGTAATCTAGTTATTTTCGATTAGTTAGAATTAACCTTGGTCATTGTCAGTGATAATGCAGAATTATTCTTGTTTGCAGTCCAAAAAGAGAATTGTACTATAAATATAAGAGTTTAAAAATCCGTAGCTTCACGACGAGGTGTCAATATTCTAGTCATCTCTGGTGTTAAGAATTCGACCTCTGTCTTTGTCAGTGATAATGATGGTGCAGAAATGTTTTTGTTAACAGCCCCCATGGCAAATGACTCGATGATTTCTCTCCCAAATCTGTTGTTGTGCCCGCCCAGTATCTTAGTATTAGAAAAATGAGGAGTACAGTCATCGCATGTGCGTCTGTGAACAACAATGGGGTGATATGACTCAGTTGAAGCCTTTGATGCTTCCAAGTTATGTTCTCTGAGTCGGTGGTTGACGCATCTCCCGGTCTGTCCAATGTACTGACTGCCACAACTTAGTGGAATCGAATACACCTTCCTTTCTTCGCATTCTATGAACTTTTTTGCATGTTTTACATTGCACCCTCGGGGACTGTCGCTCCCATTAACCTTTTTGCACATCTGTTTGAGGCGCATACGACGAGAAAAAACCACACTCGTGTCGAACTTGGACGCAATAGACCTTAGACGGTGCGCGGAATTGTGCATGTAGGGAATCGCAGCGAAACAACCTTTCTTTTTTAAAACAACTTGCGGAAGTTGTGGTTTGATAATGAACCTCTCAAGGGTGGAGTGAAGTCGATCAGCAGGAAAGCCTGCTTTTTCTAACCTCTGCTGCTGCAACTTGAGGCTACTTTCGGAGAAATGCGTGCATGACTTGGAGAATGAGGACTTGAAAAGTGACCTTACTATTCCATGCTTAACGGACTTGGAGTGAGCACTGGTGAAAGGGAGGACTGGCTTCTCCGACCTCTGCTGGAAGGCCCAACAAACACCTGAGGAATGAGGATGCAATCGTAAATCCAGAAATTGTAATCCTTCCACTGAAGGATTTTCCCGGGTAAAAGTAAGCCCTGCCGCACAGTCTTTGAAAACTTCAAAGATGCTGTCAGCGGACGCAGCATCTGGATAAATGACCAAGTAATCGTCAACATACCTAAAAACTAGGCAACCCTGGAAGGACTTTTTCAACTGATCTTTGATAGCCCTGTCAACAAAAAGAAGAAATATTTCGCTAAGGACAGGTGCGAGGCAAGAGCCTATACAAACTCCTTTCTTTTGTCTGTAAATATTTCCTTCGTAATATTGACACCTCGTCGTGACGCTACGGATTTTTAAACTCTTATATTTATAGTACAATTCTCTTTTTGGACTGCAAACAAGAATAATTCTGCATTATCACTGACAATGACCAAGGTTAATTCTAACTAATCGAAAATAACTAGATTACTGATGCGCTTTTCAAACTTTTCTTTTAGTGTATTCCCTTTCCTTCATAACTAGTATCTCCTTTCCCTCTTTGAGAACGTTGAGACCCTTGGGGGGCGGTTTTTTATCGTTGTGCCATTCTATGTTGTTGCTAAATGAAAGATGTCCTGTTCCCATCCTCGTCCTCTCTGTTTTATACTTTCAAGTTTTGTATCTATTAACCAACACGCTCGTTTTCAATTGTAGTTGAATTGTTTAAGCTTCATCTTCCGTCCCGTAGGCTTTAAATTTTGCCGGGCGCACCACCCAGGTGAAGTGCATAGCTGTTTGTATTGCATTTTAATGAGTTTTTTTTTCGGAGTCGGGCTTGCGAGATTCCTCACTTAAGCCATAGTTCGAGCGCCGCGTGCTAACTTTCTCCTTAAACATATTGCCATGCAGCATTTGAAGCACAAATCTCGCGGTGACTCGCTTTCGTGTCTGTATACAAACGGTCCCCTGTATGGCGTGTAAGCGGGACTCTCCTTCATCAGCCCTCCTTGGCTCCGCTTGTTGCCATCGCGTCGGTCCCTTAGAGTCACTCAACAGATTTCGGGCTGATTTTAGGGCAACAGCGCGTTACCAATAAAAAAAGGAGAGTACATATACAAAGAAAATCACAGCGCTGAGATCACATTCATGTTTCCTATATTTGCGTGTAAAAAAAATATGTAACAAAAAGAAAAAGGAAAGTACGCTGGATATTTGCATTTATCATATAGACTGCTTCGCGAAGTAGTAGAATTTTTTGGTGGATAAATATACAGGAGGGGCGAAGATACACTTGTCATCGAGCCAGACAATCTTTTCTCCTTCAATGAGTTATCTAATTAGTGAGCTGCTACGTTGCACTCATGTAACGTCGCTGTCACGTGACACTGTGACTTGACTCTATAACGTCATGTAACAAATTTAAATGATTGCTCTTTATATTAACACTTTATATTAACACAGGCAAGCTGGTTTAAGATAGACGTAGTAACTCAGGAGCAGAGACGACAGGAAACTCAAACTTCGGAGCTTCGCTTCATCTGTCCCTTTGTTCCTTCAATGCTGCGCTTTGTGCGTTAATGAAGCTTAAGTTTAGAGAAGAAGGTTGCGGCCAACCTTCGTTCCGCTGCATCCTTGTGTCTACCGTTGCAGGAAGCAGTCGTCTGTCTTGCTGGACGACGTGTCGGACGCTTTTGACGAGCTCATCAGCCTGGCAGATGACGATGCGCCCAAGACGCCCCAGCGGCAGGGAAGAACCGTCGACTTGCTGGGCCCCAAGTTCGACCAGGTCTCGCTCAGCTCCAGCCTCGACCCGATGGACTTCACGTACGCGGGGACAAAGCTTTTTCTTTCCTTTCCGCCCGTCTCTAAGTCGTCATCTCTACACATCTGCCTTTTCTCCGTTCGTTCAATTTCTCCCCACCTATTCAGCTCCTCTTTTGCATTCGCATATTTTGTCCATATATCCACCTTGTCATATCTAGTGCCACTAAATAAGCTACGCTTCAGAGTAACGACACTTGGCCATATTGTGTCGTAAAATCACGGTTGCCAGTTATCTGAAGCTTTATCTGAATTCACAGGAAACGCCTTTCCGCCCTCCACGAATGTTTAAATAGTTCGTGACAGAGCAAAGCAATATTGCGTGACCTTTCCACAACCGAATCTAATGCTGAGGAAGTCGCACTTTTGAATCATGACGATCGGCAGTTGCGTCTGCTCTGCATACGAGCCAAAATGGCGGCGCCCACAACAATTCCGGGGAACGGAGTGCCGATACTCTAAGCGCAGCTCATTTAGTGGCTCTAGTCATATCTATTCATGGATTCTCTTTTCTTTGTTTTATTTATATGCAGAGAGCAAGTCATCTGCTTCTTGCGCAGGAGTTACGGTGACGTCAAAACGACGCCGAGCTCCAATTGGCGTCGATTGAAAGCGTAGTGGGTAGACCTTTAACGCTAGATGCCTTGGAGGCTACCCTTTATTTTTTTTAGTCGGCCAATAAGTACTCGGCGTTCTGACATCATGGCAACCCCTGTGCAAGAAGCAGACGAACTTGCGCTCCACACACCTTTGCCTGTCTGGCTACCTCTATATAAATCTAACATGCACGCTGTCTTTCGTTCTCCCATTATTGTGGGTCACAAAGTAATCTGCAGCATCTGTTTGCTGCAGATAACAGAGGCAAGCAAAGCAAGGGCATGGTGCCATTTTGTGCACTTCGAAAACGGAGGTTACAAAGTTTATTTTTATAATTGCATTTATTTTGTAGCAAAGTTGCATAATAATTAATGTATACCACAACCTACATTTTCTTCTTCGTGTTTACAGCGAGGGTGCCAGGGTGCCGACGTTTAGCTGCCGGCACGACAAGGGGTCCTCGGAGGCAAGCTCCAATTTATTTCCCTTCAACTCTCCCGAAAAAAAAAACAAACTGAATGCAGGCACAAGCTTGCTCTTTGTGCTGCCATGGCAGTGGTGCCACCTCTTGTGAAAAGAGCCAAATACAGTATGTGCGTTTTGCGTTTCCTTCAAAAGGTGGCACCCACCATCCACTGTGTCACGTCATAGAGGCTACATCCCCAGACATAAAGTCCTAAGAAATAACCCTATAAATGCCACGCATTAAAAAAAATATATAAATATATTTCGACAGGGAAATTTTTTTTAACACGCTCCTTGATTTCAGCGGCTTCTGCTAAATAGCTCGGTCGGAGATATCCAAAACAAGTGCTGGGCAGCTTAAGCTACGTTAACTGAGACATTGCTTGCCGAACACTAGTCATGTGCAAATATAGCAGATTTTGAGTTCAAAGCGAATTCGAAACAAATAGTGGTTTTGACCGAATGTTTTTAAATCGAATAGCTTCTTCGAGCTTATCACTAATGTGTACCTTGCTTAAATAAATTGAGTTGAACTCGTGGGGGTTGTTCCTGACCGTCCACTTTTAAGCTCGGTCAATTTTAATGTAGCTACATTTATGCAGTGTGGCATGTGAAAGACAACATTGTCGCAGCTATCCTAATCGGGGGGATTTATAAGGCGGGTTGCTAGATGCAAACATTATTTCTTCAATTTTAAATTTAACACAAAAGACAACTGAACGAGCGTGAATGATGAGCACGGGTAGACATCGCTGCCTTACACATACCGTAAGATCCCGTACGAATGCCCGCGCTTGAGAGATTGCCCGTCCCATTTTTTGGGCTGAATATCCAGGACTTAAAACTTCTGAAACGTCGTCCACCCCCCCGATTCCCGCTGGATGTCAATCACGTGATGTATGACGGGAATCTCATCAACCGCACGGTCTATGTACCGCTACGTGAGACAGTGAACTCGCAGCGGGTTTCCTCGTGTTTATCGCATGAAACGGGAATCTACAGCATCCGTGATCTGCGGTATTTGTTCCAGTAACATGCGAGTTCCTAGGTGGTTCTCACATACTTTTCTCCGCGATCTGCGCATGCGATATCGGTTCTTATGATAATGAGATTGCAGAGGTTTCCCGCGCTTTCATCGCACCGTGAAATGCGAATCGGCTCCATTTGCAATCTGTAGTATCAGTTCCCGTTTCACTTGGTGTGTTGCGGCGGGAAGTGGGGTACCGCTCATTTTTTATAATCTTTTGCCGTCTAGTTCCCAAAGATTACCCTCCCCATATTTTCAATGTGTATCTATTCATTTCGGGTGGGCGTTCTTACGGAATTTTATGGTTTAGTCCCCTAACATAATTGTGGTTGGGGTTAGCCCCATTGAGTGCGCTTCTCACCGAGCACCTATGCGCCGGGGGAAAGCAATACCCGCGAAGACCGCGAGCTTCGTTGCGGGTATTGCTTCCCCACAGTGCACAGATGTTCAGGGAGAGGCACGCTCGACGGGTCTAGCTTGATGTGATCAACACTTCAAAAAGCATGAAAATTGCAGTTCCTCTCCGAGCGAATGTCGAATACAGTGTTATTCGAAACTACTATTTGAAAATTAAAATATTCGCACGGCACTACCAACTAGTATTTGATGTCTGCAGGCATGCACACAAACTGACACTTCAAGAGCTCCAACGGTGCGGCCGCGGACCAGGGCATTCGGAGCCTCGTGCTCCGCGAGCAACATCAAGCTTGCTACGCGCTACACCGACACCGTCCTTATGTCCGGCAAAGCAGAGCCGTCCCTGGTTGCACAACGCGGCGAGGTTTGCAACTTTTCGCTCGTCTGTAAGCAGGTGCAAAGAGTGGATTTTGGGTTCGAAGTAAATAGTGGTTTTGACCGAATATTCTCTAATCAAGTATTGAATAGTTACCCCAAGCCTTTCACTACTGCAACGTGCTTAATTAAGGAAACATAATCCTCAAAAATATATTTTTTTTATTAATTCTTGAAGTTAAGAGGCTGAAGTTTGCACAGTTAGTACATATTCAGCTCCTCTTGTCATATATGTAGTCAGTTTTCTGATATCTGCCTTGGTGAAATATCTGCCATATGAAGGCATATAAAATGCCTTTTTTGTGCACTATTTTTCTCTCAAGTTTACTATAAGAGAATGTCCTAAAATAACCTGGTTGCTTCCTTGTAAACAGTAGTGTGCAAATTCAGCGGGAAAAAAGATATTTATGTCTCGAGAGAAAATGACAATTGTGAACTATTGAGTCATCACTTTTTATGTTTCACTTTTAGTTTTATAATTCTTATAAAAATTCAGTGGTGCCAATCACATAACTAGCAAAATTTGCACACTCTATACATAAACACCTATACAAAATTTAGTTGTGGGTTCACTGCAAACGGTGAAAATTGTGTGCACAAACTCCGAAAACAGGCAAAAACACTAATTTAAGAAAAACGCAAATGAGTTTTGTTTTGACATACCTAAATTCTCAAACTACACGAAACTTGTTGGTAATATTGTTCCAAATGTCAGAGTCTGGACCGCCATGCTAGGATTCCCTCACTGCATAGCACAGCTCCAGAAAAGCTGCCAGTCCCTTTCGCGAAGAGGTCCATTCCTGGACGGCGAGTTTGCACTTTCTGCAAGTCGAGCATGCCGCGCCATTGACGAACAAGAACTTTCATCACACCGATCTCACAGATCACAGTCCTTGCACGCTCATCATCTTCAGCTCCCTCTCCGTTTTCAAGCATCCTGATCTTCTTTTCCGATGCACTAACGAAGTCGTCAGCGCTGGCGATGAAATTCGAGCGATCAGACTCGGAAGCGTCACCCCAATTGAGATTAGGGTTAGCTGTCGCGGATGAACTTTCCTTCTTCGAAGCTTTCCGCCTGCCCTTTTGGCGACTTCCTTTGAACTTGTGCGTCGTCCAAAACTTCTGAGCTCGAAAGTCCCGTTTTCGGTTGACGTTCACTGCGAAGAAAGCAGTATGATCGAGAGAGTCGTTGGTTCTGGTTTCAGGAGCAGTGCGACACTAAACAGCCAAGCAAGCTCCACCGCACAGCACGTTACTCTCAGCCAATGGCGGGGCCACAATTGCATCACATGACTCAAAAAAGCCAGTGGCGACGTGCGTGTGCAGCGGGAAAAACATTTACTTATTATTATTTGTGACCAGAATACGAAACTATCGACGACAGTTTTGGAGTGAAAATGGCTTGGAATATGCGCCGAAATAAACGCGATGGCGGGCGACGCCACAATCAAAAGAATCACGCACTCGAAAATGGCTCAAATTTGTGCTGTTTTCCATCGCGAGAAGGGCTTCAAACTCATATCGGACTAATTTCGCGATAATGTCCGGCCTTGACTTTTTTTTATGCAAAAGAGGAAGGTTCAAAGATAATAAAACACTAAAAAAAGCAAAATCACTTTTTTTTTTCTTCGCAAAAATTATGTTTTTTTAATTGCAAGGTGCAAGTAAAAACACATAACCAAGGGAAAACTTTTTTTATTTTAAACAAGCTAGACGGGAACAAAATGTCATAAAATGAACTTACAGCAAACAAACAAAAATTATTTTAAAGCTATATTTATGGCGCGAAATAAATTTTTGTTGGCACCCGCGGGAGCCGCCACTGGTAACATGGTAGACCTGTGTGCCGCCGCGCTGTTGACGCAAGTGACGCCGGAGTCATTCAACACCCCCGCTGAAGTCCCCAGAACCCCAAAGTCGCCGCCTCCGCCGCCGCATGCTAAGCATGGCAAGCCGTTGGTTGAATGCGTTTCTCTACGCCGCCACCGCCCCAGTCAGTTTCTGACCGGCGCACAGGTCTGTCATGTTTTACGCCGTAACTATAGCTCTAAAGTAAAAAAAAAAAATTCGTTCTTAATTTGGTTTGTGGCACTTTTTTTTCCATCTAGACTGTTTAAGAAGAATATTTTTTTTCCTTTGCATATGTCCTTTAAACAAAAACTCAGCTGAACCCATGAACGTTGTTACCAAGCTTCCACTTGTTCATTTCTAAGCAAAGAGACAACTTTAATCAAACTACATTTATGGATTGTGGCGATGGAAAGTTCAATGCCTACATTGAGATGGCAAGTCGTCAACGACACATTTGACATAAAATTATTCCTATAGCGATGCCTATGCAGCTATGCCTAGGTTATCAAAGGGATTTCTAAATCTTTTGCTATGTGCAAACATCCTCTCTTGCGTCTAAATTTTGAAAACAAAAATTATATTTAATGAATGTCACATACTTTTGCATAATAACTACAGTTTAATTTTGAAGATTTTACTGTAGTGTAGGACATTCACGAAGTTTCCGTTTCTTTTTAAAAACGTCAAAGGCGTGCGGGCACTATCCCACTTGGAAGGTGCGCTTCTTTCCTAAGCACACGACTGCAATGTTTAACCTTTGAAGTGTTGATCGCAGTGGGTTAGCCCTCTTGGGTCCTCTTCTTACAGAGCACCGGTGCACTGTGGCAAAGAAACACCACGAAAGCAAGCTCCGTGAGTGTTGCTTTTCCACGGTGCACCGTTGCTCAGCAAGAAGCGTGCTCAATGGGACTAACCCACCGCAATCAACACTTCGAACAGTATGAATATCGCAGTTTATCTCGAAGTGAATACCGAACAGCGTATTATTTAAAACTACCATTAGAAAATTTGAACATTCGCACAACCATTCTCGTCCATTCTCTCCCTTTACTTACGCGCAGCGCAAGTTTGTCTGCTTCTTGCACAGGGATTGCAGTGATATCACAACGCCGAGCTCTGATTGGCTCTGACGAGAAAGAAGGTGGGTAGATTGGACGCGAGGCTCGCTCGAACGCTGACGACGCGGCACTCGTGTACATTCTGCGTCTGTGCCCGATCTCATCGTGATGACATTGATATTCTAGCGCGCAAGTTTTGAAGAATTGCAGTCGAAGCTCTGCCTCCAGTGCGAGCTTCACTCTTTTGATGGCACTTCGGCACCTTATGAGCATGCAAAGCCAAAGCACGACGAAAGGCATGCCAAACGCGGGCTGGGGGGCTTCTCCTGCGAACCTCCATTTGCGGCAGATTAGAGGCCGGCTTCGAACGAAGCAACTTTTTCCCGACATCTCGACGTCGCCACAGCCGCGAGTCTTGCAGGCCGCGTTCGCACACGGCAAAGGCTTTGGTAGCCACATTTGACGTTTTACCATCGGCGGCATTAAAAACTAGCACTATTTTTGGACATGAATTTAAAAGTAATTCACTGCGGTCGGTGCTGGGACGAGAACGGCATGGAGGTCTCGGTCGTCGTTGCTGCAGCACGAGCTTCCATCCTGTGACGGAACTTTGGCGTCTCGTTGGCCGCAGGCGTGCTTGCTCGAAGCCTACGTACGACATAAGGCAGCTAGCGCATGCCAGAGGCGAAGAATCCGAAAGGGATGCCCTGCGCTTGCTCTGTTGGCGATCAATCGAATTGCGAGAAAATGATAGCAAGCCAGTTGAAATAGAGCTATCGATTATTGCCGCCCGAAACATTCTCGAGATGCTGTTCAACCGAGTCGTCGGTTTTGCCCTGCGTCGATCCTGGCGGTTCGACTCGCAGCTGCCGTAAGCTTTCGGCAACCCCAGAATTGCGAGACTGGTGTCTCAGTGTCTGAAAAGGGTGTTAGCAATTCTGAAATGTTTTGGGGGTTCCTTCTTGTGCTTGCTCAGCACAGTAGAATTAAGAATTGGGCCTTAGACACCGTAGATGTGGCGGTAACAGCAACAGCCACATAAATTGCCTGGATTCTTCGAGGCTTGCAGTCGCTCGTCTGTGGCGCCACCAATGCAGTTTTATTGGTTCTGTAAAACCTGGCTGACCCCTAAGGGCGCACTCAAATTTCCGTGAGAGGTACAAATTACCCTAACTTTTTCTGTGAATAAAACAAATTAGAAGTAATTCCAGCCCGCAAAATTTAGAATTTAGTTTGAATTAGCCAAGAGCACAAGGTGTCGGGGTCAGGATTGACGAGGGTAAAGTGCCTTCAGAGTTTTGTTGTTTTTGGTTGGTGGCAGAAAGAGTCTTGCATCTCGATTGTTTCGTCAGAGCCAAGACGTGCTGCAGACGAAGATGGTGCGCCCAATCGGCTTCGTCACCCAACCGGCGGGAAGGAGGAACGTGCGCCCGTGCAAGCCGGCCAGCCACTCTTATGGCCTGTCGCCGTTCATGCAGTCCAGCCGCAATCAACAGCGGTATGTGCTTTAGTGCCAACATCGCCCTGTCTAAGGATAGCCACATGTCTGTCAGTTTCCAATATTTTTTTTAACACTGGTTAGAAACGCGAGATTGGGAAATGGTGTGCACGGTGAAGTTTTGTGCCCCAACCAGTGTTAGTGTTTTTTTGTTTTGATTTTGACTCCATCTATGAACCATTGCTGATTCAGCCTGAATAACTTCCTCTTAGTGGCAGAGTGGTAGAGTCTGTGACAGTTTTGCTTAGTAGATGCTGTGCCTTGAGTGCAAGCTTTCTTCGTTTGATGGCAGTTTGTTGCATGCGCAGCCAAAAGCCCTGCGGGGTTCAACGAGCGCGTGTTGGAAGCAAAGCTAATATTAGGTTCCTGACCTGTCACTGACTCCAATCCGTGCACCCGTGAGATGGATTTACATGTACACCCGAGCTAAAACTTTTAATTCTTTTGTCCTTTGTTCTACAGCAAAGCTTTCTATGGCTAGCCTTCCATGGATTTTTCATGTGCAGTGACTAAAAACTCTTCGCTCGCACCGCCGCACGTGCACGCCTTCCCCGTATAAAAGATTCAAAGTAAATAACCAAAATAAAGTGTTGACGAACGCGCGTGGAAGATGCCATTTGTTTTAGGCTTTTGCGTTAGAACAGTTACTGCTGCAGATGCCGGCCACTGTGGCACGCGGAACACCAGTTCCTGCATTCTCCTTGATACTTGGGTAATTTAGCAATAGGTCTAATCAGTAGGTTAGTGATCAGTAGGCACCATTTTTAAGACCAGAAGACTCTCAGGTAGGCAATAAAGGCTTCTCTAAGATTGGCCTCTGTGCAACCTGCGTTGGCCATGTCTACACTCGTATCGCCCTCTCTTTGTCGTCGTTCCAAGCGCTTGCATGCCTAGTTTTCCTTTCCTTTCGCCCTCCCAAGGTAGCGGTCCCGTCGCGCGTGTCTAGTTTCCTCCGACTCCTCGGGGCCGGTCTGTGTCGTCTGCTGAACAGCTTCGCTGGTCATCCACCTTCATAAAACAAAATGGCCCATGAATTTTTTTTTTTTTTTTTTTATATATATATTTGATTATTTTTTGCAGGGGAACCTCCTAGAAGCATTAGGGTGACAGCTATGGCTGACATTTTGCTACGAGACCTAGTTTTTTTTTTCGGAACCAGCTGAAAAAGCTGCGTTTTATCTTCCCGCTACAGCGTGACCTCGTTAGAACAGATCTAGTTGTGGCAGACATTTGGTTATAAGCTACCGGTTTGTAAAGTTTGGTTGGTCTTCCCATCCATGCCATTCAGTGAACTTCACTTATTACAGATTCTGTTATGACAATCATTCAGATATAACAGACCATAGTAAAGAGTTTGTGAGTACTTCATTATTCTGTTATGGCGAGCTCTTTGACAGCAGTCGTTATTTTGGACGTCACGTGACTTCGGTTCGGTAGCGGTGGCCTCCTCCTTGCAAACTGCTGTCGTTGCGCTTCGCCCCTCGCGCGAGCTTTGCATCGCCCAATACTTGCAGCGACAACAATCGTCGGTATATAACTCAATAAAAAAAAAATTGCTTTCTTCACAGTTCAGGGGCTTCAATAAATTGGCTTTTTTCTAATATCCATTCAGTTTTTTTTAGTCCTACTGGTTAGAATTCAGACTCGTCATAATCCACCTCAAAGTCTGTTGTAAGGGTATCTGCATTCCGCATACGTCTTTCACTGCAGGCCAAAATTTTCATCGCTATATATCAAGGTCCGTTGTAATGAGTTTACGTACTGTGCATGTCGGCTAGCTAGCCGACATAGCGAGACTTCTGAGGCTTTCAAGGGGGCCATTTTCAAGTGCTTCCAACCCGGCTTTGCAATTTTTATGCAATTTATGATTCGTCTCTGCAGCTCCGTTGCCGATGCCACAAGCTCGGAAGCTTCAAAATTGAAAGAGGTGAGCGATTGTTTGTGTCTGCATGCTCGAATATCGTCAACCCCGTTTATGACACGTGACTCGCGACGATGGCAACTTGCAGATGTCGCAGCGAAAGTCATGTTTCACGGAGGGCAGGACTTCGGAAGAGCCGTTGTCCTTTGTGAGCAGGTCAGTGGCTGTGCTCTCCCACAGGTTATGACCCGTTCCCACTAGGCAAACAAACACTACAGTCGGCATTCCTCCCCAACAGAACAAAATTGCAGCTTTTCGATGGCGAGGGCGATTCCTGGCAATGCCCCTTATTCACAAACATTTTGTTTCCCGCCAAAGTCGGTGGCGCTTGTACGTAGGAAAGGTCGCAAACATTGTGACCGGGCATGTTTGTGAGCAGTATATGGTGAATGTTTGTTTAGCGGATCTGGATCATCAGAAGTAATTATTTCTTTGGCGGCCGTATGTTATGTTTGAGGATCGTTTTTATGGCAGCCTAGAAGGTTTCTAGCTGCCCCTGTGTTGTGGCTTCCAGCCATATATACCTATGACATCAATGACAGTAATTGCCGATGTCATAAATATGGCTGGAAATCGCAACAAACTTGTGGGTAGCTCAACAGTATTACGCAAATCTTCTCAAATCTGTTAGTAAACTTGTACAGTGGAGCCCTTAAGGGCTGGGGGACGTACAGGCTGGAGACCGAGTTTGGGCTGTATGGATGACGAAGTTTTAATGGGACATGATTAGATGATGGTAGCGTCCAATGGTAGGTCCCATTCCGTCTCCATTGCGCCTGTCCTTGGGTCCCCCTTATAGCTGCGGTGATGTGACGATGTTGCGTCACCGGCGGGATCTTGATGTGATTGGTGGTGGCTGTTGGCTTCGATAAAGATCAGGTTCAACAGTCACCGGGATTGGCCCGAAGGCTTATGTCACCGCAGCAGCAGCAGCTACTCTTGATGTTGTAGGAAGACAAAGACCCGTTGACGTCCATTACTTTGGCCAATGTTTGAAAGCCTTGATTCCGGTTCTTCGAGAAAGTTTCTGTCGAGCTAGAGTGTTGCGAACCATCCCCGTAAGTGTGCCGTGATTTGAGTACGGCCTGGTCGGGGTAGAAACATAAGAGCTTACATCGCTCGTGCGTTTGAACAGAACGCATTTGTATGCTATTAATTGTTATAGATTGTTGTGGTAGATAATGCCAGTCCTCTACTCTCCCTAATTTTTACTTTTGATGTCTACTTGCCTGGATTGTTGGGCTTTGTCTTCTTTGTCCGACACTGCATTGCAGCTGCATCTCGCGCGCTTCAATAGCTTCAAATATGTTTTTGGCGACGCTGATGCAGGTGTCTGCTATAATTTAATTTTCCAAGTTTCAAAGATATTTTTATGTCGTTTTAAACTCGGAAAAATGTCCTCCTGAAAGCATAGCGGGATATTGAAGGTAAGTGTATGGATGTCTCTTTAGAGGGCTTGTTCCAACTGACCATCTGTTTTATCGCCGAAATCGTGATGCGGGTTTTTCTTGCTGGAGTGCGGTGCTTAAAAAGACTGTGCTATGATTTTCAGACTTTGACCAATTAACTGCAGATATTAATCTGTGTCACCCGTGGAACAAAAAAGAGAAAACTGTATTTTCTTGCGAGCGCTAGTTTTTATGTAAAAAAATGTAACAAATCGAAGGTCAAAGTGCCTTTCAACTCAACGTCGCCTTTTGAGTGACATACTCTGGTGGATCACGTGGTTCCCCCTTGAGTTCTCTCCTCAAAGACCCCAGCCGTTTCCTCCACGATTATCGACATTAAAAGGATTAGCATCGTCGAAGGTGGCGGCAAGCAATCGACACAAAAGACTGTTCGCCACGGGGGTGACGGCGAGTGTAGTAGCAAAGGGGGTCAGGTTTTGTTCACTTCCGCACATTCCCCAGAGTACCACCGCACGCGGCTGCAGATCGGCAAATATTTTTTTCATCTTTGCGATTACGCACCGGAATAGCAGTTTTTCGGGGCTAGGCGACACGTTTTTGGTTACTTGTTGGATAAACAATATAAAAAATACAAACTGACGATTCTTTCAACATTAAAATCGTTGCACTACCCCTTTAAGGCCGAGCCTGTTCAACGGTTGTCTTGCAGACGACTGAACCTGCGTAGGATGGACGCGGCCATCTTGGAGGACCCTGTGGAAGATGACAACCGCCACGTAGGTTGTCTTGTTCGTTGGAACTCTCTCGGTTTCCCCAGAGCCATATATACCATAATGTTCCGAAACATTGCCCACATAGAATGAAGAGATAAATGGTGAAAAACATGGGGTGGGCTATCTTTGTGGATGCCACAGCGGAACTCCATCAAAAATTAACGATACACACCCTGGCACCAGCCACAAACCGCGTGACACGGGAACTGATACCGCAGATCGCGAACGCTGCAGGTTCGCATTTCACAACGCAACATACACGCGGGAACAACTCGTGTGTCACGGGAGCCGATGTCGCACGTGCAGATTGCAGACGGAAACGTGGGAACCCGCTATGAACTCGCTTGTCATATGTGTTGGTACAGCGAATTGAGCAATTGATGCAATTCCCGGTGGGCATCATGTGACAACCGACGGGAGTTGGGAAGTGGGCAATGTTTCAAAATTTTTATGTTGCAGGTACAGTCGAATCTTGTTAGTTCGAACTCGAGAGGGACCGAAAATTTGTTCGAATTAACGGAAGCTCATTAAATGGAGCTCTTACGTGCAGCGCTGCGTTGGGCGGCGCACGTGCACTGAGCTAGCACATGAGTGACGAGTTCCAGGACATTTATTTTCACCGATTACGAATCCATGATGCGTGCCTGTGCACGGTTCCTCAATCGTGAATCAACAAACATCGCTTGGAGCTTGGAGACCAGCTCTAACGCGGCATCTGCATTCTCCTGGCAAGAGAAGTAGCGCGCGGTGATGTCCAGCGCTTCGAGTGCTCTTCGTGATGCCGTGTTTCTTCGCTATTTCCGTCTTGGAAAGTGCGCCACGGTCAACTTCTTGCAGTATCTTTACCTTCGTCTTGAGGTCCTTTGGTGGGTGGTACGTGCCTTGGCTTGCCACGACGCTTGGAATCGAGATAATATCAGTCGCGCGCCCACCGAAAACACGTTGAACCGAAGCAACGCGCGGGTGTAAACGGAACTGTAGTCTGTCGCACTCCCGCCGAAAACGCGCCGAAGAGCGGTGGCGCAGTACGCAGTACCGTTGCCGTGCAAGAGAGCACCGCACCGCTCATCGCAGCATTCAAGGTCACCACGTGATCGGTTGTCATGGTTATTCGGAACTGGAGACGTTGGAGGCGCTGCCGCGTGAGTTAGCCTGCTCCTGAAGGCATGCTCAGCGGCGCGGGATATTTGAATTAACCGGCGCAGGCGTTTAAGCGTTCGAATTACCGGCCGTTTTTGCCCATTGAAATACATATAGTGTAGTCCGGACCACAGCATCAGTTCGAATTAAGTGTGTTCGAATTAATGAGATTCGACTGTATTTAGCAAGAAAAACGGGATGGGCAATTTCTCAAAGGCGGGCATTCTCTCGAAACTTTACTGTAGAGAGAGCATGGTGGGTGTGAGGAGCAGGAATATCCAGGGCGTGCACCAGACGCAGATGGAGTGCTTGACCTGCTCCCATGGCAAACCAGAAGCTGAAAATAATCCCCTAGCGGTGGTAGCAAGAAACAGCTTTTATAAACGCGTAAGAGTTAAATGTAGTAACTCTTCGTGGTTGAAAATAGGGTGCACGTGATGTTTCGATTGTGATGATTAAAGGGATACTACAACGAAATTTCGGCGCTCATTTTTTGGTCTATATGTGTTCAAAAGAGCAGTATCACATGGAACATACCAATATCTTGCTAAAAAAGTTTCGAAAAGAAATTTTAAAACGAATTAACGATTAGCAAAGAGCACCTGGTGGATGTCGCTACCGCCTCGTTTGTAATGCTCGTCTAGGAACCTTGACAGCTAGTGACGGAGGTTGTCTCGTCTCCGGCCACGACGAGAGAAGGGGGGAAGGAGGAACTCCCCTCTTCCCGAGAATCCCTTTTGTGTGTCGCAGAAGTCGCTATTGTCCCCCTAGAAGATTATAGAAGATTAGCCCGTCACTCAAAATTCGTACAAAAGCAGCCGCTTCGGTGGCTGGAACGACTAGGCCATCCTCTCGACGTCAGCCTCGCCGTAGCTTTGCTCGTCTTGAGACGACCTACGTCACGATTGGGTTGGATGTCACGTGCTGTAAGCTGGGCCTTCTCCGAGCGCTTGCCAGAGTGGGCCGTTTATAACGAAAAAGCCACCAGGATCAAAATACAAACGTGCGATTGTCATTTACGGATATTGTGGATCATATTCAACCTATTTTTAAACACGACGGGAATATTTCAAATTTCGTTGAAATATCCCTTTAAAAAAGATGTAGGGAACGAATGTGCCGCTCAAACTCTTCCGCTCAGACGGAGTCTGACCGCTCGGACGGCAGATTCCGGCCCTCGGCACCTGGCGTACGGATTGCGTTGGTGGTTCTGCTTTTTATATCTTCTTTGTCAGTCTTTATATATCTCCCACCATGATTTTGCATGATTGTCATCGAAACATCACGCCCACCACATTTTTAGTCACCGAGAGTTACTCCGACGTGCTTGTTAATTTTGTTCCTTGCAACCACCACCAGGGTATTATTCGCGGCTTCTGGTTGGCCACATTCAAATTTGTGAAGATGCCCTGGAACACGCCCAGCCCATTGTCGGCCAATGGTGCTTCCTCATTTGCCTCCTACACTTTCCAATGAATGGCCAAACTCTCTCTGTACACTGCCCTAGGTTTCCCACCATTATTGGGGGGCAAATCGCGTCAACAGGCTGTTTTGATGGCGGATATTACACTCAGCACAGCCAAATGTTTGTGTTCAAACGGAGGAACAACACGTCTGCTTTGGGATGGGACTTGAGTGGACGTAGCAGTAATTTGGTTCATGTCGTTGCTTTGCCAGGATGCGAGGCCGCTCGAGCGCGACGAGGCGCAAACGTTGGCGAAGCAGCTGGCACACGACACGTTCTCGACCAAGGGCACTGCAGATTTCCGTGAGTCGCCGCGTTAAGGGAGACACATTGTTTGGATGAACGCGCGTGCCTCTGGCGAGCGACAGAAGTTGCGAAGCAATCAGCAATATCATTAATGCTATTACTGTCGGTAAAAATCTTGGCTAGGAGAGTCTTGCGGTGCATCATTTTATTGCTCCGCCATCCTGCCTTTCTTCCTCTGCCTTTGTTTTTCTTTTCTTTCTGAAGCAGCAGCTGCGTGTATTATTCATTTTCTTGTGGCAAAATATTTCTATTGCCCCCCTCCCCTCCCCCCCCCCCCCTCCCCTCTAGATCATCATAGGGCTGAATGACATCGAGTTAATTTAGAAATCCCACACCTGAAAATGTTTGCACGCCTCTAACGTGGAGCATCGTAGTGGAACCTGGGCCATGTACAGTGCTGCCAAGACATGCATTTTGAGGCATGGAACTTGAATGCAATAACATTGGCTTTGTTGCTGCAGTAAGGGGAGATAAATAATATGTGAGGCTGCATCCACATGCTCTTTCTGTCGGATGAGCCATGACTGTCTTTGCTGACTAAAAGCTGGTGAAGCGTAGATGTGATTACTTGGCTTACAACTTTTTTTCCCTCCACCTGAACAGCACTGCCACCGTCTTTTGCGATTGCTGGTGAGGAAGGCGACACGGCAGACAACGAGGTAGGTCTAAATTATGGGTGCTGATCGAGCGAAAACCTTTTTCCTTTTTTTCTGCAACCAAATTTTTTAAATTTTATTTCTAGTTTTTTGCAATAACCTTGAGGTTGGTGCAAAAAACCACGAGTGAAAGTTCTCTTTGTTTTGTGATTCGGTTGTTTGCTTATTGCTATAATCACAGGGAGACGAAGGGTGGCAAATTTCGAGCACCTTTTATTGCTCCACAACCAACGACATTTTGGCGCTAGCCGATAAGGACGCCGAAGAACAAGTCGAAGCTTGAACACCAGCCACACCCCGCTTTTCTTACAGTTGAGATCATGCAAGCGCAAGAACGAAATATTTATAGAACTTGGCTTAGGTGCATTTGGTTGTATGCTTAGGTTGATAGGGATAATGACCCGTACAATAATGTGACCCAATTGTGTGCTAGCATCTAGTATACTCATTTGGAGAGTACTACGGTAATAAAAACGGCATATTTGCAGGTGAAGTCAGTTCAGACGGAACCGAACCACGCCTACAAGGTGGAAGTGGTCACCATGACGTGCCCCGTGGTGCAGCACACGCTGACGGTCACCAGCACCAACCTGATCACCGGCGAAAGCGTGGTCACCGAAGAATCCACGGGAGCCGAGGTCGTCCAGGTGCAGTGGAATCCAGAAGACAACAACATCAACATCAGCACACCGGATGCAAGCTTCAACACTTCTGGGCCGTGACTGAATCGAGCTCGTTATCCGTTCCCACGCTGCAATACCAAAATGAATTATAGTTGAGTTGTTGGTTGAATTTTGTTTCTCTTTTTTTTTTCTACGGAATAAACGGGTAGTTTATTTGTGCGTGCTTGGTGCAATGAGTCTTGAAGCTATAATTTACACACCTGCCGGTTTCGACAGGAACGGGTAAGTATTCTGTATTCTCGAATTTGTTATCGGGCGGTGCACATTGAAAACCTTAGGTTAGTAGCTGCAGCCTGCAGTGGTAAATCATTGAAGTGTGGAATATGACAGCAATCTTTATAATCCAGTATAACTTACCCAGGGTTGCCACTTGAGGGGGATTTAGATTTTGGGGAGGGTTTCTGGTGCGTGTGGGCCACAGGTACCTGTGTCTCGTACAAAATTTTGGAGAGAAAAGAGGGGTGGATAGCATAGCTTAGGGTGTATTTGGAGTGGGCTATAGATAGATGGTTGGTTGGTGGGCGGGTCTCTCCTTGCATAATGTGCTTCGTATCAACATTGGCAAGTGTTGGGTTTTTTTGGTTTTTTTATTGAGAATTACTCTGGTAGCCTACAGTTACAGTTGGCGGCACATTATTAACAACCAAGTAGATGCTCCGCCCTAGCAGCATGTGCACATTGCTTTCTGTCGGGGTTTGGCTGCACGTGCGACTAAAGTGCCGTTCACACACTTGCAACAGAGTATGACAGAGAGACGAGACCAGTTTTTAAGCCTCTTGCGACGGCGTACAACCTGCTCCGCAGCAGCGTATCCGATCCTCCGCCGTGGAAGAGGCTTTAAAACCGGTTTTGTCTCTCTATCGTACTCGGTTGCAAGTGTGTGAACGGGGCTTTAGTGTTACGAAAGGCAGAAATCTTTCGCTAGGGGGAGCTGCACCTGCTGGGATATGTTATCCTGTCAATGACTAGGGTTCTGTATTTGGGTGTAGTTCAAGGTTAACGTTTCTGTGACCAACACACGCATAAACTCAGTGGTCTGGGTTTGCAGGTGTGTCGACTGCAAGTCCTAGCAGTGGTCATACCTTTTCTACGACTTTCGGGAAATCTGGTTCTTTATAGACTAGATCTTGGCCGTTGAGAAAGGGGAGAGGAAACGCCTGCGAAGAACTACCAGACACACAACAACGAACGAGGAAGATGTCTGCTCCTGATCCATCAAAGCAAATAACTGCGGGGGCGGAGCTTCGTAGCACACGTGATCACCCCCTCTTGTGCGCGAAGGACGCGTTTCGTTGGACTTGCGCGCCGTATAACCCCCTGTATGTCTGACGATGGGCAAGATTTGTGATGTCATCAGTTTACGTAACATGAATCACAACCCATCATACTGATAGCAAACTGCGAGTCAAACTTTTAACTGAAACAATCAGCTGCTCCCTTTGTTCGCGCGTTTCTGGTATAATTTCGAAATTTCCGCATCTTGAGATTCATTGTTGCCGGACCTGGTTCTCGATTTTCTTAAAATAGAAAAGGGGGTATAAAATTGGTTTTCAAATACATTTCAAATTCCAGATGCAAGAATCAAACTTTGCTTGCGAATTGTGTCGCAAAAATTGTCTACTACTGGCTGTTTGTTCGTTTGTTCACAAGCTTGCAAGCCTTGCAAGCCAAGGAAATAATGTAGTGCGGACCTGACGCACTATTTTTTATGCACCACCACCAGACCACCATGTGCTGCAGGATCGTGGTAGCCTGTAGTGGACTCGTTCCGAGAGCCTGTCCGGCCTGTCCTCCAGAGGCAGAGTTTTAAATCGAATTGAACCATTCAGATTTGGCACTCTGGTGGTGCACTAGTAACCAGAATGATTGTCACGTTAAAAACGTTACAACAACAAAGTTTCAAAGTTGAAATAGACCCTTCGGACACGGTAAGTCCGGCTTCCTTTGCAAGTCCCTCCGATGACGCGCATGTTTAGGAGACTTGACAGAAACGCGTTAAGCCTAAAAGGAGCTAGCACCGGCCTTTTTATCGGCCAAGTTTGATTGTTCCACGCCGAGTTTTATCTTGTCGCGGGCTCCAAAAGGGCTACCGTGCCGTTGTTAATGTCTCGAAGACAAAGGTGTTTTGGGAGAAAATACCTCGACGCCGGTACGGCCATCGCTAGCTACGGGCAGTCAACAACTATCTATGCATAATGCCTCACGATTCAAATATTACGATGTAATGCTCACATTCGATGGCATTTGGGAACATATGCCGAGCGTTTGAAAGTGCTCGACGTCTGTTTTGCGTCTGATGTCTTCAAACTTGTCGGAACATTCAGTTTTCTGTCTTGTTAGATGAGATTAGCCACTGCTGAGAACTTCGTTGCACGCAGCGTTTTTGAGTTCTCGCAGATTTCGCATGAATTCGGATAACCCGTATTCTTAATTTTCAAAAGCGCATGGTACGAGGTCCGGTTGCTGCGAGAAGAAAAAAAAAAAAAACGATAAAAAAAGAAAAGCTTGAAAATATGAACCTCTCGATCGCAGTCCCCAAAAATAGTCCTAAGCGGCGAAATTCCGACGATATCTCGAATTTCGAAAGGTAGGCACACGCTCTAGCCGTGCCAAGACGTCATGTTTCCATTTCGAAACGAGCTTTTTCTTGCACGGTCGTGTTTTCGGCTGACTCGCGTTTATCCGGACGATGACTCCGCCAGGATGATTTGCTAGATTTCGACCGTGGGAACAATATCATCAATACGGTGCTAGTCGGAGACGATTGTGTGCAAATGTGAAACTGATATTTTTTTTATTTCTTTCTTGTTTCTTTTTAATCTAGGTGAAGGTATTTAAAGAAAAAATCGAAGTTGAAAAAGGAAAAGAGTATCCAGCACAGTACCAGAAGTTAATATATGCAGGTTGGTGTTGACTTTTCTCTGCTTTGGTCTTGCGATTGGCCAGCAGGACTCAACAAGTCCTGCAAAGTCAGCGAGTCATGACGTGTTTTATCAAGACCAAAAGGTCGTTATGACTGTCCTTTCCCCAGCGTTGTTTTAATGTGTCATGTCCGAGTGTTTAGAAGACTGTGTGGACCCGGTGAAGCTTACTTGCTCTCCAGTATACACTGGAACTGAGCCTAAACCTGCTTGTAACACATAAACACCACCTATAGCTATTTTAAAGGGATACTTCACCGAAATTTTAAATAGGCTGACTATGATCCACCAGATGTGTAAATGACAATCAAACATTTGTATTTTGAGCCTGATGGCTGTATTCTTCGTTATAAACGACCCACTCTGGCAAGCGCTCCGAGAGGAGCCAGCGGAGAGCACGTGACATCCGGTGCAATTGTGACATAGATGGTCTCGGGACGAGCAAAGCTGCGGCGAGGCCGACATGGAGAGGATGTCCTAGCCACTAAATCGGCCGAAGCACGCCAGCGATCGGGCCACCATAACTAACCCCAAAGCTGCTTTTCTACGAATTTCGGGTGACGGGTTTTAATCTTCTATAACAGAGGTGCACAACCCGCGGCCCATGAGCACTTTCTGTATGGCCCGTGCGCATGACACTGCGAGATGTGCTCAAAGCGGCAACCAGTGTGATGATGCCAAGTATTGAAAACCTGTCTGCCAGATATTGAAAACCTGCGCAGTTTCCAATAAACATTTTTTGGCCCGCATCATTTTTGAGTTGTGCACCCCTGTTCTATAACCTCTTAGGCAATAGCGACATCTGGGACCCACAAAAGAGAGTCCAGGTGAGAGGGGAGTCACTTCTTCTCCCGTGGTGGCCAGAGAGCTGGCGGGATGACATCAGGTTCAAGGCATGTATAGTTTTAGGTGAGACAGGCATCGTCACTACCTGTCAAGGTTTCTAGACGGGCATTACAAATGAGGCTACAGCGACATCCACCAGGTTCTCTTTGCTAATAATTTAATTTGTTTTAAAATCCCTTTTCGTTTCTTTTTCAACAAGAGATTGGTGTGTCTGATGGGATATTGCTCTCTTGAATAAAAAGACCAAGAAATAAGCGCCGAAATTTCACTGTCGTATCCCTTTAAAGGAGCGAAGCAACAATTTTTACCTCGACACAATTTGCAGTGTTTCATTTTTAATTGTTTATTTTATCTAAAGGGACAGAGACACCGCCTCATTCTTTGGAAACATCGCGATTCTGTGGTGTAACAGCAATGCAAAGAACGGGAATGTTTCACGATTTGCAGCTGCGAGTGCCGGTAATGGGTGCATTGCAATAAGTTTGCAAAATGTGTCATTATTGAGTCATACCGAGCATCCACCCATTCCACAATAAGCTTCCACCCTTCAATTTTGTAAAATTAGAAAAACACTACACAAAAGACATATCCTTACATATTGTTGACGCAGGAAGTGCCCATCCCCCAGTTTTACACGATTATCTCCAAATTTTAAATGGGGCCTTGCTCGGGATTTTACAGTATGTGCTCAATCTAAGGCTATATTTCATAAATATTGTCATGTCAACATGAGCAAATGCATCAAAAGTATCGTGTTGTCAACAAAATTGTAATATACTGTAAACGACTTAATTTTCGCGAATTGCCTACAATTCATGGAAAATAGGTCCCGTGAACAATTCCGGTAAAATGGAAACACATTGGAATCTATATTGAGATCCCACCTCGTCGCGAAAATTGGAACCCGCGGATTATTCCAAAACTTCAGCTTTGACCTAAATCATGAAATATTGAACCCGCAAAGAATAAGTTGTGCAGGATTCAGTTTTAGTGGTGCCATTTGCCCCAGGTGAACACAAGCGTTCCATTCCCTGTCGCTACTACGTCGGTCTGACCTCCTTATAACAAGACAAGGTTCCCCCCCCCCCCCTCCCCCTCTCCCTCTCCACATCACTAAATACCAACCTTCAAGGTCGTATGACCAACGTTTTCTCCTCTCTTCGACGCCATTGCTCTCTCGCCTTGTGAATCATAAGTGAAGGCAGCGTGCACTGGAGGTACATGTCACTGTACGCACATGACTCAGAAAGCGATGTAAGAGTTCGGTGTAGTTGGGAGGCACCGAAAACTTCAATTGTTTGGCGATTCTCTTAAAAAACAACTAACATGTGCAAGCAACATTTGTTTTCAGCTCTTTACTCCAGGCATGACGGGAACAACTTCCACAATTATTTGACCAAAGTCCAAAAATTGTTGCATGGCCCCTTCAACCCCTCAACCATTTTGTAGTTTTGGGGCATTTTTGACCCTCAACTGCATAACTGTTGCCTTAAAATTGTATTGCTAGCAACAAACGGAAGGGGAGCTAAATTTAAAAAAAATTCAATGCTGCCATCTTTTGGCAGAGCCACAGACTAAGCCATGAGCGAGCCTGGATTGTCAACACGGTTGAGTGCGTGAACTGGGGAAAGCAGATTAGCTGTATTTGTCTTGAACGGTTTGGGGACGGCTCCACGTTGATGAGCTAGGCTCGTCCAAAACAGGTAAAGGTTAAGCGTTGCCAAGAGATGTTTATTCTTATGCCGAAATTTAGAGCCTACAAAACAAGGCTAGACTGATGGGTGGAACACTGCACAAAACATCACTTCTGCAGCGATATCTCCTACGGATGACTGTATTTTTGAAAAAGAAGTGCTCAGTTGAACACGGCCGACAAGATATGTGACGTCAAGATTCTCATTCCCTCTCCTTTTTGCTTTGTACCCTCGAGCTGGTGAACCTAAGTGAGGAGGAGAGAAGGGGACGAGGCCACTTCCCCTCATTCTCAGCTGTTCTTGGAGGATCATGACATCACAGTCCTAGCTTGATCGCGACATTTTTTGTCCAAAAATACGACCATCCATTTGTAGCGTCAACACATCTGCGGCCTTATTTTGCGAAATTCAAATTTTGGTTCAGCATCCCTTCAATGAAGGCCGTACATAACATTGGCACCTCATGTCACTGTCAGTGATCGTTGGGTTAGAAACAGCAAAGAGCTTCCTGAAGTGCCGTTGGTCCAGTGGCCAAGGCTTCAGTTGTGGGGAAAGCAGACCGCAATGAACAATGCCTTGGTTACGCCTGCACCAGGTGTTTTGAATCTGTCGTAACCACTGTGTTGTTTCTAGGGAAAATCCTGAACGATGATTCGAAGATGAGCGAGTATGACATCGAGGAGAAGAAATTTGTAGTCATCATGGTCACCAAGGTAAGCTCATCTGGAGAGCGTCTGAATTGAAAGTGTCGCTGCCACTCGTTCTGTCCTGGCCCTGACCACTCCCTCTTTCTCATTCCCGTTGCGTGACACCGGTTTCTCTTGCCCATGTCTTATGCTATACTTAACACTTCCCCATGTCTGTGAACTATGTAATATACATGTACAGACGCAGTCACACTTAAAAAGATTCAATAACATATCTTGTTGCAAAGAGAAAGGCTGGGGCATAATAGCACTTAGGCATATTGATGTAAATCAAAGATATAGCATAGCTGTGATGGAACACGAATAAGACCAATAAATTAGCACCCGTGCACGTACGTACACATTACAAAGGCCAGAATATGTCACACATAAGCTTAGCACATGTCCCATTTAAGAACGATTGTGGCTGTAACTATGACTAACTCTGTTAAACCTAGGTTTCACAGCATTCTCATGGCAGCATTACCGTAGAACACTGCGCATCCGCCCATTCCACACTAAGCGCCCATGCCCAAATTTGTAATATCTGAAAAAATATGTACAGTACATTGATATGTAAAACTTGATGACCAGACAAGCGCCCATCCTCCATTTTTCGCTATTATCTCTTAATTTTGAGTGGGCACTTGCCCGGTATTTTACGCTGTGTTGTTGTTTTCTCATTTGAATAGGCATTCAGGCCACATTTCGAGGAGTCACGTCGAGTTACAACCGCGATGCACCGGGACATCTGTAATTCGTAATAACTATAGACCCTTTTCGAAATTGTAAAATGATGCCTAGATCATTCGCAGCCGCCATTAGTTGGTGTCATCGCTTCCGGTGTCAAGCCCGTGATTGGTTCCAAGTTTGCGCCGAATGCTGCCGAGGCGCTCGTGTCCAATGCGGGCTCACAGTGTGCGACTAAGTAATGGCGATTGCACATAATCTATGCATGCTTTCTAAATTTCGAAAAGGGTCTATTATAACAGTCGGCTTGAGAAGTAGCTTGGCACATGGCATACGACACACGGACGTTATAGTTTTACCCGTGGTCGTATCGCAACATAACGAAACGCCGCTGCACGTAGGAACCTTAAACCCGAATTGACAGACCTTGCAAGCCTCTCGAGTTCCGTGCCGTGTCCCCGGGTGGCGGGTTCGAATCCCGGCCAAGGTGCCCACAATCCGACGGAGGCTCGTTACGCAGAAGATTGAGATTTCGGTTGCACGCCAAGAGACACCTGAGCGAGCGAAACAAATCCTCCGCCAAGGCGTGCTAGACGTCCTTCGTTGGTTCCGCACGTAAAAAAAAGACCATTCGTCGCGCAGCCCAAGTGCGGGACACCGAGCTCCGGGGAGGGCGCTGCCTCGCCAGTGGTCGCTGCGCCCGTCGACGTTCCAGGGACGCCCGCCCCGGCCGGGGCAGCGTCGGGCAACGCGGGTGCCACGAAAGGTCCCGAGGCTGCGGGTGAGACGACGAGGAGCCCCACGACGGCGCAGCCGCCGAGCGTTCCAGCACAGCAGACGACGCCGGCACCCGCCGCGGCGGCGGCAGCCCCCACGGCGACGTGAGTCTATTTCGTAGATGAAGGTGGGACGCTTCTGGAGGCAACGCGACACCCTGAGGGTGACCAAAATAACTGTTTGCGCCGCCAAAACGTCGCCTCCAAAAGCTTCCTACCCTCATGCTTTTGTAGTACTGTGCCCCGTAAACGCCGGTTTACGCCGGTTCATACATACATTATTGCAAAAAACCAACGCTGTGCTCAGTTCGCAACCGGGCCAACGGTGCAGTGGGTACACGCTTGCCAGACCGACTAACCGCTTCCCTTTCGTTGCCTGACCGACCCCCCCCCCTGGTCCATTGAACACGTGGCTTCCACCGCACTGTCCGCTTAGGAGTGAACGGAGTAGGGGAACAGCACCGTCTTGAACAGAACTTAGCACCAACGTGGCACTGGGTTATTAATCTTGCGTGACGTCACCGCTTTTTCTAGCGTCGATTAATGGTGCCGAGGCAGCACTGTGGTGTACGTTTGAAAGGGCCTTAAAAGGTTGGGTGGAATCGTCATCTTGGGGTGCATGCGAGCCATACCAAAACTCCCAAGCTTTTGTAGGGGTGACGGCAGGGCCCGTTAGCTCTGCCCCCGTTTGTTACAGCCTCATGTGGACGCTTATGCAGGCTCTGAACAATGCAGTACAGTAGTGTGGATTAATTTGTTGTACCAGTTTGTGGTGATAATTCGTAAAATGAGCCACCGATGCATTAGTTTCGGGGGGAGGGTCAGTATCTATATCTAGTTTTCATTTTCGAAACAGTATTTACTTGAACGCGGCAGTTCTCAGAAAACTGCCCTTTCTGCCGTCCGCTAATGCTTCTCTAGTGGTGCCGCCTGCTAGTGGCGTATTCATGTTCTTCCTCTTTGTCCTGGCATTGATCCATTCAAAAGAGAAAGCGAGTGCCAGTGGAGCGGCCGACAATGACTGGATACGAGGAAGGGCGTTTGCGGTTGTTTTTCTTGTTTTTTTGTTGAGCCGGAAGATGTTTTTGTTCTTCTAATGTCCCTTCGTGACCCTGTCAACGTCCCAACGTATGTACGCCGTCCCTCCCCAGGACCGAGTCCAGTGGCGGCATAGCGTTGGCGGAGTCTGCGCTGGTGATGGGGGAGGACTACCAGCGCATGGTGTCGCAGATCATGGAGATGGGCTACGACAAGCCGCAGGTGGAACGGGCGCTCAGGGCCAGCTTCAACAACCCGGACAGGGCCGTCGAGTACCTCCTCACGGTCAGTAGTGGAAACTCCCCATGGCGGGAACGACCGCCGAGACTGCGCAAGCATTGGTCTGCGTTACGGTGCTTAGAAGGAGTCTCCGACTGGCGTGTGTAACATTCGCATTGTCGGCATCGTGGGGACCTAAGCCATTGCCGCAGGGCAGTGAGCAGGAGGCGCCTTGGTCGACTGCTAGTCAGCGCGGCCGAAAAAGGGCGACTTTGGGATGGCCGCGTCACTGAGTGATTCGACACAAGCACTGAATCACGATTCAAAACGGCGCCCGGGATTTCGAGCTCGAGATCCGGTCCAGTGATCGCGGCCGCTGGCCATCTCAGGATTGCGAGAGTTCCCCATAGAATGGCGCCACTTGTCAAACCACATGTTGTTGCCCGAGTTTGTCGGCTTGTTAAAAGCACATTGCCGCGGAGCATGTTACAGCAGAATGTGTTGCAGCAGAATAGGCATTCGCTGATTCGCTGTACCTATTTCCGCTGCCTTGCTACTGCCATCTGGTGCTTTTGAAAAAAAATTCGGATCCAGTATGAATGTGACTTAAAATCTCTAAACATGGCATTACGGAAAGGAGTAATGTTATTTGTACACCAGCTGTCAAAACTACAAACACTAGCTGGGTGACGCAAGCCACTGCCCGACTTAAAGTATCTGCCTCGCATTCATTCATCCGTCCGGCCTCCCACGCCTTCTGTACCTTTCGCACTGTGGCTATGATCGTCCCGCCGTGACCTTGTGACATTCACACACTCTTGTGATAAGTGACTGCTATTACTTTGTTTCACCTTTAGTTGGTCCACGGCGGATGCCACAACCATCCCAGCCAATTCAGCGCCGTGAACATATTGTGTAGCTGAGCGCCCCTCGCGTCACCACGCCCCTCCCAAAGGTCACGAGTTTGGCTGGAATGGCTCGCAGCATCTGCTGCACTTCAGATCAAATTGAGGATAGAGCCGCCGAATGTCCCCAGGTCTTGGGGGGCCGTGTTTCAGAACCCCGTGTTTTGGGGTCGAAACTGGACGGGCAGGCCTGGCAAGGCCTGCCTGCGCAGGCGAGCGAGCAGCCTGGATTTTCCTTTCTAAGGCCAGGTTAAAGGCCACTTGAGAAAGGAAGACCCGGCAAAAAAAATCTGCACGTCTTTCGGCTTAAAACGAAGTCGTAACTCGTCCGTTGCTTGGAGCTCGGCCAGTCGGAAAGCTCAATTTGCTCGATTCTTTCGGCGGAGCGAAACTGGCCATACTCTCATAACATTGAGTTGCCGTGACTGCTTGCACCGTAGGCCAGAGCACAGTGAAAGGCTAGAAGGTGTAAATGCAGACAGAGAAACTGAGAACACAAGGTCACCGCAGTCTTTGCACTCAGTTGCCAGTGAGAGAGCACGCACAGAGAGATGACAAACACTGTGACATTGTGCTTTTGGCTCTGCTTGATCAGCCCCATTCACTCGTAGGGTCTGGTGCACTTCGACTTAAGCCGGAGTATGGCCACTGCCATGTGGACCACTATCGCGGCCGAGTGTGCTTCCTATCTGTTGTGGCCTCGGTAAACGAGGCAGAGAGATATAGCATTTTATTCAGACAGCAGTAGCGTGAAAAGAACGCGCATACTGTGTTCCTAACGCCTTTATAACGATAACAATTGGGTGTACGCGAATTGTGGCTCAAATCGCATAGCGCTCTATCGTTCGTGGCCCTTGCAATGCTAGTGAAACCCGCAAATACAGACTTCCTTTGCAGTGCTGAAGCTAAGGATGACGCTGCACTATCTCAATGGTAATGGTATTCGCACAGGCCGGATGGCAATGTGTTGTCAGCATTTTGGAAGAAAAGCGCCGCATGAACGAGGACCAAGAAGTGGACAGGAGACGGAACGCTTGGTCTTTGTTTACTTCTTGTGCATCTATTTGCTCGGCGCTTTTCTTCAAAGCGACGTACGATCTAGCCCATCTATCTATCGTAAAGCAACTTGTTGTCCACGTCTTAAACCATTCCTTTCGGAGGCGACCTTGAAAGCCCTCGTCGTCTTTCCTCGCAGGGCATCCCGCCGTCCCAGCAGGACTCCTCGGAAGAGAGCCAGGGGGGCAACGAGGGCGGCAACACGGAGGGCGGTGGGGCGCCCCCCGCGGCGGCGCAGTCTCCTGGGCGAGAGGCGGCAGCCCCCCCTGGGGCCCTGCCGCTCTCGACGGAGGGCCTGGGGTCCGGGGGTGCGGAGGACCCCCTGGCCTTCCTGCGCTTCCAGCCCCAGTTCCAGCAGATGCGGCAGGTCATCCAGCAGAACCCCCAGCTGCTCAACGCCGTGCTCCAGCAGATTGGACAGTCGAACCCCCAGCTGCTGCAGCTCATCTCCCAGGTGGAATGCACTCCCCGCGTAGCACTCGAGTCTCCCGCCCTCCGCGCACTCGCGATTCAGTTTCCCCGCTAAATGTAGCAGGAATATTGACGTCCCGTGACCCGTGCGCCTATTCAGGTTCCCCCTCTACATTTGGTGGGAAATTTGATGTTACGGGACCTAGAGACAAATTCAAGTTCCCCGCTACATTTAGCAGAAATATTGACGTCGGGTGACCTATGCACCAATTGAGTTTCCCCGCTAAATTTGGCGGGAAAAGTGATGTTATATGACCCGACGTCACGAGATCACCAGACAAATTCATCGGAAAAATTGACGTCAAGTGAACTATGCACCAATTCAATTTCCGCAAACGAAGGCACGGGCACGTGAGCCTAGCTCAGCTGAATTCTTTTTCGCGAGAAATTGCCCGTAAAAGGCACTAGCACGTCGGCCAAGCGACGCGCTAGTGCCCTGTCACGTGACTAGGAGACTGAAGTGATTACTGCTGTAGTCGCTGGCAGAATGATAATGGCAGGGTGTCTTTTTCTGATGCCCGACTTCCACACGCACACAATTTGGCTGTGCGTGCTCCGGCACATGCTTCAGTACATGTGCCGGACAGGACAAGTGCCTGCGCTGCACGCGCTTCGGTTGTGCGTGCTATCTCGAGGCTCGCTAGATGCCCAGGCATTGTCAAAGGTAGGAAGCTCAACTGGAGGCGGGACAATGGAATGACCTTTCGTCCATTCTCAACATCCCGTCTAAGACTATTGCAGTGTCAGTATTAAAATGGCTGTTGTTAAAAATGCTGGCTAGAGGGGGCAAACCTTCATCCGATTCGACGGGTTCCATCCATACTTTCTATGTTTCCAGGCACGTCCAGTAGGGGACGGGTGGGGTTGAATGGGACACGGAGGTGCACGCGTTTCTAACCGCGCCTCGCTTGGCCATCGCTTCCTCTGCAGAATCAAGAGGCGTTCGTGCGGATGTTGAACGAGCCGAGTCCGCCGCCAGGCGGGAGCGGCGGCAGGACGCCACCCGCCGCAGGCGTGCTCGGCAGCGGAGCGCCGCTGGAGGTGAACTACGGTCAAGTGACACCACAGGACAAGGAGGCCATAGAGAGGGTGAGCGTGGCGTCCCCTCTCAGTGCTTGTTTGCAATCGTTCGGAGGGGGAGACGTTTTTCTTGGAACCTCTCTTTGTTGTCGGCAAGTCGACGAGTGTTTTGAGCGGCTTCGAGGAAAAGTGCCAGAAGAGCGACGGGTACTTTATGAGTCTAAGGATACGACTAAAATAAGTTGCGTCCATCTACCAAAAAAGATGCCAAGTGGATCCGTCGTGCACGTTGGTATGGACACCCCTTGACTATGATTTTGGTACCCCATTATTTAATCAAATCCAGGTGGCCTTCCAAGTTAGCTCTGGGACCTTTGCGAGGGTATGTCAGACACTCCTTGGCTGGTTTGGCACGTCAAATAGCAAAAGTTAAACATTTTTTTTTGCGAGCACATTACATCGTTTGGTTCTCCACTGGATACCGGACGGCTGCTTCAAAGCCGGCATTGAAGACAGTTTTTGAATATTTAAATGAGGATGGTGTTTTTTGCTCTTACGTAATAATGAGAGAGAAAGCGCTACCTTGAATCCCCTTGTCGATATCTAGCTAGTTCTCAGCTTTGTTTCACGTGTAGAGGCACATGTGTGTGACAAGTGCGTTGGCAGCTGTTTTCTTGTTTGACGCAGTTCCCATTTGAAGTTGGGAGAGAAAGGTCATTGTCCTTTGTGCATGTGTCGGTTCTTTTATGTTTCTGTTAAAGCATAGCATGGGTTCTTTTTTCTTTTTTTTTTTTGTTTAGCCCCTGCGTAGTTGACATCTTTGTTGTTGTTGTTGTTTTTTGTTTTTTACGAAGATGTCAGTAATACTAGTCCATGCTTTTGGCCTGTTTCATTTTTCCTTATTTTTTATATATATTTCATCAAGTAATTTCGCCTCAATCATGCGTCTTTCCTTTTTTTATGTCTAAAAGTCGTAAAAATATTGGAAGTATGAATTTTTTTAACACTTACAATAGAGCCTCCCTACACCAAAATCTAACATAGTGAAGATGTGGCTGTAATTAAACTAAGTTGAAGCACGCTTGTGATACTTGAGCACACACATTTGCTGTACTAATATAACAGTTTAAAAAAAAATATATCGGAGAGGTTTGACTTTGTAGAATTCTGAAGTCGGCCCGAAAGCTACACTTGGAATGTCTGAACCCTTTTTCCCCCCACTGTCCGGTGCAGTCACTACACTCATTCGTCCACTGGCGTCGCATGACATTTGTTTACGTGCCGGCGACTCTCAACTGCACGAACATGGATTGAAAGAGTGATGGTTCTCAAATACAACATTTTTAGCTGCAGGCACGGCATTAGGGTATCGTTGCAGCATTGTTTTGCTCTTTCTTGTGAACTTTTTTAGCGAATAAGACAACGGAAGGCACTTCTTGCGCCTTACTTACGTTTAGTGGCTCTAGCGCGCAGCGACGTGAAGTGTATTCACTGGTGGCTGTTTCTGCCGGGCGCAGGCTGACGGCGAGTTTCCGCAATACTCTTGCAATGTTCACTCCAGTCTGTCAAGGCGGCATGTTTTAGCACACTAAAAGCGTGCCCTTGTTCCGAACATGCGCCATGAACGGTGCACTAAAAAATGGCTACCGGGGAGTGCCCCCCTACAAGCCTATTATTGGAAGCGCCAGAAGGAGCTGTTGTTGGCAATTTACGTTGTGCTAGCTTCCGGTCAAACAAGGGGACAGCGACCTTCGCTGACGTAGCACCGCTTTCTGAGACATTCACAAAATAATTTACGACCGGTTCTTCAGGTTTTAGCTGAAGGACCGGTTAGCGAGAGACTTGGTGGAGTTTTTTTTTTAATACCCCCGTAAGACAACCGATTCCTTATCTGTTTTATAGCACAGCAGAAGGTCCTCCTCGCTAGATCCCCAACTTTGTGGTATATCAAAGAACTTGATCATCCCGAAAGTTTTTACATCGAGAGGTTAGGAAGACCTGGTGAAACGAAGCAACCGGAAGCCTCTTGGGGGGGCAAGAGACGGCTTGTGTTTGTAAATGGTAAAAGGGTCTATAGTTTGTGGTTTCTAAATGGCCAGTAATCGAACCTTAGAGTCTATTGCTTTGGCTGCAAGTCCTTGTAGGGCAAGGCAAAGTAGGGTCGTTATTGTTTTGGGGTGTGTTTACATCTACAGCGTCTTCTCGAGCGCTATTGGGGTGCAAAAAAAATTTGTATAAACGAGCCAGTGAAAAAGAGTACTGCAGAATTTTTCAAAAACCTGTTTTTAGGTCAGCCCGACAGTTTGCTTCTGTTTTCCTCCCATATAAAAAATGAGTTTTTACTTTTCTTGCATTTTTTTCTCCTGAAACCCACTCGCGAAATTTGGGTGTGACCAATGCACCACCTAAAAACAGCTTTGGGAAAAGTTCCATGGGTCACTGGCTTATTTACAGAAAAATGTTTACACCCAAATAGCGCTGTGACCATTGTGTAATGCATTAAAGTGGCAATTTGGGCCAGTTGGTTCATTCATTGATCATGTAGGCAAGGGCCAGAAAACACAGGAAAAAAGTAGACAGCAGGTTTCTGGCTAGGTAACCACATGAGGTTTCTAGAGGGCTACATGACCCTTTCAAAATCAAATGGAAAGGCGACGAGCATACAAGTGACTCTTTTTCGGCAAATGAGTATTATTTTTTGTTACAGGGGTTATATTGGAATTATCTGTGACTGTTTTGCCACGGCTATGTGTACGAGTAGTTTTGTTGTTGTTTTTTGGTTTTTTTTCAAGTAAAAGTTAGTTGCGCGTGTGCCCCTGTTTGTCTACTTCGTTCTCAGCATGTTTTCTGGTGCTTACCTACGTCACCGTGTAATAGCCAGTGATTGGACTTTGCGGCCTATTGCGTCTGCCGTAATTTTCGTAGAACCAGTTGAAGCACGGTTGTTTTTGTTTCCGGGCGTGTTTACGTCTCTAGTTCGCGAGGGGATGCGGCGCAAACCTGTGTCTTCCCCCCGTGCGCAGCTCAAGGCCCTCGGCTTTCCGGAGTACCTGGTGATCCAGGCGTACTTTGCGTGCGACAAGAACGAGAACCTGGCCGCCAACTTCCTGCTGTCGCAAAACTACGACGACTGACGACGCCGTGCCTTACCCCTCTCCCCCCTCCCCCTTCCAGTTTTGCCACAGACGGTGCAGCCGCCCTCTCCTCTTTCCGACCTGCTCGGCGCTCCACCGTGCGAGGAAGGCCGGCGCTCCAGTGATTTCATTTCTTTTTTTTTTTTTTTTTTAATACTAGAGGTTACTATTTAATGAATGCACACGCAGCAAAGGGGAAATAATAAAAAGCTCGGAAACTCAAGCGGCACGAATTCAGGCGTCGGCCGCAGGCGACGGAAACTAAGGGAGACGTCGGGAGTTTCGGCGAGTGCAACATCCCTGCGACTGTCATTTTTATGCTCCGTTTCACGGCACGACGGACCGGGGTGAAATCTACGAGCCATAAAAGCAGATTAAATGCTGTGAACGTCCCGAACGTCACGGGACGCTCTCACGACACTGGGTTGGCTTCCATGGCTCGGAGCGTCCGCCGTGGTTCCTTGTAAGGTGAAACAGAGTGGCATGTTTGTTTCGTTCCAGCAGAAAATGCGGCTTGACGAGGCCTCGGGGGTCTTGTAGATTCTGAAGCGGACTTCTAGCAGAGGGAAAACGAAGACATCAAAAAACCGTTTCGAATGTTTGTGCAACAAAGGTTCGAGACACTGTAATGACTAGATCCCCAAGCGAAGCAGCTGAAAACCGAAAATTAATATAATTAGGCTTTGAGGTGCTCGTTGAGAATTTGTAATTTGGTTTCGGGAGTGTCTCGCAGGGACTGCTTGCTTTCTAAGTCAAAGCGGAGCGAAAGTTTGTCTGCTTCTTTTGGCAGGAGTTGTGGCGACGTCGGAACGCCGAAATGCGGTTGGCGCTGAAGAATAGTGGGGGTAGACAAGGCAAGCCTTGGGATCTACCCACTATCCTTCAATCGGAGCTCGGCATTCTGATGTCGCGACAACCCCTGCAAAAGAAGCACACAGACTTGCGCTCAGCATTGAAATATTTTCTGGTATTATGTTTGCGCCCCATCTAACAATTATATGGGCATCATCTCAAAATAAAACTGACCTACTGATATATAGGAAACAACAAAATTTGACTGCTACAGTGACCATGTAATGAGACGCGACACAAATTCCTGTGCCCCAAGAAGTTGTACTGGGGGCATGTGAGCTTGAGGCATCTACAAAGTCAAAAGGAGGCAAGGGAAGTCCCCGTTTTTGGTGGGCTTCTGTTGGCAAATATTTTTGAGTGCGCAAGTATTTTGTTTTTTCCCCCCCTTCCATTTGTGGCTCTGTATAGGATGATTTTCTATTAAAGTCATTTCACGGAACTGCTTCCCGTCGCGTCCTATCTGTCCTTGGAAAAAAGAAACCCACACGACTTCAGAAGGCCGATCTAAAGACCTTCGTAAAGCAATGCCAACAAGGTAAAACCACTTTTTTTTTTTTTTTTTTTTTTTTTTTTGCAGCGCAGCAAGTTGGTAGAAAACGTTGGTTGACCGTTGCTTTTCAAATAAATTTTTTTTTTTTTTAATGTTGACGTTAGAAGCTGTGCTCTAGTGCACCCATCGGGATACCTAGAAGCAGGATTAATTACGTCGCTCGATCTATCTGCTCGCCGCGAACGGCCAAAAATGAAAGTTTGGAGACTTCACTTGTTGTCACGGGCAGATTGGCGTCTTCCGGACAGATACTTGTGAGCGGTGTTGCCGCCGCCGCCGGGCATGTTGAGGCTGGTCGGACTGCGTCCCTCCGCCTCGAAGGGTTCTGGCACGTTGCTTTGCATGTGCGCGTACAAGTTGACGTTGCTGGCACACCCGTACGCGTCGACGTTCTCGCTGACCTGGCCCGCGGGCGTCACGTCGTCGGATGGACTGTTCTTGTAGTTGTGCGTAATGTCTTCCAGGCGCGTCGGGCTGAACGCGACTTCGCTGGCTTCGTGCTTCTGCATGCGATCGTCGCCCGCGTCGGCGCTCCGTGACGACGTCATGCGGATCTTGGGACCGCATATCGAAGCCGTGGTGGACGCGCGAACGGCCGCGATTCTGGGCACCGAAAACATATTTCTTTTCTTGAGATCTGACGGGCGTAGCCTGGTTTCGTTATTGATCCTGGGGATCCTGGGTCATAGCAGACGACCTCGGGTGGATGCACTGCGGAAACGCTGTTGCGATGCGTTACGTAGAGGTACTACTGACGCTCTGCTGACGCTGGCTCCGCGTAGACTGCCGACGATGCTTCGCAGGTCGCCAAACTGGCTGCCGCTGCGGCCGTAGCGGTAGGCTGTAGCGGTAGGCTATAGCGACTTTTACTCGCCCATGCAAATATGACAGTGCTTTTCGCAACAACGAAACGGAAAACTACCTCAGCTGTTGGCCTTGGAGAGTTCCCGGGTGATACGGAAGCGGCAGCGTCATCAGCGTTATCACAAAAAAGAGGTCGCGTGCGCAACTGGGCTAAGTAAAATAAAAGTTGGTCTTCCGAACTGAGGAACCACAACGCAAATGAGATCTCGAACAAGATTGTGCATTCTGAAAATGGGACAAAAAAAAATAAAAAAGTTTTTACAAATGGGGGCTAGATAGCGCAAGCTACCGCCTCACTCGATTAGTCGAACTCGCTCTCCGAGTGAGTTTGCGTTTAATCCACGTATCTCGCATAATATATCGCCATCGCGGATCGTGCTAGTGGCGGGAGCAGCGGGAGCATAAACAGTAGCGGTGATCGCCGTGATACCAGTGATTCCTGCTCGGAGCCCTTTGTCAGGTGAGTTCTGCGATAATATAAGTCCTTCTACCATGCATATTTAGCTGTATCCGCTCGTTGGGCATCGAAGAAGTTTTGGTTTAGGAGCTGACTGGCAGGAGGACATCTAGCGTGGTCACGTGGCGCGTCTGTTTGAGTCTCGTCGCTTGCCACATTCGTTAGAGAACACTTCGTTTCATTTCAAATAACGCACGGGCTGACATGACCACGGCGTCGTGGGTTTTACAATACACTGCTCTTGTAGTTATGTACGTTTAGCCACATTCTTGGCGCGTAAATCGGTGTTCGTGGTGGAATGAGTAAAGCTATACGCACTAGCTGGAATCGCCCTGCAGGACAGTGCACAACGCTCCTCGGTCGTGCAGCGCGAAGTCGGTGGAACATCGAGGACAAACTACGCCGCGCCGGTGCACCTCGGCGAGCTCCACCATGCGTCACCTCGCGTTTTGTTCGTTTTTTTCTTGCGTAGGTCCGCGCGCGGTGCCCGTCTGCGGTCAATTTCTTCTGTTTTTGTTTCTTACTCGCGGATATGACGGTCCCACACAAATGAACATCGTGGACGTGAAGTTCCGATGGGGTCACGAAGCGGGTGACAATTCTACAGGTATATGTTGCCCATCATTCTTGGTTCAAGAAAGAGAAACCCCAGGTAATAACAGTACCTCGGTGTCATCGAAACACCTCGCGACGCGTTCCACGAAGTTCATACCTTTAGGGCGCTCCTTGCCACAGCAGCAATTGCCGGTAATCGCGGTGATGGTAAGAAGCTCGTTGTCTCGCTCTTAGAAGAGCTGAAAAATGCATCGAGTGCAGGTGCGAGGCGTGTTTGTTTTCGCAAGATCGCCATCTCGATAGACTGCGCGTCTGCTATTCCCCCCCATCTCCTCAATTCCCGCTCCTGGCCACAATGCCTGATGGGACTGCAGCCCGGCGCACCGTCGATTTTCTCGGTGTGCGTTGGGGCAACGAAAAGCCGCACCGGGAAGGTGGGCTCCGTTGGTTGAGGACGTGCAGTGCACACTGGTGCTTCGATAGAAGATGATGGGGCGAGCCTCGCTGCCTCGGTGCGCACTGGTGCGGATGAAAGAGGATGCTATAAGTTGTGCGCCTCGACCAGAGATGGCTATACGCACGACGAGAAACTACTGGTTCTCGTATAAAACCAACTGTCAAGACGAGATTTTCGAAGCTGTAGTGTAGCGTAGCATTCCAAGTTCAAACGCGGTAGCATGCGCACGTGGAATGGGATGCTTTGAACCGCGGTGATGCCGTATGCGGTGATGCCGTACGCGGCGATGTTCCTAATGACTATGCAGTGATACTGCCTGCGATGCCAACAGGAGAAGCCATGAATTGCAGCCTTGTGCTGCATGCTGATACCAGAGGGTGGCTTTACCGTGCTGAAGACTCTGTAGGGCATCTGAACCAGGTGGGAGTTCGGGAAGACGTAGCAGGACTTGGTGCGTTCCGAATGGGGCACGTCTGGCTGCTGAAGCTGCGCACCACTTCCGCCAAAGAGAAACTTCTGCGAGAGGGTACCATGCTGGTGAAGGGGCGACCATGCCTGTTCATTTATCCCGAAAAACGAGTGCTGAAGGTAAAAATCCACAGCGTGGAGTTCGACGTTTCTGCAGACCCCCTTTGACGGGCCTTCGAGCCATTCGGGGAGGTTAATGGCGTCACCCGCATTTTGGAGAATCGAGGGCCTGGCAGGTGTGGATTTCACTACCGTCATCGTACACATGGTGCTCCGTGAAAATTTAACACCGGAGTCCCTGCCGCATTAGCTCCGCTTTTACGGAAGCAGACTGCTGGTTGTTGTCCCCAGACGTGCACTGCTGTGCCTCTGCTGTCAATGCACGGGGCACATACGGTGCTACTGTAGAGTGCCAAGGTTCGAGGAGTGTTGATCCTTCGGGCATGAGGCCTCGGATTTCATACAGTCGTACGCTCGAGCTGCTGCCAGCAAGACCACCGACACCCAGGACAAAAACCTCGTAATGGATGAGGAAGAAGCTGAAGCGGCAATGACTCCAGCCGCGAGGATTTCTTCGGAAGACCCTCAGGCGTCCGGTGAGCAGCAACGCATGCCGTTAGCGATGCCTGAAGGCCAAGTCTCGGTTGTAGCATTGACGGCAAAAATCACTGTTGGTGAAAATGGGCCTAAAGCAAAGACTGCCAGTGAAATGACACCGGTTGCAAAGGACACGACAGACACACTGTATGCCAGAGATAGTACAGCAATGGACTTCGCGACTGAGGTGGTCAAGCGGCGGCTCAGCGACACGGAGCAGGGAACCGACCAGTCGCTTCAGCAGACTAAGAGTCCCTGGTTGGTAGTGACGAGCAAGAGAGGACGACGCGCTGACCGCAGTCTTTCTTCGTCTCTTCCCTGGTAGAGCGAGAGTGGAACACTTGGGTTAAATTGATTATAATGCATTTAAATGCAAAGGTGCAAGCGAGCTGGACAAGAATGATGAAAATAATTCCTGGAGAAGGGGAACAAGGCAAGGTTGGACAAAAAGGGCATATTTGTTCCCTGCCCTGGACCGTGAATTGTATCTTGTGGAAAAGGCCCGGATCAACGGAATATGTGTTTTTAGGTTTTTTGGACGCAGTGTTCTACTGGGATATACTGAAGTGAGCACTGAAAAAGGAACTTCCTTTAAAGGGCAACTCTGCTCAATTCCAAAAAATTTAGGCTTACATGCAATTCAAATTCCACAAAGCACTACTAAACAACTCTACGTTTTCGGATTTGCGAAATGTGGAATATTACTTGTGTAATCCTAATTTAAACATCAACTGATACCGAAACCGAAACTTTGGTTGCGTCAGGCAACATTGGTCTCAGGTCGTCAGAGTCATGGCCACGTCACGTCAAACCACGTGGTCTTGTGACGTTCGGGAGGGAGCGAGGGACAGGACACGCGACGCGGGCAGGTCGCTTCGCGTGGCGTGGACGGTGATGGCCCGGGGAAAGGGGAGAAGGGGAGCGGAGAAACAGACCGATAAGCGCGCTGGGCAGCGCAAACTAGTGCACCCGCGTTACGGTGATCACGTGAGCGCCCGGTCAGCCAACACCAGGAGGAGAAACTCATGACGTCGTCGTTCAATTTCGCTCTGAGAAGTAAAAACAAACAAAACGTGAGAATGACGTAGTGGCTCATCGTTGCCGCTCAAACGCTGTTGCATTGACTGCGCTGATGATTGCGCCTCACGTCGCACGCTAGAGTTGGCAGATTTCGGCGACTTGGCTTACTTGAAGGTTTGCTGGCCAGTTTATTAAATATATATAGGGCTCCGTGTTTTCGGAGTTTATTTTTCGTGAAATTCGGAGGGTGCTTTTTGGAGTTTATTGTTTAGCGAAAATTCTGTGTTTATCGGAGTTTATTTTTTGTAAATACCCAATCCTCCGAAATTCGAAGATTAATTTCGCAGTGTTTTTTATTAAAAAAATAATCAATATTAACCGGATGCAAACGTATGCCAGATAACAAATAAAACGCGCTCGTATCAATTAAGCTGCATTTGGGGTTGATGTCATTGGGAATACTAATTTGTCCCACGACAAAAGTCACACACAAGTGTGGCTTCGATAAACGTCGATACCTTAAAATAAATAAACTGCCGGAAATAGCCGCAAGGAAGCCCGTAGTCATCCCATCAAGCTATCTCGTGGCCGAGCGAGGTGGAGTGGTTAAGGATGTAGTAGAGAAGTTTCAACTGCCCCTTTTCCCTATTTCATACAATCACTATGGTCCATAGCTTTCACTGTTACCCCCAGAAACATACCCTCTCCTTTCTCTAAATCACAAATCCTACGGCCTAAACTGGAAACCAAAAGAGTGGCTTTTGTCGTCACACGAATGGTAAGATGACCTGCTTCCCTGAACCAACCTTGACGAGACAAGCTGTAAGACCCCCTTTTGACAATGGTCTGAGGCTTGAAAGATAATTATGATGTCATTTTCCCAGGACCATTGATCCTGTGCTGCTCAAATTGAAAACAAAAATAAAACTTTTTTTTTTGTTGCGGGGGGGGGGGGGGGGGGGGGGGTGGCATGGACACATAACAATTCGGAGTTTATCGGATAAATCGGAATTGACAAAAATTTTACCGGCGGGCGTTTTTCGGAGTTTTTCGGATTTATCTGAAAACACGGAGCCCTGAATGTATAAACGGAATTAGATTGCAATATTTGACGTGGGGTCTTCCTATATGATACTGAAGAGGGCTACATAGTTTTCTGAATATCAAAAATGAAGCCGAGTTGCCCTTTAGGCGTACACGGCATAAGTTTTCTGCCTGTTGCCCTAACCGACTGTACCGTATGATTTACTAATGGTTAATGGCTTACACAGTATCTGGAAGAGCCGGATGGCAGTGCGGCATGCTGATGTAGATGCTTTACCAGTGTGTAGTTATTTCACTCGGAGCATTAGTGAGATTAGAGAAGTGTATAAGGTTTTGGGAGATGGACCTGTTTGGTTGCCAATCCTAGACGGACTGGTCACATTAAGATCATGTTGATCAGTCTGCGTCAGTCGTAATTCAGCTTGCTCTTTACTATAAGTGTTTTTGAGAGTGAATTTTTTGTGAATGAATAATGTCTGGCAATAAAGAAGAAAAAAAGCTGTAGCATAGCATAGTGGTAACGTGTCTGCCTTATACGCAGTGGGCCCAGATTCAAACCCCAATGTAGTCTTACTTTTTTTTTTCTTGAGCATTTAGTTTTGTTAAAGGGATACTACAACGAAATTTCGGCGCTCATTTTTTGGTCTATATGTGTTCAAAAGAGCAGTATCACATGGAACATACCAATATCTTGTTAAAAAAGTCTCGAAAAGGAATTTTAAAACGAATTGAACGATTAGCAAAGAGCACCTGGTGGATGTCGCTAATGCCTCGTTTGTAATGCTCGTCTAGGAACCTTGACAGCTAGTGACGGAGGTTGTCTCGTCTCCGGCCACGACGAGAGAAGGGGGGAAGGAGGAACTCCCCTCTTTCCGAGAATGCCTTTTGTGTGTCGCTGAAGTCGCTATTGTCCCCCTAGAAGATTATAGAAGATTAACCCGTCACTCAAAATTCGTACAAAAGCAGCCGCTTCGGTGGCTGGAACGACTAGGCCACCCTCTCGGCGTCAGCCTCGCCGTAGCTTTGCTCGTCTTGACACGACCTACGTCACGGTTGCGTTGGATGTCACGTGCTCTAAGCTGGGCCTTCTCCGAGCGCTTGCCAGAGTGGGCCGTTTATAACGAAAAATACAGCCACCAGGATCAAAATACAAACGTGCGATTGTCATTTCCGGATATCGTGGATCATATTCAACCTATTTTTGAACACGACGGGAATATTTCAAATTTCGTTGAAGTATCCCTTTAAAGGCATTTTGGCAATTTTTACAATTTAACACAAAAAAAAAATGTTGACAAAATTTTGTTTGAGTAAATAGTATGGGACTTCCTTTCTGGAGGTGCTTGGGTGACAGCGGGGCTTGGGTTGCCGGCTGGACACCGCAAAGCGGCGTGTACAGGGGGGGGGGCGGCAAGTGGATTAATAGTTTTGTAATTAGCTGCCCCATACTGTCGCCGCGAAGCAGCGCAAACGCAGGCGGGGTGTGGGTTAATACGCTTCCGACTGATACACACGCCGTCTGAAAAGGGTGACCCAAATGGCACAAGCTCTCTGCGTCGTGCGTACAGCCGCTCTGGTCGAATAGTGAATTAACCTTGTGCGACATTTCATTATTGGTCATCTCGTTCACAGTGCGCATGTTTATGTGATGCAGCGAGCGGTCCGTACCACCGAAACGTCTTCGGCGTAAACAGCGATACGCACCCGAGTCCGTTGTGCTCCTGCATGTGTATGGGAAGAAACCCTCATTCATGCAAGTGACAGGCAGAAATGCCAACACCGATCAACCTCACTTAGCGACAGCGGTTGTCAGAAGACATGCTGTTTTTCGGTTTGTTCAACCTGGTCAGTGGCGTAGCCAGGAGTTTCTTGGGGGGTAAGGGGGGCTGCGATGTTCATGACTTGGAGGGGGAGAGGGTCGGGTCAAAATGCATGGGCTTGATTTTAGGGGGGTAGTGATAGTTGTGGGGGGGGGAAGCCCCATAAGCTTCCCTTGTGGCTGCGCCACTGCACATGGTTGACATGATGCAGGTGTGCAGACACAAAAACTATTCTTGTAGTGGAGGGATCTTGGCATTCAAGTACACACAAACCACTGAAGTTGGAATGTCTCCAAACACTTGGTTTGTATCACAATACAGACTCCAGAAAGACGAAAAGAAAATACAGCGAAGGATGTGTGTGGTTTCTGTGATGAAACAACTAGCTATTTTGTTTCGTAGCGGGACGTTTCTTGTGCACTGACTGCAATTAAATGAATATTGTTATTATTATGTTTGTCATCAATTCGCAGGACCCTCGATATTGATGTGAGCAAGCACACATAATTAAAGTTTCATTCGTGTTTGTTTCTTGAAAGTTTTCTTCAGATCTGGAGGAGCTGCGGATCCAGATTGTTTAGGAGTGTCATGTAGAAGTGAATTATCAAAAGAAAAGTTTTTCAAGAGAATCAAGTTTGCCTTAGGCTTCTAATCTTAAAAACCACTGAAAAGGAAAGAAAAATTTTTTTTAACGGTTTAGTTGGAACACGCGTGTCAAAAAATAAATGCGCGAAAAAAAAAAAATTTTTAGAGCAATATTGAGGGCACGAGATTTATTTCAAACTCTGCGTGGCAAAGTCCATGTTGTCAGGGAATGGTCTACACTCTTTCCACTTCAACGAGATGGTCATACACTTTCCACCTCAATGTGATGGCCAAGCCAATCCACCTCTCCTCCACGTGCCCAAAATGACAAGATAGAAAACAAGTACAAAGGAGGCAACTACCAACTACATAGCGTCTCGCGCCGTCAATACAGCTCTTAAAAAAAAAAAAAAGAAAAAGATGGCTTTAAATTTATTTTCTGACAATCATGTCCCAACCAAACTTAAAAAAAAAAAAAAAAATTTTTTTTTTTTTTTTTAGTGGTTTTTTAAAGCACACAATGACGGAGTCAAAATATCTCAAGTTTGGATGTTAATGCCAGCGACCTATAGAGCGCTGAAAGTTTAGCCCAAATTTGCAGGTAGAAATAAAAAAAAAATAATACTACATAAACAAACGCAGCAGAACGTACCACTTGCTTTAAAGACATTTGCGTGTGGGACGTCTTGGCTGCTGCCTTGATTAGGCTCGTGGAGGAAGCACATGTGGTTAAGGTTGCTGAAGATGCTTTTGCGTGCATACTGCGCACGCATGCACATGCTTCCATGCGTGACACTCCAACCAGGATACCATGGTTGCGTGCCTATTGTAGAATACCGTGCATCCGCCCATTCCACATTAAGTGCCCATAGCCAAATTTCTAAGATACGAAGCAATATGCACAGTACATTTCTGTGTGAAATTGATGACCGGACAAGCGTCCATCCCCCATGTTTTCGCGATTATCTCTGAATTTTGAGTTGCCACTTGCCCGGTATTTTACGATACCTATACTATAGTCGCTGACAAGGTGAGAAAGGCAGGGAGGAGCTTCAGTTTTTCCTCCTCCAGAGAATAGCTCTCTGCCTTTGACAATGCTTTGGCGTCTTGTGCTTCTCGAGCGTGCACGGTCAGTCAAAGAATGGTGGAAGGCACAGAGCACATGCTGGAGGCCAGACGTTTGAAAGAAATGCCCTACCGTTTTCCTTTTGTCAGTGACTGTAGCGTAGGACAGGGTTCTGTGCAAATTTTAAAAAAAAATTGGGTTGTGTGTGTGTTTATACAGCCTAGAACTTGGTCTGCCTCACAGGGGCGACGAGTCTCCCAGCTGTAGATGAGAAATTTAGCCAGTGCGGTACAGCCGCTAACCTGGGGTCTTTAACGTGCATCACGCAGTAGTGATACACGACCGCACGCCGGTACGATGCTCATCCAGATCGAAACGGGCAGGGGTGGGGCTCGAACCCAGGATCCCTGGGTTCTGCAGCGCGAGCTTTCGCTCCACGTGCTCCGAGCTGGTGTGCGCTAGACCACTCGGCCACCGATCCCCCCATGTGCAAATTTAAAAGAAGTGAAAAGTGAGCTCAAGGAGTCTAATCGTTTCTTGTCAACATTTGCAGCAGCAATGGATGTCAAAATGCCACTGGAGGACGACGATCTTGAAAGCCCCTTGAGGCCCCTGGTGCTGAAAAACGAACTGAAACTGGGGTGAGTTGTTTGGATCGCCTTTTCCCTCGTTAGCCCCATTGGTCGCGGAATGTTTCTAGAGTATGGCATTCAGACGAGCTTGACGTTTCGTGGCAATCAAGGGTCGGGTGACCCGATGTCTCAGTTTTTACTAATATATTTGTTCGTGAACATTCCGCTAACCACAGGGGCCAAAACGGGGGGGTCAGTCATTGGCTGGCACAATCCAGTGATATGCATGATCATCGAAAAATGCGAACTTGTCTTAGAATTGACGGTGGCATCTGTCAACCTTTATACATTTTTCAACATTGATGACATTTGTCGTTGACTCTTGCAGAGCACCGAGCTTGCCCCAATACACCGCAAATCTTGGTCTTCCTCAAAACTAAGTTACCTCGCTGCTACTGACGACATAATGAGACTTGTTCCCGACAGCGGTTCTGTTGCCAGCACGGGATCTCGTGAAATCGAACTTGCAGTGTTGAGCTATCTCGCAATAGCTCAAGTTGCAAAGAGAAAAAAAAAAAAAAGAACAGGCGGTGAGAGGAGAAATTACAGCCCTAAATCAACACTAAATTCAACTATAATTAGAGCGTTGATTCAGTGTTGCACCGCATGTGTGAACCGGACTTAAAGGGGTACTCCGCCGATTTCTTCATGGTCCCCGATTTGCTTGAAATTTTGCTAAACTCGCCAAACAACATCGCCAAAATAGTATCCCAAATATTAGGTCAAAATATTTTTTTTTCACGAAGTTATTGAATTTACAATTTTGGTCCTCACCGTGTTTTTCAAACTGAAAGTCTCTACTGGCAACAATGAAAAAGTGACGTCATTGGAAGTGCAGGGGTTCACTCTTTGGACTGTAGAATTTGTTCCCAACTGATTTGAAGCAGTTTCATGGTGTCAAATGAATGCCTTGGAAGCTCGCTCCAGTCCCCGCGCTCCAGCACGGAACAAATAATTGGCATATTCTATTTTTTAGACTGCTCGCCCGACTGGCAAGCTGAACTTCCACTGACGTCACGGCCCTGAAAAGGGCGGGTATATTTGAATGTCTGTTTTTGCATCATTTTCATTTGCCGATTTCGCAATAACTATTATGAATTTCACGATATTAAATAGCATTCCAGAACGGGTAAAGGCCTGGGAGTCAGAAAATATAGTTAGTTGAGGTAGCTCAAAAATCGGCGGAGTACCCCTTTAAAGGGGTGGTAAATACTGCTTAGAATTATTCCTCCACTTTCATACCCTACGAAACAAGTGTTAGTTTTTCTAATAATAATAACTGAGTGTGTGGATATTTAGACAGCGTGTAGTTGGTTAGCCATTTCAAAGTTGCGACGAGTCACTCGCTGTAGATGAGAAATTTAGCCAGTGCAGTACAACTGCTAGCCTGCGGTCTTTAGCATGCACCATGCAGTATGTTAGTTTTTCTCTCCGCACAATGGCAGTCACAGAAAAAAAAAGTAGTAGAGAAAAGCGAGCGGTGTTCACCCCTGAACTCGCAGCTAGAGCAAGGTGCCGTGGGGTCTGGTGCCGCTTGTGTGCCGCCGACGTTCATTATAGCCACGCACTGGGGTTGGCCAAGCACAGTGCATACGACAAGTTCCACACGTTGTTCGGGTTCGGCCATTCCCGTCATCGCGGCGATCGGACACGAGCCACTACCCGGGTGCTCGTTGGGGCATCGATTCGTCACGAACCCGACTCGAATGCTTGCGCAGCCCTGCTTCCATTCTCCGAGAAACGTTTGGATACCGTCGCCGTGGGGCAGTCGCCACAACAACCTCATCGCTGCGATCCCTACGACCACATCGTGGAGTCTTGCGAAGAAGAGACCAAAATGAAGAAGTTTTTTTACCGCTGCAGCAGTTCGTGGCTCGTCCCTTAGTTTCGCTACGGCATGAGCGTAAATGAAAAAGTTTCCCTGCTAAATATGGTGGAAAAATTAATGTCATGGGACCTATTCAGGTTCTTCGTTAAATTTACCAGAAAAATGCATTGCGACCTTATATTCATTTATTCATCACTAACGTCATAGTCACATCATCGACTCAGCAGCGCAGCTGCCGCCATTTGAATGCATCAGATGCTGATAGTCGCGCAATTTTTACAGCGGAGCTGTTAAAGGGACACTGACAGGGTATCTATGCTCGCCGAGGTTTTTAGTTGTACGTGACATATGAGAGCTCAACTACCCAGAACAGAATTTCCGGCTCGAAATTCGGTTTCTTTCCACCCGAAAACCGCCGATCAAGAATTGGCCGGTTCGAGTCTCGTTCACTCTCTTTTTCGCGGTCACGGGCCGTTTTCTAAGGTATCGATGCGACCACCAAATTTAATCAAAGTTGTGGGTCACTGAAGGCACACACTCAATATTAAAAATAGAAAAAAATATGAAACCCATTTTTTGTGGCTTCTAAAAAGCTGTAAATACGTTGATTGAAAAAAAAAAGTTCCTCAGACAACCGGAAGCATTCTGTGCGTTCGTCGTTTCGCGTATCGTGGGACTCGCGGGGACGGCGATGGCAGCGGACGACGGGCGTGGGACCTCTATTTCAGAACTGTCGTTCGCGGTACCGGCGAATTCTGTCTACCGTTAAAAGAGAAATTTGGGACTGATCAAAAGAATTGGTATTCATCCCGTACGACACGCCCGGCCACCAAGCCGATTTGCACGAAGACGTCGCCGAGCCGTCGCTCCCTTCTCGTGGCTGATGAAGACAACGCTCGCGCAAACGTCAAGCACGACGTGTCTACTTCGAGTTGAATATGCACGCGTACGATTTCTTTACTAGGTGCGAATGTCCCCAAAGCGTGGTGCTTCCCGACTTCGACCCGGGAGTGCTTTTGCTAGAGAAAAATCGACAGCAAACTTTCCAACTTACAGTTTACCGGCTAAATTATTGCTAAGGAAAGAGATCCACCAGAAACGGGATGCCCCAGTAGCTCAGTGGGAAAGACGTCCGCTTTACACGCGGTAGGATCGGGTTCGATCCCCCGTGATTTTTTTTTTTTTTCAAACATTTTTTGATGTTTACACATCTTTTTCTTTTTTTTTACAATCATCACTGAAGAAACCAAAAAAAAAAAATAACAAACAAATGTTGCGGACGATACTTCGCTGAATTAAACGGTATGGGATTTCCGTTTTGACACCTGCGAACTCAATGTAATCACTTTCCACAAAATGCAAGGAGCATATAAATCAGGTAGCGTCCGCTTTCCGAGGTGCCCGTAAATGTTCTACAGGAATTGCGGCCAGCCATTGGTCCCGATCCCGTTGATCTTTCGGAAACTCTGTCGCACAATGCCACTTTTTTTCGGATGCAGGGCATGCGAGCCAGCTCTTCACGCAACATCTTGGGTTTATTCTTTTCGGAGCCGATCATGGAAATTCACCACGGGCACTCACTACTCATCTCCAACTCCTCAATGTACAAAACAACTCATCTTGGAGTACAGAACAACGAGCGGAACAAACATAACTGCAAAAGAATCGCACGGCAAGCAGTTCCCGCACGCCGCATCGCACGCCGCATGTCGTGTCGTCTGCTACCGGAGAGGCGAAAAAAAAACAAAAACGCACGGTCGGGTGTAGCCACGTGACTTCCACCAGTCACTCTCTTCTCTCCACTTCTCCGACCTCCGTCGGGTTTCGGTTCCGGTTTCGAGCAGTTGCATCTTTTTGCTTTATTAAAGAAATACGCTACTCTGTTGCAAAATATTAATTGGGTAGTCCTCCGACACCATAATAAAGCGCCTGGCAAAAAATAAAAAAAATTTTTGGGGGGGTGTCAGTGTCCCTTTAAGGGCTAGTTTCCCTAGTATCGTGTCCGTAAACAAACAAATGTCAACTCAAACTCCAGACAGCTACCACCATCTATGAGCGATGGTTGCCGCCGTTGCTCGTAGATGGCGGCAGGGATGGGCAAAATACATGCAAAAAGGTATCGAAATACAAATACAAAATACTTCGTCAAAAATGTATTTAATTACAAATCTAATTACATTTCCAAAAAAGCATTTAAGTACAAGATACAAATACAACACAATGTATTTGGTCTCCTCCAAATACTTTTCCAAATACATTCCTTGAAATTTGCGTCAGCGACTTCAGGGCACCTGCAACGGGTTTCTGGGTATCTCATTTTAATTTTGCATCGCACACTCGGGAGTTAGTGTGCGAGGCTCTAGTAACGTAATAGAAATATAATTTTAAAGAAAATGTAATCAGCTTGAACGTAATAGGTGAAAAAAGTACAGAGCTTCAAGCAGCTTTTTTTGTCAATTACATTTTGGTATAGACCAGCAAACCGAGACGACCAAGACGCGCAGCACTAGCTAAAGAATGTTTTATTGTTGCAACTCTCACCAGTTACGAAAATCTGGACGACTCGCTGATTTAGAATGTTCCAGGCAAAAATATAGATGGAAATCAGGCTGGAAAGCATCACAAGTTGTCACAGGCACTTATTTAGCCAGTCTGCCTGTGAACGTCGGTTTCGTCACTATTCTTGCCCTGGACTAGCACCGTAATCACAAAGTCACTAAACGCTTGTGCTTGATTGAGAGACACTGCATTCGGCGCAGAACGTAGTTTTCTTCCTGCTCTGGACAGTGACAATAATTTTGAGGGATATATTTTCGCCCACAAAATTGTATTTAATTACAATTGTATTTTAAATACCCATGTTTTAGTATTTAAATACACACATCAAACATGTTGCCCAATTTGTAATTAAATACAAATGCAAAATACACAAATTATTTGAAATACGTATTTCAAATACTTGTATTTGAAATACTGCCTATCGCTGGATGGCGGCAACCTTTCCAGCCTTTCCACTCTGGTTTTCACCAGAGTGGAAAGGCTGAATTTCTCTAGGTGTCGTCCTTGAAATGGTTCTAGAAGTCGTCCTCGAGGTCGTCCTAGATGTCGTCATAGAAGTCGTCATTGAGGTCGTCCTAGACATCTTCGAGGTCATCGTAAAAGGTGTCCTTAAAGTTGTCCTAAAAGTTATTCTTGAGGTTGTCCAAGAAGTCTCCCTTGAGGTCGTCCTAGATGTCGTCCTCTAGGCATAGTCCTAAACGTCGTAAAGATAACAGCTTTGCTGGTCTTCCATCTTCATGTGAAGTGGGAGGGCTCTACAGTTTTATTTGTCCGCGAAATTAAACCGTGACAAAGAGGCTCTTTGGTCAGCATCACTGCATGCAAGTATCGTTGGGTTACGCCGTAATCACCGACAAGTGACAACAGCAGGGCGTCTCTTTAAGCCGCCGTACCTCAGCCGCATGTGCACTTTAGACGCTCTCAAGACGCAGAAGCATCACCTCGGGAAGCTTGCGCCGGAGCCAGGACGACCGAAACTCCTCCCCGTCGGTCTTAATCTGTCAGCGACTATAGTGCCACTAACCTTGTATGAAGTGAGAGACATTCCGACCCAACGTCGCGGCACAGCTGGGCTTCCTTTCTGTTTCCCCCCTCCCCCCACCGCAGGAGCGTCACCGATGGCGCCGTCTTCGAGTTTGAGCCCCTGGAAAATGATGTGATGGCGCAGGAAGAGGAGGCCGCTAGCCGGGCGGACAAGGACTACTTTGACAGTGCCCGCTTCATGAACGACCTGCGCCTGCAGTTCCTTGGAGGGGAGCAGAAGGAGGGCGACCCGGTGGACGACGTCAGCATGCCCTTCGAGCGCATGGCCAAGACCATGGAGGCCCTGACCGAGGACCGGGGCGTGCTCAAAAAGGCAAGTCGAGCTCTCTCCTTCCGTCGGTCTTGACTCAAATGCGAAGGGCGTACTCGTTCATTCGTTTGTTTGCACACTTTCCAGCACATGAGTACCGTAATATCCCGAGTCATCGCCCATCCCCGAGCCATCGCCCACCCCGTTTTTTGGGCCAATATCGATTTCCGAAAAAACACCGAGTCATCGCCCACCCCTTCAAATACCCCAGCGCGGACTCTGCGATCCGCGAACACTCATCCTACCCGAATGACGCGGCCGCGGACCTTACAGTTGGAGGACGTCCGTGACAAAGTAAAACGAAGGAGGGAAAGACACTTCTTTTTGTTTACGCATTACCTCCGTGAGCGACCCCAAAGTGGTCGTGTATCCGTGCGAAAAGAAGCCGATGGAGATAACAAAATAAGAGTTTGTTAACGTAACCGCGGAGTGTTAGGTCAAAGTCTGTCTCCTCCGAAGTAAGGTCACCGCGAACCCGCTCCTTCTTCCCGCCCGTCGCGACCGCTGTTGTGCAATATTTTAGGCAAAGCCAAAGCGTAAATAAAGCTTTGCTGGAACGTCCTACACAGACGTTTGCAGAGAGTCCCAACCGTGCATTGATAGCCCGCCTTGCACGGACGCACGTATGTACGCACCAAACAAGAAAGTTGCACAAGAGCTTGCAATTGACAAGGCGCCCGACTTGGCCCGACGCCAAAGTATTTGCCAACGCGACCGCCGGCTTTCCCGCTTTCCCAGCATTGCTCTTGGTCGCTTCTTTGGTCCGCTCGCTCGCTCGCTCGTTGCGCCTGGTCGGTTTCTCTATTTTCTTGTAGACTTTTCTTTCTTCTTTTTTTTTTTTTTACTAACTAGGAGAACATAATGGTGACATTCTTTCACGGAACAAACGTTCGTGCTATATGCAGATCGGCGGTGTTTCTAGCGCGTATGCAAGCAACGGACTTCGCTATAGTAAAACATTCTTTCGTGAGCATTTTTTTCTATAAAACAATGAAACTAAATCGAGTTTTGAGTTTGATGTATCTCTTGTGCATCAGCGCTAGATACGCAGAGAAAAATAGGCGGTTTTTTCCGCTTTTTTTTTCAAGTGTTTGTGCTCACCCACCGAGAAATGGCCCACCCCACTTTTTTAACGAATTTCAGGCGGTTGGGGGGTGGGCGATGACTCGGGATATTACGGTAGAAGTTTCTTTGTTGTTTTTGTTGTTTTCTGGATTTCTGTCGGTGCATCTTGTACAGTGGTGTAACTTGTGTGCATTTTCTTTTTAATGAATACGAACCGTGAGGCCTGGTTTGCAGAGTTCCGTTTGAGTGCTACCGACAACGTTGTGCTTCCTTAGAATTGTTTTAGGCCGTGTATAATTTTTTTCTTTTGCAACATTTAGATGTAATGAAATATTAATGCAACGATTGAGTTTTTAATAGTACTAGTCTACTCCGTTATTCCTGGGTTTTGGTGTATATTTTTATCGGCGGGGGTGGGGGGGGGAAGGTTAAGGCAGGGTTCATTCTGAAATTCCTTGTGTAGCAAGTTGCAGACTTTCTCTAAGGCTCACTTCAGATGGCAATTTTCCCAGCAATTTCGGTGTTGCTGGCGGGTTGTTCCCTAGCTTTCCCTAGTGCAATACGAATTGCTCGGACTGCATCCGGCTCGAAACGGACGAGCAACTCGGACAACCCGGAGGCATTTGAAACGGCAGAAGCCAATCGGGGGTGCAATATTTTTCACGTTGCACCCTGTGTCGGTGATGATGGCAACTAAAAACCTGCTTCTGACTTGAAATTGGTCATTTTTGGAGAATTAATCATTTAAGAAAGACAAGTTGGTATTCTTTATGACACTTAAAAGTAGAAAAACATGTCTATAGTGCTTGACTATGCGTCTAAATAGTGCAGAAAAAATCAAATATAATGACAACGATGGCAAATCGCATCAATTGGTTGCTGCATGTGAGCGCAGGCATTGTGACGTCAAGTTGCTGGGAGAAATTGCCCCGTCTGGAGCTAAATCGACACCACTTAGAATAATCAAGGCCTGCGAACATTCTCCTCTTCCTCCCTGGAACGTCATCACAGTCAGACGGTGCCAATTCAGCGGCTGGACCCGATAACGAGAATTTCTTGAAGTGTTGATTGGACGCGGGGCTCGGCCGAACGCCGACACAGCACTCGTGTCCAATCTGTGTCTTTGCTCTCTCTTGCCGTGATGACATCAAAAGTTTTATTGCACAAGCTTTGATTATTCTAGGTGGCGGTGAGTGAACGGTATGTCATGCACGCGGTTGCGAAGCCGCCGGTCGTGCGCGTTCCGACACTCTCTCCAATTGTTCCGAGAATTGGTGCAAAGAATGTCCAGGGTGCTGACTTTTTTTTTATTTTACGATTTATATCTGATAGCTGTCGAGGTTCCAGTTGATCAGGTTTGCACTTCTCGCATTCACACGTTTCATTCTTGTGATCCAATGCTAAAGCTGTTGACATTACAGACCACTTAAAAGCACGGCACACGGCAAGACATTGAACGTTTGCGTCAGAGAAGCGCGGCAGACGCCCGGCTTTCCGGGCGAGCGTCAAACATCCGGTGGCTTCATGCGCGGCGTGGCTCGAATCGCGGCTAAGCACCATCCGGCCCCCTATGGTGGGGACCGGTGTAGCAAGGTGCAAGAACTATCTCTGACGCCGACAACGTTCTGCAGGTGCTGCATCCGGGTGTGGGCGCAGTGGTGCCGAGCGACAGCTGCGTCACCTTCCACTACAGCGCCTACCTCGAGATGAGCGATGAACCGTTTGATTCCACGCGGATGCGCAACCGACCACACCGTAGCCTGTAAGTGCACGGCTGTAGCTTTTGAAAGCAGCAGCTTTACATGGGTCTCCTGCAATGGCCTTTCTTGCTCGTGTTGGTGTCGATCACACCTTAGCAAGGCCATGGGAGACAGTGTCAGCAGTGAAGAGCAACTGTTGATTTGAAGTCGTAGCGGGGTCATGTATGCACCGTGACATTTAAGAGAAAGTGATGCAGTGCCCCAAGAGAAGTGCATAGATGAAGAAAAAGAGAAGTCCCTTGTGGATTCACAATTCATTCGTTCTGGAGAAAGGGCAGCTCATTGAAAACCCTATAAAATTGTCGCATGTCGCACCTTTGAGGCATTTGACGGTGCAATCATACTGGCGTGCAGCCAGCACGATTGGTTCATGGACTGTTCAGTTGCTTCAGTTAGTATTGTCTGGTACAGCTCTGTGCTGTCCAAGATGCCACTTCCCATGGTTGCTGTTTTAGGAGCATTGGTTTCTTAACATTGTCTGGGATAGCTCTCTACGATCCACAATGACTGCTTTCCAGGGTTGCCACTCCAGGAGCATTGGTTTGTCATCATTGTCTGGGATATCTCTCGATCATTCGCAGTGACTGTTTTAGGGGCGAAGCTCCTTAGGAGCTAGCCATGTCCATATGGGTTGGGTGCACGTGCTCCTGCTCGTGAGCTCACATGCTCACGAGCACGTGAGCACGTGCTCTTGTGTTCGTGTAGGGCAAAAAAAAACAACCGCATCTCCACATGGTGAATGATGTTGATTTGGGGGGAAACTCTGGTTGTGCTTGTCTGCGTAGACGAGCCGCAGCATGCCGAGCCTTTCGTTCATTTTCATCCATGTCAGAAAGAGAATGTGTGATATGGATTGTGGTTATATACGCATTTGAGCATTTGACCGCAGCGTGACATGGATGAAAACGAATGAAAGGCTCGGCATGCTGCGGCTCACCGTCTACGCAGACAAGCACCACCAGAGCTTTGCCCCAATCAACATCATTCACCACGTGGAGTTGCATTTTTTTTTTTTTTTTCTCAGTGTTGGCACACCAGGAGCATTGGTTTGCCAGCGTTGTCTGGTGGGATACTTCTAGGCCATCCATGGCTGGATGGATGGATGCTAACGACAGTGCTCTTTATAACGGGCAATAGCTTGCGCCACCTAGCCAAGAAAAAAAAAAAGGTTTGCTTGAACATATTTATTTAATGAGGCCGCTGGTTGTAGGCAGCAAGCAACGGGCACCTTGCTGGGCCTTCCGACCCACATTGCTTGGCCTTCCCACCGACTTGAGTTGCTGCTGAAGTCGGAATTGTCGTGGCTTCCAGAACCTGTGAATCGAGTGCTTCCTGTCGTTTCCTGCTTGAAGCTGGGAAGCGCGTGAAGAACACGTTGAAGTATGGCTTGCGGGTCTCCACGGTGAAGTATCTGGGCGGTGTCGGAGGCCATGAGGGTATCGTGGGATTCCATCGTAACTTATACACAACTTCCAATCATTTCACTTGGCATATTCTAATTCGTTTTTATGTTTCATCCTACATACGTTTTGCGTGATGGCTAGAACAAAATGCTCTTAGCGAACAGTTTCTGCTGCTACGCACTAAAGCACACAACCAAAACGAAGCGGAGAAAATGCCTGGCCTCGTCACGAATTGTCACTACGTCGTCATCGAGCGATCGCAGCGCACCAATTGGTCTCGCTCGGAGCTAATAGCTCTGTGCCATCCCATGGATGGATGGATGGATGAGTAATAATGGCTATACCCTTTGTAACGCGCAGCAGCTTGTGCCACTTAGCCTAGCAACTCTGGGGAGCAGCCCAAGGTGGCTGCTCCTCGCGGTGCTGCTCCAGGAGCATTGGTTGCCTTCCAGGCTTTGCGACGTGATGGTTCTGGGCCTGGCCAAGGCCCTGATGACGATGCGGAAAGGGGAGCGTGCCCGGGTCCTGGTGCAGCCCGAGTACGCCTTCGGGAAGATGGGCTGCGCCCCCCGCATCCCCGGCAACGCCACCATCCTGTACGAGGTGGAGCTGCTCCACTTTGTGGACGCCGAGGATGCCCTGGAGTTGGAGGGCATCAGCGTGGACGGCGGGCCCATGCCCTTTCCCAAGCTGCTCGAGGTGAGGCCGCGTTGTATATGATTGGCAGTTTTTCACTAAGTTCAATGACCGTCGAATAAAGCTTTTTTCTGTCCTTTTTTGCGCAGCTGTGCACCGCCAAACACAAGACGGGCAATAGCTTCTGCGAGCGCAAGGAGTTCCAAAACGCCCTCAAGTGCTACTCGTCTGCCCTGCACCGCCTCGAGAACGCCCGGACCAAAGACACGGGGGAGGAAAAGCAGCAGCAGCAGCTGTTGCTCAAGCTCTTCTGCAACGCCTCGTTGTGCTGCGTGCACACGGGCAGGGGCAGCATGGCAGTGGCGTATGCCAAGAAAGCACTGCTCATCGACTCAAACAACGTGAAGGCGCTGTACCGCTGCGGAGTCGGCCTCAAGATGCAGGGTTGCTTCGACGAGGCTGAGGGCAAGCTGCGGCGGGCACACAAGCTAGACCCAAACTCGCAGGCCATCGTCCGCGAGCTGAAGGAGCTCGACAGCATCAAGCGGCAGCTGCGGGAGACGGAGACCAACATGTGCAGGCAAGTGTGTTGTCGGGGAAAGAACTGAAAATGACATGGGCCTTTGAAGAGACGGCATAAATTGGTTTCTTGATACTGTAAACGACATATTTTTTGCGAGGACCTAATTTTCGCGAATTTTGCAATTAGCCGACAATTCGCGAAAAATGGGTCCCGCGAACAAATCCGGTAAAATGTAAATACATTGGAATCTCTATTGAGATCGAACTGCGCCGCAAAAATTAGAACCCGCGAATTATTCCAAAAACTTCAGCCCTGATCTAAATCGAGAAATATTGTGCCCGCGAAAATTAAGTCGTTCACAGTATACCTTACTCTGATTTGCTGCGGACAAACGAATGCAGGCGAGGTCGTTGTTGGAAAAAAGATGTAAATACAGGGTGGATCTGATGGCGCATTGGTCCTTTGAAGTTTCTTAGCGTGTCGCACTCCGATTTGCTACAAATGTGTAGGACACATGCAAAGGAAAGGAACATTTCTTGTAACAGCCTCTACAGGAAAAGGATGCCATAAAATAAATTTACATCGAAGAAAAAGAAAAATTTAGAGCTAAATTTAAGGCACAGAACAATCTTGTAGTGCGCCCGCGGGAGCCGCCACAGGTCACATGGTACACCCGTGTGTTGTTTCGCCGCACCGCCACCGCCGCCGGAGCCGTTCAGTGCCGCCACTGAAGTCCCCAGAACCCCCACGTCGCCACCACACGCTGGACGTGGCCCACCGCCGGTTGAACACGTTTCTCCACGCCGCCGTCGTCAATTTCTGACCGGCGCACAGGTCTATCACGTGGTGCTTGCACTCTTTCAGGAGCTTCCTTTGAGCTCTAAAAGTTACTTATTAAGCTTTGTTCTTTTGTTGTACTCCAAGTGAAGATTAAAAAGTAAATATTAGAGACTATAGGAAGATCCCGAAAGAGTGCAAGCACCACGTGACTATAGCGGCCACTTTTCCGCAAGTTCCTGCGGGCGCCCTACTACAAATTCGTTTCGCTCCGTAAATATAGCCTTGAAAACTCTTTTTCCGTTGTAAATTCGTTTTATGGCATCCTTTTTCTGTCCAGGCTGTTTAGAAAAAACATTTTTTTTCCTTTGCATGTGTCTTTTAAAGACACTTTGTAGCAAATCGGAGTGTGACACGTCAAGAAACTGATTTACGCCGTCCCTTCAAGGGATTAATGCGCCATCAGAACCACCCTGTATTTACATTTCTTTTTTTCCTTTGCATGTGTCCTTTAACTCTTTCCTGATCACGGGAAAAGTAGCGATTTTCAAAGGATCCGTGCAAATGCTTTTATTTTCCTAGCTAATTTTCACATGGAGCTTTATGACACATCAAAATGTGGCCAATTAGTTGTTCTTTCAAACAGAGGTTGGTATAATCTGGGAAAAAGATTTAAAAATTTTATTTCTTGAAAATGCAACGTATCTGCGGAAGCTATAAGTGCCGAAACTTCTACACCTACGGTATGTCAAATTAAACGACAAAAAAAAGAAAAATTCTGAATAAACCAAATGTTCCCCACACCCACGGCTATTACTTCTGAAAGTTAATGTACTCTAACTGACGTTGCATATTTTTGGTTTGTCGGAGAGTTTTCTTCCGTAACACAAGTGCTTTTCAACAAAGGGATGCCTATATATTGGTGAAGCACAGATAGTACTCCTAGCATTGCCAACAGAATGCTTTCTTAGTGTTCCACCTTGGTTTTGTCATAGCCTTGATTGCAGTTCCTTCACAGTTAGCATTTTTCTCCGCCTTGTTGGGAACGTAAAACATGCACGTTGGCTCATGACAGCATTGGAAATTACAGTGCATCATTTAAAGTGTCCCCGTAGCTCTTAAGGTCTAAAAAATATGCCACAAAACAGTTGAATTATGTACATAATGGCATCTTTGTTACAAAGACTGATGCAAGCAGTTAGCCATGTTAGAGAAGTGCAACCACTATTACGAGTACTATTTCTGACAGACCCTGAGCTTGTGATAAAGCCCTAACCTACATTGAAACCGAAACTACAGTTCTTCAGCTATCCACCAGATTATGGATCCTAATTCTCCACCCTAAGCATAATTTCTCGACGGCGCTTGGAAACCATCGATCACCATCGACAGGAATGGGTTAAATTTGGAATTTATTATCTGAAAGTTTCGATATGTGAACTCGCCTGAGATAAAAAAAAAAAAAAAAAAGTACTTTTTTTTTTTTTTTTTTTATTAAAAAACATCCTGCAAAGCCTTTTTTCAAAAATTTTTTTAGATATCATTGAGTGTCGTTGTGGCGTTTATTGACACAAAGATGGTTGGAAGGATGATGAAATAAAATTGGTTTGCATTTTGGCCCCTTTATTTTGTGGGAATAAATGTCACACTCCACCACCACCTCATTTGATGGTTTCACACAAATCGGGTATAACAAAAAGGTTTGTCTTCCTTTGTCATTATTTACTGGGGTAAACTCGTACTTGTATATTTTTACCGAAAACATGCACCAGAGAAGCGCACCTGTGTACTTCATTACATCACAACCCGTGTGAAACCGATTTGTGAGGTCCCTGCAAAGGGCCAATGTTCCATTGGGTCTGCCCTGTACGTACGTAGGGCACTGCATTTTCGATTTAAATAAAGACAAATCTATCCGACAGTGAACTGTCCTCTTGCACAAGATGTTAGTGTGAGAGCTCGACTTGATTTAACATTGTAAGCGAAGTACAGAGTAGGTCTACAGTCGAACCCGGATATATTGAATTCAGAGGGGATCATAAAATAGTTTGATATGTCAATAATTTGATATACAAAAATATGCTAACTTAATAAGCTCCAGTTGAAATTTCCGCACGCCTGCTAATACTGAAAGCCGCAACAAACGCGACCTTACCAAAAAGGGCCTCTAAGAGCCGCTAAATACATTAGAGCTTAGTTGGTGAAGATCACAAACACCGCCGCGTTTACGCGATGGTATTTGGGATCGTTTACGCCTGGGGGGGGGGGGGGGGTCGACTATTACACAGTGCCCCACACAGTGCCGGCAACAAAACACAAAAATAATTTTACAAAATGAAAGACCGGAAGGAGCCGCATAAAAAAATAAACTCTTGATCCATAGAATAAAGTTAAGCACGCAGCAAAAAAGACACCTCACTAAATTCAGGCAGCAAAATAAGAAAGGCAGAAAAAAAACTGACAAAGCAATAACGGCGAAAGAAAAAGGTAAACAAAGATAAGGCGTTCAAAGTGTGATTGCTCCACGGTTGTTGTCAACACACTCAACTTGACGAAGACCTTTTTTTTTTTTTTTTTCTCGCCTTTTTTTATTTTGGGGCTAAGGAGTCGTGCAGCAACAGCAGTGTTCAGGGAAAGAGCACACGCTACCATCTTAATAGCGGGCACTCCCTGCCCTCGCTACATGTGCGCGTGCCCTTCCCCCTGACTTTGCCATCCTCCACTTTTTCTTTTTTACGGTTGCTTTTTTTCTTTTTTACAACTTCTTTTTCGCTGCGCTGCGTATCTGCGTATTCCCGTGCGCGTATGCTGGCTTGATATAACCAGGCTTGACTGTATAATTTTGCATTTTGTAAAGGTCTGTTGCGCGAGTTTCGCCAAAGAAGGGATTTTCCCGAGTAATTTCGACTCGATGCTGCAGAATAATAAGTGAACATTCCCCAAAACGGAACTCGAGGCTTCTTAGTTGTGCGACAGGTCGTCTCATTAAGAATGGCAGTGACGTGTGTCGGCATGCGTACCGTTGCAGACGAATGTTCAACTATGCAAACAACGACAAGGCGGCAGAGGCGATGAAGGCCCTGAGCTTGAACAGCGGCGTCTCCAAGGAAATGCAAACCACCATCAATGAAAGTCTTCGGAAACTGAAGAGTGGCACCGCAGGAAGCTCCCTACCATTCACCACCGGCTTCACGGATTCTCACTACGACTATGTGCGCTCAGTGTGCCAGGACTTGGGGCTGGGGTGCGAGGACTTGCTTACGGGGGGTGTGAGAGCTTTCATCAGGGACACAGAGTAGGCGCCTTCAACGGGCAACCTTTTTTGTTTTGTTTTTCTGTTTCAACAAACTAAGAGATAGAATGCGAGCCCAGTTTGTTTGAATATACTGTCTTCATCGTTAGTTAGGGATACCCATTTGTTGCGAGTGTGCTTCTGCGTTTCTAACGTGACATTGTTTGTAATCGTCGATCGATTGGCACTGTGTTCACTGCTGAGCAGGGTCCGTTGACATGAGAAAAAACTTGTTACTGCGTCGTCTTGTTCGTTCAGCCAACTTTCTTAAAGTAAAGAGAAATGTGATACAACTCTTCTTTTTTTTTTTTCTTTTTGAGGCTACCACAAAGTTTGGTTCTAGCCATGACTGGCGGAAGGTACCGGTAGTTGTGTGTGCGTGTGTCTGCACACTTTGTTCTGGCAAGTTGTCTGTTTGAGTTGCTTCATTCATCTTTTCGCAAGAACAGTTGTGCAACCTTTTCTCTTTTTTTTTTTTTTTGTAGCTGTTGCAGTCTGCTGGTGGTTAGGCTAGCTACTAGTTTCATAACGTTTCGAGATGTTTCTTACTCGCATTACCTTTGATCTTGCTTCATCTTCTGCCAAATGGGTGTAGGTTCTGAGCAAGTCGTTCAATGCCTGGGTCAAATTAGTTTTTAGTTCGAAACAGGTTTTGTGTTTGGTTTCACTAGTTTCATTTCAGCAACCGAGGTTTCTGCAAATAGTCTGAATTTTGTTTTTGTGAGTTTTTTTTATTATATTTTAACATTTTTTTGCTCTATCTGTTGTGTCCTACAAACATCAGTGCAAATCAGGCCATGGCTCAGCTTGAGTTGTATACCTGGCTATCCATTCATTGCACTATGTATGGTAGTTGATTATTCCCCAATACAAATGTGACTCTTCTGAGCTGCCAAGTGTTTTTGTGTGATTGTGTGTCAACTGGACTTTGATGCACAAAAGTATGTATTTGTAAGTTAATACCTTTAATTTTCAGTATGGTTATGAATGAGATTTCAGTTTTAAAACATGTTTCTAAAATAAATTTGTTCGCAACAATTATACTTCGCAATAAATAAGCTTGCAAGTAAAATGTACCTCCATAAAAAAAAAACATAATTGCCCTTGGATATAAGTGCAGAGATCCAAATTCTCAAAATTGATTTTCTTATTTTTTTTTTTTTTTTTTTTACGCTTTTACAAAATATTGGAAGTTGGCAATTCAAGCTGGGACACCACTCTTTTGGAGTTGCCATCGCACACTCTTTGGATGTAACGGATTATGAGCCCTCCATTGAGAACATCGGCAGGCAACAAGGGCACAGTGAAACAGCTGATGTGGCTTGCCTAAGTCAGTTTGGAACAAGATATCTCACAAGCTCTCCACCTAAAGATTTGGCCATCTAAACGGACAGGACATCAATAGCATGGTAGTGAACCAACCATGGTCAGGGAAGCTGAACTCAGCGGTACTACTTGCACTGGAGCATGTGGCCCCCACGCGAGGCCCGGAACAAGTCGAGATGTCCGACTCTAAGGAGAACACTAAAGCTTGCGGGTCAATCACGTTCAAGAGCCGCATAATCAAGAAAATCAAGCAGCTGGACAAGTCCTTTACAAGGCAGGCCAGACTGACGCTGCCGACACCACCAAGTAGATCCCTAAAAATTGGGGCATCTGAGGGAGCGCGAGTTAGCAGATGCAACTTCCAGGGAGCTTTTCTCTTCCCCGTATAGCCAGCAGCCTGGGACTACAACTGCCGACAGCCTAGAAGGGTAAGCATGCAGTCCAGCATCAATCCCCTGGAGACCGACATTGAGGAGGCAGCAATACTGGCAATTTTCCAATATTGCTCTGCCATGTCATGTTGGAGGAAGAGGACCTGGCTTTGGAAGATGGCCCCCAATGTCTGCCTTGGGAGAATTGTTTACCCCCTCACCCCTACACGCAAAGTAAAGCTTAAGCAAGCCAAGGCTTGCAGCACCGCTCTTCCCAGGAGCAATTGATCTCTGCAAACATCTGCGTGCAGCGACATAGCCAGGGGTTAGGCTTATGGGGCCGACCCTATAATATATACCTGCATTTTGAACCCTCTCTACCCACCCCAAGTCGTGGATATCCAAACCACCTCAGCTGCCCTGCCGCTTAAAAAGCACCAAAGTGTATAGATAACCCCTAGTTTCGCCCAAAAAGACACTTTAAAGTTGTAAAATGCTGCTTAAACCATGGTGAAAGGTTCGGCTGGACTACACCCGACAGCTGCATGGGCTAGACACTTCGAAGATGGCGAACATGGTGCCCATTGCCAGCGTACCTAGCGAGAACTTGTAAGTGTGAATATTTTTTCAAGTGACAACCCTAGATCCTGTTGGCTTCATTAAGCTGCGGTGACATTGATTGAGCTTTTAGAGCATCATTTTTGTGCCCAATCTGGCTCACTTTTTACCCACCATTCCATAAAGCGTGTGCCATCCCCTTCCTGTCCGCTTTTCTTTCCTCGAGTGTCCCTCAAACGGCACTGGTTCTTCGGAAGGAGGCGGACTGGTTCAATGTCGAACCCTAGTTGCAATAATATTTTGCGACGTCCCTAGTTTTTTCTTTATCGTATTGAGTAATCGAGCGGGAGCATGATCTTTATAAATTCAATATTTTGGCCACGGCCTGGGCTTCGGAGGCAGACAGCAACGCAGCAACAGCCGCAGCCACCTTGATCACAAGTGTGCCACTGACTCCTCGTATTCTGCCGGAGCCTCTTTTTTTACGATATTCGTTCACTTGAACTCGGTAAGAAAAGCAACATGCAACGCTTTACCGAGCCGCAGGTCAAGGGTCAGTGTGTCGCACGACGCACGACATGACGAGGATAAACTAAGCTGTAGAATTGTCTTGCTGCAATACTTGCCGATATGTGGAAAAATATTTTTTTTTAAAATGTGTAAACAGATAAAACCCCATGACAAAGCTAACTTGGCTTGCACACGGATCTTGACGGCGTCCAAGGGCTACAATTGGCACATTTTATACCTCCGAGGCTTTCTTCCTTTCCCTCACTCCAATGCGCGGTAGCATCTTTTTGATTGCTAAAGCTAGTTGCACAATCCTGATGCACCGTGGCACCACTTCCAGATATGACAATGTGAACTTCAAACGAGTAGTGCAGTTTGTGCAAAGTGGCTACATGCATGACAAATTGCAATATACAAGATTCTACAGCCACCACTAGTCAAACCAAAGCACTTTCCAGGGCTAAAAATAGCTGTCATCAACCTTCACAATGACCACTCACTCCTCTAACATTGTTTTGTTTCAGACATGTGGCAGCTGACATCAGTTAGCTTTACAGACGCACAACACCTAAGAGCTCCCCTAGTCAAGGAGAGGACTAAAGATAGAAATCCCGGAAGACTGATTTTTTTTCAGCTGCTCACCACTGTCTGGAGGACACAAGTGCAAGTTGCCCTCCAATTCAGGTAAAAGTATGATTCATTTTGTAACAAACCTTCCTCACCTTGGTGACTTCCCCCAAGATCATTGTCATATAACTTAGAACATGACAACAGCAAAGACAATCAATTTAAAAGCTTTATAACAAACTTTTTAGGGGGGTTCCCCTTGCACCACAAAAACAAGACATGTTGCCCCAAAACTTTAGTTCAAAGCAGTCAGCAGTGCTTAGAAGAGCTCGGGCCTTCTGGGAGTCCTTCAGGCTTCAAGATGATGTCGGTGACTTTGAGGAACTGCCAGTTGTAAAGGCCAATCCGATCTAGTTGGGCTCTGCTGCTTTCACCGCACACCACAGTGTCTCTGACGACACCTGCTACTGCCAGGAAGTGTTCGTCAAGGTAGCACATGCTAGTTGCTACTTTTCTTTTGACCTCCTCATCTGATTCACCGGTAGCCTTCTTTTAATGCCTCAACAAGGGTCAAGCCCTTTGACACTTGCTCAAAAGCCTCAGCGAAGCGTCTGCCACGTGCCCCCATAACAAACTACACGGCACAATGCAGAGTGGACAGATTCCGTCGCGTAAGTTCCTGGACCCCAAACTGAAAAGTCTGCGTACTTACAAAGATGAGCTTCTTTCGAACCTCCCTACGAGTACTACCAAAATATGTATTTGGAGAGTGCTCTGGGTTCTGTTGAATAGCTGCCTGCAGCAGGTAGTGGTTATTTAGCAGACCATCTGGCACTTGGTCAAGCACTTGGCTATGCTCAAACTCTAAGAGCTCGAGAGTTAGGGTCTTCAACGTCTTACTGCTCTCCAACATGTGCCAAAGCAGGTCAGCCTCTGGAGCTTCGAAGGTCCAGAAACTGATACTCAAGCTCGTAAGACAACTATTGCCTGCAATGCCCTCCACAAGAACCCTTGACAATGCTGCGGTGGCACGGAACTCGAGAGCGACATGCCTCAGGCTGCTGGTGGTCGACAGAAACAGTGCCAGAGAAGTTGCAGACTCCGTTTCGATTGGATGATCCAGTCTAATGCTAAGTTCTTGGAGGTGATGGTGTTGAAGCAGATGATGAAATGCGTCGGGCAGCAGTGGACGAGAGTCGTAGGACGCAGAGTAACGCGTCTTGGTCAAGCTTGTGGAGTTCTTCAGGCTGCTCTCAAACATCTGAGGGTCATTAATGCTAGCACTGATCTCCAATCTTCCTTCAGTCCCTGTCTCCCGCATGAGAAGGATGATGCCATGGAAATAAGCATTAAAGTATACTTGAAAGGGTGACTAGTTTAAGCGACTTGTTGCATGCCAGTGCTTCCAGAAACACACGGTAGTTGGGGACATCCATGCCACGTAGACCGAGGGTCAGCTTCTCCATCGTAGTGTTTTTGCGAACAGCCTCTGCAAAGGCAAGGAGGCACTCAACAGTGCTGCCTATGAACACCAACTCGCGAAGGCCCGTGTTACATCCTACCAGCCCAGCGAGGGCTGCTCCTTCAATTTGCCACTCCTTGTGGTCACTGTAGATCCCAACTTCTAAATACGGGAGACCTTTATGCTGTGCAACCACCTTTGCGAGCAACTACTCTGAATCCTCGTACAGTATAAACCCCTCCAGATGCAGTTCCTCCAAAGAATTGTTCTGCCTTACCGCTGTGAAGAGTGCATCTACCTCATCGTAACAATGCGACTGGCACAAGGACAGCTTTTTCAGAATATTGCTCTCTGAAACAAACTCTGTAAAGTCAACATTAGATTCATACTCGAGAACAATATCATGGGACGAAAGAACCGTAATCTTCAGTAAACGTTTTAAGGCTTGGACTAATAGCACGACATAATCTTCATGATCGGATCTTCCGAAATTCATTCCAATGGAATGTAGTGCAAGGGTATGCAGTGTTGAAATCTCCGGGAGGGCATCTCCCAGGGCACCCAATGCACTTGGGGACAGGCAGACATGACCCATATCTAGCTCCTCCAGATGTGCAAGTGTTCCAATGGCAGAGATGTTGGAGAATCCTTCTTTTTCCTGCCAGTTCCTCAGCGTCAACTTGTTCAGCCCAGAGTTGAGCCGGAGCACATCAGACAAGACGTCCTGATATTTGGGGTCTATGGTTCTGGAGAGCATCAACGTTTTGATGCAACGGTGCTCCTGAAGTAGCCAGTGTAGCAGAATCCACCCACGAATGGACGGGTACGTCTTCCACACCTACAACTGGCTGACGAAAAAGATACATTACCAAAGGAAAGAAGCCGAATTCTCCGGGCTCAACTTCTTTCAGTTCCATACTGATCAACCGCAGGAAGTCGTTGCAGACACTGAGGTACTCCACCATGCGACAGAGCTGGGCGCCATTTGCAGAGCAGGGTGCAACAAACTCGGCATTTGTTTTGTCGCTGACGGAGTTGAGGAAAAAAAAGAATCTCCTCAGCAGTCGAGACACCAGGACACTGCTGACTGACGTGAGCAGCATATCGACGTAGTATTTCGTTGTTCTTGGTGGCCGTTCTACAGGGCGATAAAGAAATTGCTTACATCAAAACTGAACGCCGGTTTGCATGGATGGGATCGGACACTGATTTCTGACCCGACATCAAGAGCACGAGGGCCAGCAAGTACGATAGGCACTTTCTAATACCCTGCACGGGCAACAAATGAAAAGTTACTTACGTTGTTTGCTCCGAAGGGCGCTTTCTCAGCTGAGGAGGCATTCTTAAAGTATTGGAAGGACTCGTAAAGTAAACCAACAGCACGTCTCGGTACAAGCGTTCAACAGATGCGTCAACTGAACCACGGATGCACGCGCGAAATCGAGGAATGAGGCAAAAAGAATGGATGAGTGAAAATCAAAAGACTCTGGTAGAATCTGGCGGTTTTGTGCGCCACTTAACGCACAGCAAAGGCGGAGTACGAAGGGGTTCGGTTTCGGCAGGATTAGCAGTGCCTCGATTATTTCGGTTATTTCCGAACATTTTGCGCAGCAAATTAAGGTTTCATAAACCAGTTGTAGTTAGGACCAGTCAGAAATTTTCGCCTGGGGTGGTCTGGCTCATTACTTGTGGCTCATTATCGCTCATTATTAGGGTGTGCATTTTCCGGTTTTAACCGAAAAGCACCGATAAACATCCGTCGGTGACGAAAATATAAAATCGGTTAAAACCGAAAAACACCGGTGGTTGGATATTTTCGCCCTGGTTAAAACCGAAAAACACCGGTCGTTGCTAGTTTCCGACCTAGCGAAACCCTTTCCCCGTAGAGGTTCGTCAAACGTGTTATCTCGTGGATCCTGCATTCTTCCAGTGTTTATACATGGCTTGCAGGTGGCGTCAGTCCGCCCTCCTTTCTGGGGGTCAAAAGCGTCTAGTGAACGCAGTGGACGCTAAGCTCTCATATACGCCTTTCCCCTATTGTGTCTCCCATGGCCCCCTTTTGTGGAAAAATTAACACAGTGGAGGGTAGGCTCTCACGTGCCTTAATTTTCCTCATTGTGTCTGCCAAGTGATGTCGGTGCAAGCCATGTATTCAGAGGTTGCTGTGGTTCCTGGAAGACACTGCCAACGTCCGTGTCGTACAAGAGCGTGCGTTTTCATAATTGCGGGTTGCGAACCGCAAGGAACATGGTGCCATGAAGGCAGCACGTTCCTTGCGTGTAGATGCAAGCATAAAAGTATGCTTGCATCTACTATAATAACCAAGTGTTAGAAATAGTTGCTTCCTAGAGAAGAAGTGTATGAACTATGTGAATAAAATTGTAACTCTGTTTCTGTGATCAATCGCTTTTTTTTCACCGATATTCACCGATTTTAGCCTCGTCGTGAGACGTTCCACCGAAATACACCGGTGTTTTGAAAATAAATAAACACCGAAAAACATCCGCCGATTTTTCTCACAAATAAACACCGGAAAGTACACACCGATCATTATCAAGAATCGCACGTGACTAAGGTTCAGCGCGCCTCGCCTAATTGTGATTGGTCAACCCATTGCACACGACCATATGGGCCGCGCCTCAAAGACTTTCAATCTCGCCGTCTTGTATTTGGCCTTCGAAAGCCATCCTTGCTCCACAGCGTTGCTCTGTATTTGTGCTGCCATGTGATCAATTAGTGCAGATTTGGAACACATGGTATAGTGCATAAGAGCAACCATACAGATTGTTTTCCCCCCTTTATTTATGACGAATCGCCGGAACAGCTGACCATTCCATTTAGCCCATTTTGCGCTCTCTGGGCGGCACCCTTTTGTTAGACCACAGCGCCCTCTCCACACATCCGGGAAGTTAAGCGGGTTAGGCGGTGTAAAACGAGAGAGAGGGCACGCGCCCGACTCCGCTAGCAGACGACAAACCGGGAGGTTGCCATTCTCCAACTTTGGGCTGTATTGGCGGGCAGTACGGAACATTGAACTCTCGCTTGTGGCTGCTGTTGTGAAGTGGTTGGCGTTCTTAGAATAGTTGTGGCTACTACAAAATCAGCCTATAGCTCTCTGTTGTTCTATTTCGCTAAATGATCAACATATCGTTTTTCTGTTACTTAAATAGCAGTTGAGTCAGCCGGCAGTACTACCCTCAACTACTGCGTGTATTGCGGCAGGAGAGCATGTTTTATTTATTATTTCAGACTTCCACACATGGTCGCTAAAGGCCTACGTACACCAGTACGAACTTTGTATAGTAAAATGGTACAGCAACCGGATTTACTTTTCGCCAAAGAAACCGGCCAATCTGACACAGTTTTCCCCATTTTTTTTATTTGCACGCAGGTAACGGCGCAATTGGACCCCATGAGTCGTTTTGTCTAGCATAGTATTACACGACAACTGGCATACCAAAAGCTGCGCATCTGCGCTTGAAAGTTCCAAAATGACGCGATTTGAAACAGAGTTTGCACGCCAGCCGGACGCTAGCTACAGCCCACTCGGCGGAGCAGACGACGTGCGGGGTGAGTGCATTTTGTTTCTGTTTTACCCTCTCTGCTATGACCCTAATGAAACACTCTATATGATGCGAAGACGCGCGACACACCTTCAAAACTTTGCCGCGGCGCCGATTCTTGATCGGTATCTAAGCGTGTGAAGGCACAGAGACACAGCATTTCGGCGCGCTAATGAAGCTTTGATCATGCCGCGAGACTGGCGAAATTTGCTTTCTACGAGTTTTGCCTTTTTCCTGCGGCACTGCGCTTTCGTAAAAGTTTCCACTTGTTTTCAACTGCAAGTCTCAACGCTTACACAGGGTCCTAAAATGTTTTTTGACGAATGACGACGAATGAGTAGAAAACGTGTCTGCAGCACGCTCTCGCCAGTTTCTGCAACGCTAGCAAAGCCACACTTCGCCTACGAGCAAGGTGGCCGTCCGGTGGTAGGTGGTTCTAGAGTAACTGTATAGGCTAGAGTAACATATACCACCTAGAGTAACATATACAGTTACTCTAGGTGGTTCGACCGGTTTGACTCCTCTAGCGGGAGTGGTCGCCTCTTTGAAGCCTCCATCTTAGATTTAGAAATGTTTAGCAAAAATATAATAAAAAAAAAAAAGGATTGGTCAAAGAAAAAAGAAAATGGCTTAATTTTTGTTAATATTACTTGAGCACGATTAGAGGCGTTGATTAGAGGTAATCTGTATTTGGTTGAATATGATGTCAGATTTAGCCAATCCAAGCTCATTTGAAAAAGATGGCGGACAGCGGTAATGCCGAGCGCGCTGAGGACCCTTTCAAAAGTCTTCTCGGCGAAATTACCGAAGACCAGTGGGAGACATATAAAGCGCTAAAAAAACACGTAAGTACACATTCGAGACTTACATCCCCGCAGGCGTCGGATTATTGCCGGTGTTGATTTGCCACGAACCGAGCGTAAAAGTCCTCGCCGTACCGTCGGCCCCTTCCGCAGCAAGGCAACTTGGTGATTGACAGCTCGTCGGAGGACTCGAGCGACGAAGGCGATGACACGGAAGACAAGCGTCTCCACGTGGGCTCTGTTGCATCCACAGAAACTCCGGTAAGGTTTTCGGCACGAGGTTGTCATTAATTCTCGTCAACTGGCATAACTCGGACCTCTCATCTCGTTCATAAATAACACACACACACACACACACACACACAAAAAAAAAAAAGACGGTACGAAAGTTGTTTTGCCTCGAGCTTTCTACCTTCTATGGTACAACGTCTCCCCCAAAAACTGTAGTGTTCTTTTCATTGCAAAAATAAACACTCCTTCTCCGCCCAAATATAGCGCTAGCAGTTCGAACCGGATGCCCAAGTTTCAAAGCTAACAGTCATCTCTTTGACGAAAATAATCCCTGGAGAAGGGGAACAAGAGGGACAAAGGACAAACATAAATCTCCAAACACAGCTAGGTGACTGGTGAGCGACTAAAAAAATCCGCCTGGTCCGGGTATCGAACCCGGGACCTCTCCGTTACAGGTGGAGCGCTCTACCAACTGAGCTAACCAGGGGTTAGACGTCAGTAGAGCAAACGGGTTTTATCAGCTGCCACCAGTCTAACACCAACAAGGGTGAAGCTTGCAAATTTAAGGTTATAATTATAACGCAATCAAATGCAAAGGTGCAAGCGAGCTGGACAAGAATGACGAAAATAATCCCTGGAGAAGGGGAACAAAGGACAAACATAAATCTCCAAACAAAGCTAGGTGACTGGTGAGCGACTGAAAAAATCCGCCTAACCCCTGGTTAGCTCAGTTGGTAGAGCGCTCCACCTGTAATGGAGAGGTCCCGGGTTCGATACCCGGACCAGGCGGATTTTTTCAGTCGCTCACCAGTCACCAAGCTGTGTTTGGAGATTTATGTTTGTCCTTTGTCCCTCTTGTTCCCCTTCTCCAGGGATTATTTTCGTCATTCTTGTCCAGCTCGCTTGCACCTTTGCATTTGATTGCATTATAATTATAACCTTAAATTTGTAAGCTTCACTCTTGTTGGTGTTAAGCTGGTGGCAGCTGATAAAACCCGTTTGCTCTACTGACGTCTAACCCCTGGTTAGCTCAGTTGGTAGAGCGCTCCACCTGTAATGGAGAGGTCCCGGGTTCGATACCCGAACCAGGCGGATTTTTTCAGTCGCTCACCAGTCACCTAGCTGTGTTTGGAGATTTATGTTTGTCCTTTGTCCCTCTTGTTCCCCTTCTCCAGGGATTATTTTCGTCATTCTTGTCCAGCTCGCTTGCACCTTTGCATTTGATTGCATTATAGTCATCTCTTTCAAAAGTAATAAGTGATTTTCTGAAAATTTCAATGGGAAAACGGGGTTCATTCTCTGTAACTTACGCCTTTCAGCTTCATGTATTCGAGGACCCCGTCAGCCGCCATTTTCCCAGTGAAAAGTAAAAAAGAATCACATAAATTTTTAACAAAGTAATCGGTTAGTTTCGAAACTTGGGCGTCTGGTCCAGACCGCTGGTGCTACATTTGGGTCGAGAACGAGCGTTCGGCGATTCATAGCTTATTTTTCCAGTGAAAAAATCCCGTGAACCTTTTTCGGGAGGGCCTTATGAGCTTCGAGCGTGCCTGTGCAGTCAATGCACAAAGGAAGGCAACGAGCATGCGCTGAATGCTGGTGAATCGAAAGAGACGTCCTGCTCTTGTCACGTCATTCACGAAAGTGGTAAACGAAACCTTGTGCATGCGTGTGTCATGTCACATCTCTTTCTATCCAGCCTTTACCACCTTCTTGGCACCCTTCGAACCTATTCATAGGGGCTGTTTGTGGCTGTGGGTGTTTCCAATGTTTCTTGCGTCTTGGTCGTCGCAGACTGCAGACAACAGCAGCGACGGATCCGAGGATGCGGACGCTTTGCAGTCGCAGTCTACACTTACCGACAAGTACCTCAACGGTGAGCGCGCCTAGACTACTTATTGTAGTCTTCAATGTTTCTGGGATATAAAATAACATATAAAACTTTTTTTTTTTTTTATTTGTAGGAGAGATCAGCTTTGCAGAGTTTACAGATCGCCTGGATGACCTCAAAGTTCCGAAAACGGTACCCGGGTCAGAGATTAGCACGCCGAAAGAGCAGACGGCGTCGGGTAAGTTACTCGTGCGTGCTACTTACTTAAAAGGGATACTTCAAAAATATTTGAAATATTCCCGTCGTGTTCAAAAATAGGTTGAATATTATCCACAATATCTGTAAATGACAATCGCACATTGATTTTTTGAGCCTGGTGGCTGTATTTTTCGTTATGAACGGCCCACTCTGGCAAGTGCTCGGAGAAAGCCCAGCGGAGACCACGTGACATCCAACGCAATCTTGACGTAGGTCGTCTCAAGACGAGTAAAGTTACGACAAGGATGACGTCGAGAGGATGGCTTAGTCGTTCCCGCCACCGAAGCGGCTGCTTTTGTATGAATTTTGAGTGACGGGTTAATCTTCTATAATCTTGTAGGGGGACAATAGGGACTTCTGCGACACACAAAAGGGATTCTCGGGAAGAGGGGAGTTCCACCTTCCCCTCTTTTTTCGTCATGGCCGGAGGCGAGACAACCTCCGTCACTAGCTGTCAAGGTTCCTAGACGAGCATTAGAAATGAGGCTTTAGCGACATCCACCAGGTGCTCTTTGCTAATCGTTTAATTTGTTTTAAAATTCCATTTCGAGACTTTTTTAACAAGATATTGGTATGTTCGATGTGATACTGCTCCTTTGAACACATATAGACCAAAAAATGAGCGGCGACATTTCGTTGTAGTATCCCTTTAATTGCTTTTTTGATTTGGAATGTGAGTCATGTAGGGTGATGGTCCCTCAGGTTGGAATATACAGGACCGTTTAACCCTTTGAGTGCCGAGTTTTTTTTTTCACTCGTGTCGAACACAAATTTCTTTCCAGTACAAAAAAAGTACCATGTTTTACAGAGCACTATATTTATTTACCAAAGACGTACTGATCTATGGGCTCAAAGTGATTAATATCTGCATGCCTCCAACCTCGAATATTTTCTCGAAGTATACTTTTCAAGACACAGTACTATGCAATGGGGTACCCCCCCCTGTCTTGCTCCCTGGGGTCACTCTTTCTAAGTGACCTCAACTGACATTTTTTTAAATTTTGAACTGGGACTTTCTTATTTAGTTTATTACTAATTTCTAGATCTCAATGTGTTTGCCATAAAGTGTGAGGTTTAGTGCCAAGGATTTACCTTTCTGGAGAAACGAAGGAGCCAACTGAGTCTGAGTTCCCTTAAACATAACTGTTCACATGCCGTCAACGGGAGTTATTATGAGACAAAACATGACTCTACATGTAAAAATAAAACCGACCACCCAGTTGGCAGAAGTGGGGAGCGAGTCGAAACTGAAACCTGCACAGCAGTGTGCCTGAGTATACTTGGGCATGGCATTTCAAAGGGTTAAAAAGAAGGAGCAGATTTGAAACTTTTTATTTCAAACTTTATTTCAAGGAACAAAAACACATTTCATACATCACTGTATAGAGGAAGATTCAAAGAAAGGGTGTTTGTCCCACCTGCACCTGGGGGCTACTCAAGATCTGAAACATTGAATTGTTGAAGCTGTGTATTCAGTAGTGATGGGCCAAACTTTTGCTGAATCGAAAATTCAACACCGAATCTCGGCAAAGCCGAAGTTTTGCCAAACTTTTTATAAGATTCGGCAAAAATACATTGTTGGCCATGCCTAAAAGCTAATATTTCAATTTTCCGAGCAAAAAAAAAAAGTTTTTTTTAATGCATATTGACAGTTATACTAAATAAGATGATATTCTACAAGATAATTGTATCATTGTTTTTTTTCGTGTGTTTACTGGCAATTTTACAGTGACCTTTTTCAGACGTGGTGTGACAGTGAGGTTGGGTAGTAGCGGGCACAGTCACGATACGCGAGTTTCGGTTTTGAGGCCTCATCAGCGCAAGCCTGCAAGTGCGTACACTGTTAAAATAAAGATGATAACACTGTGTCCTTACATTCTCTGCTAGTCACTGTTTCATGCAGCAAAAATAAATGAAACGGCTGCTGAGCCTTCACCAGAAGAGATAAATATATTTTTGTAAATATGCATGTTTTTCGATTTGAGTCATTTGACACCAGCTTTGCATGAAAGTGCGCATTTAATTTTTGCAACGTCTCCCTTTTAACTCTTAAAATGCCGGTTTCTGATGTTAGGACACACCCAGACGTTTAGGAAGATGGGAAGAGTTGGGAATGTCAGATGTGCAACGTCGAGCATGATATTTCCTAAAGGCCTAGATAGAGAAAGAATGTTATAAAATGAATTTACAACGAAGAAAAAAATTTTTAGAGCTATATTTTTCTCGCACAATGAATTTATAGTTGGCGCCCGCGGGAGCCGCTGCGGGTCACGTGGTAGACCTGTGCGCCGTTGTGCGGTGCCGTTCAAAGTCATGCCGCCGCCGCCGCACGCTGAGTGTGGTGAGCCACCGTTTCAACGCGTTTCTCCATGCCGCCGCTGTTGCTCAAGTTTGTCTTTTCCGCGGCGCTGCCGCCCATTTGACCGGTGCACAGGTCTATCACGTCAGCTTGCACTTTTTCAGGAGCTTCCTTTGGCCTCTAAAAGTTACTTATTAATAAAACATATAAAATAGCGCAAAAAGACAAGGACAAGAAGTATAGAAGACAGGCGCTTCTTGTCCTTGTCGTTGTCTTTTTTGCGCTATTTTATATGTTTTACTAAGATGAATTAACTAACCCAACAACATACCCTAGCAAGTTACTTATTAATCTTTGTTTTTTGTTGCACTTGAAACAAAGATGAACAAGTAACTTTTAGAGACCATAGGAAGCTTCCGAAAGAGCGCAAGTACCACGTGACAAGTAGTGGCCAGTTTTCCGCGGCACCCTGCAGGCGCCAACTACAGATTCGTATAGCGCCATAAATATAGCTCTAAAAATTTTACTTTGTTGTAAATTCGTTTTATGACTTCCTTTTCGCAACCAGGCTTTTTTAAAAAAAATGTATTTTTCCTTTGCATGTGTCCTTTAAGAAATTGGGAACAGCGCGCGAAAAGACGAAGACAACGAGAGTAGAGCACAGGACGAACGCCGACTATCAACTGAAGTTTTATTAAAAACGGCTCAAACAAGAAAACACCACAAAGCCAACCAACGCCGTAACAACCAATGGCGTGTTGGTCACCAGGCATCTATAAATCTACATCTTATTTGTGTAGATCAATCGAAGGCTGGCTGACACAGTGCCTCCAGCACCTCTCTTTGTACTTTTGTACAACCCCTGCCGATGATTATGGTATCTGTGAAGACGGGGTGACACAGACAGTCTCTGCAGTGTACATACAAGTGACCCTCCGGTCATTGACCGTAAAGAAAAGGCATGTTCATGGATTCTCTCATTGACACAGTGTCCCGATTGCTCTATATAAACCCGGCCGCTTGACGCACAAAGGCTGACAAACACGTGATTACCATGTCGCCTACTCTGCACCTCGCCATAACCACTGCTAGTACTACACTATACAATGATAACCGCATGACCGCCCGGCATCCATTTGCAATCCATGACCCCGTCGCGTTCTTGCGCGTGCGCATACTTTTGCCGATTCTTTGTCGAACTTTCCTTCAAAAGTTCGGCATGTGCCAAACTTTGCCGAATCTGAAGTTCGACAGATTTGGTCGATCACTAGTATTCAGTAGCTATGGGTCCGTTGAGTCATGTGTGGCAAAAGTTGGACTACCGTTTTGATGTTTGCCGCACAACTCGAGATGCTCATGTCGAAGGCAAAGAACCTCAAGGACCATAAAACTAACTTTGAACCTTTCTCTGCCCAGTGATGATCTGAAAAATTGTTTCTGTCATTTACTGATTGCTTGAAACTAAAAATTTAAAATTTGTTCCTTTTTTTAATGACCCTGTAAAAATAGATTATTGATGCATTGCATAGAAGTCTAGTTGCAGTGCCATTAGGCACATACTTTAGACACATAAAGAATAGCAAATTATTGTCCTATTTCGAAAAATCCAGTGTCTGCGACATACGTTTACGAAGCAAAAGGAGAGGAACTAATTCGAAGCAAAGCTGCTCATGAATTATAGTCTGCTTACACGTTTCGACTTTAGTTTAGATGCAGCCGAAGCTACGAGCTGATGTAATCAATCGGACAGCGTCAAAAGTGCAGCATCATGGTGTTTGTCATGTTTCTGTACATACTCTACCAACGTTGAACCTATCATAAACAAAAAAGACCTATAGTCGCTTATAAGTCAAGAAGGTAGAAGAAGCTCCTCCCACAAGCGTGATGCGCCCGTTTCAAATCTCTCCGCAGTCGAAAGAAGCGTTCATTGGAAACGCTCCTTTTTCCGCTTCAATGAATTCCAACTTGTCTCCGATCCCACTTTTTAACTCTTTTGTTACCGCGGAAAAATGACCGATTTTCAGTGCTTTCAGAAAATATTTTTTTTCTCTGGAACTACTGGACACATTAGACATTGCTATTTATCAAACTGTAGGTTATTAGCTGGGCATTTTAATTAAATAAACGGCAGTGTTATGTATGCAAACAGTTAAGAGAATTTATTTGTCAAATGAACAAAAAGTTGACAAGAAAAGCACAAGCAAAGGACAAATGAGTGGCTATACTGAGCCAGAAAATTATTTTCACAATTTTGAAATATACAAACTGTTGCAAGTGGCCCTAGCCATCATTTCACTATCTTTCAGTCCTGTACGGCACGTTTTGTATTTTTCATGGCCAGCCAAGTTAGTGGTCCCGATGGCTGTGCCACTCACAAAAACAATCGCGCGAAGGCAGGAAGCAAGGATAAACTTCGCATGTGGAGTAGAAGGCGTTTGTTTTTGATTGTGATTTCGTCTTTTGATAGCAGAGCTTGCAGTTTCTTCTCTCCATTATTTTTGGTTGGCGGTGAGCAGGGATCTGGGGTGAGAATGGAATATGGCCTTGGTGCTCGTTCATCATACCCAAAGATCTGCTGAATTACCTCTTCGCTAAGTGCCAGCTGGTCAGAGTAGGCACTTCTAGAAAGTTCAGGGACGTTTAGGTTCTCTTTTCGGTGTTCTTGGAAGATATGAAGCTATTTACGCATGCAATGTCCACACAACGAAAAAACAGTGTCTTCCACCAACGCACGCATTGCAGAGAAACGCTTTCTTGGCATAATTTTTGGTGCGAGATGGCCTCTGAATATTCCTGCTGTTTTTCAGTATAAGTGCAGTCGCAGAACTTCAGCCATCCCGATGTAGATGATAATCCCAATAAATTTCAGCATCTCCAGCGGAGTGACATTCCTCCAGGAGCTGTCATGTCGAGCGTATGTCTGCCGGTTCAAAATATGCATCCAGTCATATTTGTTTGTGTTCTCAGAGAAAGTCCTTACCACCTAGGCAGTGAAAAATAAAAGAAAAAAAATCCAGTGCTCTTGAGAACCGCCGCGAGTCGCTCCGCAGTACTGCGCCGACATGGACACCGGGCTGTCTCTTGGGGTGAAAGCTGGATACAGCGCGATGCATTCGGAAAAATATCCTTGCCACACGCTGTCGATACTCTAAACATGCAAAAAATAACACTGTTGTCAATTATAAAGCCCGTGTTTGTATAACTGCCACGTGCAAGCTAAAACGAAATGCACCTGCGAGCTCCTATTGACATTCCAGGACATTGGGCTGGAGAGTCGCTATCAGAACAAAAATCTGACGGCCCCACATTGTTACTCGAGTCATCACTGCTGCTTGAGTCGTAAAAATCAGCAGCAGAAGCGGCCGAACTGCTTGCTACAGCCTTCCGCTTATGCGGTGCGAGCGGCAACCGCGATGCCTTGGCTCCCGACTACGCTGTTACTTTCGGTTACAGTTTCGTTTTTTACAGCGCCGCCTCACGTCAGAAGATGGAAAACCAAACCGAAACTGATAGAGTAGATGTCTATAAGCAAACTAGGTGGCGCTGCCTGTCTCTCATGCGCCAATTTGTATTTTTCCCGACGCTTTGAAAGTCATCGTAACTCCGTGTCCGATTTCCTATGGCGCGGTACTAAAAGAGTTAAGAAAGCGACCTTTGTAATTATTCGAGAGGGAACCGAGCCCCTGAAAGCAGCCTTTGTATCCATCGGAGGGGGAACTAATCCCCGAAAGTCGTATTTGTTTCCATCGGGGGGGGGGGGGGGGGGGGGGGGGCGGGGGCGGGGGCGGCGGGCGGCGGCGGGCGGGCGGGGGGGCGGGCGGCGGCGGGCGGGCGGACTCTAGTCTCCCTCTCGTGGCTTCCACAATGCTAAGTCAAAGTCGAAAGATAAAGCAAATATGTACAAAAGGCAAGACTCTTCTCGCGCGTTGGCCGCAACGTCACCGAAACGATGGGACGCTATTGGATACGGAGGTGGCGGAGGGATATATGATTCCCTTTGAGGGGCATTTGCCGCTACCTTCTTAACCTGTAACCGACTATAGCGACTTGCACTTTTGACACTGTTTGATTGGTCCCTTTAGCTCGTAGCGTCGGCCGTGCCTGCACATAAGCTGAAACTAAGTAGAGTGTTCTATTATCACTGAACCAGTCATAAACCCGGTCGTTTTGGGCGAGAAAAAAAGGTTTTCTCCCGAAAGACTGAAGTCACTAATCACTTCACCTAACCACTAATTTGTGAAGTTACTAATTACTTTGTGAGCTAATTGAATCAAAATCGCAGAGGAGAGCGACGATCCCTTCAAGGAGCTCGCTCCCACCACTAGCAGACGGGGTCGCAGGAAAGGCAAGGTGAGTTGCTTTATTTGCTTTATTCAATGATTTATTGAATTGCAACGAAACCCTCGATTGAATTTCAAGCTAGGTTTAGTACACTATTTCTAATTTGTCCAAATAGAACTGAATGTGAGTTTAGCCAGCAGAATGTGATAATACTTTGTCTGCACTCCTTTTACATCTGTAAAAGAGTACTGGCTAGCTGACACGAAATTTGCATCTCATGTGCATATCCAAGTGGGCAACAAACTGGGAATGAACGTGGGAATGCTCACACATGAATGAGAGAAATACATAGAAGGGCGAAACAAACAGCACAGCTCTCAACTTCCTGCAAAGACATATTTGTAGCTGATGAAGGCTGCATCATCTGTTCAGTTGTTTTTTTTTATTTTCTCTTTTGTCCATGTTTAGTTGTTTACCAACACAAAACTTTTTGTATTGAGAGGTGCCGCAATCTTGAATTCAAGTTGTGAAGGCGGTGTTGTGCATTTTTCGGGTCGGTCCGTTGTCCCACAAACCTAACCGGTCAATGTTTTCGTCTTCTAGCGGCCGATGCAGCGCCCGAGCCGCCTGCCAAAAGACCTGCAGGGGCTGATGGGTGAAGCAAACCTGTGCTTTGCACGCGGAGACCATGAGGATGCCATCAAGATGTGCATGGAAGTCATTCGCCTTGGTGAGTGGTGCTGGCTCTTGGACGTTGAGATGGTGGAAGAGCTAGATATCGCCACGCATCTTTTCATTTAGAGATGATTATTTGTAAACAGGGTCTGGCTTTTTCAGTTGGTCATCAATTCTGATCACTCAATCAACTGACGTGACCAGAAGCCATAACCAAGAATATTAGGATAATAATTTCTTGAGTGCTATATAGAGGAAGGGAGGAGATTTGTAAAATAATAAACTAGCTTGTGCTTTTAGAAAAGTTGTTTTTCACGTCCTTTTTTTTTTTTTTATTCAAAACTTGACATTATGAAACTCACATGTTCAGAGTGGAAGGTTGTCTTTTTCTTGTCTTCTATCCTATGCACATTGCAATGTTGCAGGGACAGATGTAATTTTGTTTTCTGTGGTCTTCACTATTTTGTCTTTAGGGCCCCCATTCACTAGAGTCATGGCCACCTCTGAGCTGATGCCATCAGCCAAATAATCAATCAGTCGGGTATCCTACTAACCAGTTATATAATTGGTTAGTATGACGGAGTTAGTACAAACAAACGTTAATTCCTTTATACTCTACCTCAAAAAGACTGGGAGAGATAGGAAAAAGGGGGAAATTTTGTGTCATCAGCCATACAAAGACCCCTCCTTGACACTTGCGAATGTCGAGTAGACCAAGCCAAACATTAGCCGATGCCAACCAAGCCAAGTGTATGTCGGCCTGACCATAATTTTTTTGACAAGATAGACTCGACCGTTAACCGTGCATTTGTTGGCATTGACCCGACCAGGCCATGTATCTGCCGACACGCCAGCCCCATCGAGCCGATTGTTTCCCGGCCTCAGCCCTACAGAGCCTAACGTGTGCCAGCATCAGTTTGACCAAGTCGGGCCAACATCGGTCCAACGAAGCTGAACATTTACCGACTGAGTCGAGTAATTTTATTGTTTTCCAGCCTCGTCGCCACCAAGCCGGACTGTTTTCTGATGTCGTCCCGACCCCCAACCCCTCACCCCTTTCCCACATCCCAGTGCCCCGTGCCCCGGAGCCCTTCCAGACGCTGGGCATGCTATACGAGGAGATGGGCGACCCGGCCAAAGCCCTGCAATTCTCCCTGATCGGGGCCCACCTGAGCCCGGACGACGCGGACGAATGGGCGCGCCTCGGAGAGCTAAGCCTGGAGCAGGGTGACGTGCGCCAGGCGACGACCTGCTACGCCCGGGCGGTGCGGGCGGACCCCTCGAACCTGGACCTGCGCCTCGAGCTGTGCACCCTCTACGAGCAGGCTGGGGAGCAGAGAAAGGCCCTCGACTGCTGCTCCTCTCTCGTGCAGCAGATGGGGCCCTCTCAGGGGGCACAGTGCCTGCAGCTGTCCAGAGAGCTTGCCAAGGTGGGTGCAGTAATGTAACATATGTGGGGGCAACGGTCTTTAGAACGGCCGAGCGCTCAAGTCATGGCTGATGTTAAAGGTGGCTCAGCGCCCGAGAGAGCGGCACGGCTCCTGTAGCTAACCGCACAACGCCGACCCAGACGGGAACCGGCAAGAGCTGCGAAAGGCCGAGCCGGGACGAAACAAAGAGGCGATTGATTTGGACAAGTTCCGAGGCGAACAACCGAGCGATGTGCTGCTCCTTTTATTCTCGGATAACGTCGCATACGAGCTTCGTGGACACGTTTTATGTGTACATTCAAATAGTGGTGCCATTTCGTCAAGTTTGATATATAGATTACTATAGTGGAGGCCCCTGTTCGCACGTGACGGACTAGTTGCGCTTTGCCTACTGCGCGTCGGAGTCGCCGAAGGTTCCTGGGTAGCGTAACTACGATGCCCGTGTCTCCGACTGGTGTGTTTAGCATTCCATCCCACCCATACATAAAATGCGGTCCCGAGGTAGCAGCAAACGACGTCGCAAATGCCGGAGTGTCGTGCCGTCCATCATTGTGATCCCGGCAATTTGGCACAGAGGTTTTGGAAAGAAGCGCGAGAGAATGCGAGCGTTGCTGTCGCCGCAAGGTTCCTGCTCCCAGCCGCTGAAGTTTTTGTGGACCGTCGAGCCGGAGAATGACCCGTGGTGGAACGGGCGTCTGCTATGTCCACTACTGCTGCCGTGACCTCGCCAAGATTGTGACCAGCGATGACGCGACGCTTGCACGGCGTCGTTTCGGGTCACGGTAAACATACCCGTCGGAGCTGCAGTTCGGACAATGTAGTGGAACTCTCGAGCTTCGTTTTGAAACCGCAGTGCAGCGCCAAAAGCCGAAGAATACAAAATGGTTGCCCCGCATAGTCGACTCCAGGTGGGCAAATATGGGCATGGCGTCTTACCGGCGGACGAAGAGGCCAATATTCTTATAGTGTGGACTGTGTTGGGAGCCGCCTGATGTGGAAAGTCCTGGCAAACACCGACACGCCTAACTTCCCTAGTTTTCGGAGCTCCTACACAAACAATACACGCATGTTTCGCAGTTCATGTTCCCAGCTTCGTGATGGCTGATATCATGCAACATTTTGGGAACATTCAGAGGCTCTGTTGCACATGCTCCAATATGTATTCTACTGAACCAGAGCATCCCGTGTAAACATTGATAGCTATGGCACGGGTGACGACCACTTACCCCTGTTATGTCTTCTTGCCGGTGCTTCGACTGCCGTACCTTTTATGTGAGATTGGGTTGTGTTACGTAGGCCAACACAGTCTGTTTCAACACGTTTATTGCCAGACAGCATCTGCTGTTCCTACAGTTCGCGTAGCTCTTATATAAATAAAAACGAGTAAAAGATTACCCGGCGGCGCTGCTTATCACGGCAGGCGATAACGTGCGCTCCGCACTGCTGATACATGACAAGGCCAGCGTAGAATACAAAATTGCTGATACAACAGGTTGTGGGGCCTTCATCTTATCAATGCCATAGTGCAGCGTGTAGAGTGCTGCAGAGTCACGATGGTATACCACAGCAAACTTGGTGAAGTGTGCAAATCGAAGCACTGCCTGAGGCTCAATTCAAAACTTGAACCTGTCCTATCGTGCCGCCAGACAAAAGATAAAACCTACTTCCGTAGTTTTCCGCCGAAAGTGTCACTTGGGACTGAGACCATTGCACATTGTTTTGTTTGATGAACGTCTATCTTCTGTTTGGAAGGGTTTTTAATTGAGCGAAAAGGCAAATCACTTTGTGATACCGGTGGTGGCTTATTCTTTCTTTTCCCATCTCTCTGTCTCTCTAGGTTCATCATCAGAGGGGCAACGTGGCGGCAGCCATCAACGTGCTCCAGAGCGCACTCACCAAGTGTCCCTCCGACATTGCTTCCGAAGGTGAGCCATCTTGGATATTTTTGGAACAGAACTCATCATCAAGGAGATGCTTGGAACAGAACTCATCACTTACCAATCTCTTGATGTTGAAGTTTACTGTGCTGGCACTTGGTCCTTGCTCAAATCGTGCACATGCTCGTTGTGGAGGATGATGGACCTCTAGAGTGCGCTTCAATAAGGCTTCTCAACGCTTCAATGCATCGTAGGCAAACTCAATTTTAGCCTTTTGAAAACGGACAGTACAACTCTCGCTCCCGTGGCAAATTTCGGCATGCAGTGCCGTGACACTGAAAGTGTATAGACCGACACGCTGTTTACAAACTAGCCCGCGTTTGCCCACACAAGGTGTGGGCACTGCGCATGCCGAGAAACCGAATTCGAGTGAACTGAGGCGTCTGCGCATGCGCAGTGCCGTCGACAGCGCCACTGCAGCTGCGTGACGTCAGGGACGCATGTTGGTCTATAGGTTTGCTGTGCAGGTTATGTTATAATGATGTTTCTTATAATTAGTATTACGCTTAGGCTGTAACTCCAACGAAAGCAAGCATCAGTCCAGACTGCCAGCTCTTTTGTTTCAAGAATTTGAAATTCTCACGGGTGTTGCGGGTCTGTTGGCATCGAGCTCGATACTTGATACTGTAGAATGGTTTGGAAGTGACGGGTGACTACTTTAGTAGTCTGTGTGCCTCACAGTGGAAAAGCTTTTAGCAAGTGTCCAGTGCGCTGGGGTCCACTTAAAAAAAGGTTGAGCCCTGCTCTCGGAGCACAGACGGCGACGAAACAGCGGAACCTCGCAACGGTCTCACGCGTGCCTCGCAAGGAATGCTCTTCTACCTTCAATGCTCTCTGAAGTAGGATGGCCTAGATTTGTCAGCCCAAGTATTTAAGTCAGAAATGTTTCGTTGTACTGGCGGAAGCCAGCATCAGTCCTAGCGTGCATGCATTTGGTGTAGGAGCTCAGGTCTCTGTGTACTTGCAGACGTGAACATGTTGTTGGAGCTCCAACTCGGCGAGAAGCTTTACGTCGACGCCTTGATGGTGAGTCCTATCCCCAGCAGTTCTGGGCGGGGCAGAGGCGAGCGATGGGTTCGAGGAACGTCCTTCCGAGAAGCTTTGATCAAATGACAGCCAATGTGTAGCATCAGGGTTTTGTTTGCGTAAAAAAAGGTTGCGATTTCTTGGTAATTTAATCATTATTTTCTAAGTGCGGCATTGTGTCCGATAATTTCTCCCAATTGCCAGAATCAATAGTGGAAGTGCAGGTTTTTGTTTGTTCATGGTCCCCCAACCTCTCATACTCATGCAGTGAATGAAGTTCAAGCATCCACACTAGCGATATCGACCACTGGCAAGGCTAGCAGCACAAGCTCTTGGCTTTGAAAGCTGTCCAGTGTACAAGCTTCTGTAGACCCTCATTAATTCAAACTCTGGGAAGCTTCAGGTTTGGTTTCAATTATCGAAAGTTAAAATTATTATAAAATCATCTAAATACGATGCAAGATGAAATATCATTTGTTATATGGACGGCTCTAGATACAAAGCAGGTATTTGATGATTTCCTCTACATAGACAGGAAGCATTGGTGAAACATATGAGATAACTTTATTCATCCCTCAAAAATGTTGCTTATCGTGGACTGTTTAGACAGCAAAACAGCAAAGTTTAGACAGCAGAACAAAACAAAGTTTGTTAATCTAGCAGAGGAGTTGTCTGTCATGGACTATTAGCCCTGATGAGCGTGCTTCTTACCGAGCACTGGTGCACTGGAGGAGCAACACTCGCGGAAGCGAGCTCTGTTGTTGCTTCTCCGCAGTGCACCGGTGCTCGGTAAAATGTGCGTTCAAAGGGGCTGCAAGAACAAAAGGTGTGAATTACATGAAAACACCGTTAGAATTAAGCGGCTCATGTGTACGTTGAAAACATAGCTGGATAACTAAAATTTTGACCTTCGTTTGAATTAACTAGAAGTATGCAATATCAGAGTTTGAATTATTGCGAGCCTACTGCACGCTTCATCACCACCTTCCATGGCTTTGGTCTGGTGCCCGTAGCATCCCGCTTGCTGGAAGTGAGCATTGAAGGGAGCACGGTTCCACCCTTTGCCGCGGCACACGGGATGGCCGAATCTGGCGGTCAATGGCATCTTTGAACGAGCTAGTACCGTATTTACTTGCATAATAAACGCAGTCGCATAATGAACACACTTTTAATTTTCGGCTCTGCGAGCCTTGAAGTGCGTCCAACTTAGCTAGTTGGCTAGCCACCAAGCCCACCAATTTTCTTTTGCCGCCAAGCAGCCAGGCCAAGTCAAGCCAAGCCACGCCGCTCTCGTAATGGCTGCAGGTGCGTGGTTGCGGAAGTGATCAACAGTGAAACTGAGCAGCGCGCATGCCTAGCGAAGCTGGGGTCGAGGAATAGCTCAGCCCCGGACATGCTTCGTCCATCGGATACATTGATGTCAACAAACACGCTGTCGTCTGCGATCCGCTTTCGAACAGTAATATCATAAAAAGGTGGTTAGGCCTAAGAACGGTCGCGTCACTCTCCCTGCTGAGTGAGCTTCGTAAAGTGCTTTTTCTTCGGCAAAAGGCACGCCAAAAGCGCCCTAAGAAAAGGTTTGCAATTTATAAAGCATGAGTACTGTGGCGCGCCCACGACCAGCCATGGGCACGCCTTCGTCGGTGTGGACATGTCACAGTACCCTGTCATGTTATATTGGCACCTAAGGTGACATTTGCGCAAAGTGAGTAAATGCAAAAATTTTACCCCCACGTAATGAATGCACCCCACAAATATGTGTAAATTTTTCGGGGAAAACAAAGTGTGTTCATTGTGCAAGTAAATACGTTACTACCGACATTTATTTCCCTAGTAACTAGAAGCAACGTATCAATTTGTTTTAGAATTTGCCGTGTTCTGCCTAGCCTGCTTTTCGTGTGGTCTTGCGACTGAGTCCTGTATTTAGCCTCTTACTGTCCTGTGGTCTGCTAGCCTTATCCCCTTAATGTATTCTTATATACTATTTGTATTCCGATTACCGTCTCGTTCCCAGGTGCTGCACACCCACTGTGGCGTCCGCCTGCTTCCTTTGGAAGCGGACAAAGAGTTTTCCTCCGCCATTTCTTTGGAGACGGGAGGTGTGAAACGCTTTGAAAGGTACATCCATCTTTGTTGTTCCGGGTGAAAATCGCCCCTCATTTCACACTGTTTGCAACTGTATAGTTTTTCCTTCCTACAAATTTCTGCAAACTATGTCAAAATCCTTTTGAAACCTGCAACTTTTCTCTTTTTTTCTTATATATAATAAGAAATGGGCTTTAGGCAAGAACTCTGTGATCGATTCAAGGAGAAGCAGATCTTTTGAAAGGAAACAAACATCTCTCATCATCACGGACAATGTACAGATTGGCTCTAACTCCATACGCTCGTTGATTAGTGCCGGCACCTAGTATAAGCTCTGCAAATTGAGAAATCTCTTATGCAACAACGCATACTGGGTTTTCAAACTCGGCAAACAGAGGTCTTTCGTCTTATTATGTTGCTCACAGAACGACAACAAGACACACCTCTGGGGTTTTTCACACTTTGATCTCGAGGAGTGCCTGCCTTCCTAGACTTGCAGCCGTGGAACTCCCTCTGGTTTCGGCACGGTGGCAAAATGAGCGGTTCAAAAGCCCAGTGGTCTCGTGAACACCGATGCACTCGCCAGGGAGCGTGGGCGTCAAGGACGATCTGCAAGCATAGTCACCGGCGCGTTTTTTCCTCGTGTGACGGCCGTGCCACATTGGTTACGCTAAAATTGGCCGCAAACGCGCTCCAAACGCACGCATGTATGAAACAAACATGCTCGAGGAGGGTCCGCAGGTACTTTTGCCATTCTGTCTGCTGCAAATATTCTATCTTACGACGCACGAACGGTGCGACTGCGGCTTTATGGATCCTGCTCGTGACGGCACGACTAAAGTTGTTGAATGCTGACGACGAGCTCAGTGGTGTATGTGGCAAGTTGGCGAGAGCTCGAAGCCATCGTTTTCATAGAACCGACACCGTCAAAGTTGACAGTCTGACGTTATTCCTATCTCTGTCGGCGAGGCTTGGTGTATGTTTTAGTAGGACTTCGATCCTACTGAAAAGTTTTGGTGCCCGTTTGGCCAATTGTGGCGTGGCACAGCGATGCTTTTGCCCTTTAGTTCTGGGGCTGCTTCCGTCTGAAAAAAAAAAATTGTAACCGCCCCCCACCCTCCCTTTCCAGAAAAATGGGGATTGAGGTTCTGTGGAGCCCATGCTAAGGAGTGTTTGGTACATTTCTGTATCAATAAACGGCTGCATCAAATAATAGCTTCGATCTTCTAAATGAGTTTTTAAAATTAGAATATAGAGGTTGTCTGAAATGCCGAGGCTGACAGCGACGCAGACGACAGAGTCGAGTGGCGGGGCACGTTTGGTGCACATATTGATAGATGGCGTCAGGAGCAGCGTTGTAAAATGTAGCCGACCAGCAAAAGAGAGCAGATGATGCGCAGAAGTCCGTCGGCAGCAGGAGCGTCGTCATTATACAACCACGCTTTCTTTTATTTTTGTTACTTTCAGTTCTGCTATCATTGTCCGCATTTATTTTTAAACCAAAGGTATGTTACAAAAATATTATGTTCATTTTAACAGACCACAGTCGTTGCGAAGCAGTCCAGATATTTTTTTTAAAGGAAGCCGAACCAAGGAGGTAGCGTCATCTATCATTACGTGCACCCTGCCACTCGACTCGGTCGTCTGCTTCGCCGTCCGCCATTGATCCTGGCAATTCTTTTTACCCTACTTTTTTTTTTTACAGAAAAGGAGCTACACCTTGTAATTTTACAAGGTAAAACCCACCTCTGAACTACGCCTTTGACAAAAAGTTTAGATTGCTCAGTGCAGACACCAATTTTCACGGCCCATTTTAGATCAAACCTTGGCATTTCAGACACCCTATGTACTTTACTCGGGAGTGATGGCGACCGAGAAAATTGGGAGCTCTGGCAACCCCTGAGGCTGCTCTGTTGAACCCCTGAGGGTGCTCTATAGATCCCCAATCTTTTAGGAACCCATCTCGAGAACCCATGCATTAACCCTACCTTTGGTAATGCTAACAGCTTCTGCCAGCCTGGCACGAACCTCGCTGGACAGAGCAAGTAGGGACATACTTTGTTGCGTGGTTCCGACGGTGTCTCCTTCCTGCCTTCCCCTTAGCTGCGAGGTGCCCAACGTGCTTCCGGTCGACCTGCGAGTCAAGCTCGTGCTCAGCCTCATTCACCTCGACGGTCAGCATCTGGTGCTGGTGAGTGCAGTGTGTCGGCACATTCCTTTTTTTTTTCTTGGTACGTTAGTTTTCAGCTCGCAGGAAAACGACACAAATGTCGGCACTGGGGTCAATAAATAAATGAAAATGATAGCCAACTGTAAACTTGCGTTTAACACAGTCAGCACCAACAACTGAAGGCGGGTTCACCGAGTCTGACTTGAAATCAGACGCACAGTGCGTGTGCACTAGAGCACTACAAGGGCCCATCTTTCGAGGCCTGATCCGGCCCGCCGACTCTCAACCTTACCCCGACGGCATGCCCACCCGATCCGGCTCAAGTCCGGCCCGAGAACAGTGTGTGCTACCGAACCCTGGTTGAGTGCACGGACCCGGGTCCGTGCAGAGCTCTATACTCCATTCCAGCTTCAGTCCGAGCGCAGTGGACGCCACGAGCTATCCCAGCCGATCCAGCGCCGGGAGAAAATCGCGTGACCTGTTGGTTGGGCAGAGCGACGCAGGGAGCTCAAGGTCACATGACACTCTCTTCACGCTGGATTGGCTGGGATGGCTCCTAGCGTCCGCTGCGCTCGGACTGAAGGTGAAACGGAGCATAGTGTGCATGCCTGATTCTACCTCTTGCACCCTTCCCCGCCCCGTTGCCAGGCGCCTTTGCCTTTAAATTTCTACACACAGAAATTCAAATGTTGAAATGTGTCGTCCAGCTGGCAACTTTTGGGAAACATTTTGAAAGGACATTACGGCGCTTGTTTCTCCCCCTGTCAGCACCCTTCGCATGTACTAACTCGGTTATGGGTTCGTATGAGTAGAGGGTGCCGACGGGCTTCTCGAAAGTTAATTTTAGTGCTCATATTTGTCCCAGTTAGCACCCCTCGCTTGTGGTGACTCGGTTGTGTGTAGCCACTCAATTTGTGATTCCGATGCAGGGCCTTGTGGAGCAGCTGAGTACCGAAGATCCTGAAGAGGTGGGGGACCTGATGCTGGACGTGGCCGAAGCGTTCCTGGAGAAAGCATCTCCTGGTCGAGCCCTGCCCCTGCTCGCTCAGCTCGTGGAGAGCAAGAACTACAGCCTGGTGAGCGGCGACCGGAGTCAGACCGAAATAAATTACCGACGTCGGTTTACGGAGACTAAATACGAGCCCTGCCAAGGTACATACACTGATGGGAAACTGCGATTCACTTTTAAACCGATATTAAGAATGCCACCACCAGCTTCTCGGCGGGCATTCGGCGGGTTGGCTGTTTGTTGAGCGACCGTGTGCCCTGGTGTCATCTTTGTTTTCGAGGAGGTTTCTCGTTCGTACTGCCACTTGTTTTGCCGTAAATTTCTGCTGGGTTTTCGGCCTTTTCATTGGACGTTTGCTGCTTGTTGTGTTATGATTTAGTGGCAGTAGTTTGTAAGTTCTCCTCGGCGACGCGTTCCGAACGCCATACCAGAACCGAAGCCTTGTTGCGCAGCCGCCGCGTCTCCAGAGACGGTGACGGCGGGTGTGCATTGCAGGCCGCCGTGTGGCTGCGCTACGCCGAGTGCCTCCAGCAGCTGGGACGCTTCGAGGAGGCGACGTCGGTGTACCGGCGCGTCTGCCGCATGGCCCCGGGGCACGCCCAGGCACGCCTCGCCCTCTGCTCGCTCCTCCTGAGGCAGGGACGCACCGACGAAGCCATCGCCTGCCTCGAGCCAGGTGCGCATCTCTCTTTGTCTTTCTCCGCTTTACGTCGACGGCCATTACTGACTTCGTTCCCCCTCAAGATGATGACGCACAATGTGTCTCCGCCAAAAAATATTTTTGGGGTTTCTTTCATTGCAAAAGTGAATGACGCATCATCGACCGCTCGGCCTCTGCCCAAACGTAGCACTAGCTGTTCGAACCAGACGCCAACATTGTGGAACTAACCATTATCTTGTTCAAAAGTTGTAAGTGATTTTCTAAACGTTTCAACAGGAGAATGGTGCCCATTCTGAGTTACTGGTGTCATTCTGCTTTATGTATTCGAAAGCTTCGTCGGCTGTCGTTTTCCCATTGAAGACTTTAGAAAATCACATAACTTTTGAATGAGATAGTGGTTAGCTCTTTTACATTGGCTCTTGGTTCGGATTGCTAACACTACGGCTAGGTGGAGAACGAGCGTTCGGCAATGCTTAGTTTATTTTTGCGGTAAAAAAAATACCCCCTCAAATTATGTTGGGGGGACATCGTCGATATTGCCAAATGCTCGAAAAAGAAAGCCTACCGCAATTTTTTCAGGATCAATAACAGGTCCGCTGAGCGAGAAGCTAGTGTACCAACACAGAGCCACGACAACTGCTTCAATGCATTGCCTAATAAGCCGCACGTGTCAGTGGGACCTGCGCACATGAGTCTTGCACAGCTCCCGCTAGATGGGATCAGTCTAAGCGACGTCGCATCACCCCGCCCAAGTCTCGTGCGGCATCCGTCAAAGGGCTTCCGCACGTATAAAATGAATCAGCCCGTTGCTTTCCGAGCAGACGTTGGCGACGGCTCCTTCACCTAAGGTGCCGACCACGGCAGAAGTGGAGTGCATCATCACATCATCGTAAGGTCACCGCAGGTCTACTGCACGATGCACTAGGGTCCGAAAAGTTGCTGCAGCTATCGTTGTGTCTGTACTATAGATTCAGACATTACTGATCATTTCTACAATGATGGCCGTTGTTGGTAAGGTTTTGCGGTGTGTCCCAGGGTATGTTTTGTCTTTTTTATTTCGTATACCGTAAAATCCTTCATTTTCGCAACCCTTATTTTTCGCGAATCGGTCACAGAGGACATAAACGCGGCCACTAAATTTTGCGAATTCCATACGCCTGCATTGAAACTCTTAAAGACCGAAATTTTTGTGTGCCCTTAAATTTTTTGAAAATTGAGGGCTCACAAATATTAAGGGCTTTACGGTATGCTGAGTGTATGGCTCTGGCTTACTCAACTTGGCAGAGAAATTCTGGCGTCGCCTGACAGCTTAGTGTCACCTGAAGTGCTTCCCTGCTAGCGGGGGAATGCTTCACGTGACATCAGCTTTTAGAAGGAGATAAATTGTTATCAAACGTGCAACACGACTTTTGGTGCGGAGTATCGGCTGTTACTCAGCTACATGAGACGTGTGGCGGCTTCTCACTTGCAATCAGTAACAGTGGATAGATAGATGCAGTATTCTTAGACTCAAAACAAGCTAACTATCATTAGCTGATTTATATCATTTAACAGTAGCATCGCTCATTTAGTGGACATCTCGTTTTTTGGTTTTTTTTTCCAGGCTACAACAATGAAGATTCTGCCACCGCTAACAGTGATGTCACCGCAGTGGGCAACACTCCAGTGAGTCTCCCTCAGCATCTCGACTAAGACTTCGAAAGAGTACCTAATGCGGATGAAATGTGTGTTATGTATCGACTGGTGTCACCATCTGGAGGCGGGAGGCGAACCAGGAGAAGTTGCGCCTCGCCCCATAGAGTGTCTGCACTTTTAACAGCCTTCCCAAGCAGGATGGGTTTGTTGATCCAGGACATAACATATCTGTGGAGGTCCTCAGAAGTGCCGACTCACCGACTTGCTTGGGGGAGGAGGAAGGCTGGGTCATGGATTTTCCTGGTTTGCCTGCCTTCTGCCCCCAGATGCCGACACCAGTCAATGCATAACTACATGTCCAAGTCGTTTGTGTTGTCACCCGATTCTGAGGACTGGATATGTTGGTTGAAGGGCAACCGATATGTTTGTTGCAGCAAGAGGCGGCTGGGGTGCTTCTGCGTCGTGCACAGCTACTGCTAGAGGCCAAGCGTAATGATGCCTTTGTGGATGCTGCCATGTTGCTGCTTTGCAGTCACTGTCCTCAAGTGGAGACCGACAATGAGTATGCCGGTGGGTTTCCCTTCTGTTAGCCTTATTACACAAACAGAGTGAATGGCCCGCATTTGGGACAATAGGGGGCCACTCTAGGGGAAATGGGGGCAGTAGGGATTCAACTATAAAGATAACGGTGTGTCATTTAGGGAACAAGGGGGTGCTATATGAGGTCACCGTAGGGACACTAGGGGGTTGCTTTAGGGACAATGTGACATAACTTAGGGATAGCATGGAGTTGATGTAGGAATGATAGGAGGTCACTTGTGAAACAATAAAGGAAAGTATAGAGTCACTTTAGAGACATTACGAAGTCACTTTAGGGGCAATAAAGTCATTTTAGGAGCAATGGGGAACAATAGGGCTTAACTCTAGGGTCAATGTGGATTTACTTAGGGATAATAGGGAGCCACAGGAATTAAATTAATCTCCTCGCCTGCTTGGGAACAGGCATCTGGCACAAAAAAGTTGACCACAAAGGACAATTGTTCCGCTCACTTCCTACCCGTGGTCACCGTCGTCTTAGGAAGAGTGTGATGAGCAGGGCACCAAAACAGTGTCCAGGAGTCCAAATATCGTAGGTGGTCTAAGGAGACAGTGCTGGAGGGCGAGGATAAATGCATGCATGAAACAGTAAAAAGCTTTACTTGCTCAATAAATCACTGGTCCTGCTTGGAGTGTTTTGCTTTTGAGCATTATTATGAGACCGATGGCCCAGGAAGGCTGAGCGCACACAAATCTCTTGAAAAGAGAAGAGGAGGACTTTGAGCCATCTTCGTTGCACGCTTCTGGTGGGGTGACTCTGCGACTCTTGTCGGCAGCGTGGCTATAGACCTTTTCTGTGTACTCTCGTCCCCAGCCACCTAAAAGGCACATCCGGTATGGACGACTTAAAAATAATCCAACGTTTCAACCTGCAAATAGTAATAAAATAAAGGGGAGGCAAAACGAGAAAGTGTGACAGTTACGCTTATATGTTAAATGCCTTCTATTGGCGTGGCAAAGGCAAAACAACGTTTTCGCCCATACTGGAAGTGACGTCAATTCAAGATGGCGGCGCACTTGCAGAAAAGGTCTATATTGACTTTCAAGCGAGCTTTTTGGGCGGTTGTCTTTGGGCAACCCGAAAGGAAGGAAAGCAAGTTACTGCTTCTCTTCCTCCTCGTTTTGTTGCAGCGGTGTACTCCAACTTTTCGTATCGAGGCCGCATGGAGGTGTTGCGTGACCTGCTCCAGAAGAGAGGTGTCGTACCTAACAGTGAGTGCCCTTTCAGAGCCTGTTCTCTAATGTGCTGATGAGCACGAGTTATAGTGGCATGCTTTTGCTGGAACTGCAGGTATTTAGATTTTTTTTTTTTATTAAGAAAAGCCTTCAGAAAAACTGAAGCTTCCCCACACTTAGTATATTTAGGAATTTTCTCGAGATCTGTTATCTTTTCTTATTTACTAATGTTGCTCGGTTTGACATTTGAAAGATTAGATGTTGATGGGCAGCGGTTTTCTAAATTGCAGGATTGCAGTTTGACAAATTCGCACAGTTTGTCACGCAGTGTAACATTATACTATTGATAACGAATCTCAGTTTCTTATCAGTTGTCAGTTTTTAACCAATATTTAAAAATTGTTATTCGTGAAATGCACTAAAATGTCTTATCTGGATCAAAATTGTTTGAAACCATCCGAGTCCGTCAGACTTGAAATGGTAGTAACAAACTCGAGATTTCACCAGACTTCACTTGTGGTTATAAGTGTTGCAACTTGGTATAGGGAAAATAAATTGGATGGTTGAGCATCTTGGTGACTAGAATACGGAAACAAAAGACAATCTGTATTGTCTTCTATATCCGTCTTCCGTTTCTCTATTCGAGGAATCGCTAGGCGAGGAATTTCGCTTACTTTGGCTTGACGTTAGTTTTCATCGATATAGATTAGGTATTGCCTCGGTAATTCTTCTGGAGCCGCAGTTACCAGTGCTTTGTGCGCATAGGAGCAGACAGTGGACATTGATTGCCACTTTGAGATGTTTTCCTTCAGGTCTGAGCCGGGTCAGGGCTTCGCGGAGTGCATTCTTGCTCATTTGGGAGTGTAGGTGCGAAAAGCCAGTTTGTGAGTTGCTTGATTGACTATACCCCCTCGAGATGAGAGTTGAGTGGGAGCTACAAACTCGCTTAACCAATCGACCGTCCGCCTTTCATCACCCGACCTTGCTCCCTGTGAATGGGTGTGGGCGGGAGTGCGATCATATGCCAGAAGGTGGGTGAATGGTTGGGCTAGGGAGCTTGTACCTTACACTGCACTGTCGGCTTGGAGGGGAACGCAGTATAGAGGACGTCTTAAAAGACAGCTCCGGCGGTTTCCCGAGCAACCCGAGCTATGTACACGTTTCTGGAATAGGCAGGTTTGTAATTTTTCCGGCACGCTATTCATTTTCTCTAAATTCAAAATAGCTATCGAGAAAGCAGCAATTAAGGTGATGCCATAACCGACATTCAAATTTTTCTGCGTTCTCCAGTGGTGCGATATATCACGTTGTATCGCTTGCGAGTCAAGTGGGCAGCTCTAAGAAACACAATTTTTTTCGCATGTTTTTTGTTTTGTTCTTTCGTTTTGCATGTGTGAGTTTGACTAGCGTTTGTTTCATGCCGCCAGACTTCTTGTAAGTTGTCAGAAACATGCTGTACTGCTCTCATAGTGCCCTACGTTACGACGTCTGACGTCACGTTTTCAGTGCTGTCAGCAGACTTGCGATTTCGGTTCCTAGTTCAGATGTGTCTATTAATGTGTCGAACCAATTTCGAGGCAAATCAGTGACTGCCGAAATTTCGTCCCAGATTGGCTGACATCGGATAGCGGCATATGCATCGACGACCTTTGGACCTGTTTTCTCGACGTGAGCTTGTCCGACTTTCTCTCTGCATTCGCGCCATTACTGCATGTGCACAATATAAAGTGTCATTTTACTTCTGGACTTTCACGAAAGGCCTTTACGAAAGGGCAGCCTCAACTGTTCCTTCCTGCGAATGGGATAACTCCCTGGAGGGAAATGTGTTGCAGTTGTCTGCTTGCTTTTGTTTGAACGATTTACGTCGGTGTTTGTTGTCTTGGCAGCTTTTCCGTGTGCTGCGCGAATTGGGCCGCACGAAAGAGCTGCAGCAGGCCGTCACTCAAGCGCTGGTGTCGCCGCTGTTGAACAAGGAATTATCCAGAACGAAGGTCTGATACTTCAATGTTTATTTATCATTTATTTACTCACATACATCTCTATCGCCCAAGGTATGTTAAAGCAGAGCAGGTTACAAAACTAGATGAATCACTAAGCACTAACAGACAACAGCACGACGGAGGTGGAAATGGTTTTTTTAGAGCGCAGCTCTTAGGGGCCCGTTTCCAGCTTGAGCGGCGTCGGCGTCGCCGTCGCCGTCGCCGTCGGCGTAATTGCGCGGTGCATCATGGGAAATGTCCCATAATGCACCGCGCAAGCCCCCCACCAGGGTCACGTGACCTCGTAAGGGGCACGTGACCCCCCGAGGTCACGTGACCCCGGTGCATCATGGGAAATGTCCCATAATGCACCGCGCGAGCCCCCCACCGGGGTCACGTGACCCCCCGAAGTCACGTGACCCCCGCCGATGTCGCGTGACCCCCAATGACGTCATCGTCACTGATGACGTCACCGGCATCCACATCGTCATCGTCATCATCACTGATGATGTCATCATCACTGATGACGTCACCGGCATCCACATCGTATAGCGTTGCACATTCGAGTTGACTTGCAGTGCAGTTTACTTTGGAAACTATCCGAAATTTTTTAGTAGTACCGTCAGAAACCTCTGGGGAAGCGCAAGATTAATAGCAGCTGCATTGTTTTAATTACAGTTGAACCTCAATTTAACAAAACCCGATTTTACGAGTTTCTTGATTTAACGAACAAATTCGGATTCCCGGCGCAGCCTATCCCGAAGAATGTCTTTCTCGACTTAACGAAGTTCCCGATTTAACGAAATAATTAGGGGGTCCCGGTGACTTCGCTAAATCGAGGTTCAACTGTATGTACAGCATTTTTTTTTTTTTTTTGAGCTGATAAAAGCCACACTGTTTTTTTTTTTTGTCAGAAGATCTTTGAGGTGTTGCTCATGACCTCAGCTGCTCTGCAAGGTAATGCCTGAAATCCCATTCTTTTACTACTAATATTTGTACAGTTGTGGTTTCCCTTATTGCCAGTATATAGAAAAATAATGGACATCATTTCTAGGCACATGGTTGTTGCTCTCTGAGTGTGAAATTACTTTTTGCGGGGCTTCACAAAGGCATTTTTCTTCCAGGAGATGGAGTTCTTAAGCCTTGTGGCTCACTACAACGACCCCGACGTGGAAGAGCACACATACTCCCTGTCAAGGGCGCTGGTGCTTAAAGTGAGCCTGCCGTTTGGCCGTTTGTTTCTTTAGTCGAATTGTTTCTATGCCGAAGTGCGACTGTACGAATGCTCGTGTTGCTGCTCTCGATTTGTCCGGTTGTTTTAGGGGTGACAGGAACGACTTGTTACTTCTCCGATTCAGAATCCAAAGAACATCCGTGCCTGGAACTTGTTTGGGCTGGCGGTCAATGTGAGCCCCGTGATGCGGCACAACCGGTTCTGCCTCCGGCTACTTTACAAAGTAAGCCCTTTCCTTTTTTTCTTTTTTTTTCTTCTTTTGATTCATGAAACAGGTTTTATATAGATGGCTTTGGGGCCTGTCTTGTATAGGTGGCTGGGGGGTTGCACACTGAATCAACCAGATAGTAGAAGGGATGGTTTTGCTGTCGGTAGCTGCAAGCATTTCCTAAAACAATTGGGGCGGACTCTATAACAAACCCAAAACTAGGAAAAGTAAAATTAAAAAAAATAAAAAAAGGCTCAAGGTACATTTAAGCACTTATTATGAGTTGTGGATGCGAAAGCATGCACGTCATTCTTCCACTCCCTTATTTCGTTTGCGGCGTATTTGCGTCGACGGCAGAGCGAGCCCTCTCCTCGCCGCTCTGACCTTGGACGCTTGTGTGTTACCGCCGCGCTGACGGACACATAGCGCCATGGGGTGGCGGTCGTTGAAACTGACGCACATCGGCCAATAGGAGCCTTGTTCCTTGAAACTATGACGTGCGCCAGTCAATGAGGCCGAAGTCGAAATCCATCAGCTTTACACTGCTCCTTTGAGATTGGGAACTAGGTGCCGTTGTCTAGGCTTTTTGCGTAATTTCATAGCTGGGAGATGGCATCACTTGGAGAAAGGATTCAAGGTGCCGTTTGGCGCGGCTTCAAAGCTGATGACGTCGGTTCGCTCCACGGGACAGTTAACGCTTTCGCATTAAAAACAGACAATCACACACAAAGACTTTTAATGCAACTACAGGTTTATTTCGCGACATCACAAATGTATGTGCCGCCGACCCCCTCTGAAGGTCACCAACACCTCCTTGCAAATTGGTTAGCAAAGGAATGGACCTACAAATTGCCCTGCATGACCCCGAATCAAAACAACAACCAACAACAGAAGTGGGCTCTTGCTGAACTGACCTTTGCGGCAGCATTCAATGAACCCTATTAAATTGATCCTCAGAAAACTTCTCTATTCCCCCAGAAGAAGTCAGAAAAAAGACCGAGGTACACCTAAGCACTTCTTAGGAGTTGTGAATGCGAAAGCATGCAAGCCGCTAGTCCGCTCCCTTTTTCGTTCGCTGCATACTTTTTTTTCGCCAGTCAGCGCACGCCCTCTTCTTGCCGCTCTGACTTAGGACGCTCCGTGTGAATGGCGAGCTGATGGACACGCAGCACCATGGGGTGAGCGGTCTTGAAAACTGACGAGCGCAGCGGCCAATGGGAGCCCTGTCAACGCGCGCCAGCCAATGGAATGGAAGGCGAAATCGCAGAAACTAGGTGCCATTTTTAGCTTCAAACAGATGACATCAGCTTGCTCCATAAGACAGTTACTGCTTTCGCATTACAAAATTTTGTCGTAGATAGTTTCGTTGTAAATCAACTTGCCTTGTCGGCGCCTTCTTCGTCATTTTTTTTTTTTTTGGTGCCACGTGTGGTCTAAGTGCACAATATAATGGTCAATACAGTAAACTTTCGTTAATTCGACCTCGACGGGACCTTGAAATTTGGTCGAATTAGGTATCCGAATGATCGAATTAAAAAAAAACACAGAAAAAGGTTCAGATTAAACTTCCTTTTATTGTCCTGAGTACTCACGGATGGTCTGCTGCCGTCTGCGCTTAAAACGCGTGTCCAAAGGCATGCTGCGGAGAGCAGCGTAACTAACGTTACGTCCCCCAAAAATCGCGCACTACAAAAAAAAAAGTAAGTTTTACGAGTCGACTTTGGCGCCTGCCAGCCAGACCGTCGGCGACAAAGAAAAATTAAAAAAAAAAGGAAAAGAGAACTTGCGCTTTCCGATGCGCAAGATGGACTGCATAAGATGCTAAAGCACTTCGAGAGCGCAAGCTGAGAATGCTTTATGAGCCGACTTTGGCGCTAAACGGCCAGACTGTCGGCAACAAGAAAAAAACCAAAGAAAAAAATAGCAGCAAGAACAACAACAAAAAAAACAAAACAAAGAGAACTCGCGCTTTCCGACGCGCAAGATGGACCGCACACGATGCTAAAGAAAAGCGCTTTGCGAGCGCGCGCTGTTTCCACGCCCGACTACGTGCTATGTTCTCCGTGCTACTCCACCCCAGAATGGTTGCGCTGGCAATTGTCATTCGCGACGGTCTATTTCAACGGCGTAGAGGAACAGGCGCATATTTGCGCACGTTCGGCTTTGCAGCAAAGGGCCCGTGTTTCACCGTATGTTGGTGGTTTTTCTGCCGTGGTGCTGTGCAATGTGAGCCCGCGCGCACTCGCTCGGGTTGAATTATCCAATGCGGAGTCTTCCCGAGTTTGAACTATCAAACTTTTCCTCCCATAGAAATGTACGGATGCTCGCCGGGACTTTTGAACACGATCAAATTAAACAAAAATTTGAATTAATCGAGGTCGAACTAACGAAAGTTTACTGTATTTTTACCTGTAAATTGTGTGACTGTTGCTCTCACAGTACCCGGACAGCATACCTCTTGGGCTTCTGAACGGTCACAACGCCCTGGTGTCGGGAACATACAAGCATGCCATCGGTGAGAGTCTGTTCTTAGTTTGTGGTTTTCACCTTTCATAATAGGGAGTTTTAGAATAACGTATGCAATTTTAGCGCACGCAAGTGCTAAATTTAGCGCTTGTATTAGCTCACGCGACGCGAGAGAGCTTTAGAATAGCGTTTCTCCGTCGGTGCGACGCAAAAGCCCAACCATCTCGCGCTTGCGACGCCACCAAGATAGCCACAATTTTTATTTCACACACGAAATGCTGTAACTTGGGAAAAATAAGTTTTTTGGTCCAGAGTATTATTTTACATTTGTTTAAATGTGAGAATGCGACGCGAGCGGTTGACCGGTCGTGTCCGCTTGCGTCGCCTCGGCAAGAGAGGTCTCGTGTACTGACCTTCACACATCGTACCTTCGCCGAGAAATGTTCGCGCGTCACAAGCATCAAGCTGTCGGTGATCGTTGTCAAACCGAGTACAATGTCGTCCCCTATTGAAAATCGCAGTCGCGAGGATGCCGCCGATGTCGCACTCACGACGCCGCCAAAGCAGCCGCTGACATAATCCTGGAAGCCGCCATTTTTTTTAACTCTGCTCGTCTTGGCTTTAGCCAACTTCTCATCAAGAATCCTCCTTGGAGAAGCGCAAAGACTGTTTGCGTACGCACGCTATTTCTGAGAAATAGCGCACGCTAAAATTGCGCACGCAAAGCGCAAAACCTGGTTTGCGTTCGGAGCATGCGCAGTGGCGACGACGCTATTCTTTGCGTATGCAAAGCTTTAGCGTGCGCTATTCTAAAACTTCCTAATGTTTCGGAATAAAGCGGACACCTTGCGTCTACGGGCAATTCTGCAAAAGGCATAGAGATCATACATACTAACTCTAGAGGAAAAGGTCCGCCATTTTCCCATGCATTCTGGCTGCCGCAAGCGGCGGAGCATGCAGGCAGACCCTCGGGGTCCCACATGGTTACCAACTGCCTTCGATTTCACAAATATATGATCAGAGCAGTGTCATGAACTTCAACAATCCACGAACTTACCGGAGGAAAGATAGTTGCGTTCCTTTCGAAACTTCCTTTTTGCATAGCACCGGCTTCGGTTATCTGGTTTAGTTTCGTATTTCCGGGCGCGGGTGGCCCCCTCCACGCCCGGAAATACGAAACCGCGCAACTACTAGATTTTCGAGATTTCGACAGAAGGGAAGTTAATGCAGTGTAATGAGTATGCTGCTTTTTATAAACCTTAGAATAGCTCAGAATTTAGTTTGCAACGTTAAATTATTACTATTTATATTGCTGAGAGTTTTCGCGATTACCATTCTTCGCGATTACCATTGCGACTGTCGTCCTTCAGTTGGCAACATTGGTTTCTTTCTCTCGTGTTCTGTCGCTCTCTTTCGCAATCTTTCACTCGGGACCCAGGATGTCGGCGCGCGGGATTTGCCACTCCTCCTCACCCACCTTTACCCCCTGGCAAAAGGCTGGCTGACGCACTTGCGACTGCTCACCACAGTGTGCCTTGAAACCTCTTGGGATGTCTTACGACGGAAGAGAACACTGGTGCCATCTATCGGGCAGCGGTGGAACACTGCGTTTCGGTATACTCCCTATTTCTTTCGCGCATCATTCTTTCTTTTTTGGCTCGATAAACTTTTGACAATGTAACAAACAACCATTTTTCATGAATTGTAGTACATGTGATCTCGCAATGATCTCTCACTAGAGCAAAAACTTTTGCTCCAGTGATATGCAGTTCTATGGTCACCCCATAGATGGCACCAGCCTCCCAGTGCGTTCTCTTGTCGCGAGAGACCTCGAGAGCTCGGTTTTAAGGAAACGCAAGTGTGAAAACGTAGCCTAACCAAGCCCACGTAACGACGTTGGTCGGGCCGTCCTGCTGCGCAGGGGAGTACGTGCACCTGATGCAGGAGACGGAGCAGCAGATCCCACTGGTGGTCTTCTGCGTGGGCCTCTGCCTGACGCACATGGCCTGCCAGAAGTTCTCGGCCAAGCGGTACTCCCTGTACGTCCAGGCCGTCGCCTTCCTCGGCCGCTACGCCGAGCTCCGGGGACGCTGTCAGGAGACGTCCTTCAACGTCGCAAGGGCACTGCACCAACTGGGTGCGTGGTGCGCACGCGCGGCACGTGTAGTTGCGGGAAGCAAGGGGTCAATGTCGGCGGATGGCCGTCTGTGTTTGCGGAACCTCGAGCCAATACCGCCCAGAAGACCAGGCTCATGCCTTTGTCCCCCCCAACGTCGTCGGTAGTGGATCCACGCAGCTATGCATAGCCGGCGTCAGCATCGCCTCGAGCCCATATTGCAGCGTCTCGCTGCGAGTGCAACGCTAGCACGCGGAAATGCCACAGCGGACGTGTCTGCCGCTTTTGGCGGATCGGAGATCCACTAACGATAGCGTCGTGCGCAGGCCTTGCCTTTTAGCTGGTTTTGGCTGCCACGAACATGGGTGGCAAGAGCTGGCAAGGCAACTCCCAATAGCTTGTCCTAGCCACGAGTTGGGGTGGTCAACGCTGCTCAAATCTTGTTTTCTCTAACGTTTAAGATTGAATGCATATGTCTTAAACAGAATGCTTCTTTTGTGTTTATGCATTTAATGGGCTCGGCAGACATTAGACGAAGAAACATTCATCGCAATCCGTCGGTTAATCAACTAAAACTGCCCAATGAACTTTTGAAAGGGATATTACAACGAAATTTCAGTGTCTATTTTTTGGTCTGTATGTGTTCAAGGAAGCAGTATTACATCAGACACACCAGTCTCTCGTTGAAAACTACACGAAGAGAAGTTTTAAAATGAATTAAACGATTAGCAAATGGCACCTGGTGGATGTCGCTAATGCCTCCTTTGTAATCCTGTCTAGGAACCTTGACAGGTAGTGATGATGCCTGTCTCGCCTAGAGGCACCTGGTGGATGTCGCTAATGCCTCCTTTGTAATCCTGTCTAGGAACCTTGACAGGTAGTGATGATGCCTGTCTCGCCTAGAACTATACATGCCTTGAACCTGACGTCATCCTGTCAGCTCTTCGGCCTCCACGAAAGAAGAGGGAAGGGAAGAACTTCCCTCTCACCAAGACTCTCTTTTACATGCCCAAGATTTGCCCAGACGCTGCTATTATCCCTCTACAAGACTACAGAAAATTAACCCGTCGCTCAAAATTTCTACAAAAGCAGCTCTGCGTTTAGATATGGTGGCCCAATCGCTGGCGTGCTTTGGCTGTTTTGGTTGGCTGGAATGGCTAAGGCATCCCGTTGAAGTCAGCCTCTCCACAGTCTTGCTCGTCCCAAGACAGTTTATGTCACAATTGCGCCAGATGTCACATGCTCTCTGCTGGCTGCTCTCGGTGCGCTTGCCAGAGTGTGCCGTTTATAACGAAAGATACAGCCATCAGGCTCGAAATACAAACGTGTGATTCTCATTTACGGATATTGTGAATCATCGCCTATTTTTGATCACGACGGGTTTCTTTCAAATTTCGTTGAAGTATCCCTTTAAGTGTTGGTTTTATGAGTCACGCTCCAATTGCAGTTTTAAAGCCATTCGTTGATAATGGCTAGGATAATTCATAGGGCTGGGCAATTGATTGAGTAACCTACCGATTATTCCATTAACGCTTTATTTGCAATTAATTTTTTTAACAGGTTAATTGGTAAAATTTTGCAAGTAAAAATGCAATGCCTTCACCACACAGATCTTGATGAGTATACCTGTATGAAAAGAAAACTTTAGGTGAATTAGATCCTAAATTAAACTATAGGAACGAAATTTGTAACTGTTTTTCGCAGCAGAGACTATTGGGAACAATCAAGGGAGGTCGCTCTTGCCGGAGAATATCAATGACCCTCTTGCAGTTGAAGTAATAATCTCAGAGTGCGAGTGTCTTGGAACTGTTCTCAGCCGCACATTGAGGTTGATTCGAAATCAAATTATATATTGCACTGTTTGTCACATATTCAACAAAGGCACAAAAGAAATTGTTTTGCTGTTTTATATAATATGCATGGAAATGAATGAAACCAGTTAATCAATTAATTAATCGATTAAAGGGTGGCAATTAATCGGGTTAACAGTTTTAATCGACGCCCAGCCCTACTAATTCATACATATTGTGGAAAGGCAACAATCTTTGTGATATTTAGCGGTACGTTTTTTAACGTTTGTTGGCAGTTCAAAGGGTGTGTGCACGAAGTGCACACACTTTTATTAAGGTACGACAGTGACATACTCGTGCCGGTCACCTCTTCATTTCGGCAGCACGTTGTTGGCGGACGTGTCGACCGGACGCTGCCTAGATAACGACAAAGTGCAAGCCACTCTTCTCCGCATCATTTAGGACGCCCCACACTAAATAATCTGCCGCACTTCTACACCTGTACTTTTTGAACTGCTGACAAATGTGCAAAAACATGTGGATGGATATCTCAAAGACCATCGCCCTTTTGCAAATTGTATGAATTGGTGTAGCCATGATTAGTGATAGGCTTTAAAACTGCAATTGGAACTTGACCTATAGAACCAACACTGGAAAAGCTAATGAGGCAATTTTGGTTAATTAGCCAACGAATTGTGATGAATATTCTTTTTTAAAAATTCTGTTACTAGTAAAAAGAAACTCCTTATACACTACGAACCTCAGTCATTACGTCTAAATATTAATTATTTAGTGGATTCGACAAAACAATTTTCATTGTCTCCTTAAAATGGTTGGCATTTATTTGCTCGATTTACGGTAAGTTGTGCCGATTTATACTGCAGGACTGCTTCACCTGGCTGCGCACCACTACAAGCAGGCTCTCGAAATGCCTCCCCCAGTGACCGGAAATGATGCAAGTCTTTTCTTTCCCGTTTTCTTCCTTTCTTAAAAGGGCGGTGCAACGATTTTCAGACTTTGGCCAATTGACTGCAGAAATTAATGTGTCACCCACGGAACGAAGAACAGAAAACCGTATATTCTTGCGAGCGCTAGCTTTTACGTAAAAAAATGAAACAAATTGAAGGTCAAAGTGCTTCTCAACTCTCTCTGTCGCCTTTTGAGTGACGTACTCTGGTGAATCATATGGTTCCCCCTTGGGTTCTCTCTTCAAAGACCCCAGCTGCTTCGTCCGCAATTATCGACTTTTAAAGGATTAGCATCGTCGAAGGTCGCGGCGAGCGATCGACACAAAAGACGGTTTGCCACGGGGGTGACATCGAGTGTAGCAGCGGGAGGGGACAGGTTTTGTTCACTTCCGCGTACCCCCCAGAGTATGTCAATCATCCGTTCCGTTGCACCACAAGCGGCTGCAGATCGGCAAATTATTTTGTTTTCTTTTTTGTAATTACGCACCGCAAGAGCAATTTTTCGGGGCAAGGTGACGCGTTTTTGGTCACTTGTGCTTCAATAAACATAAAAAATACAAGCTGCCAATTCTTTCAGCACTAAAATAGTTGAACTACCGCTTTAAGGGGGGACACTACCCAAAAACGTAAATGTTTGAACCACTTGTCCGATTTAAATGACATCTACAAGGTTTGTTTGTGTTGATGTTGAGAACATTTCTGCCAACGTTTGTTAACCTGGGTGAAGTACAAAAAAATTGCAAATGTTCAAAGATGAGTGTGTGTGTGTCTGCATACGTAAACTATTGTTTTGAAATTACTTATAATTTTGTCGTTTTCATGTGTTAGTATATTGCTTTAGGACAGTTCAGACCAGATGGCTATGGAGCTATATTTCTGTATTATGCCTACTTTCATGACAAAAAAGCCACATAAACACAAATACTGTTTTCAGATTTCCATTCTTTGTCCAAAATTTTAGTTCTTGAGCATGAAAAATGACAAAAATAAAAAATACAAGCTCACAGCTATCTTCCACTTCAAATTTCACCCTGGGAAAACTCGTAAAAATGGATCCAAGTTACGTAATAACAGAGCGATAGTTTTCCTAATGTGAAATTTATGGCAAAAAGGGGAATGGAAAAAAATGTGTTCAAAGTGTTCCAACCTCTACCTTTTCTTTAGCATCGGTGGGCCGAAAATAATTTATAAAACATTAACTACATGCACTGCCTCCAGCACGCGCTTCGTGTCTACTGCTGGCGTGCTCGCTCGAGGAGCACGATATGCCGAAACGTTATCGAAGGTCACCAGAGGTCGGAAGACTGAAAATCCTCCCTGCCAGTCTCTGTTAGTAACTATACTATGTTTATTTATATTTCTGTCAGTAACTATAGTAGTATGTTTATGGCCATTCTTAAATTTTTTTTTTGCATTCCGTTTAGTTACGTCTTATCGGTGACAATATAAAAGTGTGCTTACGCAAATGGTCGGCTCTGGAGGACGATTGGGAGGCGACAGTTTTGCAATTGTCGTTTGGATTTCCGGGGTCATTGCAGACCCCTTGCAGACTTGCCCTCTGTCAAAACATCAATACGAAACTTTTTTTCCTTTCTTTCTAGGAGGTGTTTGACCTGCGCAGAGAGGTGGCCTTCAACTTGAGTCAGTTGTACATGTCTAGTGGCAACACACGACTCGCAAGCTACTACATCTCGAAGTACTGCATTATCTGAAGCTAAGAATCTTGCCACAAAAAAAGGTCATAGACTTTGACTCGCAATTGCAAGACATCAAAACAAAAGGACATTCGTTTTCACTTTTGCCGGCCAGGTGTGGTGAGGTACACTAACTCTTGTTGGTGCCGTGTTGTAAATATCTCGCGTAAAAAAAAGAATTAAAAATTATACAAGCTTGATTATGCTGACCAAGTGTGGTAAGCCCAAGATGTGTGATAAGCCTTCCAGGGAAGAAGAGAAGGGCATCTGCACAGCACCGCCTACCAAAGATTCACTTTCATTTCGCACAGATGCCATGAGGTGCCGCAGCACAATAGGAAGGAGTGCGAAGCGTGCAAGGAGCGTCTGTATTTCTTTCTCTCTCTCTCTTGCACTCTTCCTCCGTGGGAGCCCAGAGTGCGCTCGTGTCACGAAGCGGGGCGCCAGTGTATGTCTGAGCATGTGGTGTTTTTCCCCCACCGAGAGCAACACAGATGCACTCCAGAAGGATGTTGGCCTGGCACTGGTGTCCAACCAGTGGGGAGACGAACACTCAGCGTTTAGCTGGCAGTCGCCATATCGACTTCTGTCCCTCTATGGTCGCCGAAAATGGTTAGCTGCCAGCCATACAACGCATTCTGTGTTAAGATATTCTATCAAGACTTCTAAGCTCGGGAGAGCAAAAGATGATAGTGTACGAAAGCGCTTTGGATACTGGTCACCCATGGTGTAATCAATGCCCACAGCGCCAAGCAGACTACAAGCAGGACGAGCTCTCGCGACACCACAGTTTCCTCACATTTGTGAACAGGATCTACTCATTAAGTTTTTTTACAGCAGAGCTTTTAAGGGCTAGTTTCCCCAGGATCATGTCCCCCGCAAAGAAATGTCGACATAAAACTCTTGTTGCTGCCGTCGCTCATAGATGGCAGTAGCTGTCCAGAGTGTTGCGTTTGCCGGTTGTCTGCTTGCCGCCGTCGCTCATAGATGGCGCAACCTTTCGAGCCTTTCCACTCTGGCTTGCCGACTTGCGGCCGGCCATTACTTCATTCCCACCATAGTACAGCTTCGCTGGTCTTCCTTCTTTACCAAAGTGGAAAGGCTAAAACTTTTTTTATTTGTGTAAATATTGTAAATAATAAGGGCCAAACCTCAGTCACTACAATCAAGCAGCATCAAAGATGCCAATCAATGGGCTTTTTCTGTTTTATGATTACTTCTGCAATGATAGAACACATACAGAAATGTGACAAACACCATGATGATGCGCTTTTGATGCTGTTTGATTGGTCCCGTCAGCTCGTAGTGTCGGCTGCGTCTGGACTTGCAGTGAGACAAAGTATAATTCTCGAACTTAGGGCCACTAAGTTGACCAGCCAAGCATAGATTCTCTTCGAAACAAGGTGCTCGCCAACATTAATTTCTCCAACGCACGCAACCATTTGTCACTTTTGCGAATTCCTCGAACACCGAGACTCAATGCAGAAAATTTCCGAGGGTAACCGTAGTGGTGTCGATTCTCGGCTACATTATCCTTTGAACAAGGCAGGAAGAAAGGAGGGCCGAGCTTTTACTTCTGTAGGACAACTGACACGACAAAATACAGAAAAGAAATGCATGCAAACTGATCAACCTGGCTGACTGGGAAAGAACAAGGAACCTTTTGGTTTTTAAAGCAGTGCTACTGTCCACCCGTTTCAACAAAAGCTCGTGACCACAGAAATGAGGTGACCGGGCCGTGCAGTTTCGAAATGAAGGCAGAACGGGACATTCTGCATCGTATGTCGGACGATGCTATGCAGCAGTTGACACTCGAAACTAAATCCTTGGGAGGGAATGGAGGTGTCGCGAAAGGAAAATGAAAGACGTTTACAATTCTCTGTAATGCAAAATTAGAGCACAGCTCTTGAGGAGGAGGGGGGGATGTACTCCATACCCTCCCCTTTTCCTCTGTATCCTCCACTGCTCCTCCATACCCAGGAGGGGGAAGGGTACACAGGAGGGGAGGATCTGCACCCCCCTCCCCTCCACCTCTTTCGTGTCCTCCTCCTCCTGCGTACCGTCCCCTCCTCTTCCGGTTGTGCCGATGGCGACGCGTGCAAAACGGGAACGAGCCCCTAAAAGTAGTTTCCCCGTTAGATTTAGAGGGAAAATTGATGTCGCATGACCTCAACACCAATTCAATTCCCCGCTAAATTTAGCGGGGAAACTGAATTGGTGTTGAGGTCATGTGACATCAGTTTTGCCACAAAATTTAGCGGGGAAACTACCGTAATATACCGGGCAAGCGCCTACTCAAAATTTAGAAATAATCGCGAGAGGATGGCGGATGGCCGCTTGTTCGGTCATCAATTTTACATATGAATATACTGCCCGTATTTCCTCAGATTTTACAAATTTGGGAATGGGTGCTTGATGTGGGCTGGGGGATGCGCGGTATTCTACAGCAAATGCACAGCATTGCATTATGGGACATCACAGACCTACACACCAATTCAGTTTCGTCGCTAAATTTACTGGGGGAAGTAAATTGGTGTATACGCTTGGGACCTCCCATAATGAAACGTGCGCAATTACATCGACGCTATATGCGGAAACGGGCACCTATGAGCTGTACTCTAAAAACAAAGAGGACGAGGGACTGCTCTCTAATAAAATGTTTGCTTGCAGTACACTTCGCTTCGTCCTGTGTACTCTGGCTGCTTTTGTATCCGCCCTCAAAGTAGTAATACTTTGTTTATTCTTTAATTACAAAGTGCAACGTAAGAGACATGTTCTGTAGTTCTGAACATCGGAAAAGCATGAAGAGAAAATCCCCTTCCTTGGATTCGCTTCTGTTTGAAACGGACCGTCAGACAGCATGCGACCTCTCTGAAGAAAGCCGGTGCCACGTGAAGTTGAGCTTAGGTGGCAACCTAAATCTACATGGCTTATCGACACAAATTTTCACGAAATGCCAACTCCAGTGTTTAGTCATCCAGGTGTTTGTACAGCATTTCACAAGTTGAATGGCTTTCGAGTAGTCTTTAGGAAAAGCTACTTTTATACGAGTAGAAAGGTCCGCACTCCTGCTTGTTTTCACGGGGTGTGGGCTGCATTCGTTTTTCGTGATTGTGGTTCACTGTTCTGCTTCACAGTCCATTCAGCATCTACGAATTTGAACTTGATATAACAAATTGTCTACTTCAGCCATGGGCACCATGTGCGTCAGTCGTGGCACCGTCCAACAGTCGTCGACGAAACCATTCCCTCTGCACCCTGTCAACTCCGTGGCGAACCGTCTAGTCTTGGTTGCTCGCCGCTACCTTGACCGATGCAGCAGCCCGTCTGAACCTTGAAAAATCCACAGTTGTAGAAGTCATTGAGGACGAAAGCCAGAGGGAAATCTCATACCCCCACCCCCACGATTTTGCTCGAAAGATGGAGCAAGAGTTGGGGGGCATCCTAGACTTTGTTTTATTTTTTTTTTCAATAAAAGCTAGCGCATACAGAGAAAAGAAGTGATTTCCATTTCATTCTATAGGTGGCACAGACTAATTCCCACAATCAATTGGCCAAATTCTAAAAATTCTTACACCGCCCCTTGCCTAGTGATAACCAGTGTCACTCGTGCCAACCATTACGGACCGTAAAGCCCGACCAAGAGAGTGACTCGCGTTTCAGTTTTGGCGCTGGTATAGCATGCTCTCCGACAGATGGCAAAACCACCCCTGTTGCTCCATTTACCTTGGGTAGTTTCCTCGTATGTTTTGCTGTTTGACAGAAAGAAAACACTGCATTTAGCCAAAAAGGAAAAAGCAGTCTCTTGCGAGCGTTCATGATAAGCAACATGGCTTTGGCACGGAGGTTAGCTGACAAAAAGATACAAAACCTTTTTTTTTTTAAAGCGATTATTGCTCGGGCACATGCGACGACGAATCCTTTGGCCTTTCCGATTTTTAGGAATCGGGTCGATAGTTGGATGGGCAGGAACAGGAGTGATGAAAACAATGTGAATCCGCAGGCGTTCTATCAACTTTGGCGTCTGGACGTCGGTGGAACTCCGACCAGAAGTACTGATTTGGAGCTGGATGTGACACCTGGAAAATCGAGGAAATGTTTTTGTTCTATTTTAATGCAAATTGCCTGTTTAAAAAAAATTTGCTGCACGTTCCTTGAAGAAAAAGAAATGAGTAGGAAAGGGGTTAAAATTATGATTCTCAAAAAACGATCACCAAAAAAAAAATTTTTTTGCAATCCGTTTTTTTATTCAAATGCTCTAGCACGGTTTGGAAAAACAGATCTAACCTCAAACTGTTCACGACAAGACAAAGCTCGGTTACAAACATTCAACAAATAAACTGCGCACAAACGCAGAAGGACATTAAAAATGATGATCACTGACAGTTTGGCAAAACTACCTGAACAAGGAATTTACCACCCTCCATGAATGTCGAGTGAACTTGCAAGAACAGATTTGCAGGCCCAACCATGCAGCTTGCACAGAGTCACTGTCACAAATGCTGGCCAAACTTTTCAGATGACAGCTAAAAATAAAGAATGAATTTGAAAGCTGTAAAGTCGCACAGTGCTCCCCTCGCACCATAAAAACAGTAAGTGTCGCTCGAGGGCTCTGTAGCGCGGATCAGTCCTGCAAGCTTCCGGAAGAGCTGGGGTCAGCCAGGAATCCCAAAGGCACTGCGATGATGTCGGTGACCTTGAGGTACTGTCGAATGCAAAGCCAGTTGTCGAAGCCAATCTGGTCCAGCTGCACTCTGTTACTCTCGCCACAAATCACGGCGGCTCTGACGACGCCTGCTTCCACCAGGAAGTGTTCATCGAGGTAGCGGGAGCTGCTCGCAATCCTCCCCTTGATCTCGTCCTCTGGTTCGGCGCCTGCTTTCTTCAGCGTTTCCACGAGGGTGGAGCCCTTGGACACCCGTTCGAACGCTTCGGCATAGCGCCTGCCTCGCGACCCGGTCACAAACTGCACTGCGCGATGCAGAGTGGACAGGTTCCGTCGCAGAAGCTCCTGGACCCCAAACTGGAAGGTCGGCGTGCTCAGCATGTTGAGCTTCTTCAGGACCTGCCCACGGAGGCCGTATTGGTACATGTCCCGACTCTGCTGCGTGGGGTTCCGTTGAATGGCTGCCCTAAGAATGTAGTGATTCTGCAGCAGACCGTCTGGCACGCGGTCGAGCACCCGGCTCTGCGGAAGATCCAGGAGGTCTAGGGTCAATGTCTTCAAGGTCCTGCTGCTCCTCAGCATGCGCCAAAGCAGGTCAGCCTCCGGTGCTTCGACAGTCCAGAAGCTGACGCTCAGATCTGTGAGGCTCGTGTTGCTCGCCAGTCCCTCTACGAGAATCCGCGATGACGATGCAGTGGCGAGGAACTCGAACGTGGCACACCTTAAGCTGCTTGTGGTCGACAAAAGGAGTGCGAGGGAAGTCGCGGACTCCATTTCGATCGGGTACTGCAACCCGATGCGAAGCTCTCGGAGGCAATGGTGATGAAGCAGGTGACAAAATGCACTGGGCGGCGTTAAACAAGCTGCGCTCCTGTTGGAGTAAGCCACTTTGGTCAGGCTCGTGGAGTTTCTCAGACCGTTCTCGAAATCTTGAGGGTTGCCCACATCTGCGTCAATCGTCAACCTTCCTTCGGTTCCCGTCTCTCGCATGAGTAGGACGATGTCGTTAAAGTGGTCGTACATACTTTCCTTGAAAGTAACAAGTTGAAGCGACTTGTTGAGAGCCAGTGCTTGCAGGAACACTCTGTAGTCGGGGACGTCCATGCCGAGCAGACCGAGAGTCAACTTCTGCATCGTGGTGTTCTTGGGAATAGCCTCTGCGAATTCGGGGATGCAGTAAACGGTGCCGCCTGAAAACACCAGTTCGCGGAGGCCCGTGTTGCGGCCCACCAGGGCGGCCAGGGCAGTTCCATCGATTTCCCATTCCCTGTAGCTATCGTAGAACCCAACTTCCAAATACCGTAGGCCCGTGTGCTGCGCAGCCACCTCCACAAGCAACCGCTCTGCTTCTTCATACAGCATAAACCCATCAAGACATACTTCTTCGAGGTTGTTGTTCTTCCCCAGTGCTGTGAAGAGTTTGAGTTCCTGGCCATAGTACCCAGGAGAATGGCGCAAGGTCAGCTTCGTCAAAGAGCCGCTCTCCGCAACAAACTCTGCAAAGCTCTCATCGGATGCAGGCTCTAGGACAAAATTGTCAGAGGAGAGTACCGCAAGTTTCGGGCAACCTTTCAAAGCTTTGACAAACTTCGTGACACAACTGAGATGAACTGCATTATCGACATCCATTTCAAGGGAAGGTAGTCTGAGGATCTTGAGCATCGAAATCCTCTGGAGGGCATTTCCCAGGCAGCCCAGAGCACTTGGCGGCAAGTAAACGAGTTTCATGTCCAGCTCTTCCAGTTGCGCAAGCGTGCCGATGGCGGAGATGACGTCCTTGAATGCTCGTTTGGCCTGCCAGTTACGCAATGTCAGCTTCCTGAGCCCAGAGTTGAGGTGCAATGCGTCGGACAAGAGTCCCTGAAACTTGGAGTGTATCAACCAGGGGAGGACCAAGGTTTTGACGCAGCAGTGCTCCCAAAGTAGCCAGTGTAGCAGGGACCACCCTTTGACGCACGGACCCTGGTCGGCACCTATCGGGTAGTGCGCCTTCAGGGGAAAGAAGCCGAATTCTCCGGGCTCGTCTTCCTTCAGCTCCATGTCGAGCAAGTGCAGATATTCATTGCAGACACTGAGATGGTCTGCGATGTGGCAGAGTTTGGTGCCATTTGCAGTGCAAGGAGCGAAAAACTCTGAGTTCGTCCTATCGTCGACGGTGTCGAGGAACGACAAGATGCCCTCGGCAGTTGAGGCACCAGGACATAGCTGGTGGACGCGCGCAGCATACCGGTGGAGCTTTTCACCGTCTTTGGTGGCCGTGCTATGGGGGGACAAAGAAAGAATTGCCAACATCAAAATCTAGCGCCGTTTTTCATGGGCGGCAGGGAACACGGAGTTCTGATTTAGCTTCGGGTAACTGCTTGGACCACTATAATTTGCAATATAAAATAAATTTAAAAAATAAAGAACTATTGCAGCAAGACGGCTACCTAGTGCAATTTTTTTTCTTTCAGTGGTGCTACGAGACGTGTGACCACACGTCCTGTGAGTGGTATTGTGCAAGAGTTAAGTCAATTAAAGCTTAGACATCTTTGCACAGGTCCATATCACATGAGCGAATTACATTTTAGCAAACAGCGATGTTTTAGCAAAGAGTAAAGCTATACTCACTACATCATGCATTTTGACCAGAAATGGCTATACACACGACGCTGAACTCGTACAAAACGAATAATTACAACGAGTTTCTGAAGTGGTGGCCGCATAGTGGCAAGGTGTCTGCTTCATATGCAGCGGATGGCACATTATGGCCACCGCTGCTGCTGCGCCATTAAAATCTATCTTAATCTTACTTACTTACTCATACGCAGCGGACCCATGTTCGGTCCCCAGTGTAAGCATACTTTTTTTTTTAATGCGAAAGCATTAACTGGTCCCATGAAGCGAGCTGACGTCATTAGCTTGAACGCGAAAACGGCGCCTAGTTTCTCCAATCCTTCAGTTCCATAGGCTGGCGCGCGTCGACTAGGCTCCCATTGGCCACTGCGCGCGTCAGTTTCCACGACCGCTAGCCTCATGGCGCGCCGTTAACATGGAGAGTCCAAGCTCAGCGCGCCCAGGGGAGAATGCGCGCTGACCGGCAACGAAAAGTATGCAGCAGACGACCAAGGGAGCGGACAAGCGGCTTGCATGCTTTCGCTGCTTATAAGTGTACCTTGAGCTTTTCTTTTTTTTTTTCTGAAGTTCTTTTTTTTTTAGCATTTGGCGATGTTTACATTTTTTTTTTTTTTTCAATAACAATGACAACAAAGAAAAAAGAAAGGTGTCTAAGAAACTTTGCTGAACTAAATGGTATGGGACTCCTTTTCCGGGGGTGCAACGGGGACAGCGGGGCTTGGATTGCCGGCTGGACGCCGCGAAGCGGCGTGTATGGGTTAAGTTTTGGAATTAGCAACCGCACACTGCCGCCACGAAGCGGCGTCAATGCAGGCGGCGGGGTGGGTTAACGCTGTTGAAGGGGTACAGGAACAAAAATTGAAATATTCAGATTTCGTTCGGAAATGAGTTAAGCATAATAGCCGTAAATGATAATCGCACGTTTGTATTTTGAACGACTAGCTATATTTTTCGTTCCAAACGGTGCACTCGACCAAGCGCTCGAAGAGAAGCGAACGGAGGGCGCGATGTGTCATGAGATATCCAGCGCAAACAAAAACAAAGAAAAGATCCCCCGCATTTGTGACGAAGCAAGGCAGGCACGGTTATGAGCTTTGCCCTTGGTGGCGTTGTCAGCGTTGTGGTGGTGTCAATAGCGTCAGCACGTTACAACCGAGCCGTTCGAAGTACCCGTGGGGTGACGAGCGTGTGGCTGGCCCAAGGAGCACGTAGCTTCCACAGCACTGTCAGCTTAGGGCTGAACGGGGTGGGGAAAGCAACTTTTGTTTGAGTTTTGAGCGACGGGCTAATCTTCTAGGGGGACAATGGCTGTGTCCGGTTGCACAAGGAGTCCTTCCTTTCCGTCTTCGCCAAACGGTACAATGCGCGACTTGTGAGTTGAGGAGGAAAGCTAAGAGGGAAAATGGTGAAATGCCAAAGAGCGGCACTGCTCCGAAGGAATCTGCTACGTCAAGACTACGTAGCAGATTCCACAACATTGCAAGACTACCTCCCAAATAGGCTCTGCATGCATCCACCAGGTGCACATTGCAAGATTGTTTATTTAGTTTGAAAATTATTTTTCTTGTGCCTTTCAACCGAAGACTGGTTTTTTTGAGGTTAGGGTGCAACATGCAACACATTCAAGCTAGAAAATGAGCATTGGAATTTCGTTTCCCTACCAGTTAGGCGCGTGTATAGCTCACCAGTTATACACGCGCCTAAAAAGGGTACCCCAAACGCCATGAGGTCTCCGCGTAGTGCGCATTACCATTTCCAGTCGAGGTGTACGACGTAGTGCGTATAGCTTTACTCTTTAGCAAATAACGGGGGCGCGTGTTAACCCCCCCCCCCCCCTTTCCCCTTCCCCCGCGCTGCGCTTACCGGCGGCAGTCTGCGGTCGCTCATTAGAAAAATGTTAGCCCACTTGGCCAAAAGCACTGGATAATAATATACTTGGCCCACCCGTAAACGCCGCTTCGCGGCAGCCGACTATTCGCTGAAGTGTCATTCGCTGAAACCTCGGCGTTCGCAAAAAACATTATTCGATCAAGTGAGTGCTTCCCGCTTCGCACTTTGTAACAAGCAAAGCTCTCGAAGCCGTGTGGCAAGAACTTGACACAAAGCTGCAGGTGCAAAGTGCAACTTGCGTTATTTGTTCGAACGGACGTTTTCTCGGCCGAGGAGGCATTCTTGACAAAAACAAAAGTTTAGCAACAAGCACCCAGAGTGCCCAGAGTTGGACCAGTTGGACTTTGGATTGGATTGCAACATCTCTTGGACAAGCCAATCAGCGAAGGCTCCGGAGAAAGCAGAGCTGGATGACGGCTTTGAAATGGGGTACGTGATTTCTACTGCAACTCGAGATTCGGAGCTGTCACGCAACCGACGTGCGATTCGCGACCAATGCGACTGAGACCTTGGTCCACAGTGCCTTGGTCGACCATCGAAGCGTCCGATTAGCGAGTTGTCGTGGCAGCCGAGATGCTTCTCAAAATTTCCCGCCACCGCATGGGTACGTGTTTCGCTGCTTTCCCCTTTTACTTGTCGCACAGCACAGCTTCACAGTTGCGATCACCGTAAGAAAAAGACGTGATATTGGCCTGGGTCCGTCCAAGGAGGATATAAATACTAGGAGGGGGCACGTCAGGCACGTTGCAATATATGTGAAGCCTAGTCATAAAAAGTGTAAACGATATTGTGCCAACGTGACCGCAGATCTCCCTGGCGATTGGTGCGCGTGACATGTCACGTGCGAGATGGATGGTTGATTGTAGAAGGATTCCTTGCAGGCTTGCGCGCGCTCCGGCCGGTAGGTTCTATTTATCGAGTTATTGCAATAAACGCTAGAGGCTCAGCTGGCGCTAGTGCCTACGGGACTTCCGGTTGCAAATTGAAGCAGACAGCAACCAGTCTACTTTTCCAGTCTTCCTGTGTATTCCTGTGGAAAAAAAGTATGTGATATTTTTCTCTTTGCCATGCATCGGTCCTGTCCGTTTTGATTTGGCATATATTAGCATCCTTTTAATGTTTTCTCAAGCTGATTCACTCTGTGTGCTTCATAGCGTTGACTATATGCGCAAATACGTGCCCTATAATATCAGTCTGCAACGTCAACATATATTATACAGGTGTATTAGGCTATTTTAGCGCAGCGTTCGACGCCATGAATTCTAAAGAAAAACGCTCTGACTGACACATAGTTTTGTACATCCGATTGTATAACGTTCTAAACTTTTTATTCCGTCGTAACACTACGCAATATTTACACCTATAATCGAGCGCGACGTGAAAACGCACTTGCGTTTTCTCATAGGAACGTATTACTGGAAGTCAAATTTAGACTGCTTGCTGTCTGCTTCAAAATGCAGCAGCACACTTGAGTCATCTGAACCCTCTAGTGTTTATTGTTATAACTCTATGGTTTTATCAGATCGAAGGCTAGGCATGAAGCAAGCAAGCAAGCGGCTGAGATCATATTGCAATTAAATGCAAAGGTGCAAGCGGGGTTGAGGCAGATCACGAGCAGACGACGTACTGCTGCTGGTACACGGGACGATCAGGGCAATTGCCGCAACGGAGAAAACAAAAGCCTGGCGTCGCCGGGACTACGGTGGCCGGAAAGCTAATTTTCTCCGGCTATGGGACGGGTGCTTGCAGCGTGGTCGGCTGTTGCAATCGGACTGGCTTTTCTTTAGCGGGGGTTACCTTTCACCGGTAAGCCCTTGGCGTATTACACACACATAGTTTTACGATAACAGGAATCGGTCAACAATTCTCTTAGATGTACGACGGTCGCCAAACTGCGGAAATTATGCATTTGGGCCGTTGGTCGCGGCGGTGGCTGGACCCCATCGAAGTGGAGCGTGGTGTGCTCCGTGCACTTCCAATTGTCAATAAAACATCTCCCAACCTCGAGTCAAGTTGAGCTGGTTCAATTTATCACGACAGCAATAAAACGTCCCAGTGGACGACCTGCATAGCGACCACAACGAAAAGAAAAAGCCAGTAGCGTGATGTAACATATGAGAGTGATGAGAACGCAGCTATCATTTGCAGGCAAGCGCGGAAATCATTGACGTAAAAATGCGCATTGGTACAATCTGTCGAGTTGACATAGTTACGCAATTTTGTGTGTATATAATTTATTCTTGCTTTGGCTACTGCAGTAATTAGAGGCCAGAAGATAAAGGGAATACTCCCCGCAGATGCACGGTACATTACCCAAAACACGCTGACAGACTTTGTTACAGCGCTGACGTTCCACGTTGAATACTATCGGTTTCGGGATGGTAACGGTCTGTAGAAAACAGAAGGCATAACGAAGTGCAGCAGGCGTAGAATCGGTCGGCTGGGCGCGGGCCACAGTTTCTGGCTGTGATGACTGATAAATGAAACCCATGAGCACCACGCTCCCTGCCACTGTGCTGCTACCCGCAACTGTCAACAACCACGCGACGGTCAAGTGCTGGGCCGAGAAGTGAGGAGGGTAAGGAGGAAAATGAGAAAGAGGCGAGGCGTCAAGGGAGCGTGGCTTGGGGAGGCTCATCAAGCCCCCCCCTCCCCTTCTAACCTCCTCGGGTCCTTCGGAACCGTAAAGCACAATAGGTAAATGGAGGTGCACTCACTCAAATTTTCGTCTATACGTAATGATGATAATATTTATTTGCACTCGCAGATGCCAGTGAGAGCAGAAAAACGGAGGATCCATGCCAGAAACCCGCAGCACCAGAAAAAGAAAAGGAGAGAGAAAAATTGAGAGCCCTTCCACTCTGTGAAGAGGGGAAGTCCAGCGAAGCTGGCATTCTGGTAGAGACAATGACGTTTTATTATTTGCAACTTCAGCCCGCCGCTGGCCCTCTCGCGGACGAGCGGAGAACCAGAGGAGCGGGGATGGCAGCGGCGGCGGCGCAGAAACGGTGGCAGGGACTGTCGTCCTCGATGCGTGAAGCCGTTTTAACGAAAAAAGTGAGCGCGTTAACATCGCAATTCTTGTGCTCCGCCTTGCAACAGTGTTGCACAGAGGACCGGGATGTCAAATTTCATTAGAAACTTTTCGCACATCGCACACGCAGCGGATTTCTGGTCTTGTGCATGGCTGCCAGCTTAATCTGTGCTCAACGTGACGGCAAATGCTCCCGCTAGTAATGTAGAGCTCTAGCGTACAGTCTACGAAAAGTCTACTATTTGCCCTAAGTAGGAGAAATCTGGACGCACAACGGTATGTCGAGCAATACACATCGGGAATCGGTTTGCGTTTTAAGTCCGTTACAAGGAACATGACCATTTATTCCAAGCATTTTTAAAAGACAGAATACGCATACTTGTGTTCAGGTAATTACAAAGCAAATAAATAAATGTTTGAAGCATTTTAAGCGCATCTGAGTTAGTTAGCCGTTCGTGACGAGAGCTGAGATTGGGCAGTTTTGGCGAGAAGGGCCGCAATGTTACAACTAACATGGTACAAAAAATGTATGGTGTATTCAAATATTTATTTTTCATAGAGCAACAAATAAAACCCCTAAACACGCCGCTTATGTTAATAGGTAGTTTCAGCATGGCATTACCGCAGGCTACCTTTGGCTACTGTGAGCACTGCAACGCTCCTGACGCGTGCTGAAAATTGTGCTTCCAAGGCACAGCGCGAGCTTCCGGTTGCAATGTTACACCGCACGGTAGCCCGCGGTATCAAACTTCCTACCGATAACCATAGAGCAGTTTGATCACATGCTGCAATACACTATAACCAAGACGGTGAGCAGCGAGTTGCGAGCCTGTGACACGAAGACAGCAATACTGTGAACGCTGCTATTCTGAAGCTTAATGGTCACGAGGCGCAGCTCACTTCTTAGAGCTCTAATGGCCAGGCAAAGCGCAAACATGATATCTTCATCGCGCTCAAAAATATTTTGCCACAAACAGTGATGTGGCTGGTGCCTAAAACGGGCTTGCATACCACAAAGCTTCGCAAGTTGAGGTTTCTGCAACTTTTAAATATCAGCATGCTCGTTTTCCTACCGCGCATGAACATCCCCGTCCACTGTAATATGATCCTGGCCTAACCGCTTCTCATTTTTGTAGACAAATAAATCATTTTTAGCGCACTGACCAGCGTCAGCGAACAGGCGCACGTGAAATCCTAAAGAATCTATACCCGTCTCTTCCGCCATCTTGGAGCTACCGCTGCACCACCTATTGGGTGTTGCGGTTGCGAATAGCACTGTGACGCCGACCACGGCGCAGGGTCTAGTGCGCCGCACAGGTGGCCGCCAAAGAGCGCGTGGCGAGGAGTATACACGACTTGGGAAAGAGGCGGCGGCGGTAGATAGGAATATAAGGTGGGGCATACATCGTTGCATTTGAAAATTGTTGGTCTACGCTCGGTCTGTCGTCGGAGACGATCCGCCAGAACCTGGCCATAGACAGCTTCGCTCTATAAGAGAAAGAGGACAGAGAAATCCCAAATGGATTGTCGCCAACACCGCCAAAACCCAAACCCAGTCAGAGGCGCAGACGCCCCATGCCACCCCACGGTCAGTGGCCACATATGGCGCTCTGCAGCGCCCGACAATCTGCAGCTCCTGCCACAACCCAGCCCCGGGGCAAACCGGGATGTTACATTGCACTTTGGGTTCATTCGGCATGCAGGTGTCCAGCGATGGCACAGCAGAACGTTCTACATTCATCCTTATCTGTGGGGAGATCGTCTGTCAGTTCACGAGGCAGTGAGTGCCATAGGTCTACCGACTGTACCAGGAAGGAACGTCTATGATGCTCATTGCGAGATAGAAGGGGCTGTTAGGTCCCTGTGCGGGCTTTCCTCACTTGCAAAAGAGGCAGCGATTTTTTGTCAAGTTGAAGAATGAGAGCCAGGAGTCTCATCGAGGAGACTTTGCGACGGGTAGACAATGGGGTCCAGTGGACCGCGCGCAGCAGCTGGGCTGTTCCGATATCCCGATAGGGAGGTGGTGGTGAAGACGATTGCTGGCGAAGGATGGTGTATTCAGCTCATTGTTGAATGCTCTCCAAAGCAGCTACTAAGTGTACTTGCACCGGATCCCAAATAGAACTGCAATACTCTAGAAGGGGGGAGGGAGCACTAGAGCAATGAAGAGGTGCTTCAGAGTCTGTGGGCCCATTCCCCTGGACACCCGCAGAGCAAATCCAAGCATCTTCCGGGACTTGGATACAACACTGCTTGCGTTCGGCTTTTGCATTCGGACGCGTTCGGCGAGTGCAGTGGAGATATTACTTATTTTGAATGCTCTATGAGACAGTTCAGTTATTTCATATTTCGTGTTTCTTAAATTTCAGGTACCAGCAGGACAGCGAAATGGTGCCTTCGTGACCGTTCGACTGTTTGCAGTTGGCATTTCACTGATAACTGATCCAGGGCTATTGCCTTCACCGATAAAACGCCAGTACGTCACTCCCGTGACGTACAGGCAATTTGGCAATTTGGTGCCGTAGAGGCCTCCTGCGTTGAAGCTTCGAACATATCATGGCGCCCTCCGGTGGTGGACGCTAGAGTGTCCGAATAGTACAAGTCCCACGGCCCCGCACAATGACAAACCTGTTCAGGTGGCTGTTTGCCTCTGCAAGCGGCTATTATTTGTGCGTTTGTGTGGTCACGACTCAAAATGTGCCACCCACGTAGTCATCACCACACATCGTTACCCCGGAGACCCGAGCTCGCTGCAAGCTAGTAATTCTTCCTTCGTCCAAGCACGTCGGGACCGGGAGCAAGAAGCGCAGCCAACGTCTCCATCGATGGTACTGTTGCATTGTGAACTGTCAAAAACAAGAAGGGCTTAACCCCGGAGTAAACTTTTACAGATTCCCATTGAAACCGTGCAAAGTCGAGCGGAGGGAATGATACTAGCCGCCCAGCACACTGAGTAAGCTCGCCGTCCAGGTTGTTCTGCTAAACATGGCCACTCAATCAAGCGGCCGTGGCAGGCATTGAAACGTGTGTCGTGCAAATTTTACGAACATGAAAACGCTATACTGTCCGACCAGTGGAGTGATCTGATTAAACCACATGTTTTGCAATACGAGATCAGCAATAAAAGAGCTCGAGAAGCAGCATGCAGTGGGAACCCCTTGCTCGATTGACAGACGGCCGGTCGCCGCTCGATCGCTTGCGTCTGCTTTTGAGCGTTTTTGAGGTTGGTCATCAGCTGATCATGTTGGCTGTATGGTGCGACTGCAGTTTGGGAGTTTTTGCTTACAGTTACAAGGCACATTGCTGTATCTCATATTGCTTGCCTCAAGCTCGACATCATAGGAAGCTCGCTGTTCTTCCAAGTGACAGCGCTTCTACACCATATTTACGGCTTCTTGTACGGTATAGACGCAGCTTGCAGTAGCATGCATTGCTGAGTTTCTTCTCTTTAGGAAGTGTTGAGGAGTGTAAGAAGCTTTCCACGTTAGAAGTTGGCTTGATTCCGCGCCGTAAAACAATCACAAAGGGAAAAAATTCATACTGCCGGCTAACGTTTTCACGCGGGACAAATTCAAATGCGCAAGTTCGTACTAACCAATATCAATAAACAAATCGTAGAAGGCGTTACAAGCCAGTGTTTCCCAGTGCCGTATATGTAGAGAGTTTGGCCATTTGTTGGGAAGTATAGGAGACAAACAAGGAGACGCCATTGGCCGAAAGAAGGCTGGGCATGTTCCAGGGCATCTTCACAAACTCGAATGTGGCCATTCAGGAGCCGGAAATAATACCCTGGTGGTGGTCGCGAGAAACAAACCTGATAACTGCGTCGGAGTAACTCTCGGTGACTGAAAATATGATGCACGTGATGTTTCAATCATGGTCATCAAAAATCATGGTGGAAGAGTGTGACTAGCGAAACGATCGACATAATCCGTACGGCAAGCGCCGAAGGCCGGGAATCTGCCGTCCGAGTGGTCACACACTATCCAAGCAAAACAGAGTTCGAGCTGCGCGTTCGTTTCTTACATATTTCTGCATGATCATGATCGAAACATCACGTGCACCCTATTTTCAACCACAAAGGGCTACTACACTTCACTCTTACATGCTACCAACATAAACCTTGGACCAAAGCAGTTTCTCGCTACCACCGCTAGGGGATTCTTTTAGGCTTCTGGTTGGCCAAGGGAGCATGTCTAGCCCACTTTCTTTGTCTGGCGCACGCCCTGGCTCTGCCCGCACCTCCCATTGACCAAACTCTCTGTATACACTGCTCTGGTTTTTCCGCAGCACCTCCTGGGCAACACAGAAGGCCTGCCTAGTGACCGCTCGACTGTTTGCAGTCTGAATTTCACTGATGATAACAGCGTCGGCGTTCAGATAGCAGTCGGCTTATCGAGTTCCATTACTGTCGGTTGACGGAAGTGGTTAGGAGCCAGCCATATAACACAGTCGGCGTTAAAATATTCTATGAAAGCTTCTAAGCTCGGGAGAGCAGATGTTGATTTTGCTCAAAAACAATTTAGATACTGATCACCCAGAATGTAATCAATGCCTAGAGTGCCGAACAGACTGCAAGCAGCACAAGCTTTCGCGACACCACAATTTCCTCACGTTTGTGAACATGATCTACTCATTAAGTTTCTTTTATTTGTGTAAACATTGTAAATATTAAGGACCAAACCTTGGTCACTACAATCAGGCAGCGTCAAAAACACCAATCAATGGGCCTTTTCCGTTTTATGATTACCTCTGTAACGGTAGAATACAGAGAAACGTGACAAACGCTACGATGATACGCTTCTGACGCCGTACGATTGGTCCCTTCAGCTCATGGCGTCGGCTGCGTCTGGACTTGCGGTGTAATTCAAGAATTACACAACATAGTGTAATTCAAGAATTCAGGGTCACTAAGTTGACCAGCCTAGCATACACCGTCTCCGAAACAAGGTGCTGGCCAACATTAGTTTCTCCAATGCTCACAACCATTTTTCACTTTTGCGAATTCCTCAAACTCCGTTACTTGATCAGGCAAAGGCCGAAGGCAGAAAATTTCCAGGGTAGCCGTACTGGTGTCGATTTTTGGCAACGAAATCGCGTGCACAAAGCAGGAAGAAAGGAAGGCTGGGCTTTTAATTCTGTAGGACTAACTGACACGACAAAATACAGAAAAGGAACGCGTGCAAACTGTTCGACCTGGCAGACCGGGGAAAAACAAGAAACTTTTTTGCTTTTTTAAGCAGTGCATTGTCCACCTTTCTCGACGAAAGCTCACGACCGCAGAAACGATGTGAACGAGCCGTTCAGTTTCGAAACGACGGCAGAGTGGGACATTCTGCGTCGTATATCAAAGTGTGCTACGCAGCAGCTCGCAGTAAACACTTCATTTGTGGTCTAGCCGCCTCTGGTGTTCTCCCCCAAAGTAGTAATTTGTTTATTCTTTAATTACGACGAGCAACATCGGCAACACACCAAGAGAAAATTCACTTCTCTGGATTCAGTTCCGTTTGAAACGGACCGTCAGACAGCATGCGACCTCGATGCCACGTGAAGTCGAGCAAAAGTGGCAACATAAATCTGCACTGCTCATTGTCACAAATTTTCACAAAATGCTGACTGGTTTCTGGTCTTGCAGGTGTTTTTACAGCCATTCACAAGTTGAACGGCTCTCAAGCAATCTTTAGGAAAAGCCATTTTTATACGGGTAGAAAGGTCTGCACTCCTGACTTGTTTCCACAGGTTGTGGGCTGGATTAGTTTTTCGTGCTTGCAGTTCACGGTCCTGCTTCACAGTCTATTCAGCATCCATGTATTTGGACTTAGTATAACAAACGCTCTACTTCAGACACCTCCAAGACAACAGAATGCAACTGCAGTTGATCATGTTATAGCCGCAATGATTTTTAATGTCGAAAGAATTTGCAGCTTGTTTCCTTTTGTATTGTTTATCTTGGCACAAATGAAAGTAAACACGCTGCCTTCCTTCTAGATAATGCGATTCCACCGTGTAATCGCAAAGGAAGACAACGCATTGTTTCCGGACCTGCAGCCGCCTGGAAAGTTTTGTGGCACCATCCAACGGTCATCAACGAAACCGTTCCCTCTCCACTGCTAACCTCCCTGTCAACTCTGTGGTGAACTGTCTTTTGTCTCAATTGCTCGCCACGACCTTTCTCGATGCGGTAGCCAAACAGGACTTTGAAAAATCGATGGCGGTTGTGGAAGGCATTGACGACGAAAAGCCCGATTGAAATCCTGTACCCCCATGATGTCGCTCGAAAGATGGTTCGAGAGCTGAGGGGGTATCCTAAACCTTTATTTGCTTATGACTTTTTCTTAAATAAAAGCTAGTGCACGAAAGGAAAATAATTGATTTGCATTCTTCCTTCTATGGGTGACACAGACCGATTCTCGCAATCAATTGGCCAAAGTCTGAAAATCGTTGCACCACCCCTTAAAAATATAAGATTCTCAGAAAAAAACCTCCAAAAACATTACCTGTTTTTTTGTAATGCATAACGCTCTTTTATTCAAATCCTCTCACGTGGTTTGAAAAGGCAGATCGAACCTCAAACTGTTCATAACAAAACCAAGCTTGATTACAGGCATTCAATAACTCTAAACTCCACACACACACAAAGACTGAAAAGCGTTAAAAATGATCGTTACGGAGAGTCTGGCAAGACTACCCGAACAAGGAATTAACCGCCCTCTATGAATGTCGAGTGAGCTTGCAAGGACAGATTTGCGAGCCCAACCATGCAACTTGCACAGAGTCACTCTCGCGAATACTGACCAAACTTTTCAGATGACAGCTAAAAATAAAGAATGAATTTGAAAGCTTTTAAGTCGCACAGAGCTCTACTCGCACCATAAAAACAGTGTCGCCCGAGGGCTCCGTAGCGCGGATCAGTCCTGCAAGCTTCCAGAAGAGCTGGTGTCAGCCAGGAGTCCCACAGGCGTTGGGACAATGTCGGTGACCTTAAGGTACTGCCGAATGCAAAGCCAATTGTCAAAGCCAATCCGATCCAGCTGAACTCTGCCACTCTCACCACAAACCACGGCGGCTCTGACGACTCCTGCTTCCACCAGGAAGTGTTCATCGAGATAGCGGGAGCTGCTCGCAATCTTCCCCTTGATCTCGTCCTCTGGTTCGGCGAGTGCCTTCTTCAGCGCTTCGACAAGGGTGGAGCCCTTTGACACCCGTTCGAACGCTTCGGCATAGCGCCTGCCTCGCGACCCAGTCACAAACTGCACGGCGCGATGCAGAGTGGACAGGTTCCGTCGCAGGAGCTCCTGGACCCCAAACTGAAAGGTCGGCGTGCTCAGCACGTTGAGCTTCTTTAGGACCTGCCTGTGGATGCCATCGTAGAACATGTCTAGACTCTGCGTGGGGTTCCGTTGAATGGCTGCCCTCAGAAGGTAGTGGTTCTGCAGCAGACCGTCTGGCACACGGTCGAGCACCGGGCTCTGCGGGAAGTCCAGGAGTTCTAGGGTCAACGTCTTCAAGGTCCTGCTGCTCCTCAGCATGCGCCAAAGCAGGTCAGCCTCCGGTGCTTCGACTGTCCAGAAGCTGACGCTCAGATCCGTGAGGCTCCTGTTGCCCGCTAGTCCCTCCACGAGAATCCGCGACGACGCCGCAGTGGCGAGGAACTCGAAGGTTGCACACCTGAGGCTGCTTGTGGTCGACAGAAGGAGTGCGAGCGAAGTCGCGGACTCCATTTCGATTGGGCGTGGCAACCCGATGCGAAGCTCGTGGAGGCAACGGTGATGAAGCAGGTGACGAAACGCGCCGGGCGGCGTTAAGCCAGCTGCTTCCCTGTTGGAGTAAGCCACCCTTGTCAGGCTAGTGGAGTTCTTCAGCCCTTTCTCAAAATCTTGAGGATCGTGTACGTCGGCGTCAATAGCCAACCTTCCTTCGGTTCCCGTCTCCCGCATGAGTAAAACGATGTCGTTGAAGTAGTAATATGAACTTCCCTTAAAAGTGACTAGTTGAAGCGACTGGTTGCGAGCCAGCGCTTGCAGAAACACTCTGTAGTTGGGGACGTCCATGTCTGGAAGACCGAGGGTTAACTTCTGCATTGTGGTGTTCTTGGGGATAGCCTCTGCGAATTTGGGGATGCAGGAAACGGTGCTGCCTGAAAACACCAGTTCGCGAAGACCCGTGTTGCGCCCCACTAGGTTGGCGAGGGCAGTTCCATCGATTTCCCATTCCCTGAAGCCATCGTAGAACCCCACTTCCAAATACCGTAGACCCGTGTGCTGCGCAGCTACCTCCGCGAGCAACCGCTCTGCCTCCTCATGCAGCATAAACCCATCCAGACACAGCTCTTCGAGGCTGTTGTTCTTTCCCACTGCCATGAAGAGTGCGCATTCCTTGCTGTGGTAGCGAGGAGAATGGCACAAGGACAGCTTTGTCAAAGAGCTGCTCTCCGTAACAAACTCTGCAAAGCCCTCACCTGATGCAGGAACCAAGATAAAATTGTCAGAGGAGAGTACCGCAAGTTTCGGGCAACCTTTTAAAGCTTTGACAAATTGCGTGATACAACTGAGATGACTGGCATTACAGACATCCATATCAACGGAAGGTAGTTTGAGGGTCTTAAGCGTCGAAATCCTCTGGAGGGCATTTCCCAGGCAGCCCAGAGCACTTGGCGGCAAGTAAACGAGCTCCATGTCCAGCTCTTCCAGTTGTGCAAGCGTGCCGATGGCAGAGATGATGTCCTTGAACGCTCGTTTGGCCTGCCAGTTATGCAATGTCAACTTCTTGAGGCCAGAGTTCAGGTGCAACGCATCGGACAAGAGTCTCTGATACTTGGAGTCTATCAACCAGGGGAGGATCAGGGTTTTGATGCAGCAGTGCTCCCGAAGTAGCCAGTGTAGCAGGGACCACCCTTTGATGCAAGACCCTTGGTCAGCACCTACTGGATAGTGCACTTTCAGGGGAAACAAGCCAAATTCTCCGGGGTCACCTTCCTTTAGCTCCATGTCCAGCAACTGTAGAGAGTCATTGTATACAGTGAGATGGTCCGCGATGTGGCAGAGTTTACTGCCATTTGCGGAGCAAGGTGAGAGAAACTCTGCGTTCGTCCTAGTGTCGACGGCGTCGAGGAACGAAAAAATGTCCTCGGCAGTTGAAACACCAGGACATTGCTGGTTGACGCAGGCAGCATGTTGGTGTAACTTTTCACGGTTCTTGGTCGTCGTGCTATGGGGTACAAAGAAAGAATTGCCTACATCAAAATCTAGCGCCGTTTTTTATGGGCGGATAGTGAACGCGGAGTTCCAGGTCTAGCCTCAGGTAACTTGCTTGAACCACTAGTCTGCAGTATAAAATAAATTTAAATAAACAAAAAAACTAGCACAGCAAGACGGCTAGTTGGTGCAATCTTTGTTCTCTCAGTGGTGCTATGAGACGTGTGACCATACGTTCTGTGAGTGGCATTGTGCAAGAATTAATTAAAACTTCGACATAGCTTCGCACTTCGTAACAAGCAACGCTCTCGTAGCTGTGTGGCAAGAACTCGGCACAAAGCGTAAGTTGCAAAGTGCAACTTACGTTGTTTGTTCCAACGGGCGCTTTCTCAGCCGAAAAGGCATCCGAAAAGGCATCCGCGCCCGTCGCCTAACGCAAAACGGAGCACGGACAACACGGAGCTGACGGAGCCGACGGAGCGGCTTGGAGGTTGGATTTTGGATTGGATTCTGATCAAAGCGCCGTGCGTCGTCTGCTACGGGCGCACGTTCAGAAGCATGGATCTCGACGACGCAGGCCCGTTTCCGGCTGAGCTGGGCCCTCCTCAATAAACGCTTGTTGTTTTTGTTGTTGTTTCTTCCTACTAAAGGTTGTGTGATATCGCTCACATGCGTGAAAATTCAGCAAAGCGATTATCATTATGTCGGAAGCTTCCATAATCTTAGCGTTGTGGTTTGTACACAACCGCTGGTCCCACATATTTTGTTAACTCGCACAAATCATAGCTTTCATAAAACATTGAATGTTGATTGAAGCATGTAATTTGCATAAAAAAAAACGACTGATCGCTACTTTTTAATTTATCGGATTTATCAATTAATAAATCCGTTAGTTCATGTTTCACCAGCCATATTGCATAAAAAAACGTTAAAACTACACTTTTTTTTTTTACTGTTACCTACAGAAATACAAACACGGAAAGCCTTTAGTATTTTTCAAGTTATTATTTAAACAGTATAATCACCCTCGATGACAATCACAAGCATGCTGGAGTGGTTTACCGTGCAAGCCTGTGTCCTAAAAGAAATAAAGACGTCAGAAATATTAAAGCCGGCATTTTTTTTTTTTTTTTTTTACTTTTTCCTGACTTTCTTCAGCACAAGAATTAAACGGCAAATTAAAGCATCACTTGAATAATCTGAAGGTAAATCGATGAGCTGCCCGGTCCTGATATGCGTTAGGTGAGGGCAGGGAGGGGGGGGGGGGGGGGGGGGGGCGCAAGCGCCCTCTTTGCCCGCCCGGTTGGTACGCCCATGGCCCCAAACCAACGTTACTAAAACACTCAGTTGGGAAACTCGCCGTCGAACCCTGGGCCGCTGGCGTCCACCGAGACCGAGCTAAATGCGACAACAGCGCCACTCTTTTTCGTTTGTCTGTACTATGGTCACCTCGAGCTTTTTGAAAGCCTGCTTTTTGCGTAAAAACAAACGGAAAAGACTCTTTTTGTATGAAATTTATTGGAGTTTAGTACCAAATGATGGGCGCGTGATGTTTTTATCATCTTTAATTCGCAAGGTTTTGCGGAACAATTAATATTGTTTTTATAAAACCATGCCTCAGCGGGCCTTTCAGGTAGCGCGTCCGCCGGAGAGACGGGGGTTCACCCCTGTCAAAGCCAGAAATAGAAGTCACGTGCAGTTTCTCGAGTTGCCGCTGCGGGAGAAATGGTGGCGTTGTGTTCGTCATTAGCTCGGTGCTCGGAGACAGATTGGGGTCATATCTTTAGGGCTGTCTCTATGGGAGTTTCCCAACTGAGTGTTTTAGTAACGTTGCTCCAAGCCAAACCGAACTGCTGAACCAACGGCAGAACCCTTTTAATCGGACGGCGCCTTGCGCCATCTAGCCGAGACAAATTCGAAACGACGCGCGCGCCTCTGGCGGTCTTCATTTTCCTTTCTCCTCCATCGTCTGCTTCTGCGGCTCGCGGGCTGTCGTCTGCTATCTGGTTCCGCACTCGCGCGCAGCAGAGCGCGTGCGGCGTCGTGTGGTGTGGGTGTCCGTGTTTTCCAGCCTGTGTTTTCTCGCCGCGCTCGTCGGCGGGCTGTGCTCAAACCGCAACGTGCGGGGTTCGTTCTCGCGCTAGGCCTCGGTCATGGGTCCGGCTAGCGACGCCGATCCTTCGCGGCCCCGCGACCGCCACCGAGAAGTCACCGGTGCGTTGACGCGACAAGCGACACTAGTCCGTCGCTGTCGGGACTTTTACGCCAGGCGACTTCGACAGTCTGAACTGCTGCGGCGAAAGTGGCACGAAGGCAGCGGCTCGGACGGCGACTGTTCGTCGACGACGTCCACTTTGTCGTCCGCGTCTTCGTCGTCTGCTTCTTCGTCGTCTGCCTCTGCCGCCGAAAAGGATAACACGTCGTCGCCGGAGTGCCGACTCGCTGGCGGTTCCGACGAGCAGGCTGGCTGGCGAAAGTCCAGCTTGGATCTGGCCATGGATTCGCTACGCAGAGAGATCGTGAGTTATCTCGCTTGTTTTGTGTGCGTACGCCGTGAATACCTTGGGATTGTCTCTCATTAAGGCGCAATAGCACGTGAGAGGGCTTGATTAGTAAAGGTCTGGCCGCAGAAGAGAGACATGGCCATCTTGACTCGACACAGGCTTGTTTACCATCTTCCGGTGCACTTGGCATGGTGATTCGAATGAGTAATGACGACAGTTATTAGCGCTCAAATTATGGTCAGCGTGATTGCCGCTGCATTTCAGCTACGCTCCTCTTTCCAGTTAGTTAGAACCACTGCCTCGTGTTAAAAGACAAATTACACTGTTTCGTCATCGTCAAGGAGATATGTTCTTCATATCCACAAAATTGATCATTTAAAGCTTAAAAATAAATTTATTTCGAATTACCTGTAATTCGTAATGACGCGCACGTATTTTTAAGCGAATCGACGTCCCGCTACTGCAACATAAGCGCTCAACATCACTTTTCCGTTGTTTATCGGGTCAGGACTGAATTAAATTTAACCTATGCGACTACAGATTACTTCTACTGAGACTTTGCATTATTGATCGATATATAATACGGTGGAATTTTCTTAGAGACACGCGACATTGTTAGCGGAGACACGACATAGCTGCATTTTTTGCGTTTTCACTCAAATTTACTGCTTTACCGATCACTTTCCTCAAATTCTAAAAGAAACACAGAAAAACCAGCCGATTGCTTGTTCCCGCTATCAATGTACTGTTGTGACTCGCGAGCAACGAGCAAAGGTATAAATTAGCAAATCCGCGTGACTGCTTCCCTTTTTTAATCACAACATAATGTTTTCTCCTGTACTTTATTTATTACGTAAGTACTACATACTACTTCTTCATGGTTCATGAACCCCTGTAGGTACTACTTGACATGGAATTAAAGTGCGACTGATTCTGAGTCAATCACGTTTAAAAAAAAAATCGACATACGCTGACCGAAGCGTAGCTCAGCAGCTGAAATTCGCTTTCCATTTCCACCGCTCGCGGGTAATCAAAATAAATAAACTTTACTTTTTTTTTTCGCTGACACATATGTGTGTTGCTATTCTACTTGGTCCACTGCTCGCTCATCTCAAAATGAGGTGAGCAACAGTAGTGATGTGGCTGTTGCGCCAAAGTGCTTACTGTGCTGCATCATCCTGCTACATTTGACCGAAATATGAGGAACGATATGCTTATGCGAGTTTTCATAACTTTTGGTTATCGCCTCAGATATTGCACTATTCGATTGCATTTCGTGTCAAAGAGTGACAGTACCCCGAGGTATCGCGATAATTCTCATGTTCGTGGTCTATTCTGGAGGGTTAGTTAGTTTCGTTGAGTGCGCTTCTCAGCGCGCACTGGTGTACTGCAGAGAAGCGGCAACCGTAAAATAGGCGTCGCGATTTTGCGCGTCTTGCTTCGCCGCAGCGCACCCGCGTGCTAAGGGGAAAGCACTTCTCCAGAGCGAAACACGACACAATTTCTGAAGGCAACTTCGGTTTGATCTTTTTACCAATTACAGATCCAGCAAGAATACTTTGGCGTACTTTGGCGTTGCAAGAAGATTTATATATGCACTGTTTTGTAGGTTTACTTTTTTATGCCAACTCTTTTGTTTGGTTATCACTCTTTTATAAATGTGAGTAAATTAGAACTAAATTGGCAGGATCAGTGTATGGAAGCTTGGAAAGAACCTTCACGAGTTCAGTGGGGTTGTTTTTAAGACGACGTGTTAATCGTCGCATGCCCATTTTTGTTATGAAGTTATGCGTGTAAAGCGTAATCGACGTTCGTTCTCATATGACTTTGTTTCTTAGCTGAGTTATAAATTGCACTTTTATTACAACCTTTAGAACTCGAAGGAAACATTAATTTAGGCGCTGAATCTTATTGTGTTCTAACATTATTTAAGTGTAGTTCAATACGTAAAATATCCATTCATAGCAGTTTGTGTTTACGGAGTCATCAGTCATATTCTTGTTACGGTGCCTGGTGCTTATCCACGCGACTAAACGCTCGTTCTGTATTTGAGGGAGTTTCTCCTGCTGGTGCAATCGATGCTAACTGAGGCTTACACCCAAGTGAGAAGGCAAAGTAGACACTGCCTTTTAGTTGGACGAACCGACCACATTGATCTTAACATAATATTTTCAGTGGTATAAATGTTACAAAAGTTCCTTTTGCTGTTCCAAAATTGACTTTTGACTGCTCCAAGAGGTGCCCCAAAATGACCGATACGTACCGATCTCATTACTGCAACAGCAGTCAACACCAAGAACATGCTGAGCGCGGCCGTGTCTTGACAAGACATTGGTTAGGATGGAGGTTAAACTAAAGCTTGTAATGACCTTTAATATGCGAACAAATGCGGTACGAGGTACGACATACCAAGTCCTTCGATACTTTGGTGCCTTACAAGCAGCAACAGCCAGCACACATGACGAAGCACATTTTACTAATTGTATATAGCATCCTCGTTATATATATAGTTCCGCAGTGAATCGCTAATGCTAAAAGGTGCGGGTGCGCTTTTAACGTGGAGCTCGAAAGCGAACCCCGGATAAAAGCGTGGCCGCGAGGCTCGACACCGATTGGTTGACGGATGGGAGAGGAGGAGTGAAGTGCTCGATGCTGATTGGTTTACGGGGAGGTCATGTGACCAAGTGAGGAGGAGAAGTGCAGGCGAGGTGGGAGAGGAAGAGTGGGTTAGAAGGTTCTGGACGATCACCAGGTTTATCATTTCAAGTGTACGCATGCTACGCGTTAAATTATCGGACAAAGAGCGCCGTGAATGTGGGCGTCTGACCGAACAGGCTAGGCGTGCTGCTGAACGATGACATAAACGTTTGTGACGCTGCAACGTTTCGCGTATGCAACACGATTGCTTAGCTATTTGCCATCCATTTTGTAGATCTCTTGTTTTTGAGACTGCTGTAAAGTTTAAGGTCACGTAAAAAAACGCTGTTCTTTTTTAATTTTAGTCTCCCAGACACATGCCTGTTTGGTATTATTATTATTATTATTGTTATCATCATCATCATCATACATTGAATCCTTAGCGCAAATAGCAGACGAACTGACAGTAGCACTTTCATTTCGAATAAAGGCCGGTACGTTTCGTAAATGCTTCGCTTTTGGAGTCTAAAACAACGTGGTCACGAGAGCCCCTCGCCTTTCTCTTCGCTTCTAAGAGCTCTTTTTTTTCAGTCTTTTTTTTTTTGCGTTTTTGTTTATTCTTATCATCTTCCATCGGGGTCCGACGCGCTGAATGAGCCGTTGGCCTTTGTGGGTCCAGTCGCTCTTTCGCCGAAAGATTGGAGAGATGAACCGACAGGTTGGGTCACGTGACTTCTTTCTAGCCTTTTGTTCCCCTAATCTCTGGTCATCCGTCGTTTCCTTTTTTGGTCGTACGCGGAAGGAGAGAGCCTGCTCCTTTTCGGCGCCATCTCCATCTCACATCTTTCCTAGCCATTTTTTTGCTCTCTCTTAATCGACTCTTTGAAATAGGAGCAATCGACGGCACCTTTCGTTTGTTATTATTTTTTTCGCGGGCTTTCGAGGAAACAAACTTCTCCGTACTGATTCAGCAATTCGAGCGCGCGAGGACTACCTGCCATATCTCCGCCGTGCTTCCGTGTGGTGGGCGAGATTCGAATATATTCTATTGGCTGGTGGTACGAGTTGGACCTGAAGGAAGAAGACCGCAACACGCACACGTGGTCACATGCGCACATGCACCCACACACAGACAGGCACGCATCCACGCGCATACCGACAGCTACACACATACCCGCAGGTACATATATACAACAGGCACATGCACTATAAAAAAAAAAAAAAGCATGATATTGACCACCGGCTTCTACAAGTAGTCGCAGCCTACATGCACGTGACATAGCGTATTTTGTGATACCGATACTTCTTCTCGTTTACTCCGCTGCTGTGTGCCGCCTAAAGTTCTTCGATAAATGCGCACTTTGTGCTTGACACAAGTACCGACATTTTTTGTATGCGCCCACCGCGTGATGTACGTGGTTGCGCGCACAGCGGAAGGTGGAAATGAAAGGCGTCTGTTCGCTCGCGGTTATAAAACTTGTAATGCGCTTCGTCATGTGTCTTGGTTGTCGTTACTTATAAAAGAAAGTATCAAGGCGACCTCCCCCAACACACACAAGCAAACACTTCCTTTTTCGAACCTCAAGGTCAATTTTTTTTTGTTATTAAAAAAATTCCGTATACTTGTTTTTTGTTTAGGAAAAAACACCTATAATAGTTCTTGGTGAAATGACAATTACCTACGTCTGTGACGTTAAATGTGTTGGTGAGTGTATCCACAGCACCCCCCCCCCCCCCCCCCCCTTCCCTGGGCTTTGTGCCGCAACGCTCAGTGACCCAAGGGCTGTCACAAGAGGGAGGAAGCTCGGCCACACCGAACACGTTGCCCCCGCGTTCCATCTAAATGCGCCAATCAAGAAGTTCAGTGATAATTTAGACGTTCCGAAACAATCACGATGGTATTTTGATCGGTTGCCGCCAGTAGGACCATTAATGATAGTGGCTGTACGGACGTTTCATGGCTGTCATTAGAGGCTGTGGCACTTTCCAAGCCCTGGGATCGTATATAAGTATATGCCTATCTTTGTTTTGATTTCGGAACTTAAAGGACGTTGCCTGACGACGTTAGCAGCGTTCGTGGGGTGATTTGACGCGAACAATCTCAGCCTCCGACTGCTGCGACTCGCGAAAGCTCCGTGGCCATTTGAAGGAGCGCCAAGTCGCCTAGCTGCCCAAGCATCCTTCCCACGATATGCAGATCGGGATAAGCGGGGTCGACACGCGATAAAGTTGACTGCCAGAGACGCGTGATGTGCGAAACTGGCGAGCACGCGCCGTAACTGCACGGATGCGGAAGCGTTCTTTTTTCGGACCGCCGCGGTTGAATATACTCCCAATCTGATAAGAAGAAAATTGTGCGGTTTCTAAAAGGTACCGAACTGTCGCCTATATATGATAACTGACAGGATGACAAAGGCTGGTGGGTCCTTCGGTTTTTCAGCCTCCAACAGCGTCTCGTGAACCCTCGAGCGCGCATGCGCAGATGGGAGACTTCCGCCGAAGCACGGTGGAAGACGACGAGACCGTAGGCTATTGCCAACATGTGCGACAGAAGCTCCCCAATACGTCTTTGTTCGAATCAATTTTGTTTTCGTAAACAAGAAATAAAAATAATGCCAAACGTACTTGGCGTCTTTTTGTGTAGGATGAATACGAGAGGTGTGGGTCTTTGTCGCGCGGTTCGGTGGACTGGCGGCGTAAAGGACTTGGCACAGAACTGACGTGTCTCGGCAAAACGGGCAGCCGAACTGGGATGTCCTCAAACGCCGCACAGGCTTCCAAATAAAAGCGCGTGCCAGCAACTCGGAGGAATCTCTGGCTGTGTTTGGCGTGCTACGACGAACGGACGATCGAGGTCAGAATGGACGGGCGTCGGTCCGTGCCAGGAGGCCTGTCGGCGAACTTCGATCGTATACGCTTTTCAGAATTCACCGATCGCTGTATACGCTAGTGAAAAACAGTCAAACGCGTATACAAAAAAAAAAAAAAAAAAAGAAAACACCGATAAATTTTTTGGTCTCGTGTCAAGATTTGCACGTTTCAATTTTGCGTGAGAGGATCTGGCAATGCGAGTGACGGTGCCAAAGCTGGCGTGTCGACGAAGGTGCATTATGTATGCGAGATCGCGGTATAGATATGGGCCAAGTTAATGTCTCCTTTAATATTCGGAAGTTAACCGCTTGAAACAGGAAGGATGCGGAATAGCTCCTCCACTTGGAGCCCCGTTCAAATTGCAAGCTAATAATTATTGGGGCTGTGTGGATATTTAAACAGCGTGTAGTTGGTCAGCTATTTCAAAGTTGCGACGAGTTACTCGCTGTATAGACGAGCAATTTGGCCAGTGCAGTACAACCGCTAGTCTGGGATCTTTAACGTGCACCACGCACACATAAAAAAGGCTGTCGTAAAAACCCCACTGCGTCGGTCCGAACGCATAACGCATACTTATTGTTGACCTGTTGATGAAGTGGAATTATCCCAAACGTTTTATTGATAACACGCGCAAGCAGATGGGACAAAAAAGAAGTCAGGATAATGAAAGACTTTGGACAGCTTTCAAGCCCCATCGTAAACTACGTGACCTCATTTCTAAACCTAAAGAATACACCCCCCCCCCCCCCCCCCCCCCCCCCCAGAGAGTCCCAGTGTGGTGTGTACAAACTGAACTGTCTAGACTGTGACGCATCCTACATTGGGGAGACAGGCCGGAGGCGCTGCACCCGCCTAAACGAACACAAAGGGGGCGTGACGAAGGCCACGCATGCGACAAGAGCGAAGACGGAACTCGCAGACCACTGTTAGAAAACGGGTCACAGTTTCGAGCTTGAGAGTGCGTCCACTCTAGCGCGTGAACAAAGGTGGGGTCCGCGCAGGTTCGTGGAATCATGGTTCATCCAAAGTGACTCACTGATGATGTTTCCCGCACGGGAAACTGAGCGTTTGAGTAAATTGTTTATCTTGTTATGTAAAGTCGGCGCAGTTTCTTTTTTTTTTTTCCTGATCATCACACGATTGCACGCCGGTACGATGCTCATCCAGATCGAAACGATGCAGGATCCCTGGGTTCTGCACAGTGTTGCCATTTTAGCGATTTTGTCGCTAGATTTAGCAATTTTTTATACATTTAGCGACGAATATTTTTAATTTAGCGGCTAGCGACTTTTTTTAGCGACTTTGGTGTTCAACCGTATTTTTATTATCTTGAACAATTTTAGAGATGCTGGCGGGCTAAACCCTAAACACTGTCAACACTGCAGACCATCTCTCCCGCGCCCACGTACCCACGTGCTGTCCGCCAAACGTTGACAATATTGTCCAAGTGTTTAGGGAGGCGTCAGGTGGACTTAATTTTACCTGGGAATTGCCGCTGAATAACTGCATTCAGTTCTTAGACATTGTGATCCTTTCTTCTGAAGAATATGTCTGTTGGCAGTATTGTCCGCGCATCAAGAAAAGAATAGTTTTGTTTGAAAGTGCTCACCTTAAACTGGTAAAGAGGGGTATAGCCTTGACATGTCTAAGTGCGGCTCTAGAAAAAAAGTTGCAATCACCAGAGGAAAATCAGTCTTGAACGACAATCAAAAAGAGGCTTTCGTAGTTACCGCCTAGTCGTTTCCCAAATAAAACATTACAAACAAAAACCGTGCTAGTTGTTTTTCAGTGCAAGTTTAACTTCTTAAAATGCCTGAGATGCTTATTTGAGATTCACTTACTTTAAAAGTGTTTAATAAGCTCTTGGAATTCAGCGAATATATTAGCGACTTCCTGGCGGATCTAGCGTCTGTTTAGTGACTTAATGGTCTCAATTTAACGGCGGGCGCACAAAAAAAAAAAAAAAAAAAAAAGATGGCAACACTGGTTTTGCAGCGCGAGCTTTCGCTCCACGTGCTCCCAGCTGGTGTGCGCTAACCCGCTCGGCCACCGATCCCCCCTCAAATTGCAAACTATTCCATGTCCGCGCAAACTTCAGGCTGTGCTGAGAGCGTGTCAACTACACCGAACACGTTCGACGCGTCGTCGAACGTAATTTTTACAAAACCCGGAAGGATTAGTTCACTAGTGAACTAGAACATGCGTTAGTTCAGGCTTGAATCACTTGCGAATTAAATAGTGTCTTGCCCGGTGCAAAATTAACGATGTAAAGAAACTCTCGCAGTTGACGAACAAGTTGACGACGGTAACGCCCTGCCTGCAATTCATCTACAAACCAATATACAGCGATGTCTCGTTAATATGAACACCAACGCCCCCCCCCCCCCCTCCACCCCCCCCCCCCCCCCCCCCAAAAAAAAAAAATCGTTTGCTTGTTTTTTTTATCTAAAGTAGGTCCATGTATAGCGGGGTATCTGTGTTTACTTGGTCCACATTTACGAGACATGTCCGTAGTCGCATTCGGGTTATGAGAGCGTCTGATCCAGGGACTCCTGGGCTCAACCCCCACCCCTGCCTGTTTCTATCTGAATGATCATCGTACCGGCCTGTGGTCGTGTATAGGTAAGCTGCTTGACGCACGTTAAAGACGAAAAGCCACCGACTATATTCCTCATCTTCAGCAAAGACACCCCATACCTCCATAGGGGCCAACTATAGCTTCCGCGCAGTCTTAACATACACGCAACACTCCTTGTTTCGAATATTTCACCAGAGTCTGACTTCGGCTTGTCAACGGGTCTTTGGCGCCGCGAGCCCGTCGGACTGGGTCCATCCGCGAGAGGCTACCCCCGAGCGCTGCGCCGACGGCACGGCGTCCTCGAAACAGTTCTCCCCGTTTTTACCTCACACGACAAGGGAGGACCGATGCCCGAGAGGTCTATAACGGCACGCTGGGCACGCTTCTGGGATGAATCATCCGAGCCGGTTGGACAGAACGAAGCGGCGCAGGTTCGCGGCCGGTTCGAAATCGTCGGGCGACCGCCGAGGGCCACCAGCAGCAAGCAGCAGCACGTTTTCCCAAGGACAGAACTGGGTCGGCGAGATCACCGGCTGGCCGTCGTCGCTGTGGGGCTCTCTGCGTGGCTCGCTCTCTTGCCCGCCTAGTGGGGGCCCCCTCTGCTGCAGGAAGTGGTCATCCTCCTGGCAGGGTACGGCCGGGAAAGTGGACGCGGCAAGACTGGTATAAACAGCGCTCACCACACGCATATACGGAACACGCGAACTGTGTATTAGGGATATTGTGATCGGGTACCGTTATTGGAGTTCAAAATTACCTATTCCTTTCAGCTTTTCTTTTTATTTTTTTTTTTCTTGATCAGCCCAGGTGCCCTAAACGCATACGTTTCACGCATCGTTATTTGCACCATTACGTTTTGCGTAAATTGCTTCCACACGGTGTAGCGGTACAGCGCAGAAGGATTTCTCAACACCGATATGTAACTTACGTTCGCTTTGACCAGAATATGATTACAAGACCACAGAGAAAACTTGAAACCGCTACATTTCTTGGGGTGGGAGACGGGGTGGGGTTGTTGACTGGTCGTTTACATGAAATCTTCGAAGCCTTCACTGCTTTGCAAGCGTTTTCCTCTCATTATACACACTCTGGGGAAGAAAAAAAATACTTCTACATCATCTACCGCTTTCGAACATTTTCAGTCTCGAACATAAGAATCCGGAGTTCCCTCCAACGCCATCGACGAAGACGCGTAGAAGCTCCTGTTTACGCTCGCACTCTGTAAATAACAACATGTATATATAAGTATTTTCCTGCGGAAGGTGCACGGTCTGGATGTGGTGCACATCCGATTCGTGCGTTGAAAAACAGCGAATCGCAATAACCACTCATAAATGGCTGCACCTCATTCTCTGTCGCTTCGAACGTCTGCCCCCAAAGCCAAAGGAACAAACGAGCTTGGACGGCTGTGGACGCAGAAAGCAGACGGCGAACGGATCACGTGACGTATTTAGTTTATTTGATCCGACGTCACCCACCAATCGAGGAGGGTAGCGTCAGTAACTACTCCGGAGTAAACAACCCGCTTCTGGAACGCGAGTTCTGACGTCATCGAGTAAGCGCGAGTAAGTTTTGAAACGTCACGGGTACGAAACCTTTGCTGCGGAGTCGGATCGAGTACATTTTGGAACGCAGTTACCGTTTGCGTGTTCCGTAGGAGTGTGGTGAGGAACACTGTACCTCGGAGTCCCGCTGCACCAGGAGAGGGGATATGATGATCGTTTTGTGTTTTCATCGCGGGACACGTTCTTCCGGGACATGGTAGCATGCTGCGTGGCCACGCTGGGGTGACCGCCCGTCCCGCGACTCGCAGGACTGTCCCGCATTGAGGGCTCGTGTCCCGCGTCCCGCAAGAAATTCTCAAATCTTCAAAATGTCCCGCATTTCATACTGTAGTAAAATTCACTCTGCAACTCATGGCGCTGCCGAACAACGAGGCACGGGGAAGCGCGGAGGTCGCTGGTAAGCGTGTGAATCGCAATGGTACACCATTTTCTATCCAAGCATTGCGGGAAGCGACCGTCGTTCTTGCAGGAGAACAGGCGCGCGTGCTCCGCTGTGCCTCTCCCCTTGGCGAAAATTTCTAAGAATTGCTCACCAAAAGTTTGAATATAAAATATTGTAATTATATTGAAATCACTGAGTCAACGCGAAAGGGTTGCTGTGGATTTTTGTTTTAGTGAAGGCAGCCATACAAGGCAAAAAGCCTACAACTCGCAACGGTCCAAAAAGGAATATAATGTTAAAAATTTGTGTAGGACCATGTTGATAAAAGTAAGCGTTGACAGGAAACAATAACCCGAAAAAGATTTACTGTGTCTTATTTCCATTTGATACATTGAGTTCTGCTACAGTCGATTTTTATATTTTCCACTTTGACACATTAATAACACATTTGGCATAGAGGATATATCACTGGAAGTGAAAATTATTTGAGCTTAATAGGCGCAATACAGTTAGCAGGTGTATAAACAGCACAGGATATTAAATGTGTTTACAAAGCCTGGACTCGTGGTGCGTGTGTTAATAAATTTTTTTCTACTTGCGTGTCCCGCATTTCGCTAGCAGGAAGGTGGTCACCCTAGGCCACGCGGGAGTACCATCGAAGCCCGTGAGACAACCTATGTCCCTTGTCTTTTTTTTTTTTTTTTTTTTTGGCACCCCGATTTTTTTTATTCGTGGAGGAGCAGCCCCTGGCCTACTACTTTGAAACATGATACAAAAGACGCGGGGTTTCGGCTACGGACGTTATGACGGAATTGTCTGCGGACTTCCCTCAGGTATGTTCGCTTCGTACCCATGTCTGCTTCGAAAATGTCTGCCGACAGTTTTTGTACGAACACGTGTGGCGGACCGCCATACACGTATGTAACGCGCCTCGGAGAGTGTCTGCCGGCTCTCTTTTGGATGACGTGTATTAGCCTTGTACGACCGGTCTCGTGTCAGTGTCCGTGCTTGTCGTTTCCTCTCTGTGTTCTCTCTGTCCCCGCATCGATGGCTAATGTTCACCTGCGTCTAGGTGGCGCCAAAATGACTTGCGGTCGCCGTGACGTCACCTGGTTCATTCGGGCTGAGACGTAACGTTCACTACGAGGCAGCCGAGAAGGCTTTCGCCCTTTATGTCGAATAGTGTTTGAAAAACTTGTGGTGCACGCGGGACGTTTCAGCCCGAATGGCCCAGATGATGTCACAAAGACGGCACGCCGTTGGGAGCGAACGTTTGCGGAGTTTCCGCGGCGCTTGGTTGAGTTCAGCCGTTCAGCTGCCTTTGCGCAGGTGTGCGTCACGCACGCACACTCACGCACGCACACACGCACGCGAGCATCTGTACTAACCTGCACATTGCAGAAAACACACAAAAAAAAAAATATATATATATATATTTTTTTTTTTAATAAAGTGGGCGATTCCGGGGAAGTTCAATGAACCGTTGGTACGTAATGATCCTGCTCTGTTTTTTCAGTGAGGGTTCGGAAAACCTGTCGGTGTTGTGGGGCAGTAAGGGATCGCGTTTAGGTTCGGAATTGTTTCAGATATAACTGTACATGTGGCAGGAATATTATCTGGAAATACGAGCCTTAATAAGTGCGTTGCTTGAGCGGCGGCTTGTACAACCTAGATAGACAGTTTTCGTGTGACGGTTGGCACGCTGAAATAGGACGTAGTTGGGTTGGGCGACAAAAACTAAAGTGAATATTCTAAGCATGACCACAATAAAAAAAAAAAAAAAATAGCAAAAAAAAAGTAAAAATTGGCGAGAACCTCTCGAATTATAGCGCCTTCCCATCGGCAAATAAAGTGATTTGTTATTTTTACCCAACTCATCTACGTCAAACTTCAACATGGCGGATGGTGCTGGTCTATGTAGACCACCACGCTGTTTACAAACAAGTGCGCGTTTCTGTGTGTGTGTGCACTGCGGTCTCGCACACGTTACTCAAAAATGAAATGAATTACAATTAAAATTACTATTGTTTAAAGCGTATTTGATTAGATTACTCGAGAAGAAGTCTTTGACCGCTACCCGAAAAAGCAACCCTTACTTTTCCGATTACTTCAGAATTTCGAAAGGATAGGTTTTTCTGCCGGTTTGAAAACGCGTCTTTCGTACTATCAATTATTGGATTATAATCAATGAATTATCATCAATGCTTATCATCATCTTAATTTTGATAACCATCCTTTTGTCGGACACCTGGTACGATACTCTCTTGGTGTAAGAAACTTGTAGAAACAGGTGGTGCCGTTAGAAAAGAGAAGGAAAAAAATAGTAACCCTTAGAAGTAAGTTAGTATATTTCCTAATCAGATTACTACTGCGATTGCTTCCTATCAAATGCGTTCAAATGATTACAAAATTGCTTCAAACCGAAATCAATTACGAGTAATTTGATCACTTGTAACGAATGCCGCACGAGTCTGACGCAACTCATCGCGCGCAACGAAGGTGACTCAAACATATTCTTTTGCGTAATCCGCGCATGCGCACGAGCTCTTCCTCTTACGTGAATTCCTCGCGTGGTATGGTGGTGACCACCGCCGATGCGCGACTCCCGTACGACGAGTCAGTCTGGTCACATCGCGGGCGGGCCTACGTGATTTGTTCGACGAAGAATCACTGCCAGCAGCTTTTGGACGCGATAAGCGCCGCACTTGGACGGTCGCGCAAGCTCGACGCGTCGTTTGGTGGTCCTGATAGGCATCGAGTGAAGTTTCCGTTCTTCGTAGAAGCTATGCCTGCCTGCCTGCCCTGCGTGCAGCGATGCTCTGCGCGTCATTACATGGGCCTTCCTAGTCTTTTTTTTTTTTTTTTCGTTTCGTCTTTTGAACGTGCTTATCATTGAGAGCATGCACGCTATGGCTGTCCGCGCCGCCTCAATTTATTGCTTTTTTTCTTCTTCTTTTTTTCCAAAAGTCGGCAGCAAAACCGGATCGCGTTCCGGTGAAAGCCTCTGAAAGTGGCTTTCACCAACGAAACGAGACCCCCTTCTCAAAAAAAAAAAAGAAACAAAAAAGAAATAATAATCGGCGGCAGAACAACCGCCGTTGTGTCGGTCAACACTTAAAAGAAGTGATAAAAACAAAAAAAAAAACAAAAAAACATCCCGTTTTTTTTTGTCTTGTCTCAGAAATCAACTGCGGCGACAACGATTCCGGGACGCAGGACTCGGCTGCACGCCGTGTGCTCCGTTGAAGCCGCGGTCGTCACACTGCTAATCAGTACGTCATACAAAGTGCAGTCTCTGAGCAGCAGAAAGTTTTAAGCAACCGTTTTTGCACCCAACTGCGCACGCGCGAGTCTTCTGCGGTAGCGTACGCGCACTTCGAATTGGTGGGCCCGTCGTATACCGTATCGGATACGCAAAAACGGTTCCCTAAAAACTCTCCACCGTTGTCTCCACCGTCTGAGGCGGGTTTCCTCGTCCTTTCGTACGGCGTTTCTCAAAATCGGTCGTGCGAAGAATGTCCGCCGCACTCCTGTTCGAAGCACACTGAAGGAAACGTGCTTCGAACATGATTGTGGCATGTCCGCAAGCATGTTCATGAAACATGTTATTTCGTCATCAGGGTGTGCAGCGAACGGGCGCCTATACCGCTGTGGGATGTATATACGAGCAGTGTAAACTGGACTGATGATTTTGGGTGCGAGAGCGAAATGCTGCGGTTGCAAACATGCGAAAAAGAAAGAAACGTGGATAGATAGCGTCCTTTCGAAACAATGGTATCGTCGAGGACGTACTTGACGCATGCTTTCGGGTGATCAGTTCGCGTAAGTGCGGGAAAACTGTTTATTGCCGCAGGGGATCGCAAGAACCGCGATAATGTTTGAGAGCCGTAATGAGCAGGCTGCTGAAAGCGAAGGAAAAAAAGCACGGATAAATAAAAAATAAAAGTGATTACGTCTTATTTTTTTTTTTACGATGACGGAAGGCCCGGAAAGGGACATGGAAAGTTACAGACAATACGGGCCTTCGTTTGCCCTAGTGACCCTTGTGACGCCACTGGTTTGGTCGCTTTGAATATTCAGAAGTTGAAATATAGCTAAAACATATATATATATATATATATATATATATATATATATATATATATATATATATATATATATATATATATATATATATATATATATATATATATATATATATATATATATATATATATATATATATATATATATATGTATGTATGTATGGTGGTTCAAGTTACCAGGCTCGATCTAAAATGGACCGTAAAAATCGACGCCTGCACGTAGCCATCTAAACTTTTCGGTAACCGGACAAAAGCACACCGGACAAAAGCTCACCCGTTTTTTCACAGACCCGGACGAAAGCTCACCTCATTTTTTTTTTTTTTTTGCTACCCCGGGTGAAACACGGGCTGTTACAAAGTACGGACGCGATGGACATTCCACCATTTTTATGAGAACTGGCATCCCATTCCATGCAAAGGTGGCACAGATAAGCCATTACAGGCAGTGAAGCAACTATTTGGGACCAACATTTTCGTCACTGAAATTGAATGGAGCTGATAAGATCAAGCTTCCTTGACTCAAGTTATGCCGGAGCACCCGTGTGCCGCGCCCAAGAAACTTCGTGAACCGAAGTTTTTGAACCCGAAGAGTGACCGAAGAAGCGAAACCCTTTCTTGACCTCGCTTTGTCATTGCGCTTATGTCACGCTAAACGCGCACATAAAGGTTAGGCACAATGCCACTTCACTACGAATGCATGGGTTTTCTTCAATTTAATTTATCGTTGTATTTTAGTGTCGTACGCATGCACCTAAGTTGTCCGTCCGCACACGTGTTAAGACCAACATGAAATTTTGTCCGGGTGTGTGAAAAAATGGGTGAGCTTTTGTCCGGTGAGCTTCTGTCCGGTGAGCTTTTGTCCGGGACTCAAACTTTTCGTCAAAGGTGTATTTCACAGGTCGGATTTTTCTTGTAAAATTACAGAGCATAGTTCTTATTTAGTAAAAAAAAAATAGGGCCAACAAACTTGCCCGAGTTTACGGCGGGCGGTGACCCAGACGACCAAGTCCAGTAGCGGGATGTGTTTGGCGTTCGTATTGATAGATGGCGTCGGGAGCAGCGTCTGAATCTGAAGGTGCAGCCGATCAGCGAAAGATAGCAGACGACACGTAGACGAAATCCGTTGGCAGCAAAAGCGCCGCCGTTATGCAGACGCGTATCTTTTTACTTTAAGTTTTGCTTTTATTGTTCGCATTTATTTTATAAGCGAAGGTTCATTACAAAAAGATTATATTCACTTTAATCAACCACGGTGGTCGCGAGCCGCCGCGGTAAGGAGGTAGCGCCATCTATCAATACGAACACCAAACACACCCCGCTACTGGACCCCTGTCGTCTGCGTTGCTGCCCGCCGTAGACCCTGGCAAATTTCTTGACTTTATTTTTTACGGAAAAAGAGCTCCGCTTTGTAATTTTACAAGCAAAAACCGACTTGTGAATTATACCTTTGACGAAAATTTTAGATTGCTACGTGCAGGCCTCGATTTTTACGGTTCATTTTAGATCGAGCCTGGTGGCTTGGACCACCCTATATATATTTTGAAACTTTAATGCAATCAATTCAATAATCAACTTCTCCCCTCGTATACGCCAGACTCTGGAATATGCTTGCGGTGTATGGAACTGAAAAAACTACATTGATAAATTAGAAAAAAAAACAAAAAAACTTCGAAGGCAGGCAGCTCTCTGAGTTCTGTCCTGGTATAGTTACCTCGACTCGGTTACTAGAATACGTTTGAACAGCTTAAACTTCCTTTTCTCAAAATTAGACGAGAATTTTCCGGATTAAAGTTCTGTTTCATGCTTTCACGAAACGTACTCAATCTGGGCACTTCTCGTTTTCTCATACCACGGGTGACGAGGACTGTACGAGGGGGTGCACAGCACGTCCCTTGAAATACCGCGAATTAATAATAATACCTATAAGTACTTCTTTTTTTTAGGATAGTAGATGCTTGAAACAGGCTTCGTGAAGATTATGTTTATTGTCACAGATTATAATCGTTTGAAAAAATGCTTAATGGAAGTATATTAATTCGTACGTCTGTTTTTGTACCTAATTTCTTAGCTTTGTCGCACTTCGTGAGTGGCTTAACGTGAAAAAGTACGGCTGTGCTTTGAAGTGACATATCTCTGTTATGCTTACAATTTTGTATGTACGTACCACTCCTGTAATACACTCAATTGGGTAGTGTCTACAGTATATATATATATATATATATATATATATATATATATATATATATATATATAAAAACGGTGTTGCTTGTCAAACGGCAGCACTTGCAAAACGTCTATAATGTGTGTCGCTTGCTAAGAAAATCTGAATGGTGCTGGAGAACATTCGTGTGACGCACGATTGTTACGTACAGGGTCTCGGCATCGCCGCCGTTCATCTACAAAACAATAAAAAAATCGTTATTATTAATATTTTTTTTATTATTATTACATTCATCGCGCGCTTCGGCTATAATAATTCCTCGATCGACACTTAACGCGACCGCCATCGACACTCCGAATGCCTGTGGCCGCAAGGAGGTCGGTGACTCATTCCCGCGGTGAGGCGGTAATTATGCCCCTGGCGGCGAACTTGGTAACCTCAATTACGCTCATTCGCTCCCCCTTTCCTCGTATGCCGCATCTTTTCCCTTTCTGCGCTCTCGCTTGGGCCGGCTTATTTATTGCGCGCGGCGTTTGCTCGTTTGTTTGTTGGTATTAGTCGAAGGCCGCGGAGGTCGTCGTGGTGCGAGGAAGCTCTCCCAGCGCACGTTGAACCCGTCGTATTTTCCTTGACCTGCGGTCAGGCGGGACATGTGTACGATGGCCGCCCTCCTTATGGCATCTGGATCGTTCGGGGGAGAGTATAGGACCGAGTCGTGTATCATAGAAATGATAACTTTCTTATCCAAGAAGCGGGATGTCTTAGCTCTTGGGGCGTCCGTTCGCGAGACGATGTGGTGGCCTCGGGTCGACAGATCTATAGTGTGTGGGACTTTCTAGAGTCCGGATGATTCTAGAGCATTAAAAAGCCGCGCGGTATCATCAGGCCGATGTCGGGTTCGACCCTCTTAACATATGCAGTTTGGTTTTACGTGGTGTGTTGACACTGATAAACTAAAAAAGAAGAAAAAGCCGCCAGTCGGTGTCAGGCGAACTGGTGTACACAGCGCGACACTGTAAATTTAGCAGTTGCCATAAGAACTAGTGTGGTGTTGTGTTGTGTTCGCTCTAACAGTCGCGTGTACGTAAAGTGGACGAGCCGACACTGTGTCCCAAAGCATCGGGCTTCTCTCACTACGTGGCGCAAGCTGCCGTCCACGCTAGGTGGCGCTGGCTGCCGCGCCTCGTGTGAAGGGTATAGCGTTAGTGCCATCTATCCACAGACCCACTCATCTCGTCCGCTACTTCGGTCGGTGCGTGATCAGAGATCAATAGGGAGTTTTCATAGACCGCGTCTCGCCCTCCACTAAGCCCTCCCCAACGAAGAAGCCGCTACTGCGCCTGCGCACCGATGGTCTTGACAGTAGAGTTCTGGGTATCGTAGCAAGTTGCGGAGAGCGTTGCGGGACGGCGAAAACGATCGATGAAAACCCCCTAATGGGTGGCTACATCTTAAAGGTTGACGCCAAAGGCGTAGGTAACTCAGATACAATACGCCTCGAACGCATCTCAACGGCCCTCAAACAACGGGACGCCGCAAAGTAATCCCTACGTAGCGGCGTAGCAAAACGCCAGGAAAACAGCGTGCCAGCCGTTTTGTGTTTCAGAGCGGCAAAGAGCGACCTGTCACGCGCCATTTGCTTCGCAAGGGTGGCTTCTCCGAACCGAGATTCCGCCTTCTGATCCGTCCCTCCACAGGGACACTGTGTACATTCGGATCGGCTACGCTGCCCTTATTCTAAACGGAGATCTCTTCGGGTTCTTAATTGCCGGGGCCTCGCGAAGGGCGGCCGTCTGGCTGTGTCTCGCGCGCGTACCCCAGCAGCGCGCAGTGTGTCTTCGCTTGATCGGTCATGCTCGAGTTCGGTATCGAGGTCGTGTGCCCCCGAGGCAGCTGCTTCGGTCGGCAGTAATTATCCGGACCCTTTGCTGCGTGGTGCTTTGTCCCACGGAGTGACTCGAACCGGTGGATCGGGGCAGTGTGCGTGCCGCATTCGGTTTCGCGCCCTTCTCTTCGCTTCGGTTCGCATTGCGCGGAGCTGCACCGCCTTTCTTTAGGGAGTTTTCGTGGACCGTTTTCGCCGTCCCGCAAGGCCCCCCGCAACCCGCTACGATAGCGGGAACTCCGCAGTCAAGGCTATCGGCGCGCAGGCGCAGTAGCAACTTCTTCGTTGCGGACACCGTAGCGGAGGGGGCAACGCGGTCTACGAAAACCCCCTTTTCTCAGGGTAAAGCCGCGGTCCACGCTGTTAATAGAGAGTTTTAGTAGATCGTTCCGATACCTCCGATAGCCCCGATAACGACACTAGAAAGTTTTAGTAGATCGTTCCCATGACTCCGATAACGATACCCGATACTCCGCCACCGCCTCCCTTGTGCGTGCGTAGTATCGTTATCGGGGCTATCGGAGGTATCGGAACGATCTACTCAAACTCTCTATTATGCATGTCCAAGGGAGGCGGTGGCGGAGTATCGGGTATCGTTATCGGAGTCATGGGAACGATCTACTAAAACTCTCTACTATGCGATGCAAACGACGGAAAAGAAAGTGCATGAAGCAAACGTACTGCAAGGACTTGCGTAGAACACTTGTTCTTCTTGGTCTTATCAAAAAACAAATTTCCATAAACAAGCGTGTATTTCTATCAGAGCACTACACTGAATCACGGTGGTCGGAACAGTGTTTCAGGGTGGAACTCAGGCAGTATTTGGAAGGGTGGCGTTGTCGCGTCCCGGAAGAAAACCTCCCCATTGCTTCTATAAATAAAAACCAAAGGCCGCTTCGCTGCCTATAGCCCGGCCGTGCTTGTGCACATGATGTGAACGATGCTGCCGCAGTTGCGCGTGTGGGATGCAGCTCGGAACACGTGGAGCGATTTATAAATACAGTTAGTTTTCAGGCGAGCTAGTGTATATTGATCGTGTTGAAAATTAACCCGAGGCCGTCTTTTACCACAGTCTCGGGTAATTTTCGACGAAATCGACTTTTTTGTGCTAGGTTGTCAAGGCTCGCGTATAGTTTCGCACTGCTGCGAGGGCACCTTCCTTTAGCGTGTTCCAACCATTCCACTTTGCTTTGTCCGGTACCGTATCGAACAGAGCCGCCCTTATGCCGTTACGACAAACTGTGACGCGATACGCTATATGCATATGGCACACGCAACGACGACGATGAGCCCCCCACCGGTTTGCGCACGACGCCCGACTCCCCAACCTGCCCAGACGGTGGGGCGATTGACCACTTCAACTCGAGTCTCGGCCGTAATCCCCTTCGAATCCATTCTTTGGGTAATACTCGTCGGCGAGCAACAACTCAAGAATCGCCCTCGATAAGGGTTTGGGTGTACTAATGTCCCTCCCTGTCTAAAGAGAAAGGAAGGAAGGAACAAAAAAAAAGCGATTGTCCCACAACATCGATTGTCTTCGACAAAGCGCGTATACGCGACGCGGCGTTTGCTGCATGCAGGCCGCGCGCGCTGACCCGAATTAGCGAACACGTCCAGCAACCCCAACCCCGAGAATAAGAGAAAACGCAATGGACTACACGGCACGACCGAACGGAAGAAAGTAGACCGACCCGTCGTCTTCTCCGTTCGGCGATGAGGTAACCGGTGCTTAGGGCAATGCCATCTAAAAGACAAGGCCCAGCGCCTCCGCCCCCCCCCCCCCCCCCCCCCCCCCCCAGCTCAAAACGTCATCAGTGGTGGCCCGCTTGGGGCGGGTCGGGGCATCCACTAAAGATGACGTCATGAGCAAGCCTTGTCACGTAGGTGGCATTGCAGTGGCTCGGGATTCGGTACGGTTCTTTTTGGTAGCCGCTAATGAACCCTGCGTCGCCGCGTGTCGAAGGTCGGGCGATCTTCGATGCGTGTTTAACCGCGGCCGCGCGATGACTGGGGGGCTATTGGGGGTAGCCTCGTTTCGCGGGCACTTTCTGGGGCGCTGCTTGAGATGCCGTGACGTCATCAGGTGTGTGTGGAACCGAAAATCTGGCAGCGTCAAGAGTGTACCGTCATGTCACTCGCTGCGTTTGTATGTTTGCCGTGAGAATGGTTTAGCCGCGAGGTGATGCAAACGCACAGAGACGACGAAAGACGATCCGATTCCACTTTTGGCGCTGCTTGATTTTTTCCGTGGGATATATCGCAGCCTTGGCTGACCGGACTTGGCGTAATACGAAGAATAACCATGCGAAAAAAAAAATCGTATCGTAGCCCTTTTAACCTGGTTTTTGCACCTGGCCGCTCAACTGAGGCCCGTTTTATTTATTCCCCATTGTTTTTAGAGTTTAGATCACGCACGAAAAGAAAGTCAGTTCTTTTCGTTTGCTGTTGGCTATTTTGACACGGAACAATGGTTCGTCTATATTTTTTTTATGTTTTATTTTATGGGAGCACGCACGCTAAGTGAAGGTACAAAAAAAAAAAAAAAGTTTAGAAAAGAGGCTTGACCGAAGTACAAACCGTTGCAATCACCGCTCAGATTGCCACGGAATCGGAACGGGAGCAATCACACCCACCATTGTCTGTCGGAATCGTGTAATTTTAGGAAAACACGGAAACGCAATCGTCTGCTTTCGACCCATACGACGGTATCGGGTAGATAATTCGCAGCCCGTAATGCCTAATGATGGGCATTACTACACGGTTTCTCTAGAGCCCGATATTTCGAACCGAGCTTCGCTTATTGAAGATGAGAAAGAGAGTTTCCCCTCTTACTAACTGCAGTCAGTTTTGATCCCAGGTTATCTGTAGCCGGTGACAAGTCTGGAACCAAGTGGATGCTCCTCCCTCGCCTCCTCTCCAGCGTTCGCTCTACTAAAGTGGATAGAGATATAGAAGGTGTTGCCTCTCGAGGAAGAGATCGAACCACCGCACCCCTGGCGGCTAAATTGCGGACTACAGCCACGGGGACAACGGCAACACGAATTGCTCGCTGGCACGTCACCGAACACCGCGTCAGTGTTCGGCTGCAGGGGCAATCCTGCTGTTACGTCGTCGCTAGTACATCATACAAGAGACAGTCTACACATTGTCTGATCCGCGTTCCCTTCCCCGTACGACGTTCCCTGTCACATATTGCAGTTTTAGAGAAACGTGGACTGTTCACTTCTGGCGCCCAAGTACGCGATTGACCGTTCGGTCGGCCATTGTACGTTATAGAGGCAATTTCGCGACGTGCGCATTTTGTTGGTTGCGTATTCGGTTAGCGTTTGTCCCGTCTGCATTATATGAGCTAATTTCCTTGTATCTCTGCGGAATCGTCGGGCGAGTTGGTGGTGGATGGTTTCGAAAACATACGGTAGCGCTTGAGGCGAGGACAACGTTCAGTCTCTTCCTTTGCCCTTGTCTCGAGCGCTAAAGATTGCTACTTTCTAGCTTCCAAAAAAAGAGTGTCAAGATTTTTTTTTCCACGTGTTTATTTTAGTTTTATCTTTATTCACTGGGTGGGCAGAATGTTGTTTCCGCTTTTATGTAGGGAACCCACGCGTCGGTCGCCCCGCCACCGAGCGGGCATGTGTGGGCGTACGGAACAGAAGGAAAAATGCTGCACCAAACGGCGGGTAGCCCCCCCTCCACAATGCTAATTGAAATGTGGCTCGATCCTGCGTTGATAAAAGGGCGGTCGTCCTTCGCCCGGAGAGAGCTTTGCGCCTCCGCAAATTGCCCGCCTTCCGCGCGTTGGAATGCGTGCCTCTGATTGTTGGCCTCCCCGTTCCGGTTTGTGTCCTCGCTTGGGCCCGGAACGCCGCCTGTTGTCACGCCGAATATTAAAGCACGTCGAATGGCTTTGATGAAACCATATGCGTTGAAACAGCATTCGATGAAACGGCGTTCGATCAAACGGCGCTCGATGAAACGGCGTTCGATGAAGCGGCGTTCGATGAAGCGGCGTTCGATGAAACGGCGTGAGTTGAAACGGCGTTTGTTGGAACGGCGTTTGATGAAATGTCTGGACCCAGCAGGGGAATGTAATAAGACATTTCGGGTCTAGGTTCGAAACCCGGCATAGAAATTCTAACACATTTCGGGTTTAGGTTCGCGAGTGTGTGAGAGTTATAATCAAAAGTTAGCCTGGTATGATCTTACGTGGATTACAGACACACACTCTCACACACGCGCTCTGTTCCGTAACTTACAAATTGTTAATCCGACGTTTGTAATGCTGGACGTGCCACCAAACGCCAGATTTGCGCAACTTACATTATCTATCCAGGTTACCTTGGGCAAGCTCGCAAGTAATATCCGTGAACTCGGTTTGTGTATAACTTTGATACGTTTTGCTCGCGCTGCAGAACTCAGGGATCCTGGGCTCAATCCCCACCCCTGCCCGTTTCGATCTGGTAGAGCATTGTACCGGCGTGCGGTCGTGTATCCCTACTGCGTGGTGCACGTTAAAGACCCGAGGCTAGCGGTTGTACTGCATTGGCTAAATTGCTCATCTACAGCGTGTGACTCGTCGCCCCTTGAGGCAGACCAAGTTCTAGGCGGTATAAACACACACACACAACCCATTTTTTTATACGTTTTAGCCGTATTTTTGCGCACCTTGTAGGAACTCAAAATATGAGACGCCTCTATTGTATTCTGACCGCTAAAATACATGCCTATAGGGTAAATTACAACGTGTCACTTCCATGGATTACCTTTGTGCAGACGTTTCAATGTGTTAATTTCCTTTCGGGGCACACCGTATGTTTTTTTGTTTTTTTTTCACCTTATTTTTTTTGTTTTGGTTCGAGGTCGCGTGCTAGACGCTAAATTAAAAAGCAGCGGCTTTTTTTTCCCACTCCGTCCCTAGTTGCGGCGCCAGTCCTAACGTTTTTCTTCTTTTTATTTTTATTTTTTTTTATTTTTAGCGTTTTGGAGGAGAACCTTTCCTTGCCGCCGTCCCAGCTTCTGCCTTTTTACACGGTCACATGCGACAACAATAAAAGAAGAAAAAAACGTGCACCGTGCACCGCTCTCGTAACCTACGCACCGCTTTTGACTCGGGCTTAGCTCAGCGGAGAGAACCCGAAAAAAAAGAGAACGGAATGGTTTCTGTTCGTTGGTCTTTTTTATCCTTCATTTTCGCCTTCAGTTTTTCTTTTCTTCCAAGGAGGTTGGCTATAGGTCAGAGTGGATGCGGCGTTTGCCGCCAGCTGACCGCATTGTAGGAAACTTGTTGCGTGCTGCTCGCAACCTTTCGATTTTTTTTCTTCTCTTTTTCGTTCGTAACGTTTCTTCTGTCTTCCTTTCTTTGTTACATCGCTCCTCGTTTACATGTGTTACTCTACTTCGCTTTCTCGTCCTGAACATTTTTTTTTTCCTTCGAAATGTTAAACGGGTTTTTAAGAGGATAGGCTTTTCTTATTTTTTCGCGCGACTGCCCATGGATGCTCGTCTATGCATTGCGGTTTTACCGTTATTATTTTTATGCTTCTCTGATATTCTTTTTCTCCTTCTCTTGCCTGTGTAATTACCGCCGTTTTGTTTTTTTTTCTTTTTAATAGCTACTAGCTATTGTATTTCGATGGTAGTTTATTGACCTATCAGGTGTTCGGTGTTTGTATGAATTACTCGGGTGCTTTTCTGGTGCGTCGTTGAGCATTACAATGAGCTAGTTATAAGTCGTCGCTGTATATCATCTGTCTTTCTCTGCTTTCTTATGTTTAGTCCTTTGCGTGTGCGGATAATAATCGTTAGTACAGTTTTCGAAACGGCGTAGAGTAATAGAATAATGGCAAAGGGGATAGTCTGATTATGAGTACCGGGTGCATACAGGATGCAGTCTACTTTTGGTTCTGCTCTTTGTAGACGTGCTCTTGGTAGATCTGCTATTGGTAGACTTGCTCTTAATAGACCTGCTCCTCATAGACTTCGGGGATCTGCCTTTAGTAGATCTTCTCTTTGTATCTGCTATTGTTAGATTTGTTCTTGATAGATCTGCTCTTGGTAAATCTGTTCTTGGTATTGCTTTTGCTTGATCCGTTCTTGGTAGATCTGCTCTGGGTAGATCTGTCCTCGGTAGACCTGTCCTCGGTAGACCTGTCCTTGGTATCTTCTCTTAGTAAATATTTGTTTGGTGTATACTTCTGGTAGATTTGCTCTTAGTAGATCTGCTCTTGATAGACCCGCTCCTCGTAGACCTGCTCTTCGTGGATCTGCTTTTAGTAGATCTGCTCTTTGTATCTGCTTTTGTTAGATTTGTTCTTGGTATATCTGCTCTTGGTAGATCTGTTCTTGGTATTGCTTTTGGTAGACCTGCTCTGGGTAGGTCTGTCCTCAGTAGATCTGTTCTTGGTATCTTCTCTTAGTAGATCTTTTCTTGGTACCTACTTTTGGTAGATTTGCTCTTGGTAGATTTGCTCTTGGTAGATCTGCTCTTGGTAGATCTGCTCTTGGTAGATCTGCTCTTGGTAGATCTGCTCTTGGTAGAGCTGTACTTGGTATCTGCTTTGGTATCTTCCTTGGTGTCTGCGCCTCGTAATATAATGGCTTCTGCGAGGCGTCTCGGACTGGTGTGTGTACCGCGCCTTTGCTTTGTCTCCTCGCGTTACGGCCGCCGACGTCATAAATCTGTGATAATCATTCGCTGTGTTCGGTACTATTACTTTGGGGATACGTAATAGTAGTGCATGCAGTTATTTGAATGCAAAAGGCGTTCGAGGCGCAGGTTATCCGCCAGTCCCGGTGAAAGTAAGGTACCTTCACCTTATCAGCTTGGGCAGTTTGTCGGATCGGGTAGAGACCCGTTTGATCAGATTGTATACTTTGTTTGATCAGCTACTGCACTTTCTCTAATCATCTAGGGCTCTGTCTGATCCGCTAGAGATCTATGTTGCATCAGATAGTGTACTTTGTCTGATCAGCACTTTCTCGGATCAGTTTGCACTTTGACCGGCTAAAGACCTGCTTGATCAGATAATATACTTTGTCTGATCAGCTTCTGAACTTTCTGTGTTTAGCTAGGGCACTTTGTCTGATCAGCCTCTGAACTTTCCATGATCAGCTAGGGCACTTTGTCTGATCAGCTAGATATCTATGTTGGATCAGATAGTGTACTTTGTCTGATCAGCTACTGCACTTTTTTTGATCAGCTAGTGCGCTTTGTCTGACGGTTTAGATATCTCTGTTCGATTGGTAGTGTGCTTTGTCTGATAACCTACTGCACGTTCTCTTATCAGCTAGAGTACTTTGTTTGATCGGCTAGAAATCTATGTTGGATCAAATAGTGTACTTTGTCTGTTCAGCTACTGCACTTTCTCTGATCAGCTACTGCACTTTGTCTTATCGGCTAGTGCGCTTCGTCTGCTCAGCTGGACTGTTTTGTTCGACGGCTGCTCAGCTTGTGCACTTTATCTAAGAGCACCATGTCTGATCAGATAGGGCACTTGTATGATCGTCTTGCGTACTTCACGTGACCAGCTAGTGCAGTCTGTCCGATCAGCTAATGCGCTTCATGAGATCAGCTAGTTCACCTTATCTGATCAGCTATCGCACGTCTGATTAGCTAACGCACTGGATGAGCTATAATCGTCTTCACCCCAAGAACTGTAGTAAAAAACAAAAGAAAAAAAGTCTGGCTTTTCATGGAGCATTACTAATTTCCCCCTTTATGTAGAGGATTAGAACATGTGCAGGTGCATTTTAGGCTAAATATACGTTATCTTATCAAGACGTACACGTTTCAAACGCCAAAAGCACCGCTTCTTCCTCCGACAACCATATCTTGTAAGAACTACTTTTCGCGGCGTATGAACAATGCGCAAAACCTCCTTTTTTCTTGAGGTGAAAAGGAGTATAGTATGACCTGCTATAGGTCAACCTTCGAAACACGCAGAGCGACGAAGATATATATTTTGTTTCTTCCCAAACTTTTCAATCAAGCAAACTAGAAATCGATACTTCTAGAAGTTAATAGAGGGTTTTAGTCGATGTTTCCGGTAACTCAGATATCCATACCCGATAATCCACCGTCGCCTTTGCACGTGCATTGTATCGCTATCTGGTATTGTTATCGAAGGCATCGGAACGATTTACGAAAACTAGCTATCTGGGTCACACCTGTTGTTTTGTTGGTAAGGCGACCTATCCTAAACTCGCTGCAGAAGAGTAGGAAGGAAAATGGGGCCGTACCATGAATCACTCTGATATGCATTACTGGATGAATGATCCTACGTAAACTGGAATTAATTAAAAAATAAAATATAAAAAAACGATGTGCATTAGCTCTATTTCTTGTCAACCTTGCTGGTATAATATGATTTATACAATCGGTTATCCCACCTCTAGAATGCATAACCGGTTCACCAGATGGCGCAAGCTGTCGCCCGATTCAAGACGGATGAACAAGAGCGTTCTACCATTCACAATGCGTGCCAGCAGCAAGCCCGGTACTTGGGAGGGTACTTGCGAAATTCAATGGAGTAGAACACGCCGTACACGGTGGATGACACGGCGGGGGGGCACCAAACGATTAGCGCGGCGGATATTGAGCGCCCCCCTCCGCGTGCGTGGATGATCGCTCGGTGGGCGAGCGAGTTATTGTGTAGCGCTGGGCTTTCGAGGCGAGTGTGCTACGGCGATTGACACGAGCGACCTGGTAACACTGTTCGAGTCTGTGATGCTGGGTGCCGTTTGGGAACGCAGGGGCGTGTCGGATGGTCGGTGCGCGCTGGGAAAACAAAAAAAGGAGACGTGGACTCTCGCGCCAACACGGAACACTTCGATCGTACATACCACGTCAGTTTAACTGTGACTGCGGTGCGAGAAACAATGGCTGCCCCAATTGTGATTTGAGCGAAAGAAGAGCAGCCGGTGCCGTGGTTCGTTTCTCGTATAATCCGGGGGCTGGGTCTCGCGCCGATAGTTTTTGCGCACAGTATAGACCTTTCCAATGTTTACAAAATCACAGCCCAGCGTACGATCTTCACAGCCCAGCACGTGCGTGTTCGTCGCGTCGGAAAGCGAGGAAAGCACGCGCGATACGCACGAACACTCAATATGGCTCCAGCCACACGCTCTTTTTTGGAAAGATCTATAGGGGGAAAGTGTTTTGTCGCCAAGAAGTGCGCGTGAACGGATACAGAAGTTCGAGGAAGGGCGCGCAATTACCGTCCGCGAGGAAGGACACCCCGTCCGCGTCCACACACAGCTTGTGACGGAGGGCCGTAACCAGGGGGGGGGTTAGGGGGTTCTGACCCCCCCCGAAATTTTTTTCTGGGTACGGCCCTGGTCGGTGCACTGGCAGCCAGCCGATTTTAATCTCCACCTCTGCGCACGCGCAGTGGCGCCGGTCGGCTACCGGGTACCAAACCGGGACCGGTTCTCCGGTTTGCTGTAACTCTCCATTATATGCCACCGATGCACATAATTCATAGGCGAAAATAAGACAATAGACACTTTCAAGATGGCCGCCGTTGTCCCCGAAACCCCCCCCCCCCCCCCCCTCCCCCCGAAATTTTTTTCTGGGTACGGCCCTGTTGTGACGACACTGAGCGTACACACGCGAACTGACGCTGTCGCGAACGCACGTCTGCCTATACGCAATTACCCCTATATACTTGGGATTTCGAAAAGTTGTTGCGAGATGGGTGTATTGAAACGTTTGTGTGGATAATGTTTTAATCGCCCTCGTATAGGTTGCTGCGGAGTCGAACGTCCGCAATGTCCCGGAATTGTTGTAGGTTCGGAGCTGACTGGTGAGGAAGCTCGGCCGCGATGAGGGGCAGTACGATACCTGAAAGGTATCGTACTGCCCCACATCGCGGCATTCGGCTACCAAGTTTTGTGAGAGACAGTGGGCCCTAGCGCTCGCGCGTATTCATATCAAACTGATGCGTGGTCGATCGATCAATCATTTCTATTATTTTTCCAAGGCGAGTAGGACCTCTCCTTGAAATGGTCCATAGGTACGGAAGGCGAAACAATGTCCCCTGCAAGGGTACCAATGGCCTACAAAGACTCTATATATAGGTCGGTGGTTTTACCAGACCCATGTACTACGTAGACGCAACATCATACATTTATTCTTGTTTTATTGATTTTTTTTTAAGAAACACACACACGAGAAACAACATGTTAATATCGATATCTGGATCCACAGCGCTTGGTTAGTTCGGATCCATTCGCGACGCACACTCAATAATAATGATCTTGATAACTTCCTAAACATCCGCTTTCTATACTACGTCCAGACCTCCGCACTCTTGATAACAGAATCATCAATGACTGGACCCGCCAAAATCTAATTATGTTATGTAAAAACAAAATAAAAAAAATAGTAGAAAGAAAGATCTTGTGTGACGCACCACGAGTGGTGAAGAATAAAAGGAAACCCAAGAATCACTCGGAACATCGTTTAAACCGAAAAAGAAAGGCATAGGCACCGCACGGAAAGTGTGATCTTTCCAGGTCAGAAAGTCAGCAAACGACCAGCCTGCAGAACAGCCTTCATTACTTTCAGACGCACATTGTTGCCGCTCGCGTTCATTTTAATTGTCTCGTATTTGCAAAATTGCTTGTTGCTTTTTTTTTTTCTTCTGGTGTTTAAAAGTGAGTAGAGGGGAGGGGGTGGTATCCCTTCAACACTCGCGCATAAAAGCATGTATACACACACAAGCACTCGCGTGCGCTAAGAGAAACGTGCGCGCTTTCCGTGCAATGTCCATGGATGGCGTAACGCTTTAGAAAGCACACGCCGGTGTTGGGGGAGGAAAAAGCGCGTGCTCGGAGCGACCGTGACGGCGCATGGGCCCAACAGCCGTGAAGGCAGCGACTCGCCGCGCGAAGTCCGACAAGGGCCTTTCTTCGCGCCGTGCCCGACCGACCGACGACCACGGCAAGGCTGCGTGCCCGCCCCGTACGAGCCGCCCACGAGCGATTCCGTTTTTAATCACACGTCGGATTAAGGAACGGTCCCGGTAGGGCCTCTGCTCTCGAGACAGACCCTTTGTCTGGAAAGCAGAAGGAATCGTTCAAGGTGGCGCCAGTTTGATTACGAAGCAGACGATATAGTTCAGCCGCCCTGTTTGGGTTTAAGTGGCAATGAGGACTTTTTTTTTTTTTTTTTTTATGTATGTACAGAAATTTGTTTATTATCGCAAGTCGGATTTAGGAACAGTACTGGTAACCCTCTGCTAGCGAGACAGACCCTTTGTTTGGAAAGCAGAAGGGATCGTTCAAGGTGGCGCCGCTTTAATTTCCGAGCAGACGATCGTTTAGCCGCCCTGTTTGGCTTTGAGCAGCAATGAATTTTTTTTTTTTTTTAATTTATATATGAACCGAAATTTGTTTATTATCACACGTCGGATTTAGAAACAGTGCCGGTAACCCTCTGCTACTGAGACGGACCCTTTGTCTGGAAAGTAGAATAAATCGTTCATGATGGCGCCAGTTTGATTACGAAGCAGACGATCGGTCAGCAGCTGGCTTTGAATGGATGAAAATCAAATTGTAGTCGTAGGGATTTTCGTACGTTGGTGCAATTCTTCCGTTTCCATTTTGTTAAATGGTTTACGAGAAAATAAATGGACGGACGCCGGAACGATGTTTCTTTAAAATGCTTATTAGAGAGTTTTAGCAGATCGTTTTTTCGCCCCGATAACGATACTTCCTCTCCCCTCCGGCGGCCTTGGGCATGCATCGTATCGTTATCGGGTGTCGTTATCGGGGCGAAAAAACGATCTGCTAATACTCTCTATTGTAGGAGAGAAAAAAAAGAGGGGAAGGGGGGTTACATCAAATGTTATACAAAAAACAAATGTAAACAATAAACGCTTACAAATAAAGGAAAACAATATTTATTACACTCGATAAAACGAACATCTTGCCAAACTGAGAACATGTTAGTGGGTATATTGACAATTTTATAGTCCAAAAGATTCCATTGGTGTATAAGTTGTTCCTCGTTCGTAAATGTGTTTTTATTTTTTAGCTCTTTCGAAGGTGGCACGGACCTTTTCACAAATTCAGTGCCGTCCAGTGGCTCCAATATCAATCTATATTTGTGTACGCTAATGGCGGTTGCAATCCAGAACCTACTAGTCGACGGCAGACGTACAAAATTCACAGTGTTCTTCGCTGTACAGTTATTTCTCTATTTCTTCCAGTAGCGATGGTGTCGAGAAACTCCCGCTTTGTTCGAGGCACTTTGTGGAGTAGAACTCTCGGTATATAAAAATCTTCACATTTGATTGTCATGAACTGTCTGGGACGTGCCGAAGCTGCGCATTCAAAGGATTTACACGACACCCTCAAAAGCGTAGCCCATAGAAGCTTATAACACTTGTCACTGTGACTTGAGTGTTCAGGCGCCCGTTCTCAAATTCTTGCTTCACTATCCATCAAAGGGCGCCGCCATTAGCATGTACAGGTGATAGATACACACCTAGGTGATGATAGTTATGGAAGTGGCCATGTTGAATTTCGGAACGTAGCTGCAGGAAATGCATGTCCAAACATAAATCTTGAATATTTTTTTTTCCTTCTTATATATCTGTTGGCGTTGTTTACATTCCCTTTGTGCTTCAAAAGGGCTCGGCAACTTTCTTGCGAGAACAGTCGGAGAAACCCCGGAAAGGATTGGTGGGTTTTCGAAACGCAATTACGGCGGACACCTTGACACTAACATAGTGGGGGAAAAAAAATACAGCAGCACGTTGTTTTGCGCAAAAATTGCGTTTTCTTCTCTTTTTTTTTTTTTTCTTTTTTCTCAATGTTTTGTCGGCACGGCGGGCGGGCTCGTCCACGCGTTCATTTGCTTCTGTAAACCGTCGCTGTGGTGTTATGACTTTGTCCTTGGTGGTCCCCGCTGTCGGCTTCACCTTTTTTCTTTTCTTTTTTTTTTCTGACCGAAATCGTCAGAATACCGACGACGACAACAGGCCCAACTTCTGTCTTATTTTACGAGCTCACTCATTTTTTTTTATTGTTATTAATATTATCGCGATGGGCATTACGTGACTTGGTGCATATAGGAGTCCACGCTTGGTGTTATCGGGGGAAGAGAACAAAGGCTTCTTTGTTCCTCTGCTATCATTACCGCATATTTGGAATTCCGTGGGTGTGGATCTTGGTGTGCTGCCAGAACCGATGTTAATCCTGCGGCGGAACACACAAGCACACACACGCACACGCGCGCTCACACACACAGACAAAAAAAAAAAAAGACGGTGACTTTTTTTTTACGCCTCGGTGGCGTGACGCGAAAATCCTGATTGGTCGATAGGGTCATGACGTCACAGATACATGACCTCGCGCGGGAATTTTAAACAACCGCACAGCGCTCTCGTGAAACGTCACGTCACGCGAGGAATGAAAGCGATTAAGAAAACAGGACATGTAATGCGAATTAAAGGTCACCGCATGTTTCTGTACGTTTTCATTGTCATGTTTCTGGCGTTCTCATTCTGTCGATAATGAATAGTAGCGAGCGTCCTCCATCGGCCTTTCTTTGCAACGATAGAGAGTTTTAGGGAACCGTCCCTTTTCACCCTCCGTGGCATGGGCGCTGCCATCTTGGAATCACGTGATGCGGCCGCCATTAGGTTGCTTCAACTCGTCGCTTCGCTCTCCCCTCCGCGCTACTCCACGCCTTGGCGGATGCGTTGAATTCGTGTTTTTCGTCGCGTTTCACCGCGTTTCTTACCTCACTCTGTAACGTGTCGTCCGATACTTATATATTTACCGTGTAATTGCACTACATGACTATGTGAACAACTTCCGCAGTTAATTTTGTAACACGTTTTGACTATTTTTACCGTCGGCGTGCCAGCTACGTGGGAACAGGCTATGAGCACATGAATGAGCGTTAGCGCTCACGCACATTGAACACATATATGATTCTAAGGCAGCGCAAGGGTTCAAAGGTCAATAACTTATGAGAACTCAGGCGTGCTTACTAATAGTGTGGGAACATTCGCAATAGGAAGCACAATGCAAGTATATAATGATCGCGGATTTGGGATATCAAGTAAAATGACAAAATACTTAGTGTAAATAACCACGTGTTTCTTGAAAGCATCGCGTTTTGTATTCATAACAGGTCGAAAACAGTGGCTTTTGATTATATAGGTGAAATCGTGGACAAAATAGGGAACGTTTAATTTTAATTTGTTGCTTTATGTAAGAAATAATGGTACGTCAACGTCAGGGAATTTGTTTGTTGACACTATGACACGAAGATCTGTTCGATGTTCTTAATCCTGTCTGCTATATAAACATTCGCCTGATCAGTATATTTATGAATTCCAAGAAACTATACTGCGCGTAATTAGGGAAATGTCTACAGTATTTTAATTGTCAGGCTATTTTGTTAAGATAACCCGTTTAATTCAATTAATTCATTTCAACCCAAAGGTTTTGAATTCCTGCGTAATGAACTGTCACAGACAGCTTGAGAGTGTCTGGGGTCCACAATATGTGACGCTGAAAAGTCTGTCTGCATTAAAATCGCACGAATGCAGCGTTGTCGACGGCGAATATAGATTTACCTTTAGCAGCTGGCGACACCGAAATCTACGAAGCGCATCAGTTCAAACCAGTAAAGAGCTTTCTAGAGACGTTAATTGTGAGGTGCCTGGCGCTCGACTTCAGCCATACTTACCAGAGATCACTTCTTTTGCGGCCTTTAATTCCATCTGGCAAATTTTACGGGAGAGTTATGTCAGGTATCACTTGAGGAGCCTGTAACTTATTTTATACCTTGAGAACGTCGTAAGCAAATTTCCATGTAACAAATAGTCTATTTCATCGGGCCAATATCATAAAATCTTGTTAATGAGTACTTTAGTTTCAAAAAAAAAAACAAAAAAACTTGGTCGGCCTAGGTTGGTCTATTAAAATATTTCTCGAGAACTTAATTTATTTAAATAAAACAGGCCGAGAGAATAACAGTTTTTTTGTGAAATATTATCTACGTCATTATTGGAGACTTCTAGTCTGTGAAGTTGGTGTACGAAACCCAAACTGTAAACTTGCCACTTCATATGTTTTTCGTGATTCGGCACATTTTTAATCATGTAGTGAACCTGCTTCTTCACTAAGCACTCGTGCATTATAGTCTGTTACAATATAAGATGAGCAGTCGAATCTCTGACATGAGCTCGAGCCCTTCCATACCACTCGGTGCACGCGCAGCCAAAGACCGACGGCAGGAAAGAAGCGCGTGCTGGACGCGGAGCTCCTCCAGCTCTTTATTTATTTTTTATTTCATCTAGAGCTCGGGGTACGGCCGTGGGCCACTTTAATCACCTCTGTGCACCAGAGCAGTTGTTGCACTGCCGAACCTGGCCGAAATTGACAATTATACGTAATCAGACGCATCTGGTGTTCATAAAAGTGCTCGCAATTTAGGCTCGAAACCACCTCCTGGTTCTCCAAGCGACTCAGCACCATTGTGTCTTTTGCTGTGTCGCACAAGGAAGAAATTTGTATCACAAAATTAAGCGAAAATGGCATGAAACAGCAACACAATCGCGTGCGCGTTGGAACCGAAACCAACCAAATTGAAGCAACCTCATGGATGGATGGATGGATGGATGAATACGGCTGAGCCCTTTGGATCGGGCGGTAGCTTACGCCACCTAGCAACCATGGCGGCGAGTGCACCAGCGCCCTCTACCCGACGGTCAGCCAACTACTGAAATGAAAAGGTCTATACGATGGGCCCTCAGGTACGAATTGAGCATGCGCGGTTCGTATGCGGTATCACATCCCCAGTTCGTACCAGAGGGCCGATCGTACCGTTACCGGATAAAAAAAAAAAAAAAAAAAAAGTGTTTTAAAACTTTTTAATGGCTGCTTGTCTTCCGAAAGATAGCCCGCTGTTCCAGGCTTGTTAAAATAGGCGTTCTAAGGCTCTTCCTCCCGGGTGTGTTTTCCCGCACAGTATATTGGGGCCTCCCGATGAATTTGCCGGGGGAATTTTGACCGTTAAACATAGCGGAGAGACCTTACCGCTGAACTTACCCCGAGAAATTTCCCCCCGATATTTGGGACAAGGCGAGGAACTGGGACTTCATTTCGCTCGCTTTTTATTCGCATCCTTTTATCGTTGTTTATTTGTCTCAATGGGAGCAGAAAACGTGCGCCCGAGAAAGTAGTAAAGCCTACTAGAGAGTTCCAGTAGATAATTTCGATACCTCCGAAAAAAAGGCACTCGATAACGATACCATTCGTGAGCTAAATTTTTCAGAGGCGTATAGAATATCGTTATCGGAGTCATCGGAACGATCCATACTAAAACTTACTCTTGTCGCAGTCCGTATGCGATAATAGGGTGGTTTTGTTTCGATGACTCCGATAACGATACCCGGTACTCGGCCGCCGCCTTTTACGCATGCATCGTATCGTTATTGGGTACCTTTATCGGGTGTATATATCGGACCGAGTGACTCAAACTCTCATAGGTAGTTTTAGTACGTCATTCAGATACCTCCGATTGAGGATACCCGATTGCGATCATACGGTGGATGCACAGAGGCGTTGGCGGAGTATCGGGTATCGTTATCGTAGCTATCGCAACGATCTGTACTACCACTATACTCGAGGCCGCAGTCCCACCCAAAAGACAAGGTGTTCGCTGCACACACGGTGAGAGGATTATCTACAGAGAAGCCTCAGCCATGTTCCCAGCACGTTTGCTTCATGCACTTGTATATGCTTCGAAGCTGTCGGCAGACCGGTTTACCGTGGACGGGTTTACGGTAGACAGCATTGTGACCATCATACTCGGAAGAAAACACGCCTCACAGAGTATGTTTTAGGGAACCGTTTTTGGCACGTCCGATACGGCACAATGGGCCTTCACGAACTGCGCATGCGCTACTAAAGAGGACTCGCATACGCAGTTCGAACCGGAGGACCCATTGTGCCGTATCGGATGCGCAAAGACGGTTCCCTAAAACTCTCTATTAGAAAGTATTACGTAACCGTCGTACGTAACTGCGGCCGCTTCACGAGAGCGGGCGCTCGGCTGCCAGCCGCAACCTCTCCAGTAGCGAAACGTGGCCGTTCACGCCAGTACACCGCAGACGAACTAAGGGAGGGGAAGAACGACATTCATGCTTTCGCATTCACAACTCATAAGAAGTGCTTGGGTGTCCTCGGAATTATTTCTTTTTTATGACGAACTTTTTACGGCGGTTTTAAGTACAATCGGGACATCTGCAACGTATGTGCAACCGGGGGCCCTAATCTATATACACGGCTGGACCGAAGGGCCGGGACGTCACCGCCTGCTGCGATTGGTCAGCGCCGCACCGTCGACCAATCGGAGCAGGCGGCGATGTCCCGGTGTGTAGATTAGGGCCTCAAGTTACCTTCCTGGTCCCTCATCAAGTACCAGCCGTCCTGTTGAGATAATGTCAGACGACGACAAAGGTGAAGAAGACATCCTCAATGTGTCTTTCTTGAGAGTTCTTTTCTTTTTCTTTTTTTTCTCATCAGTGTGAACATTTATAATTTTTAGCCTCATATGTGATGAGTTTGGCGACAACCGCAGCACTGAAGCCTCTTCTATTCTAGTTACCCCCTTTCGAAGACTCTTATATCGTTCGAAATTTTTTCTTTTAAATCAAACTGACCTTAACGGGAAATTTCAGAATTTAGCGGAATCTAGTGATCTCGTATTGCTTTCTAGCGGATTTCTGAGGCCCAGCGATGGCAACACTGATGATGCGGAGACAACGTTCGTCTGCTCCTTGCGCAGCGGGGGCGGTGACGTCAGGACGCCGAGCTCTCATTGGCTCCGATTGAAGGGTAGTCACGCCTATTGCGATGGACGCGCAAGACGAAGAATGTCGTGACGTTGCACTTTTTGGTGCTCTTCTGCTCTTCCATTAGCCCCATCTGACCCGAGTTGTCGGTGTACTGTTACAGGGATACCACCGAGGGACGAAGTTGTAGAGCACCTGATTTTTTTTTTCTTTGCGTGCCATGATCGTCGATTAGACCGCAAAAGTGACGACGTCTCGCCGTGCGATTAGCGGCGGAGCCTTTTTTTACCGGGAAGGGAACGGCGGCGAGCGGCCTGCGTGTACGCGAGCTGCATCATCGAGAGCCGGACCTGACATCGAAATCGAGCCGGATGACTCGGTCTCCTGAGTCACCTGACCGCCTTAGCTTTTAGTCTCTTTACTTATTTCTTTTTGCTCTCTTTTATTTAATGTTTTGATTTTCTCCTTTTTCTTCTTATTTTTTTGTTACGCCATTAGACGTTACTATTGAGGTTTCGCAGCGGATCGTTGGTACAGGGACAAGGAGGGCGGCACAAACGCAAAGCTCCAATACTGGTTTACGTCGCATTTTTTCCCCTGTCGGCAGTGCCGAAAGAACATCTCGACAACTAAACTGCACTTTCGTTGTTTGTTTCTTGTGGACGTGCTATACAAATTGAGCACCGTCTTCTCTACCGCTACGTTCCAACGTCGTTCCCACACCGGGACCGATATATCGCCGTCAGCAACGAAGCCGACGAGCGGCAGAACCCGACAATTGAAAGTCTGCCGTGCCAGGCGGCGGCGACGGCAGACTGACTGAGTGCCCGCCGGAATGTGGCGAGGGGGAGCGAAGGGCTTTTGGAACCGCTCTGTGCGCGAGGCCGGCGGACGAGTGCTGCTGAGCAGGGGCGAAGCGACGCGGACGTCCTTGGACGGCCTTGCCGCGCTCTTTGATAAAAAAATGCACGCCCAAGCCGTTTTCCCGTCCGCCGTGCTCAGCTTCGGACCGGAGCGAACGTACGTTAAGCGCGAGACACATGCGCGTCAAAACTGTCCGATCCGGCGTGCGAACTGTCGGGAAGATGGCTGCTCCGAATCGCCGCACAGGACGGTTCGCGACACATGGTTTCCGACGCGTCGTTGCGTCGCTCCGTTCAGCTCCGCCCAGTTTCGGGTGCCCTTCTACCAAATGAATAGATGGATGCTAATCGCCATATTTATAACGGGCGGTAGCTCGCGCCACCTAGCCTAGAAAAATAAATACTTCCCTCGCCGTTCTTGGTTTTTCCGACTTTCAAACAAACGTAATATTTTTTATTACATGCTATTAAAGTGTGCGTGTGTGAAGATTTTCCGTGAGGCTATTTTTCTGCTCAACATCACTTAATCGCGAAGGACCGCAGCGGACCTTAGAGCCATCCCAGCGAAACGAGCACTGCGTACAAATCACGTGACTACGTACCGCGCGCATTGTTGAGTCTCTCCCCAAGTTCACGTGACACTCACATGACATTGGAATGGCTCGTAGCGTCCGCTGCTGTCCATCCTAAGGTGAAACGGAGTATATTCGGGTTTCGACGGGTTCGATCGGTCCCAGAAGGCCGGCTTGCTTTGGCGCGCGAAATCAGCAGCTCGTTTTGTGCGCGCGGGAAAACTCGATGGCGTCCGTTTCCTTCACAACGACGACTCGCGTCGCGTGACACACCGCGCACCGCCACATCCGCTTCCCCGAACCACGTCGCGCCTCCTCGCCCGATCGGTCCGAAAGTCACTTGACAACATGACCTTCGCCATCCGTGCTCATTGGCTGCGGCCACTGCGGCCTTCCGAAAATCGGACCGTGCGTGCGGCGATATCTGGCAAGTTGGACGCACGCCGGCGCCGGACGGAGGCCTCGTCCGACGCTCCGGTGCGACGAAAACCCTCGCCCTCGGACGTCGTTCCGGCGGTTCGCACGTCGGATCGGATGGCTTTTTCGCGCATGTGTCTCGCGCTTTATGCGAGCCGCCGGAACCAACCCAGCGCTGCGCCCGAACCACGTGACTCCGCGTAGCCAGAAGATCCACGTAACACTGTAAACATTACAAAAAAAAAAAAAAAAAAAAAAAAAGAAGTAACGAAATGTGTTGCGCGTTACTCGCAAACTAAACGAACGGGTTGGGCACCTACGTTACTGGTAGAAAGGAACGCGTTTTTGTTACGGATAAAGGGTAATGTAGGTTACTTTTGCATTGCTTTCTATTTACGAATTAAAACGTGTTACCGTTTTGTCGTTACAAGCACGAGTGAGCGCCGTAGTGATGAGTGCTACAACTCGTATGACTCGGCACCTAGAAATTACATTGCATAATATCTTTAAGTCTTGGGAAGATGTCACAAGCAACGTGTATGTTAGCCATTACTCGACATATGTAACGAAAGTAGACGTTACCCGTTACCGTATTGAAAGCGTAACGAGTGCATTACTACGTTACTGAAAGAAGTAACGCGTTTCCGCTAACACTGAATGTGACCTAGCTGAGACGGAGAATGTTCGAGGCCCGATAGCCTTTCCTCGGTCGACCCCCGTTATCCGATAGGGGTTAACTTTGCTAACGCTAACGAGTGTTTTTTTGTGTGTGCATATGTATATTGTTACGCAAGACGGAGAGGAGGAGGCAAGAGATCCGGGAAACCGGACATTGCGGTTTCTTGCGGGCTTTGGAGAACGTTTATTGTCGGAGCTGCATGCGCGGGCCTGCGCAGGTCGAGTGGGAGACCCGATAAGCGGCCTGTTCGTGTCGGAATGCTACGCGGATAAAAATTGTGCCGCGGGGGTGTGCCATCGTCGGGCAGGCGGTTGGGGGTTCCCCGACTTGTCGTTAGAGGGAGCGTGCAACAATTTTTCTGCTTTCGGTAGATACCGCTTACAAATACTTTTTGACATTCGTGACGTATGGATCGCGCCGTAGCTGAATTTTCACGCCATGACAATGCGCAAAAAAACAATACTTTCAGAAAAACGAGCAGCGTTCACCCTCTCAACATGCAGCAAGGACAAGCGGCCACGTGATCTGGAGTCCGAATATATGCCGCTCACGTTTATCGTATCGCTAGGGTGTCTTCATATGCACTTTGCTTACGTGATGACATATATTCTTTGTGGTGCCCGGTGCTGGCAGTGCGCTCTCTCGGGAAGAACACAAAGAAATAGCCGGTAACCAAATGTCGCCGTAGCACTGTCAATGCCAAGAGCTCGTGCCAGGAGATGCGCTTGCTCGCTCGCGCTCAGGAACAAAAACAAAAACAAAAAAAAAAGTTAAAGACGTTTACAATTTCCTGAAATGCCGAATTAGAGCGCAGCTATTGAGGAGGAGGAGGGGAGGGTACGGAAAAGCAGGCATGCCTTCGTCGTGACCTTCACGAGTGATCGTGACGTCACGCGTACCGTAATTGTGGGAAACGTCCCATGATACAACGCGCGGGACCCTCGTGACGTCACGTGTGACGTCATTATGGGAAGTCCCATAACGCAACGCGCGGGTCACGAGTGAGACCCGCGCGTTGCATCATGGAACGTTTCCCATAATGCAACGGGCGGGAGCCTCGTGACGTTACGTGTGACGTCATTATGAGAAGTCCCATAACGCCACGCGCGGGTCACGACTCACGAGTGAGTCCCGCGCGTTGCATCATGGGACGTTTCACCTAATGCAGCGTGCGGGACCCTCGTGACGTGAATCGTGACCTGGTGACGTCACGGGTGATGTCATTATGGAAAACGTCCCATAATGCAACGCGCGGGCCACGGGTGAGACCCGCCCGTTGCATCATGGAACGTTTCCCATAATGAAACGCTCGTGACGTCACGTGTGACGTCATTATGGGAAACGTCCCATAATACAACGCTAGGGTCACGAGTGAGACCCGCGCGTTGCATCATGGAACGTTTCCCATAATGCACCGCGCGGTTACGCCGACGCCGACGCCGCTCAAGACGTGAACGGGCGCCTGAGAGCTGCGCTCTAAAAAAGATTAACCAAAGCTTCGGGAAAAAAATGGTCAGATATCATCACCGTAAGCAAAGCGCACTTGAAGGCACCCTAATCTTTGAGGCGTGCGCTTGGGTCGGCAATTCGCACAGGGCACGCGCTGAGTTGCACAGGTTCGACTATTTCTGTCGTCGCGGCAATTGGGCCCGAGTCAACTACCCGAATGCGTATAACTCGAGGCGTTTATTGTCACGAGCCCAAATCGATTGCTGGCGCAGTGCTCCCCCCGTTCACTGAATGAGCCTCACCTCGGAAATCGCAAGGCTCCATAACGAAATCCTAGAGATTGCATTGTTGAAAACGCCAACAATGCGATCCCCGCAATTCGGCATCAAGTTTTGCACACACACACACACGCACAAAAAAAGCAATTAGAAAAAAACAAACAAAAAAACTCTCCTTTTATTGTTGACATTATTCGGCGAGAAAAGAAGCTTCTCCATCGGTGGCGTTGCGTGCGAGCATTCGCTCTTTCTCGCGTGAGTTGAAACGTGGGGGCGCCACTTCCGGTTCCGAACTGGACTGCGGGTTTCGTGTAGCCTTTGCGGTCAAATCGATACGCACTTTCTTCTGGAAATGGTCGCTTATAGCGCTGTAAGACGGAATTTTACTCTTGAGCGCCGTTCACACACTTGCAACTGAGTAGGACCGAGAGAGAAAGACTGGTTTTTAACTAAGCCTCTTGCGACGGCGTAGGACCTGCTCCGCAGCAGCGCATCTGGCCCTACGCCGTCGCCAGAGGATTAAAGACCGGTCTTGTTTCTCTCGGTCCTACTCGGTTGTGTGAACGGCGCTTAATAGTAGAAAAAATGAAGCGTACAAAATTAGAAAATATGCGCGGACCGGAAATGTGGGAAAGCTATCGACAGATGAAACCACCGAGATTGTTGCCACAAAAAGAAAAAAAAATGTGTAAGCTTGTGTAAAGTGAGAAACACATTCCTACCCAGTATATCCTTTCACGGCCATTTAATAGTATTGAAACAAATTGATCATAGATCTGGATTTGATTTCGGAACCGTGTCGAGGTCGATCGCGATGTAGATAAGTCGCGGACTGACACCTTGATTTCTCCATGATTCACCGATCGAGCGACGATTTGAAGATGGGAATGCTTTTTTACTCCACGACCGCGTACTTCTTTATGTTAGGCTTATCTGCGAAGGTTAGCGTTGGCGAATGGGTGATGCCGATGTGCGTGACTTTGGGCTGTTACCTCGCGTCCGTCCACCTCAATGTGAAGCAATCTTCCAGTCATAAAAAGATAAAAAAGTGAAGGTCGTCCAGAATTGCGGCATTCACTTTTTTCTTCTTCTTCCAGACCGTATAAAATTCCTTTTTCTTTGATATAAAACTTACTCGTTTTAAATTTTTGTTTGACTAAAACGGGTTTGTCATCAATGAGGTTTCTAATCCTGATGATTAGTGGGACTCATTTTTTTTTTTTTTTTTTTCACATCTGCATCTGTGCACTAATTTCATTATCGGACACGGCACAGTGTAAACATTTATCCTCACTATGGGATCGTGTTCGCGACTTTTTAAACGAAGTTGGCTATTTACACCAGCTGTAACTTTTCACTACTTCTCAGAGACCTGTAATGATTCTTGAAAAACTTGCGTTTGGCACACCGTGGCCTTAGTTGCCTCTGTGCCAGTAAACTTGAAATCATCATCATCATCATCATTATGACTACAGTAAACTTGCAATCATCATCATTATCATTATGACTATTGGAATCGTGCTACGGCGATATCTGGTTTACGGTTCAGTTCCAGATCAGGTCCGGATTCAAATTGACTCCGTGCCGTAACACCGTGATATCACGTCATATATTACGTGACGTCACGCGACGTGGCACCACGTGATAACCATGATGTCACGTGGTCCGCTACATCTAGCGGAGGAAGTTTCCCAGCCACGAGGGGCACAGGAATGGCGGCCGTTGCCGTAAAAGAGAGCTACACATTGTATACAACTTCCACGTAAGCTGGCAGACGGCAACATAATCCGTTCGAAGCCCCCCCCCCCCCCCCCCCCTCTTCTTTTTTTTTTTTCATTTTCTCATTCGTAATTCGTTTTGCCGGCCCCTCCTCTCGCGTTTCCAAAGTGGAACGCACTGACAGGAAAACGAAAGCTATCGATCCTAGGCGCGCCCGCAGAACCTACACAGGTCTGCTCGATAATCGGCTGATCCCCGCCGTTTCGAAGGCTCTGCAATTGAAAGGGTGTGTATATTGTGCGTAGTTATGTCTTTCTTTTTTCTTTCCCCGTTATTATATCGTATTTAATATATACGCCGTTTCCGAGCCCTAATTTCTGCGTAAAATATTGTATAAAATAAGCAAATAAATCAAAGGCGTGCATTGAAATTTTCGATGGAGATGTCTTTAGGTGGTCCATTTACTGAATTTGCTTACGGCTGTTCATCTGAAAAAAAAGAAAAGGTGTTATTCGTGTCACGGCTGGGGCAGATTTGTTGCTCGTGCGCACGCGCGAGTGTCCGCGTGGCGAGGAGGATACCGGGCAGAGAGGTTGAGCAAAGCTTGGAGACGCTTGCGAACGATTGACGCTCTCGCCTTCTCCTTGCACCTTGTATTCTAAACGCGGCTCATAAACCACGCCTGGCAACGATCCATCAGTTGTAAACACTCTCCCTACTGTTAGCCGTTAAAACCGTTGAAGTTGAAAATACTGGCTATAGGTGGCGTTAGCTGCCGCCCGATTCATAGGGATCGGCCGCGTTTATCTGTCCATCCGTTCGGACATGTAGGACCACTGATCAGTGTGCACGATCGGTGTGTAGGACAGCGTCCCGTTTGGCTGCTTCGCGTTTGCACCGCTAGGGGGTGGCCACTGATCAACGTGATCAGCGTGTACGACAGCTTCATGTTTTGCTTACTCACGTATTCTCCGCCAGGTGGCGGCGCCTCCGCATACGGCGTGACTGTTACCGCCGTCTTTTCCTTTTATAGCGCTCGTTTATAACGTTTGCTTTGACGTGGCCGTTGGAATGACGACACCCGAGGACGTCATCATCCTTTATGCGTTTGTTCTCTCTCTCTCCCCCTCTCTCTCTCTTTTTTTTTTTTTTTTCTTTTTTCAATTTGGATTTTGCGTGGTGATCTCATGGACGCGAGATCCCGGGGACGCGGTCAGTGTTTTTCGGTCAAGGGTGCACCGCATGTGTGACACACTACCGGTACGTAATTGATATATTGACCTCAAGACACCGTCTTTGCAGTGGCTGCGCGCGGAAAATGGTCTTGGAAATATCGTTTTCGCACCATTGATCGCTGCGGGACGCCCGTGTGCGAAGTGAACGCAGTTTCCGAGTCAGCCGAGCGATCGACTTTGCGCCCGGCGAAGCGGCACGAATTATGGTGCGATTAGGGGGGAGACGACACGTCGATGATAATCTACTACGACTATTGTTCTTTGTTGTTGTTATTTTTTTTTCCAGCTCATAGCATTGTGTACTATATGATCGGACGTGTTCCCTTGCCTTGTGCGTGTTGTGCGGGAGTGGTTTCCATTTTTGTTCGAAACTACTTGTTCCGATTTATTTTTGGGACCGTTATGGCTACAATCACGTTGTTCGTTGGAAAACTGCCATAGAGCCTGCTTTGAGACAGTGGCTTCGATCCGTACTCGAGAACCGAACTAAAGGCGATCGCAACGCCGTCATTTCATCCTCAGCGGACACTTTGGGAACTGCACGTCTGCACGTATCGGTTTTGGTCGAGTCGCGCAAAAGCCGGTGGTGCCATCTCGCAGTGCCATTTTGCAGTAGCATTGTTAATGAACTTTCATGTTTTGACTCGTCGCTAAAGGGGGACGCTGTTATCGTATTTAGTTTGGTCTCGGTGGACGCGAGCGGTCCGGGTTTCAAGCGTGAGTTTCCCAACTGAGTGTCTTAGTAACGTTGACGAGACCCGTCATACAAGGAATAAATACGCCTTAGAGTGTGTCCACGAAATGAATGGATGGATAAATGTTAACGGCTGTAGCATTTATAATGGGCGGTAGCTCGCGCCACCTAGCCTAAGCGTTTTCTCACCCACGATGGCCAGACTGGTTTGACTTTTAAAGCGCGACTGTTCGTCGTTGCCTTTCCGAGAAACGAGCCTGGACTCTGCAGTGGCTGTTTTTTTGCGGGATATAAATAAACGCGTCCATTCGGCGAGGCCGCCGCAGTTCTCGACGCGGCCGCACCCACGGGCGCCGTCTCTGTATAGCAGCGTGGGAATGTATGTATAGACGACAGAAAATCGGGTCGCCGCACCAAGTTACCAAGTTGTCGTCCCCGTTTCTACGCTCACCACCGTGCGACTCCGCCGTCATCGGTTATCCACATCCCTTCGGGCGCCGGACGACGCGCTAAAGCCACCGTCGACGAGAAGGATCGATGTCCGTGGGAATGCGTTCCCGCGCGGGAAAGGAGGGTGGGTACTTTTCCCACGAATTCCCCCCCTTGCAATCTCTACAGCTGCACTGTGGAGATTGCACGCTCGGCAGTGGACTTGTCAACATTCAGCATGCGGAGTGGACACCCGCGCGTTGACTCTGCTATCATGCAGCTCAGATGAGAGTTCTTCCAAAGTCGACGTGTGGACTGGTTTTGCACCGAGCAGAGACATTAGAAGTACTCTTGAAAACGGTGGCGTTCGTACCTATAGCCTTTATATGACGAGTTCTACCACGCTACTCGGGGATCCAGGAAAGAGATCTGGGTAAATACAAACGAGAAATCTTATTTCAGGAAGTTCCGGTGAACGGACATAAATATGTTATCTAGAGCGGTAATAGGTCGTTTATAACTCGTCAACTGTGGGCCACCGAAAACCAGTTTCCCGTGCAGACGGATAGCCAACTTCTCGTGCGAGCGAAGGGCTCCCTTTTATAAACACGTTTACTTTATAAACATCGATAACAGCATGTTGGCCCGTGGTAGCGGACTTCGCGTGCTTGGACGCTGCAGCCACCAGCCCCATTTCGGACAGACCTATCTGCAGCAGGTAGTTTTCCGACGCAGCCGACCCGCTAGAACTGTTTAGCCCACTCTATAACTCTATCCACATCCTCTTCGTAAAACTAGTGGAACGGCCGGGTCGCCCCTCGTCGGCCAACACCGACGGAACGACAGCACAGACCCCGGAAGTGGACGTCGGAAACACACACACACACGCAAAGAAGTCCTCAGTTCAAGGTCAGGGCGATCCCCTCCTCCTCGAGCATTGGCCACACTCCGATTGCAGAGAAAAGCCCGGTCCTTTGTCCGTGTATATACACACGCACGCGCGAAGCGAACCCTGCGAGGTCTTCCGAACGTTGCTACTCACGCTGACAGTCGTCGTCGTCGTCGCTGTCAGGTGGCGCCGTTTCTGCAAAGGAAGGAGGGAGGCAGGTCTTTTCTTGTGGTCCGGAGGGACCTTCCGGTTCCTTTGGAAGGACGGCGGCTTCTTTGTCGTCCACTGCCGTGACCAACGGGCGTGACCGGTGGCCACGCGGAAGACCGAGTGTCTTTTCTGGAGGTCTCCGACCTCCCTCGCGATCATTTTAAAAGAGGGAACCTCCCACTCTTTCATCCCTGGGCTATTTGGCTATGGTGGACGTCTTCGGTGAACCGCAGACTTTGGTATACCTGATCAATATACCCTCTTGAAAAGTGCGCGCCCTCTGGCAGCTGCTGAGCCAATTATCGGAGTCCGCCATTTTGTGGCCAAGCACCTCGAGCGTGTAGTGGACACCAGGTTTACGTCAGTGTTCGATGGGAAGTCCGATCCAAACCCACGATTGGTTATAAAATAGTAAGGGTGCAGGCGAGCTGGTGAATGTTAACCATGTTGAATATACCTGAGACTGGGGCAGAAATAAATCCCGTCTCAGGTATATTCAACATGGTCCACGATTGGTGCCCGAGAAAGTACAACCATCAATGCTGCTTGATTGATTTATTTTTTTTAAAGGTTTTATTAGACGTATTTTGAGCGGCTGCAAATGATGGTTCTCAACACTTAAGACCAGGGGCTTCCACTCTGAGCGATTTTTTAATTTTTTTTTTTATATTTGATTACTTGAAGTAATCAAATATAAAGGTTAACCTTTATATTTGAAGGTTAACCAACCTTCTGCAATGTCGCTTCTCGCGCGCGCTCTCTTCTGTGACCGTTTGCTGGCACATTTGATAGGCCGGTAAAATAGCACTTTAAAGCTTTCGCCGTGGTGAGACCGTCCAGAATGCAGTTGATATTGACACTTTCTTGATCTGAGATTTGGTCCATGCTGAAACTGGCAAACTGAGACTCGCACCTTCTAATTTTGTCGATTGTTGCACGGTTATGCCCGAGTCTACTGGAGCGAGAGAGATAGCCGACGCCGACAAGTCTCAAACGCGTGCAGCACTCACGCCAAGGTATCGTTCTTGGACTTGCACGTGCTTGAGGTTGGTCGGTGTCGATTGTTTCTGTTTGTCGCTCCAGTGGGACTCTGCCATTGGACAGCTCGAAATTTAATCTTCAGCTTGCTGTTTTGACTCGGGACTTATAACGAAGAAACACTTCAGCGTCTTGATGCCCAAGAGAAGAGTGACATCTTAAATGCCGAAACGTTTCGCGTGCGTTCTTGTTGTTCGCCTTTTTGTTGTTGTTGTTATAGCGTCACTGCAGGGACATTGCTGTACTTCTCAGCAAAGGCGTCTAGCGTCTTCCCAGCCGAGAACAACGGCTTTGATTTACCGTACTTTTTTTCTCGGGCCGCCAAACCTTGAGGACCCGCGTATTTCGTAACCATTGTCTTCTACAGCGCCTTTGATGGACGCCTCTCGTCATTTTGCATCCTCGCGGCACCACGAGGCCACGACCCATGCCTAGGGAGCCGCGTATTCCGACAGTGACAGCTGCGCGCTCATCAGCGCCACCTGGGGGTCAGACCAGTGCCACCTAGAAGACGAGGCCCACTCGTGACGTCATTATTCGTGGACCGCCGACCGGAACCCAATCGACAAACACGCTGAAGTTAGACGGCGGCGCTGCTGGGCAACGCTGCACGTATCTCCACGATCAGTGACGTTTTGGAAGGCAAAGGCGCCGGCCTTGTCTTCTAGATGGTATTGGTCGTTCCCGTGGGTCGTGTGCTATACACGCTGACGCGCTCTGACGAACAAAAGCTCGCGTCGACAGATGCCTCGCGTCACTGTGGGGTGTTACCGAGATTTCCGTGCGCGCGCTCGACGTTGACTGACGGCACGCGGGGGGTACGACGCAGGAGCAGCCTTGCGAGCGAGCGCGTGCGGATATGTGCCGGACAAGTGACGCGGGGGACGCGGAATTCCTTCTTCCCGTTGGCGTCGTGTGTGTCTCTTCGGAATCGCTCAGTCGGTTCGCCTTTGTTCTCCTCCAGACACCTCACGTTGTCACGTATATTGATATACGGACATCGGGACAAACTGTTGCTAGAGTCAAAAATACGAAAGAGTTAGACAAAGAGGACGGACAGGACAGGCGCCAACCTGGCCCTTCACACACACACACAGCCGACGGTGCGCGCTTGGCTGCCTCAGAGTTGCGCGTTCCCTGCCGCATTCCTAGGGCGCCGAAGACACATTTTGAAACCTCCAGTGTACCACATTTGTTGGTTTACTTTGTTTAGTTATGTTTTTTTTCTTTCTCGTTGTCCCACCCTGCTTGGGCCTGAAATGGCCTGCGGTACGAATAAATAAATAAATAAAAACATGTCCGCCATTGTGTCGAGAGTACGAGTGCTGGGTCTGCGTTGGGCGAGGACTCTGAGTCAATCTCAGGTTTCGTGCCCAAGAAATGTCGCGAAACAAACTAAACCGACCTTACGTAACAAATATAAAAATTTACCCGGACGTTTGGGACATAGAGACATCATCGGTGAAGCCAAGAGGCAGGAATGAGAGAAAAACACTTAAGTCGCAAAGCCTCTACGGATGCACCTCCATGACTCCAAGGAGAGCACCTTTGTTCGCGCGCCAAGGTAGGCGCATTGTCGAAGTCGAAAAACTGTGACCCGTTGTCTAACGATGTATGGTCGACGCTCGTAGCCTGTGTGGCCTTCGCCACAGTCTCGCTTCTGTTCTTTTATGCGGGTGCAACGTTTATGGGGCATGCCTAGAAATGTCGCGCGCCAATGTCACCCGATGGGGTTTGGACACCAAGCCGATGTTGCCCGATGGGGGGTCTATTGGCGAACGCGTTGCGATTGGTAAATGAGGCTTCCTGAGCTTTGGATATGGTGTCAAGAACCTCAAGCAATATACGAATTCCCCCTTTAAAAAGAAATAAATAAATATTTTTTTTTCTAAAAATAAATTACGTTTTGCGGTACGCTCATTTTCTACCTATGCAGCGCATCCGTTTTGGCCCGTTTCCAGTTAACTGGTGCCATTCAGCTTCCGTGTATTTGAGAGTTCTGTCGGCGACCATTTCCCCGTTGAGAATTCGTGAAAAATCTCTTCTAACTTTTGAATTCTTTTTTTTTTTTTTTTTTCGAAACTTCGCCAGTTTGTTTGGACCGCAAGCGCTATTCATTTCGAGCTATAAATGAGCGCTTGGCAATGCATAATTTATTTTCGCGACAAATATAAAAAACAAAAACGGCTCTTTTTTTTTTTTTTTACCTGTAATTTGACCTGTCGTAAGGTTTTTTTTTGTTGTTTTTTCTTTCGTTTTTGGAGGACGGAGAATTGTTTCCTGTAAATTCAGACATCACAGCAATACACCACCTAGGGCACCAGGCCTGTTCATGACGCCATCGTTCGTGGTCTCCCGACCCGTCCCAACCGGCAAGCAGGCCGGAAGCGCGGGCCTTGTCTTCGCCGCCACAGCCATAGCCGCTGCGCACAGAACACATTTCTCGCCTATTTAAAGTGACTGCGAAACGATTTTGTGTCACGAACTGCGCGTGGACGCGTTGTTCAATGCGTCACGGGTGTTTCGAACCTCACGGTTCGCTTCCGGGTTGCGTAATTAAAAAGAAAAAGAAAGGGGACTACGATAAACTTAGCCGAGCTAATCCATAATATGTGAACGCGTATGGCGAATGACGTTCGATGGCACCGTCGCACGACCCACGAGAGAAAGAGGCAGCTGAGCTCGATTCGCTTGATGGGAATAATGATAACGGGACACGCGAACAGTCGAAATACAAAGCACACCCCTTGTGCCGTTTTTGAATTTATCTTTTTGCTCTTTTTGTGTTACCTGTCTGTCAGACACGAGGCGATGAAATGCGTCACGAATGCCTCCCTCGTCACTCGCACGGAAAGTCAAAGTTGTCCGCTCGCTTCACTCGTTGTAGTTTGACTCGTAACCTTCTTTTCTCCCAAAGCGACCGCAACTTCAGAGGATACGACGTCACCGAGCGGAAAAGACTAAACAGAAACGAGGCTTAAAGGGCCGGTGCGACGATGTTTGTGTTTTGCCGAATCACCACTTAGACTGAGCCCCGTCGCAGATTTGGAGCGCGAGGACCTGGTAGCACAGAGCATCAAAGAGCCATTTCTCGGGGAACCTGGACGTCAGCGCTCAGCTTTTGTAGCGGCGAGGACCCGAAACACACTTGTTCGCTTGGGAGAAGTGTGTTTTGGCGTCTCGCCACAGCGGGGCGCCAGTCACGTGGCTCTCCTTTCATCCGTTGTCTGCCGCTCTACCTTTTCCATTTTGGAAGGCCGCTGCTTGCGGCGATTTGCCAGGCTTTGTCTGTATATATATAGGAGGCTATGGTCCAATTTATATGAGCCGGATTCAAATATCGTCACAGGGGGACACCGCGCGACCTCCAAACTATATATATGTCATCGAGTTAATCCCGGGTTCAATCCCCACCCCTGCCCGTTTCGAGGTGAATGAGGATCGAGCGGCGTGCGGTCGTGCATCAGTATATACTGCGTGGTGCACCCCCCAGGCTGGCAGTGCTGGTATACTAGCCTGGCAATATGGCTCGCCCATTTAGGCAGATTAGCTTTCAGGCGGTAAAAACGTTCGCAAAACGCAATTTGATTTTGTTTTCGTCGAATTTTGCGAAGGACTGATCGAAAGAAATCACTTTTACTCCAGAAATTACACCGTAACAAATAGGTTTCTTGGTCGACGGCATTGCGCGCGACCGCGGGGTTCCACTAATGCGAGTAATCTAATGCAACTCGAAAGAAAACAAAAACGAAAAAAAAAAAAAAAAAAAAACGTTTGAGAATTGTTGCACCTTCCATTGAAAGCTGGTCCTCGCGCAGTAGCTGGGAAATGCGACATCACATTAAAAGGACGCGCATGCGCTGCGGAGTGACTATAGATTTCACATTTAAATATTCTAAGCTTAAATGGTAAAACAAAATGGCTAGGTGGCGTAAGCTACCGCCCGATCCAAAGGGCTCAGCCGTATTCATCCATCCATCCATCGGCGCTCCGGTGTTATCTGTGTGACGTCACTTTCGTGACCAAGTTTTCGTGACATTGATCTCCCACCTTTGTACCCATTCCAAGGGCGGAAAAAAAAACGCAGTTCTACGTGAAAAAAAGAAAAAAAGTAACACGTTTGCTAGTAGCGTCGTAATGTGTAACGCGTGACTTCCAACACTGTTCACGCCTTTCTGTTTTAAGTAGGGATGTCGCGAACCGGTTGAGGTCGAGTTCGATCAGGTTCGATTTTTCGATCCTATCGTGAAAAGTTCGACGAAGGTTCGACTCAATTTCGACTGCTATGCGCATGCGCGACAGGCTGGCCAGTTTGCTTCGGATTGGATGGAGATGGCTCAGGGACTAATGAAGGGCGGCACTGATTGGTTATTTCGGTTAATACAGTACAAAATATTAAAATATTAACTTCTTCAGTGATTAGAATTAGTTTCTTTTAATTGCAACTGTTCATGAAATTAAAATAACACTTTGCATAAAAAAAAAAGAAGAAAGTCTCCAAACCCAGACATGCTTGCTTCAAGGTCTGGCAACACTGTCCACAATGTCGAACCGGTCGAATCTGGTTAAAAGTTCGAAGGTTCGTCGACCCAGTCGAACCCTGAAAGTTTGACCTAACAATCCTTTTCGACAAAAGTTCGCGACATCCCTAGTTTTAAGTGTGATCGGCTGCGTTCGAAGCGCTTAGAGCGAGAGTAGAGAGCCCGTACTACGGAGAGTGTCCAGCTGCTCGTTCTGGGTCACGTGGTTTGTTGGCCGCGTTTGCCATACGAGCTGCGAGGACGCGACACGAAAGCGTCGGCCGTCTGCGAACGCGCCCGCCTTTCCGCCTGCCTCCATCCTCGCCACGTGACAACGCGGCGCAAGCGCACTGGCGATCAGTGTCCGCGGGAGGCGTCCGCCATTGAATTGGAAACGCCCCGCGGTTGGAGTTGGAGTTGGAGCAGTATAGCTGCTTCCCATGAAATTTCGGCTTTTGTCACACTTAGCATACCGTCCCCTGCCGAACCCTCACGCTATCTTGTTCGTCTTAAGAACTTGTTTATTTTGTTTTAGAACGATCGGTTTATACTTTGGACCCTCCACGGCGGGCCTTTCCCGTTCGTGTTGGTCGGGCCGCACTACGCCACAATGTCAATCTGATGTTACGGTGTAACGTCGCATCAATTTGCTCGCCAAATTTAGCGGGAATATTGACGTCACATTGTCGGTTCGTGGTATCATCCCACGTCATGGTGTTATGACGACGTGACGTCGCGATTCCTCCGTCAGATTCAGCGAAGGAATATATTCTCTAATTTTTGATACTATAAAAGGCTGCAGGACCGAAGGTCTTGCGGTAATTGCGAGATCAAAACGTCTCGGAAATATACGGATATTACGAGCGTTCCATAGCCACCCGGTAGACGGCGCCAGTGTGTCCTCGCGTCGTAAGAGATCGCAAGAGGTTTTAAGTCACCCGGTCGTATGCAGCCGCGAGCGTGTGAACGAGGCTTTCATCGGTAGCCGCTATTCTGGATTCGGCTCTACCGGCGGCAGCGTATATGCACGGGCGTTGCCCTCCAGCCGCTCCCCATTGTCCTCCTACGCCCAGCGTAATAAACGGCCGCGCCCTCCTCTCCCTCTCTTCGGCGACCGATGAACGCCCAGTGCATCGGATCTCTGTTTACGGCAGGACGTCCGGGCACGTTTTCGGCTCTTCATCCACCCGCGGAAGCGCGAATGGTTTTGTCCAACGCGGGAGTCGTTTCCGTGGAGTTATCGGGTGGCGACGGTGGCGCCGCCTTTCTGCGAGTGCTTCCATTTCTGCGTGCGTGGATGGCGGCCGTAAGTTTCGCCGCGCCCGAGATGTCTCACTAGGTCACCAACGTCACCGAATGGGCACGAAAGAAGGCTGTCTGTAAAGTTTGTTTCATCACAAAAGAAGGTGTCTGCAAAAAATATCTCTAGTAAAAAAAAAAAAAATCAATGTGTTTACAAAACATTTAAGATCATATTAGAAGTTGTATATTATATTTATGTACCTTATATAATTTTAAAACTTCTGATAGTTTATTAGACAAGTCATATACGAAACGTTTTCTTCGTCAATAGAGATTTGGTTTACCGTGGCCTCCTGTATAGGGAGGGCTATGTGTCTACAAACGCAAGATCCCAACTGCTCGGTCGATAAAAAGGCAGACCTCTTATTTATTGATTTGTTTATTTTAATTACTGTTAATTCTTACAGATTATTCCAGGATTATTGTATTGCAATTATTAGATTACAACAATGTATTGTGTATATTGCATTCAATGCAATATACTCAATGTTTATATCGTGCGCAGTGAAATGTGCAATGAATGATTGCATTTTAGCAATGCATTCGGTGTGCAAAACACAAGTTATATAATATACATAAAGAAAATAAACAGAATTGCATCGTTTAGTAAATTCAGCGTGCAATTATATATAAAAAAATATAATACTAAGCGCAATTACGCACCAGGGAACAAAATCGAGAAGTTTTCTTTCAAATGAATCCACAGAAGAGACGCCAGAAAACACTCTGGGGCAACATATTCCAATCTTCGATCGTTTTCACGGGAAAGGAGTTTTTGTGAACGTTGACGTTTAGTGTGTACGGGTGGTAAGATGAAAAGGCCGCAGTGCTGGTTTGGCTACGTCATCCACTTGAGGCCATGGAGCACAGACTGAGAACGAGTAATCCGTCAGCGTGTGCCCCACCCTGGCCTCAAGTAGATGACGTAGAACGAGCCAGCACCGCGGCCTTGCCACCTATGCGCTCTTGACGTAGCCCGTGCGAGCTGTGGGCACTGCAAAAACACAGGAACCCGTTTTTATTTTGTTTTTAAGAATTCGATTTACGGTGAAACAATCGAAACTCACGGTAAACAAACTGAACGGCACGTGTGCGCCTCTTCCAACTAGCGACCACAGTATTTTTTTAATGCGGTCGTTAGTTTAATTTTATTATAAATAACGAATTAAATGTTTGTTGCGAGTTGAACGCGACCCAAAATAATCGTCCCGTTTGTCCGGTACGGCTTTGTTCGTTCTCTTCGTAACTCTCTGCCACCTAAAAACTCTGTACTTCGTTTTTTTGTTTTTTTTTACGAAACACCCCGCACGTGAGTTGGTGTAGGCGAAGGACACGCCACACGCAAACGCCCAGCGTCCGAAAACGTTGTCACGTGATCGCCGTTCACAACAAGGTTCGCGGACCGTTCCCCGAGCGCTCGCCTGCCTCGTCGAAGCGCTTTAATAAAACTTTCGCCCACCGGGAAAAAAAAGAAAACAAAAGCACAAACCAACAACACAGCAACAGGAGTGCCGCACGTGACAAGAAAAATTGAGCAGCATAAACAACTCAGACCGTGTGTGTGTCTGCGTGCGTGTGTGTGTTTGTGTGTGTGTGTGTGTGTGTGTGTGTGTGTGTGAGTGAGCGAGAGAGAAGCTCTGTAGGGTGGAAAATAGATTTCTCCTCGACTCGACTTAATGACGGCCCTCAAAGACGACAACAATGGGCGGGAAATTCGAGAACAAAACACAGAAACGCGGAAAACAAAAAAAAAACAAAAAAAAAAAAAAAACGTCAGTATTAGAGGGAAGAGAGAACAAAAAGAAAAGAAATCAACCCGACAGAACAGGCGAGTCCAACTCACCTCACTCGTTCTGTATGTGGCAGGAATTCGCCTATTGTTCGCTGAAGGCAGGGGGAGAAGCACACCCCCACACGACGACAGAAAACAAATAACGAGACAGAATATTATTTTTTTTATTTTCTTTCTTTCCTCGCGCATGTAGGCGTGAAAAAGGAAAATCGAAAGTGGTAAAGAAAAGAAAAAAAAACGGGGACGTACATTTACTTGTCTGCCCACTAAAGTCGTAACGACTCAGTTTTTGCAACTTAAATATTACAAAAAAAAAAGAACCGCGAACATGTTTTTAAGGTGAAAAATACATAGCGTATATTGGCGAAATTTCAAAAAAAATTTCGCCAAAAGACAGTTTGCAGACATCGCCTGCGGACTGGAGTTTGTATGAAATGTGAACAGCGTTCTCTTTGTTCTCTTCTTATTACGCCATCCCCGTGCGCGTTTCGTGCGTATAACGTACGTACGTCGTGGACCGCTGAACTCCTCCGCCAAATTTAGCGGGTGATTTCTCCGCGGAAGTTTTGCGGGAACTTAGTGTCACGTGACCTCAAGCTGCCACACGATGCCGCGGTGTCGCGTGACGTCAGCGGTGCGCGTTGTTGTGACATCACAGCGTCGCGGGATGTCAGCGACGCGCGTGGTCGTGACGTCACAGTGTAGCGGGATGTCAGCGGCGCGCGTGGTCGTGACGTCACAGTGTCACGTGATGTCAGTGACGCGCGTGGTCGTGACGTCACAGTGTCACGTGATTTCAGCGACGTGCGTGGTTGTGACGTCACAGTGTCGCGGGATGTCAGCGACGCGCGTGGTCGTGACGTCACAGTGTAGCGGGATGTCAGCGACGCGCGTGGTCGTGACGTCACAGTGTCATGTGATGTCAGCGACGCGCGTGGCCGTGACGTCACAGTGTCACGTGATTTCAGCGACGTGCGTGGTTGTGACGTCACAGCGTCACGTGATGTCAGCGGCGCGTGTGGTCGTGACGTCACAGTGTCGCTGAATGTCTCGGTGTCGCGCGGCGTCAAAGTGGCGCTTGACGTCGCCGTCACACGACGTCAGGCGTCACAGTGTCACGGGATGTAAGGATGTCGCGGCGTCGCGTGACGTCACATGACGCTAAACTTTGCGAAACGCGAGTTCTCTCAGTTTAAACGCGACAGTGCGGCAGTCTGCAGCGTTTCTGCCGCTATAGCCGCAGTTCATTGGCGGGAAAGCGACTGGAAATTTCGTTTCATTGTTCAGTTACGGTGAGGCAAGATGGCCGCCGTCCGCGTTTCTGTGACGCTTGTTGCTTGTCTGCGTCCTGAAATGTCTACGGACGAACCTCGTCTTTCCGCTCTTTGGACGCGCCGACCAAGGTCGCCCGATGACATTGACGACTCGCTGTCCCTGTTTCGCTACGCTCAACACGCATCCGGGTTTTTCTTTTTAATTTTGTGTGATTTTAAGAAAAAAGAAAGGTTGCTCTCTCGACTTCGTTTTATCCCCCCCCCCCCCCCCCCCCCCCCCCCAATTTTGATCTTTCTTCAAACCCCTTTCTCTTATTCGACGTTTTGGGCCGGTACATCACGTCGGGCGATACATTTGTCTTGCCTGTGGATACACGCCATAAAACACCGTTCTTTGGAATAGATTACAATGCCGATAGCAACTGGGGAGCTCGAACGCTGCTTTCTTTAAAACCGTTTTCTTTTTCTTTTCTTTTTTGCTGGTGGAGTTTTTTTGTTTGATTAGTACGGCCGACTTTTATGCGGCGTTGCACGTCTGGTATAGGAGCAGAAATGCCTACAGATAGAAATTGCTTCATAAAGCTTTTTTTTTTTTTCTGTTTTGTTATCTACACTCGAAGTAACGCACGTTCCAAACCCGTGATCTAAGTCGTGCCCTAATGCCAACGTTATTAGATTACCTCAGCTACGGAACTGCCCATAGATGCTGCCAAGAGCAGTAGTCCGCCTCTGCCCTCGCCTCCCGTCGTGTGACAGCACCAGACGGCTGCTACGCTAACTGCATTGTATTCTATGAAATACGTACGTTTCAGAACACAGCGTCTAGATGCAAAGTGTTTTACCGTACTCTGTGGTAGAGTTCCTGCATAGGCCAACTTTAATCTATGGAACACACAGTTTTGAAACGAAAATCTAGATGGGGCTTCAAACGACAGGAAGCGGACTGAAGTGAGTGGTGGGGGTACCCCTCAGTCCGCGGGAGTTCCACAACTGGGCTAACCAAGTAGCGTTGCATATAAGGTTTGTACTCAGTCGCCCTCTCACTCACTACCTCAGTCATGCCCTGACAACTCGCTCTAACACTCACTCGTGATCTCACTCATGCGCCAGTGATCCCGGTAGCCTAGCTTTCGAGCTCACTTTCACAATTACTCGTACTCTTGCACTCATTCTTGCACTCCCGCGATATCGCCCATATACCCTTGTGATCTCAACGATGTCCTTATTCTGGAACTCTCTTACACTGGTGATCTCATTCGTGGTCTTTTCATCCCACTTGGGCCGTAACTTTCGAACGCACTCTCACAGTTACTTCTGGTTCACACGGCCTCGTTTTCTTACGTACACTTTGCGTTGCGAAAGCCGGGGTCTGCTTATGCCACGAGCCACTTAACAGTTAGAGGAGATAGTCTGGCACGCGGCATTCGGGAAACGAAGCTTTCGGTGACTCACACGTAAGCTACGTAAGAAAACGGTGCTGTGTGAACCGGCCTTTTACTCGCGATCTCTCCCATTCCCCAAGTTCTTGAACTCGCTCACACACTCACTCCCGATCTCACTCGTACCCTTTGATCTTACTCGTGCCCTAACCCTTCATCTCGCTCTTATATACGCTTACTCGCTATCCCACTTACTCATGCCCTCTTGAACTCGCAACTGCATTGACTCTCACTCTTGCCCTCACTCGCGCTTTCACCCATGCCCTCGCAACTCCGATCGAGACAGGCAACCACCACTCACACGTCACACCTCATCGCATGCCCCCCTCCCCCTCGTATCGCGACTTCGCGAGCACCCCCAACAAAAGCGCCTTCCCAAGTGCACCTTTCGTCGACGACCACGCTGCGATGTCGGTGAGGGGGTCAGCGGGCGGAGTGGTCCTTGCGGCGAAACCGGCCCTGACGAGGCGAGCGAGCCACGGCGGCCTGCGGGGTCCGCTTTTTTTTTTTCTTCAAAGGGGGCCACTGGCAGCGCGTGCAAGGCGCGCCTGCCGTGGCCCAAAGCCGCGCGGACTGGAATCGGACAATGGGGCAGCTGACCACGGTAGGCCGGCCAGCTGTGAAGGGACCTCGAGCAGAAGACAACGCCGGGTGCCGGAAGGAACAAAGGGTCCTTCCGCCGCCCTTCCTTCTATGATCGCTTGTGGCAGCGGGGATGGGCCCGTGCCCTGGGTTGTCCGGAGATTAGGGGGCCAGGGGAATGGCATAGGGAGTTACTCTTCGCTGGACGTGTTCAAAGATCACGGTAATAGACTAACTAACTGCATAGTTACTCTTGGCTGGATGTGTTTGCGAATCGGCAGAGTAACTGCATGCAGTTACTCTTCGCTGGATGTGTCCAAAGATTAGAGACTAGAAGTAACGGCACGCTGTTACTCTTGGCTGCATTTGTCCACATGTGACTAAGTGACGGAATAGGCAGTCACTCTTGGCTGGACCTGGCCAGAGGTTAGGGCCTGGAGTAACAACATGCAGTTACTCTTGGCTGGATGTGTCCGAAGAAAAGGAATAGAGCAACTGCGTGAATTTACCCTTGGCTGGATGTTTCCGAAGACTAGAGTAGCAGCATGCTCTTACACTTGGCTGGATGTATCCATAAGTTACTAGAGCAACCGCAGAGGCAGTCACTTTTGACTGGGCGCGGCCAGAAATTAGGGCCTAAAGTAACAACGCGATGTTACTCATGGGTGCACGTTTCCAGAGATTAGTGTGCTTACTAGAGTAACATCGTGTGCAGTTACTTTCGGCTGGACGTGTCCAGAAATTAGGGCCGCGCCACGCTTGCTACCGCTTCGGAAATTAAAAACAGCGCGGAAAGACGAGGACCAGACAAAGAAGTGACACGGACGTAGCGCTGACTTACAACTGAGTTTATTGAACGCAAACTCGCAATATTTATTTGCGGTGTCACGAACAAAAGAACATAAAAAATTCAGCCCATGTGATGTATCACCAATAAAAATAAAACAATGATAAAAAAAAACATTGAAAAAAAAAAAAAAACATTGAAAAAAACATTGAAAAAAAATAATAATGAAATGCGCCATGACACAGCCGTACAGAGTATGTGCTAAAAATCGAGCAAGTCACGGAACTAGAAAATTCATCTCTTTGCCTGATAGGGCCACAGAAGGACTGCTTACACATGCTGCACCCAGCCTCGCTATCTCAACAGCCTCTAGAATTTCCCGAGTAAGCTGGTCCCTATGACGCTTAACAACCTCACACCGTTGGAAGTCGGGAAGGCAACCACAGTCGCGGCAATGAATGCCCAGGTGACCAGACACGGTTGTGGAGACACTGTAAGCGTGCTCTCTCAACCTGTCGTTGAGACAGCGGCCCGTCTGGCCAACGTAGCGCCTGCCACACGTCAGAGGGAGAGAATAAACAACCCCCTCCGAACACGGGACGAAGCGATCTCGATGCCTCGTACTGCAAGCCGTGGCCGCCCTCGAAGAAGGGTTAACAGCTCTGCACAACCTGGACAGCTTGTCCGGGGCAGAGAATAAAACGTCGACGTCACACCTGCCAGCAATGCGTTTTAGGTTGTGGGACAGGCCGTGTACGTAGGGAATAACCACAAACTTTCTTCTTTCCCTTCCCTTTCTGTTGTTGGCCTCTTCTTCACTTCTCATAGGGCTGCTCTTGATATCTTTCAGCAAAGACTCGGCGACCGTTGTTAACACGTGAGAGGGAAACCCAGCATCTGCGAGGCGTTCAGTTTGCCTGTCAAAGCTATGTTTAATTTTATGATAACAAGACCTACGCAGCGCATGTGTATAGCAAGTCCTTGCAATCGCCCGCTTGACAGTTTTTGAGTGAGCGGACTCGAATGGCAACAATGGCTTTCCAGCACGGGGTTCATAGCTCCAACAAAGATGACCTGGACATATAGTTAAATTCAAATCCAAAAACCGGATGCATCCTGCCTCAGGCACTTCATGAGTCAGAACAAGTGGCGAAAGGCAATGACTAAAAATGCCTAAAACGTCAGTCACTGACGAAAGAAAGGATACGGCATCGGCATGAAACAAAATCAGAAAATCATCTACGTACCGGAAGACCTTTGCAACTTTGGTTCCCCCAAGCCGTTCAAAGATGAGGCGGTCAAGGCTCGCTAACAACAAGTCGCTAAGTACGGGGGCAATGCAAGAACCAATACATACCCCTTGCCGTTGCAAATAGATGTTACCCTCCCAAGTCGCAAAGGTCGACCTCAGATACATATCAAGGAGTTCCATGAAGCCTTCAACTGAAATTCCCGCAGCATTTTGAAAGGCAACTACACCAAACACATCGATGCAGTCACGAATGCAGGTAAGGAGTCCATTATGTGGCAAGGAGTAATACAAATCCTTAATATCGAATGAACAGGCCATAAAGCTAGTGCGCTGGTTGTCTTTAAGAAAAGAAATGACATTATCGGAACTCTTCACGAGAAAAGGATCGTGAATCTCAAACAGCCTCAAACTCCTTTGCAGGAACACCTGTCCACCTTATAGCTACCGCTATAAGGTGGACAGGTGAGCTTTAGTCGTTTCCACAAACCTCAAAGCACCGTAAGACACTAATTCGAGAACGGAGTGATATGACTGTCTGTCTCCTGTGCCTGTCTTCTGACGCTCTCAGTTTCGTATAGCCATGCTTATGAAGCGCCGCGCAAAACAAATCGCTTCTCCACAATATCAGCCTTCGTTATCCGCAGAACAATAACGATCTCAACAGAAACAAGGAAGTAAAAGGATTACAATTCCAACGCGCATACAACGCCTCCCCCCCCCCCCCCCCCCCCCTTTCCCCCGGTGCCGCTGCTACGAGTTACGTAAGTCCTTTTTAATTGTGGCGCGGTAATCTGGAACTTGAACCGGTTAGTTGCAACTCACGACGCTTCCTTTTTTTTATTTATTTCCAGCTTACACATTTTGCGAGGCCGAAGAGTTAGCCGCGGCGTTGGAGAGTATGCAAATGAAGCGCACGCTCCTTGCATAAAGTTGACCGCACTCTCGCGGCGAGCGCGGATCTGCGCAGCCTTGACTCGAGATGGCAGCGTGCAGGTGCCTTCTGCTTCGTGAGCACAATGACGATGCTGCGAAAGGCAAACGAATTAATAAAAACAAGGAAAAAAAAAAAAAAACAAGTAGCGAAAGATGGTGGCAGGTGTCTAGGGAGGGCCGTCTTCCGGTCGACCCTGATTAGACTGATGCGACGAACAAGCGCCATCTCTCTGTTGCTTCGGGTCCAACTTCCGGTCACACGCGTTGATTGCGCCAGTCTTGTTTGGCTCTTTTATTTATTTATTTTCATCACGAACGTTATAATGTTTGAAGCGGATGGTTTCAAGGAAGACACTCGGTGCTATTGCTCAAATAACTCGGATGCCATTTGGTAATTTGCCATTTGGTCATTGTTGTGGTGTCTGTATGTTTATACAGTTGGACGTTAATCGGCCCGAATAGGCGTCAGGTGCCTAAGATGTAGATAAGAAATTGAGCCAGTGCAGGACCGCCGCTAGCCTAGGGTACCAGGCTTATCCGGATCAAAAAGGGCAGGACTTGAACCCTGGATCCCTGGGTTATGTCATCAGCTTATCTCAAGCGCCTCTAGTATTTTTTTAGACAAATATCTAAAAATCGCGGTCACATTTGTCCTGTCTTCAAGAAAAACAAGTTTTTTTTTATTAAAAAATCAAACAAAAAACTTAGAACGCGCAAGCTTGTAAAAGTTTTAATAATAATAAAAAGAAGAGGTATGCACTTTTTGCAGACATTGTGAGCTATACAACACTCGAATTGATGTTCGTCAAAATAGTTTAGAGAATAGAACCTAAACTTGGGGTACTTGTCCTAGTTTGGACCGAAGCTTCTTGAGAGACTCGCATATATGTGCCAAATAAACCTGGCGGGCTGTTACTCTTCTTGTTTGCTTTGGTATATCCTGTACTACTTAATATTGTACTCCGTTTCAAACAGTACAACTACTATTTTTGCTTTATTGCCATTTGGTATTTATGCTTTTCCACTCTATTCCTTTGGCCTGCTTTTTGCTTGTAATCATTATGAACCTAATCAGTTATCAACTTCCCCTTTTCATTGGGCGGTGATTAGCGCCACCCAGCGGAGAGTACGCAAAGCAGAGGAAAGAGGACCCCGTGCTTATCAAGTCGAATGGATGGATGGATGGATTGGCGTGCATACGGCTGAATTACTTTATTGGGCGGCGGCTCACGCCATCTAGCGAAAGCTTCTAAATCCAACAAGTAACTAATCTCCTATCAAAATTCTGATTTAATAGAGAAGGGCAGGTAAATAGTCCCATATCGCCGGTAAGCACAGCCATTCGTCTACCATTCTCCACAACCTAACCGAAAGTAACAATCCGCGTGACCAGGACGGGTCGTCGTTCTTCGAGAACTGCCGCCGCGTGTAAGGGTGAAAACACGAATTCGAGAAACGGGGCTCCCAAAGCACGTGGGCTGAGTGGTCAATAACTTCCGCGTGCAGGCGGCTGGGTTACCTCGGGGTTTAGCGTGCCTAATCGTATATCGGCCGACGGTTGCGCCACCTGGCCGGGCGGATCCCATCGTTTGCATCGGATGAGGGATTGTTACCATTATCTTCTGGGATGCGAGCGCGCCCGAGTAGCTTTTGATTGCCGCGGCCCCGGATTATTGCCGAGCCACTTCCGATGCCCGGGGATCGTTTGGCCCGCTATCCCGTGTCCGGTACTACGTGCCCGTCTGCGGCCCCGTGGTGCTTGTGTGCACGTCCTTGCCGTTTACCGTTTCCGGCCTTGGGATCGAGCTCTAAGTGCCCCGTTTGGAACACTTCAAGCTCCCCGAGGAAAGGTCAAGCCCGACTCGAGGCGTCGGAGTTTATTACACCTCTGGTGTGACATTCACCGACTCTTCGTTACACCATGGCATGCCCGGAGCGCGTCTTCGACTGCATAGTGTTTAGCGTCCTATATTCCGCCCATGCATCAAAAGTGGTTTCCGAAGTGGCAGCAAATGACGTCACAGAAGCCGAAGTGTCACGCTGTCGTGTGTCGCCTTTTATGGCTTCCGCCGACGGGTCAACTTCTTGATCGCCGGCTTGTCTCAAGTCAAAATAAAGACCGGGTATGTATTAAAAATTGAGTACCGGATGATGCCCCTTTGTGTTGCCGGCCACTTCGGCAGACGCAGTCAATCGTGTGGCGCGAAACAAACTGGACCGAGCTGGAAAACACTGCCTCGGCTCATAAAAGTTAGTTCATCAGCATGGCATCCGGCGAGAGATTTTGAGCCGGAAGTGCGTCACGTGAAACGTCGCTTCGGTAGAAGCTCTCGAGCACTAACGCAGCGTTGGCGTCTGGTCGGGTGCTAGAAAGCTTAATTCCACCATCGAGCTCGGATGAATCCAATGGGCCGGTAAAACCGTCCCGAACGGGTATCGCCGGACTGCTCAAATTCGCCCAACCGGCATGTGTACATTCTATATACGTCATCCGTATACTGGCTTGCGTAATTTTGATCGTTTTCTCGTAGAACGATTAGCTTTTTTTTTTCTTTCCGTGCAATTATAACGTCGATCGTGATATGTTGGGCGAAAAGGCCCGCGTTACCAGAAGCATCTAGTGCACCCCTGTTTATTCGCATATCCCCGTTTCGTGCATACCAGTACAAAACAAACGCAAATAGAAAGCATCAAATAATAGACAAACAATTACAAATATATATATATTTTTGGAATTATTTTTACGGAAATGTTAGATTTGGTGATGATGATTAACTTTATTTTCAAAAGGGCGGCGCCATGGCCTCATTGGGGGAAGGGGAAAATAGGTAGGATTAAATCATATAGTAAAGGTGGTCCGATTTAAATTACGATTTAAATCGTCTCGATTTTTACTCTCTCCACCCTGCGCCGGACGGTTAAGGCAGCAGCTTTCCATTCCAATGGTTCGCAAGTTCGTCGGCTGTGGGGGTTGTGGTGACGTCAGTGACGACGTCAAGCTTTGATTGGTTCTGAATGAAGGATGTAGTGGGTAGATGTCAAGGCAGCTTACCTTAAGGCCTACCCACTATCCCTCCAATCTATACCTGCCTTTTCCGGGCGTTCTGAGCACGCGCAGTTGCGCCCTTCTGCTGGACATATCGGACGCTGCTAATGCGTCCCGGTGACTCAGCATTTTTTCTCCGTGTGATCGGCGCTGAGGCGCGAGGAAAAGCGGCCTGCCCGTGCACCGCGGGGGCTCTTCCTCGTCTCGTTTGGGGGCCATTAAGCGAGAGTCCGTGTCTTGCCTTTTAAACGGGTTTCGTCGCTCGCTCATTTCCGGCCCGCTACGGCCGATGCGTGCGCGAGAGCGTCCTGCCCTTAGCCCGCTGGGCTCGTTTTCTGCGCCGCGCTTAAAACTCTCCTTTCTTACGTCGTTTAGCTAAACGCCTTTAGTGTAAACTTAGAGGCGTAAACAGTTTTCAATCGAAGGATTCTTTTTTTTTTTTTTCCTTCTCATTAACACAGAATAAAGCTGGTAGATCTCGCAGTAAGGCGTTTGGTGCAAACTGACCGTTACGGGTGTTGCAACAGAAAAAAAAACAAAAAAAACTACCTTCCGTTTTGCACTTGGAAGTTGAAGTTTATATGCGGGGCTGGGGGCTCCATGCGAAGCCGTAGAAGATGCGGAAAAGCCTCTTGTGCCCCTTCACTGCGGTTCGATATTTTTGTTTCTTAGACCCTATACGGTGTTTTCCTCCTGTGTGGGCACGTTCATTGCATGAAAGTCATATATTTGAGCGCCATATTTAGAGAGCGTGCTCGCTCTGGTTTCAGCAGGCAAGCATCAAACTCGAAACTGGTTTGCCCCGATGTTTAATCAGTGTGCGTTTCAAATCCGCGTCGATGTGTTGCAATAAGCGAGCTTCCAGAGGCTGGACTTTCTTCGGGGAAGCGATGCGGAAGAGCGGTGGAAAAACGCACAAGGTCTAGTTCGCTCGGTAGCGTATAAGTAGCTTTCAGAGCTTTGTACGACAGTAACAACAGAGTCATTGGAGCAACTGTTCCATCGCATCAACCGGGAACAACGAGTAATCAAGGAATAGCCACGAACGACGAGTAGACATCGCGAAAGCTTCTGCTTCGTTCGGTGCAGTTCAAGGAGCCGATCACCGAAGGACCACCAAAAGAACAGTGCGTTTTTCGTATAAGCGTGCCTACAAACTACCGCTTCGATTATGTATACATCACATATGCCGATGCGTGCGGTCCCTCGATTAAAGAGGGCGGACGATGTTGGCATTGCCCGTGCGACCGTTTCCGGTCACTGAGGGAGTAATTCTCTACACCGCTCGAGGCGAGGGTTGGCGGTGAGTGTCGCCATCCGGGGTTGATCGACGCCGGGTCGTCTCAGTCGACTGCCCGGCGCCCCCTTCCCCCATCCGATCCGGAAGCCGGCGACGAGGATGGCGACAAAAGGCGGGCTCTCGTCATCGCCGCTCTCGGACGGGCCTCACCCTCTGCGATCATTATGCGGGAGACGCGACGGAGCGCGGACGCTTCTTCGCTCGAGGCTACTTACTGGCCAGGTCCGATTGCACAACGTCGGCAGACGTCGGACGGGGACGCGTCCTGTGTGTGGCCTCGCGGATTCCAAGCCGCATTCTTACATTCATCTCTGATATGATTTTTTTTTTAAGCGATAGCGTTGCATGGGTATACCTTCACGGACTTTGCTTGCTCGTGTAAAGGCCACGGTCACACTGCTAATACGTCGTACAAAAGACAGTTTGCAGAAACTGTGTGAGGCGTCCTTCTATAACGGTCCGGTTACTTTGGTAACGCAGTATATGTCTGTACACATTCTCGAAGCATGCGTATGTATGAAAGGCGAACGGGGTGTTGCCACGTAACTTAGAAGGACAAGGACACCCCCTAATTATTTTTTAAATTATTTTTGTTAGGTGATATATTAAGGTGTCAGAAGACTACCCAGTCAGTATTTTGCTACAGTGTCACATATTTTTAATAAAGTAAAAAAAAAAGACGTAACTGCTCGAAAGCGAAACCGAAACTGGATTGGGGAGGAAGAAATATAGAGGAGAAGGATATCAGGAATCACGTAACTTTACAACTTTTTTTTTAAGTCAACGTATTTGCATTTTTCTAGAAGCCACAAAGAATTGGTATAATTTTTTGTCCATTTGTAGTATTGAGTGTGTGCCTTTGATGACCCTCGACTTTGATTATCTTCGGTGGTTGTGTCTAAACCATAGAAAACGGCACATGACCACGGAGAAGAGAGTGAGCGCGACTCAAACCAGCCAGTTTCCGATCGGCGGTTTTCGGGTGGAGAGAAAATGAATCTCGAGCCGCTAATTGTGTTCAGGGTAGTTGGACCCTCATATATCATGTACAAAGAAAAACCTTGGCCACCCTAAGGCTTAGTGTCCGTTTAAGCTCGATTCCTGCATTATGGGGAACACCACATTTGGCCCCATGTTGGGCGCCAAATCTGGTGCTCCAATCCGTTTCTAACCCGACGGAAATGGCAGACAACGAGAGAAATTAACACGACTGTTTTACCGTCTTCTTCTGCCAGGAGCCTGCGTTCAGAACCATGCACAGCCTCGCAACCGCAGAATACCAGCGTCACTGGTGTATACAAGTGTACTTCCTTGGGGACAGTAAAGGATGTCCTTTATGTAACCCCCTTGGGGAGTCATGTGATCCCCATAAATGTGAGAATCATAGTACTTACCTTATAACCGATTCACAGGATGAATGAAATTGCGATTTTCGTCCGCGGACCGCGTACCACATGACAGCCACGTCACCGATTCCTGCCATACGCGCCTCGTCCTGGAACGCGCGGACCGATAAAGTCGAGCACCTTTTCACTCGCGCATTTTTACCGAGATTGACTCGAAAAACATTCAGTCTGGCAACGTTACAATGTGTTCTTGTTTTTTCTTTTTTTTTTTCTTTTTGGACGATTAAAACAAAAATGGCGCATCGTTGTGTTTTGTGCGTTCGGCGCCACAGTGCGTTGTTGGAGTTTCGCGGCACGAATAGGTTCGGTCCGTCCTCGCTGGCGTCTGTTCGTCGGGGATGCGCTTGGCAGACGGACGAACCGCGGACATGTCGTCACGCAATCAATCCATCCGCGGATCAGTCCGTCATGTGAATCCGGCCATTACGAGGTTCTTTTTAGCATCTCCTTCAAGTCCCCCTTTATTCATTAGGCAGTTATTCTCCAAATTACGTAATTACAATGTTGGCTGACTCCATTTACAACTCCCAGGGGTTCACCCGAGTCGCCTTATATGATGGGTGTTGTTTAATGTCCTCTTCCGTCTCCCGGTCATTTACGCGACTGGGAGCGAACAGCCAACTGTCCACAAGAGATTATGTTCGCAAACGAGCAGGAAGGGCAGAAGCTTGTCGAGTCCTCAAGCAAGCTTAGTTTTGTTTGGTCGCGGGATCCAAATTCGCCGCTTGTTGCCCTACTTAAACGAGACGCATATAACAATGAGTTTCGGGAAGTCTACCGGGGTTCTCAGGCAATGCGCCCTTAATTTCAGACAATTAAAGAAATTACCTGGCTTTTTTGTTGTTTTTTGGTCTTATCTCCGTGGGTTTTATTTTAAAGTGCATCGGGTCGGGTTGGCGTTTTTTGCCCGATGGAAGGGTGACTGCTTCTGCTCCACCGGAAGTAGCGCGCGGCTACGCTTCCGGTTTCACCGAACCTCGACTCTCTCCGCCATTGTTCGCGGGAGTCGGTGTGTGTCTCTATCTGTACGCACACGCAACGCCGGGCTCTGCTCGGTGTGCAAGTGGCAGCCCTCCGTGGTCACCCGTGCGTGTTCGGTTGGCTAGCGTGGAGCGCTCTTCACTTCGAGCAACGCACCGTGGCATCGTGGGTCTGGCACACGCCTTTTCAGGGGTACGGTACTTCACAGAATCGTAGAAAATAACTTTTTTTTTAAGATTTTTTTTTTTTTAGGTTCATTAGATTGGACAGGCAAATGTCCAAGATACTTAGGCAATACATGTTTTCGGGGGGCTGAAGGGATGCAAGGTAATACCGGGTGTTTCTGATCGTTTCTCGCCGTCCCGCAAAGCTCTCCGCAACCCACTACGATACCCGAAATTCTACAGCCAAGGCCATCGGCGCGCAGGCGCAGCAGCGGTCTCTTCGTTGCGGAGGGCTTAGCGGAGGGGGAAACGCGGTCTACGAAAACTCCCTAATATTGCTCATAGAAAAAAACATTTTCACGTAAAATTCATTTTTCCACACACGTGTCGCATTGTCCGAACCACCCTGTTTAGAAGGAAAAAAAAATACTTTTTTTTTAATGTAAACAACGCAAAAAAAAAAAGAAGAAAAGGACAGACAAATGACTACGCCTAGCTCGTTTCCCTACTCGACCCTGCTTGAAAGGGGCGTGCGAGAGCGACCGACGGAGGATGAAATAGCGGCCGTGTCCTATCGTAATTTTAAATTACCCGGCGACTCGAGCAGTCCCGCCTGCACGCGATCGTGTAACCTGCTTGAGTGACAGCGGGCCGTCAGCACTCGGAGCGGCGTCGTGCAGCGAGGCTCGCTGCTGCACGGTCGGCCGGTCGACCACGACGTCGGCGGCGGGGCGGAGGTGCCCGGGCGTGTTGGCATTGTTCCGGACGCTGATTGACCGCCGGGCTGCCGACCTCTCCGAAGGGACCTTTCCGTCGCAACTATCCCCTTCCACCAATCGTGACTCTTCTCTGTGACGTCACGGAGGGACCCCGTGGCAGTGACGTCGCGTGACGCAGTCACGCGTCTTCACAGCGACTGACAACGCGACTTGGCGGTGGACGGTGACCGGCTCCCGAAAGTAAATGTCGTCTTTTGCGCGTCTGCTTAGTTGGTCTTTCCTTTTTGCGGGTGGGGCAGTATACGCACCCAACGCAACGTAATTTTGGCGCCCCACTTTGGGCGCCAATCGTGGTGTTCTCGCTGTCACCGCTTGTCCGGAGGACCGGGCGCGGGTTGTCGCTGTAGCATTTGTCGAGCCGATGTTCCGGTGTTCGGCGGCTTGCGCCGCCATGGCTGAACTGTCCCGTCCACGTGTCCCGTGCCCTGACCCCGCGCGCTCGATCCTCGCGCACCCGTCGCTTCGTCACCCACGTCATCTACATGTCCAAATCCCCATTTTGTGTGTGTGTTGGCACGGTATAGATCAGTGTTGTAGGCGTTACCGAAATAAAAGTAATGAAATACGTTACGTGCAAAATAAAGCAACGCGCTACCAATCTATGTTACGCCAAAAAAAACGCGTTACCGTTACCGATAAAATGTAACGCACGTTGCTTTTGCGTTACTTTTCATTCATAAATTGACGGTAAGAGCGTTTTTTGGTGACAGCATTTTTTGACACTAAAAGAAAAGGCCTGGGCGTTTTTTTGTTATATAAAGTGAGACTTTTTGCGTGGCGAACAGACAGGCAAAATTTTGAAGTTTATGTGGACTGACTGCAATAATTAATGGCTTGGTGCCTAGACTTTGTTTCACCCCAAATCCAGACGCAGCCGAGGCTATACGTGCTAATGGTGTGCCAATCAAGCAGCGTCAACAGCGCAAGTCACCAGGACTTTTCTTGGATTGGTTCAGCGATGACAGAACACGAACAGAAACACGACGAAATGGTGCCTTCTTGATGCTCTCTGATTGGCCCCATCAACTCGTAGCGTCGGCTACGTCTTGATTTAGGGTGAAACGAACTATCGGAGGACGGTCAAAATTTAAGTGTACTTTTGTCTCATGTCTTGGGAAGAAAAATGTAACGAGTAGCGTAACTACATTACCGTTACATTAAATAAATGACGTACGTTACTGCGTTACCGAAAAAAAAAAGTAATTACCGGTAACGTGTTACCCACCAACACTGGTCTATGTGTTGACCATTCCAATAATCGTCTTCTGCGGGCTGCCATCTTTGTTCACTGGGCTGTGGAAATCGTTGTGGGCATTCGCGGAAGCTCTTTTCCACAAAATATCGGACGCAGTGCGCGTATGCACAGCCCAGCGACTCGGCGGCACCTTTCGCATTGGTGATAAGCTCTGAAAAGGTGCATATCAAAATAAAAATACCTAAGCCCCGCTTGAAAAACCAAAAAAAAGGGGGGGGGGGGAGTGGAGAGGAGGTAACCAAGCGCAAACAACGTAACATTTTATCGTTCGCAATTTACAAGTTTGCTCACGGTACACACGCAAACGACGTTTGCGTCATCGCCAGGCCGCTCTACCGCCGTCTCGCCATTTTCTTTTTTACACGCTCGCTTGCTTTATTTCAGTCGAAACCCTTCCATAAAACCGGACAGACTCGATAGCGCACGGCCGTGCAAACAGTGCCCGAAGATTAGACGGGTCTCTTTGTACCAATGCGTTCCTGCGTGTGTTTGTGCGCGCGCGTGTATGTATGTGCGCGAATGCACGCGCGTGCGTATCTGTTTGTTTGTTTTCGTGGAGGGCAGTTACGCTAGCGATACGCGTTGTCGTCGTATTTCCACGCACGTTCGCCCGTCTTCCCGAATAGCCGCGGTGAGAACTTACCTTCCTCCGCTTCACAAACAAGTTACTTCATTTTTTTTTTTTCTTCTTCTTCGTTGACGGTTTTTCATCCGGGTCTCGTTGCTCGACGAAAACGACCGTTCCCCCCAACGTCGTCGATTCGTTGGCCGTGAAGATGACTGGAACTCTTTTTCCCGGTCCTTGTATTTTTATCTTTTCTTGCCCGTTCCGTCGTAGTAAGGCGGCGAGGGTATACGCGTGTACTGCGTCTGCTGGTGACCCCCGGGGTACTTCTCGACCCCCCCCCCCCCCCCCCCCCCCCCCTTCCCTCCCAGGCTCGACATGGCGCCTTCCGTGAGAAAAAGACCCACTCTCGCGTAGATGGTCCCATGCGTTCGCTGGCGCGTCGCTAACACCGTTTGCCGGCTGCAGGAAGCACGACGCTTCCTTTTCGTGCCTCTTTGGCCAAGACCTAAAACTCTTTTGTTTGTCCTTCGTCTGTTTCCTTTCCTTCTCTTGTTTTCTCACTCCGTAACGTTGGTGTCGCCGAGAATCGAAATGATGGTTTGGGGCGCACAGTCGCGTGCGTTCGTATATGCGGAGAGCGAATCGTCTGCTTCTTTCGTGGGAGTGGCGGTGACGTCAGAACAGCGTCGAGCTCTGATTGGCTCTGATATAAAGGATAGTGGGTAGACCTCAAAAGTACATGCCTCAAGGTCTTGCACTATTTTTTTTTTAATCAGCCAATAAGAGCGCTCGGCGAAAACTGTGTTTGTTGCTGATGTGAGAACAAAATGACCTGCGGACTTTTTGTTTGTAGGAACGTCGTACGAGCGAGGAACATGCCTCGGGCAGTTTCTGCAGACTTTACTCTGTATTGTGTATTTTAGAGGCGTGACTGAGGGACGTGCGAAAGTGGGTTCGACTCCCATGACGGAGAGGTATTCGGTTCGAAGCGGACGGGCCGTCCCTCCCGTGGTTATGTTGCAATGAACTACGGCCTATTCCCGAGTGCTTACCAACAATAATACTATACGAGGAAAAATGGTCGTGCGAACCTAAACGACCCGCCGAATTTGACCCCGCGTAAACCCCGCGAAGTAGAAACAACACGATGACCAACTGCAACCGAACGACCGCAACAACAACAAAGAAGAATACGCGATAGACCGAGTGGACCGAACTTTGCGCTCGCCGAAGACTTCGACGCGGGCGTCGCGGACTCTCCCTTCCTTGCTTACACACACCGCGCGCGGCATCGGCCCACTTTTCCCGCAGTTGCGCATCTCATTTGCGTTCATCGCGTTCATCGCGTTCATCGCTCCTGGACCCCCAACGTCTCTCTCTCCGCTCGAGGCCACTTTATGAGCTCTCTGTTTGGCCCCGGGAAAAAGAATACGAGGGCGTGGATGGGAAAGTCTAACTGCATGCTATAGACTCCGTTTGAAGCCTAAGCTGACAGTGCGGTGAAGGCTACGGCCTCACCGGACCAATCGACAGCCCTTCTTTCGTCGGCCTGCGCGTAGGCGAGACGGGTGTCACGTGGTCATATATATGTAATAGACGTATGTCTGGTCCAACGGGCGTGTAGTGTCCACCGCACTGTCAGCTTAGGGGTGAAAGGAGACTGCCACGCGCTGCTGCGTGCACGCTGTGTATGTCCGCGTATCGGATAAGTGGAAAAATAACGACGGGCGTGGGTGGGCTGCCGCTCTCATCGCGTTCGGGTGCGTTGTCGGTCGTTGAGCTTTTATTTGTTTTTTTTAGTGGTTGGGTTGCACGAGTGTTTGTAGTACATGGGGACTATGCACTCGGCCCTAGATTTGAATCGCGTCGTAATACCCGACGAAAAAAAAAACAAAACATTGTGGTTTTTATGGAGAGCAGAACACCAACTGGGGTCCTGTCCTGGTCCATCACTTTACGTGCACTTTTGTTTTTGAGCGCAGCGTTCTCGGCTCTAGGCTTTAGCGCCGCGTCTAGTGCGAAATGTGCTCCTATACAGCATTTCGGACAGTAACGAGGTTTCACTGGCGAATCTACCTTCGTGGGCAAGATAAGCTGACACGGTCCTTTGTGCTCGTTTGACCTGCGTTGCCAGTTTTTGAGACGGGTGTACACGGACTGATCTTGGAATGAAATGCGAAGGTGGGGTCCAATATTTCGGACTCTTTGGCAAATTGAGATTTAATAGAGCTTTTTGCGGGACTGCGGACGAAGAAAAAAATATATCGATCGCGTGTTTCACTTTATATTGTCCGCAGGGGGTATAGACATATACTGGTGGCGTTCACATGTAACGTGCCTGCATAGTGTGGATGCATATAAAACACGGACCTTATACGCGTATAGGCCCTGTGCGTATAATGCGTGCATGTGATTTTTTTTTTTTTTTTTTTTTTGTCGTAGCGGCGTTGCGAGGTTTCTTAGAATATAGATTTCTGAGAGCTTTGGATTTACGTGTCTGGGACGAATACCGATGTATTACCCGGAACATCTCTTCAAATAGAGCGAAAACTGCGATCTCGAAATCGTTTCTTTCTTTTCTCGACGTAAAGTGATTTAGTTTCTCGAGCACGCGCAAAACTGGATCTCCTTTAAAAGCTTTCCGCTCGCGCGTTGGCGCGTGCACGCACGCATGCATGCGATAGATAATTTTTTTCCCCTATAGTTTGTTTTATTATTGCTAAGGGAATGCTCGGGGAAAACCCGATTGCGTTGAGTTAACTTTTGGCAGTATTGGCAACGAGGTGTTCCGGTGGCGCCCTCTTGCGGTTCCTGTCTCTGACGTCGCGACCGGGGTTGTTAGTTGCGAGCGACAAGTTTGATGGTCCGTGAAAGGCGCGTTGGATCATAGCCTCCTCTATACTCGCAAAGCCTGGCAGTTCGGCAACGGAGCCATAGAGTGCCCGGTCGCAGATTTGGACCGCGAAGATCTGATGGCACAGAGCATTTCTCGGGGAGTCTGGTATTCAGCGCGCAGCTTTTGCAGCGGCGAGGACCCGAAACATGGTTTTCAGACCCGACGAGAAACGATGCAGTAGCCCGAGGAACGCGAAGAGCACGAGCGGACATTCCATCGCTCGGGAGAAGTGTGTTTTGGCGTCTCGCCGCAGCGGGGCGCCCGTGCCATGGCTCTCCTCTCATCCGCTGTCTGCTCCTGTACCTTTCACTTTCGGCGGCCGCGTCTCGTGGTGATCTGCCAGGCTTTTCCAGTATAGAGGAGGCTATGGTACTAAGCTATAGGTGTCGATTCGTCGATTGCAAGCTAGGCTGTGATTTCGTAAACACTGAAAGAGCTGTCTAGACCGTTTCACCGAAGAACTCCCGCGCAAATGGCACCTTCGCAGTTTCTGCGTACACCACGTGCTATAAGCTGGCTTTCCGGGCTTTGTAAAAGATCGATGTGCCTATACCTGTTTTCACCTCAAGAAAAAAACAAGTTTTGCATATTGTTCCTACGCGACACGAAATAGTTCTCACAAGATTTGGTTGTCGGGGGAAAAAACGATGTTTTTGGTGTTTGGAACGTGTACGCCTAGATAAGATAACATATATCTTATCTCAAATTCACCTACATGTGTCTGAATTATCAATATAAAGGGAAAAAATGAGTAATACCCAGTGTGGAGCCGGACTTTTTTTTTACTACTGTTCTTGAGGGGAAAACGGGTATAGATAAACTGTTTCCAAATTCTCGGTTGGGGTCACGTGTTGCTGATGGGACGCTCCTTTTAGGCGTTCTTCGTTTTTCTCACAAGACATGATTCCGTACGTTCTGCCTCGTCTTGTAAGCATTGGGGTCCGCGTGTATATCGACGAACCGGCGAACGAGACTTGTGCGCCGCGTTCGCACTCTTGCCACACCGACGAAACCTCAGGAAGAGAAGCGAGTCAATTAGAACGAAATGCGCGGAACGCCTCTGTTCTCTCTCTCTCTCTCTCCCCCCCCCCCCCCCCCCCCCCCCGCATCTTATCCCGACCTTCTCCCTCCTGCTCCAATTCATCGCTCGCTCCGTTCCACCGTTTCCTTTCCCACTAGGAGTCGACGCCCACGACACGCAAACATCACCTGAACCACCAACCTGACGAGCGAGCCACCAAAACAAGCACACCGAAGAGAGTTGCGGTGCTACGGTGCACGCTACAAAACACACACACTCTACACCAACCCTTCCTCACTCAAGCTCCCAGCTCACGGACCAGTTGAAACAACGGCAGCGAAAGGGGCTCCCAACTTGCTTCCCCGAAAGCGTATCCAGCGCAATTAGCCCCCCTTGACCAGCATCCCCGCCACCAGCAACTCTCGGGATCAAAAGCAACAGCTACTCCAACATTAAACGACAACAAGAACGCCGAGGAAAGTCATCCGAGCTTTCGGCCCGAGGCGCTCGCGCGAACAGCGAGCGGCAGTTGGCCCCCCTAAGCTGACAATGCAGTGAGAGTTACGCGCTTGCCGGACCAATCAGCGGCCTCCCTTTCGTCACCCGACCCCCCTTTACTGGTACTGTTACTTTACCGTTACTGGCATGTTACCAGTAACGTGGTCACTTGTAACGCGTCCATTCCTACACTAGGGACGAGAACGTGATCACGTGATGTTAAGATGGAGTACGTATGCCTTTCGGCAGCGCGCTGTCAGCTTAGGGGGCGAGCTGGCGGAGCGCACGTGGGAGAACACAGTGACCGAGATATCCGACGCGTGTTCCCAGCGCCGCCGCCGCCTCCTCGTCGTCGTCGGCTCGCTCGTTATTACGGGAAGGGTAGTTGCCGTTATTTATTCTCGTTATTCTCGCGATTGTAATTTTGGCAGGGCCGTGGTCTCGCCCGAGGCGTACGTGTTGTTGCTGTTGTTTCTTTTGCTTTTTGCTGCGAGACGTGCAGAGAAGGAAAACAAAAAAATGAAGACTCTCAGAGTCAAGGACGTGAAAATGGGGCGACGATGTTTCCTGTTTTCTTTCTTTGTTTCTTTATTACTATTTTTTTTTTCATCTCCAAGTGGAGTTTGGTTTCGCTTTTCAGGTGGAGCGGAGAGTGCGCTGCGGATTCGTGTCATTTGATTGGCCCGGCCGGCTCGGGATTGGAGTGACGTGGCGTATTCTCGACGCCCGATTGGTTCGCGTCGATGACTAAGGATTCACGTCACGCCGCAGTCCTGTTCTTTTTTACTTTTTTGCCGGGTATGTGGTGCTTCGCGTACGCCGAATTTGACTGAATTGCTGTTCTTGGTTCGACGGCTTTGGCTTTGCTTCGTCTCTGGCTTCTTTTTTTGGCTAGGACGCGGAACGTTGTGATTTCGGGCTTGGTGCGTGCTTCCCGCTGCGCCGACGGGTTTTGACGTATAAATCACAAAGTCGTGGCTGTCTGCTAACGGCTCTGTATAACGCCACCAGGAAAGTGAGAGTTACGTTTAATCTGTCCTCCCTTTTTTATCTTTTTTTTTTTCCCGAAGAATTCGAGATACGAATGTAAAGTAGAAATGAAACGAAGCGTTAAAAACATTTCGAGTTCTCTTTTAATGCGACATTCAGGCGGTTCTGGCGTTTAGCCTGTGCCTGCATGCCTGCAACTGTGAACTCCCGAGTTAATGAACACTAATTATTCTCAAGCTCAAAGAAGTAGCTGGCGCTCTCCTTTTTATTTATTTATTGGCCTCAGTTATTAAAAAAAAAAAGGAAATCGACTTAGTAATTTTATTATCGTTGTTCGAAAAAAAAAAAAAGTTGCTGAAGTTTGCAGCTTATCCGATCTTGATCTTCATATCTACCTATTTTTGAATCGCAGTGTGCAAGTTTTTTTTTGTATTTTTTTTTTTATGTAGATAATGAAGTTAGAGAGATTAGCCGGGAGGTTTCTTCTGACTAGCTACTCTGGTGATGTTGGGGAATGAGGATAAATAGAGGAAGGAAGAGTAAGGTTAAACTTTTTTGTTCTTCTTTTTAGACAATTTGAGCGCAAGTAAGACAGGAAAAGGAAAAAAAAAATTATGGAACATTTTTTTTAAAATAATCTTTGATTCTAAATAAGTCGATAATCTGCAATATAATAAATTCAAATGTCGCCTAATTGTCCTAAAAATGTTCTTATGACTAATATATTGCTGTATACGCCCCTACACGAGCGAATATAGAAGGAAAAAGAAAAACTGTCACGACTGACATAGTCGCTGGGAAGAACGTGGACACAAAGGAACAGACGGACTCTCATTAGGCGAGTCAACACCGAGGACGGCGCCCGGAAGGGTTGCAATCGAGGGAGAAACCCTCGCTAAAGACCGCTTTGATAAGTCCCTCTTCCGGTATACACTATCTGCCGACTCCACTCGTTTTGCATACACGGGTTGCACACGACTTCACATCAGCGGCCATTATACTGGTCTTGTCACTGAGCGCGTTTAAGGCCCGTTCACACTCTTGCGACCTCTTAAACCTGGGTTGCTTAAAACTTCTTAAACCACAGTACACACTGGCGCCATCTATTGGGAAGCAGTGTAAACTCGGCGGTCCGGCATATTTTTTTTTTTATTTCTCGCGCATTAGCCTTTTTTTCTTGGCTCGAAAAACTTTTGTCAACATTATAAACGAGCCTTTCTATATGGGTATTACGCACATTTGACCTCGGAAATCCCGCAAAACCTTCGCTCTTGTGAAATGCAGTTCCAGGGTCACCGCATAGATGGCGCCACAATACCAGTGTGTTCCCTCATTCTAAAAACATTTAAGAAGTTTTAAGAGATACTCGTCTCTCTCAGTCGTACTCGGTCGCAAGAGTGTGAACGGGCCTTCACAGTGCACATTTGGCACCATACACTTTCTTCATTTTTAAAAAAATTCTTTTTAACGAAGTGGGAGTGACTGCAGTTGTCTGCTATACTTCATAGATAGGAACACAGCTGTTATTTGCATCAGGCAAGCACTCGCTACATAAAGCCCACGAACCCGTACCCAAGTCGCGGCGCACAAAACACTCGAAATGGACGACGAAAGTGTTGTTGACGAACAAGGAATACTTCAGCATCTTGGCTGCTGCGTGGATGCCGGGCCCTCTCAAGTCCTGCTTGTCCCGTTGTTGCTTATGTAGTCCAGCTGCTGATGACGTCGATGTCGTCGTGATTTGCGGCAGCCAATCGTGGCTGCTATGCAGGAATTGGGTCGTGTCCGCTGAGTCATGTTGTGGCGCGATGAACTGGCCTGCGTTCCAGGTCGGGCAAACAAGCCACGGCAGCATCTGCGTGACGAACAAGGAATACTTCAGCATCTTGGCTGCTGCGTGGATGCCGGGCCCTCTCACTAATCTTCTGGACTTGTCGTCAGTGGCCGGCGTATCGGACAGGTTTCTCTCTTGAAAACAACCGGCCGATAGCTTCTTTCTCTTAAAAAAATATCCCAGTGTCTTTCGACAAGTGGCCGAACAAAGAGTTTCGCTTAGATAGCATTGTGCGGTAGCAGCGTTAAAAATGTCGTTACAAGTAACAACGTTTCTGGTAACGCTTGCTTTTTTTTTTCGTTTTCTTTCTTATTGACGTATTTACCTGCTCGTTAGATTTTCTAAATATATAGTGATGGAAGTGCTGCGCCATTTGCGTCGAATTGCGCCGTGAACGAAAGTCTGCTATATCTCGGACCACAATGCCATTTTTTTTTTTTTTTTTTTGCAAAGAATTACGCCTTGCCTGCGAAACTAATAGTTTGAGAAGTAGGAGGGAAAGAAAATGGTACAAACATGCCCTTCACTGCACTTCGAATCAAATCGTCAACCGTGCTGGCCCACGTTATTGTCTGAACTTCCAGACGATACGGGAAATGCCGCTAAAGAAATCGACAAAATACTGGTACGGCGGCTACTATAGTATCAGACAAAACCAGTTAGTATTATTATTTTTTTTTACTCCTTATGAGATTTTTTGATTAATGCCGTGGCTAGAGTGTACCTTGCACTGTCGGGTGTGCGTCGAGCTTTGCCGCTTTGCACCAGTGTGCTAGGAGCAGCGCTCCTAGCGTAAGGGAGCGCCTGGGTTTGCGCGATTGGCTCGAAAATTATGCTCAGCACTATTACAGGTTGGCTTCCTTTGGTCGTGATTGCAAATTAACCTCTAATTAAAAAAGTGCCATAAAAACAGAACGCGGATTTATATTTGATTAAATGCGGTAGTCAAGGTGATAGGGCAACGAACTCTGACTCAACCCCGACGCCGCTGAAGTGCAGGGTCACTTTTAAAGCACAACTGTAGGTTTTCATGCTATCTAAAGGTGTTAATGTTTCTTTGCAATTTATGTAATTATAATTTTGAATTTGGTTGGTTCAGAAAACGTGGGGGGGGACACACATTCATCGATCAACGTTTTAGCGGGTGCGTCGGTCTTTGCCGGCGTTGTACAGAAATTATAGTTACAGGCTTAATAAACTATGAATGTAAAAGGGAGAGGGGAAGAAAGGCTTGATCTCAACTGAAGACTTTGACGGTTGTTCGCCCTCTAATGTCCGCCGAGCTCACGAAACACATAGTGAAGACGTCCTTCACGTGCAGTAAATACCCATATTTTTGTTTGTTCTTTGTTTCGAAAAAAAAAAAGATAAACAGAAGAGTAATGCTCGTTACTTATTGAAAATAACGGTTACGGTATTTTTTACGTTTGCAGAACGGTAACGAATCGCAGTAACGCGTTGATTTTTGCCGAACTAACGGGTGACGCCGTCAATTTCCCCTCACTCCAGTTACAGTACCAATCCGGTTATAATAACGTCTTCCGGACTGCCATTTCGATCTTTGGCGAGAAAACCGTTACACCTTTCCCATTTTGTGGCTACGGTTGCATTTAATACGAAAACAAACCTGTTGACTAAAACTGGATTTCGTTTAGGAGGCCGTAGTCCGATGAGAACGTTTTACACACCCATGGGACTTTATGGAACTTGAACAAGAGAAACTGTATGGACACTTTTAAGCGGCTGTGCATGTGCGCCGTTATATCCGACCTTCAGTTTTTGTTTCCTCTCATTCCGTTGACGTCTGGTTTATGCCGTTTTAGATTCTATTGTTGCCTCTCCAGCGTTGACGTTTGTGGAGGCTCGTCAGCGCCCGTTTCGGTGTCTCGGTATCTCGGTAAGACGAGAGAAGGTCTGCAATGGCGGATGTATAATCTGGCGCGCGTTTGCAGCCTCTGTTGCCGTCCGCGCACCGTCCTACGAGATTGCGAAGCGAAATATCTAAGAGTCATGTACTGACTCATGTCCACCGAGCACGTCCGGTAGTAAAGACAGCCGTCCGCTTCAGTGTGCGAACGTATCTTCCCACACTTTTTTTTTTTGCCGACGAGACAATGAGTAACACTGCAACAGGTGTTGTCGGTGGGTGTATACACCAAGCCCAACTTCCAAGTCCCCACGCTGCCTTCGTCATGCCTATGGTGTGGTTTTAACCACGCTGTAGGCTGCCCAGTCGGCAAAATGCAGCATCATGTCGCTCTCGCTCATTGTTTTAGCGCGTTCCATGTCACCGACTATTAGCGCCGAGATATTTCGGAGGCGCCCTCTAATGGTTTCAATCTATGACGTCACGACTGGGATTTGCCTCGCCGTGACGTCACCAGTTGTTACCCGGGCTACTTACCACCAGGTGCCACAACGAGTGCGATGGTGTGTTTAAAAAGCACAGTGGAGGCTAGGAAACATCGCAACCGGAACAAACACCGTCAAAGTTGACAATCTGACAATGCTCATATGCCCATGGTCTGGCCAATTGTGGGCAGCTGACCGCAGGGACGCTTTTGGTCGCGCACATCGCTAATACACCAATGACGCGTGGTGAATCTGCCGCGGTCTCTCGCGCTTTTTCCTGCGCGTGATTGCTGATCCATCGTGATCCATCGGATCAAATCGTATAGACTGCGGTGTACAGGGGCTACGAAATGATTTTCCCCAACTTGTTCCTCGTCAACTTTCCTCCTCGACTCGAACGCAAAACGGGAAATCACGGGGTCGTGACATGGCATTGCACCGTGACCGGAAGTTGTCCCGGTCGTCTGGGGTCGGCAGGGTTGGCCGTCGATGTCCCTCGCGTCACGCTGCTGCAATCGCCCATGAATGTTGAGCTACAGCGACTGCCCTCCCGCAGCCTTCTTGCATGCCGACGTGATCGGCATTTTGACCGGGCAATCGGAGTAATTTAGCTTTCGTCGGCCGAAAGAATAGTGTCAGATTGTCAGCTTTGACAGTGTTCGTTTCGGAACGCGATAACTCCGAGCTTCCGCCGGGCTGTTTATCTTTTGCAAGTGATGATAGTTTCCGTCACCGACACTCATTGGCCACGACCAGTGGTCCCTCGACCGCCTCGACTTTCGTTTGATGACGTCCTCGAAGCGTGACGATGTCGCCGGTCGCGATCCTGGCGGTGTGACAGCAGCAGCGATGGATGCGGCAGACGCCTGTTCTTGCTGCAGGTCGCTCTCCAGCTTGACAGCCCACGCAAGCTTCGGCACTCACAAGTTGCGACGACAGCGACGCTCGTGTTCGCTCGCGCTTTTCGCCAGCATTTTTGCAACCAACCGCCAGGATCGCGACATCCGACAGCGTGACAACCCGGCTTTTGTGACGCCATTTGTTGTCACTCCTGGGCCTGTCGGAGACGCGTTCCGGGCAGCGTGTACACCATATAGATGCAGACGCGTGTATGTCGAAGTATCTCCGAGCACGCCATAAAGCCGTCTACCGTTCGTTCGCATAATTAGCTGTACCGTGAGCGGTTCTCGGAACGGCGTCGTATTCCCAAGGGGGCCATCTGGCAACCCTGCTCCGAGACGGGACCGAGGCAACGGGCGGGAGGTACGGAGACCGTACCGCACCTCGACCGGCGAATGACCTCGCCGCCGGCAACCGTATCGGCTCCCTGCGCTGGGACTTCCGACGGTCCCACACACACGCACACGAGTCTCACCTTGTCCGTGAGACCCCCGGCGCGGCGACGTCGCGCTCTCCCTCGACATATTGTCTCTCGCCGTTTCACATTGCCGGGCACACGCACGCACGCACGTGCAGACATACAAACACACAAACAAGCAACAAAAACAAACACACACGCACACACACAGGCAGAACTCGCGCATGATCTCGACAATGCTGGCTTATTTGAAACACGAACTCTGAACGGACGTACCAAGATGGCGACCCTCTTGTTATGACTAGAGTTGCGACGAGGCACGCGTATTACCGCTGTAACACTGCGGACTGTCGTAAAAGAGAGTCTGTATGCAGGCACTGTCTGAGGTGTGTTTCTTCCTCGTATGTTGTCATGTTGGTCGTACAAACAACTCTCTGCGGACATCTCCGAAGCACGAAAGAAGCAAACGGGCTTCGTCCATGCTTCAGGCCTCTCTGCGGATAATTGTGCCATTATGTTTCACGCGAACACCGTGTCTTTTGTATGGTGTATAAGCGGTGGGACCGCGGCATTCGATAAAATGTAGCGGTATTACGTTTATGCCAGAGCTAACATCCCGTCGTATAAAACTAAAGTCTACTGCAACATAAAACCTGCAATAAAAACTCCTCTCTCACGCACACACAAAAAAAGCCGATGTTTTTTCGTGTGTGTACCAATCTTTTTTTTTGGGGGGAAAGGGGGGGGGGGCACGCTTTTGTCTTTTTGTGACGTCAGACAAATTTGTGCGTTCGCAATGAGCACTGAAGTGACGTCATTTCCCGCTTGGAATTTCGGGGTGAAGCCTTTTCCTGCAGTAGTAATGTTGAGACAAGACTTTAAACACCAGGGCGCGATCGGGACTTGCTTTTCGGCATTTTTCCGTTATTCGCTCGGAGTTTCTGCGATGTGGCGGTGCCGAAGTATGACCTTTTCGTTTCCTACTTTCTCGGTGTAATAGATAAAACCGATAAAAAAGAAAAATATCCGCGTATATTTTGAGAATATAGTGTTTACTCTATAGTATAAGTGTGCTACTCCCATCTGACAAATCCATAATGATATAACCTAACCCCCGTTCTTACTTAGTATAAAAATATATCGAATAACAATTGTGGTATGCGCGCGCCATTTGGATGTATTTGAATATTTTAAACGTTTTGAGGCTCGATCATTGATCCAGTCTATCCACTGTGGATTAGAAGAAACAATTTGTTGCAAAAGAGCTTGTTGCCCGAAAATGAGAGAGCAATCAAATTGGCCCGTCCTATAGCTTCGCGCCTTCACTTTGTAATGGCCTTATTTCGCGGTTTGACGAGTTCATCTTCGCAGCCCTTGACGAACTCCGTCACTTCGTCTGACGAGGTCGTTAAAGAGGTGACGACGAGGGCTGGGGCCAAGAGAAACGTGTCAAGTCGTTCGCGGAGCACTTCTGTGTCTTAGTTGTTGTTGTTGTTTGCTTTGCTCTCGGCGACAACTCCGTCATTGTTCCCAACCGTAACGCGGTTCGTAATGGGGCACGAGCAGCAATTATCCAGGCGTGGCTTTGTTGCCGTGCTAATCGGTCGTCGAGGCAGGCTTGTACGTGTTACGGGCAATTGTAATTGTCTCCTGATTTTTTTTTATCGTTATTTTTTCTCGCCTTTTTAAGAGCGGCAAACGGTGCTCAGACGTGTCGTTAGTGCCACAACTCCAGCTAGCTCGGTTTTCTTTTTTTACGTCTCGCTGTTGCAAACATTGCGTTAATTGGTTGTTTCTAGGCTTCTTTGTGCACCTCTTTTGTTTTGCAACTCTACTCAATAAAATGATATGGTGCATCTCGGTCTGTTTCCTAGATAGAGACCATTTGGTTTATTGCAACCTAAGATCCGTACTGCTTAAGGCATAGCCTTTTCTATATACTTACAAAGCCTGGCACTTGGACGACGGAGTCATAGAGTGCCCGGTTGCAGATTTGGAGCGCCAGGATCTGGTAGCACAGAGCATCAAAGAGCCATTTCTCCGGGAACCCGGACGTCAGCGCGCAGCTTATGCAGCGGCGAGGACCCGAAGCACACTTGTTCGCTCGGGAGAAGTGTGTTTCGGCGTCTCGCCGCAGCGGGGCGCCAGTCACGTGGCTCTCCTCTCATCCGTTGTCTATGCCGCTTCACCTTTTCCATTTCGGCGGCCGCTTCTCGTGGCGATCTGTCAGGCTTTGTCTGTATATAGGAAGCTTTAAGGCGTCCAGCGCGATATATTTTCGACAGCACTTCGGGGGACCCGCAGCCAGACACGACTGCATGATGGGAACGATCGCGCGCTGAAGGCGGAGATTCTCCTGTAGATTATTTGTTGCAACAGAATTATTTGTCTGTGTATGTCTATGTATTAGATGTCGATCACATTAGTGTGCGTATAGATAGATATTATCGTAGTCTGTGGAGATACATTATATCTGTATATATACAGGCTCGACCGCTCGATTCTGGCCGTGTATAAAATACGATTAGTATATAGTTTTTGTATGGATATAATCAAACCTTTGCACGTTAGTGTAAAAAAAAAAAAAGTCAATCAGTCTTTTTAGTCGTTACTCGCTCAAAAAATGTTTAAGTGCGTTGCTCGTTACTGAGATTCAAAAGGAGCTTGAGCTCTAGAATAGCGACTTACCCTCTCGTTAGTTTGAAGGTGTCGCTTTTCTATGGCAGTAGCCGCCTTCCAATATTTTGAGTCGTTCATACTGCCTAGCATTTTTAGCGCATTCGTGCGTATCTTTTTCTTTCAATTTCTTGTTGGCGTACTTCCGCCATTAAAGGTCACAGACGCAAGCAGGGGTGAAAACCAGAGTACATGTTGCCCTCCAGAGGTAACTCTGGAGGGCAACAAGCAACAAAAATACGTTACTGGTCCCTTCTCTCAAAACGTAAAAATTGCTACTTCGTTACGAAAAAAGAAAAAAAAAAAACAGAAACAAACTGGATGGAAGTAACGCCTTACACACAAACTAAATTGTCTGCAACATTCGCTCAGTAACTTTTTTTTTTTTTTTTTTACACATACAAATAATTTACTGGATTTTGCTTTCGCCGTCCAAATATAGTGCTAGTGCTCGGAACCAGATGCCACAGTTTCGGAACTGTGTTATATTATTCCAAAGTTAAAAGTGGTTTTGTGAAAATTCCATAGGGAAAATGGCGGCCTACTGACTCCTAGAATACATGGAGCTCAATGGCGCGCTAGTTACCGCCAATGTCCTTAATTTTCCCGTTGAAATTTTCAGGAAATCCCTTATAATTTTTGAATAAGATAGCGGTTAGTTATGAAACTTTGACATTAAGTTCGGACCGCTAGCGCTACTGCCACCGCTGTCGCGTGAACGTTTTGAACTGGCGACGGTTCCTCATTGTCTGTCTGGTTTTTCTTCTCATCTTTCGCAGAGCTGCCTGATGGAACGCGACAACGCACTCTTCGGTCAGCTCCTTGGCCTGCACCAGAGCATCACGGAGCTTCGCGCCCAACGCCAGCAACACTGGCTCCACCACCGGCCGCCCACGCTGGTCGACGACAGCGATGAAGACGTCGACGATGAAGACGACGACGACGACGACGACGATGTCAGCTCGACAGGTCCGGCGCCTTCACCTCACACCCCGGGGAGCCTCGAGTCGCTCTTAGCGTACGAAGAAGACCGACTCACGCTGTCCTCATCGGCGTCTTCGTCCGACTCGAGGGACCAGAAGAAGAGCGCCAGGAGGTCGACCGGAGGCCCGACCTCCCGCTGCGCGTCGTCGGGGTGTTGGCGGTGTGTGCGCGGCGCTCGGGCCACGGCGCTGCCTCCGGGGTTCCGTAACCGGAGGGCGCTGTCCCAGGCCAGCCTCGTGCTGAGACACGAGCACGCAGACTCGTACGACTCCGGCATCCAGCTTCAGGGAAGCCACTCCGAGTCCGACCACGAGGTGTTCGTCTGAGCCACCAGGAGAAGCCTCCGTCTGCTTTTGGTTTTAATACACTCGCTAGGTGCCGCTAGCTGCCGCCCGGTTTAAAGGGTCCACTCGTATGCACCCATCCATCGGTGATGAGAGCTTAGGCCATTGGCACCATTGGTTTAGGCCGTTTAGGCAAAGGTTAAGGCTACCAAGGGTCACCATCTGCTACTGAAAGCTGTCGCTCGCCACCGTGGGCCGCCTTCTGTTACCGCGAGGGCTGCCGCCTGCTACTGAATTATGATGAAATGGCAGACGTAAATTAGTCCGCTACGAGGTTCCATCTGCGGCCCAAGGACAGACGAGGGCCTTGGTGACAGGTCTTGTGAGTGGCGGCCGAGGACTCGAACAAAGGCCAGAACTGCTGTGACCAATTAACCTGCTTGGAGGCTAGTTTCTAGTCGGCTCCAGTTTGAATGTGGACTCGTTGGTTTCAAATTGTTGTGTACTTGTGCTTTTTTTGGTTCTGAGAAGACCATTCATGATTTCGGCTATGACTTCTGATATTACGTTTTACTCTGTGGCTGTGGTTGGGGGTCTGACGAGATAGGGTTGTGATGCGACCTCTTCTACGGCTACTGGACCATGATGGAGACATGTGGATGTCCAAAAAAGTTCAAAATTTTGCCACTGTTTTTTTTCCTTTGTATCGGTTAGTTGTTGACGATCGAATTATGAAATGTTTTGAAATTATGTATTGCTCTTTTGTATATATATATATGTATTTGTCTTCGAGCAGCAGACTCTGCGTTGTCAAGCGCTATAGCTACTTACGGCCTTCGATGCCTGCTTTCACTCACTGACTTTACCGCACACGTTGCTGTTTTATTTTATTTTTATTCTTTTACGCGCGTCAGCGAGACGTTGTCACAGTGCTTGGGAGACCCGTCTTTTTCATTAGACTCAGCCTTGGAACAAAACAGACTCCTGACAGTTTGAGGACGCCCAATTTTTACTGCCCAAGCCACACGTTTATTTTTATTTTTTTTTTTAAGCTTTTATCACGCACAAGAGAACTTTTAAATGACATTCATTGGCCCATACTTCAGTTTGCTTGGCATGTGTAAAAAAAAGGGTCCCTTTTTCTATAGTATATAATGGTCCATTCCGGGACCTTAACTCAAAAGCGCGGGGACCTAGAAATAGCGACCTTTTTTTCTGTTTCTTTATTGTGTGCTCGCTCTCCTCAGAAAATGGAGCTGTTGTCGTGAAGCTCGTGACGCCGAGGAGTGGCCCTCTTACATGTTTGCTCTTTTCTGTCTCGCATTGTTTTCGTCGTATAGTTGACAGTCGTGCAGAGAGGCCAGCCCGTGTCTCCGTATATATCCATGCCTTCGCCTGCCGCCTCACCTAGTCTCTAGTCCGTGGGATCACGCGCTGGGCGTGCCGTGCCCCACGCGTGGTCAGAGTGTAGTGCCATTTACAAGTAATGAATGACTCGTATACTGAACTACTATCGTTTTGTTTATTTTTTTTGTGTGGGGGTATAAAAGACCTTCTGCAGACATGTTGGAAACATGTATACGAAGCAAAACATGCTTCGAATATGTTGGAGGCATGTTCGCGGATAGTTCTGGTATCATGTCCGCGGCGAACACAGTGTCTTTTGAATCATGTATACGAGCGGTGTGAATCTGGATTCACGTCATCACAGGGCCGAGATTTTGTTCTTGTTTTTATTCTTTAGGGCAAAACAGTTAAAGAGATACAACGTAAGTAAGACGGCGTAAACTTTAAAACGATTTATTTAAAAAAAAAAAAAAAGGAATAATTACACCGGTGTGCGATTTCGATTTCTGCGGTCCTTCTGTACGTTGTAGAACCGGCAACCCCGTCGGTATTTTTTTTTTAATGGCGACGCAGCGTTATAGTAACCGTTTCCAAATCATATCACAAATAAAAGCCAATAAAAAGGTATTTATCCGCGTGTGGGGGGCTGGCGGAGGTTGCCATTTAATCCATGGTTTAGCATTCAGAGTCCGTTTGAGGTGACGCTTTCAAACCGGTATGGTGATTCGCCACATTTGCCGCGTTTCTATGTTTGTTGAGAGAGAGAGAGAGAGAGAGAGAGAGCTATTCAACGCCGCAGGAAATTTTTTACGTGATTTGGATTGCGCCGTGGCAGTTGGTACATTCCTTTTTTTTGGTGTTTCTGTGTTTCTGACGCAATGTTTCGAGCGCAAAGACGTGGCTCTTAGCAACTGGCAACGGTAGCTGTGATGAACCTTTAGGTTCCATATTGTATAGAAGCAAACGATAGCTTATATTTAGATGCAATGCCGTAAACGTGATAGTTGAAGAAAAAAAAATAAAAATAAGGTTAATATTAAAAAAAAAAATAAACTGCTATATTTCGATGGCTATTTTTATATTTTCAGATTACATTTTCCTTTGTGGTCCTGAGTGTTGATCGCGATATCTCTTGTTGAAGCACGTGACACAAATGAACGCAATAAAAATTATTATAGATTTTCTCATATGTCGTTTCGCCTTTTCTCTGGAAAAGCAACATCTAGGATGGGTAAGACTGGAAATGAAACCCCGCTACTTGGCTTGGTAGCGTGTCAGCAACACTTGCCCGCAGGTTCCTGAGCCGACGCGTGCGAATCAGCAGGTGGTCAAGCCGGAATACTCGAGCCGGGAGCCTGCTAATCCAATAAAATCCGGTAAGTGCGAAGAGCTGCACGTTCTCGTTTCCTTTTCAAGGCATACATTTCGATAGTCATTGAGTTTGTTCAACTCATTAGGACATAACTTAATTGACGGCTTGGAATGAATGCTGGAGAAGCTCACGCCAGAAAAACGAAGCAAAACTGACAGTAGCCCGTCTGCTACGACTGCACGCACGCGTCTGCCATGCGGAGCTCAAGTTCGTCTGCTTCCTGGTTGCAGCGGCGTCAGAACACCGAGCTCTGATTGGCTCGATTGGAGAAATAGTGGGTAGACCTCGAGGCTGCTAGCATTCAGGTCTACCCGCTATCCTTCCAATCAGAGCCAATCAGTACTTGGCGTTCTGACGTCACAGCAACCGCTGCTCAACAAGCAGACGAACTTGCGGTAGCAGATGGCAACTAGCAGAAGACTCTTTTTTTCTCGTCGCAAATAACTTTGCCTTGCCGCTATTTTCGAACGCGGCGCAAGTTTTGAGACGACGATCGACGGGTGATTCGGGATAACGGATCCTTGAGAAGTTACAGCATCATTCGATCCAAGTCCACGCACGTTATTGACCCCATTCTCCGCGGGAGGAAGCGTGCACGGTGCCGACGGCTCACGTTCATTCTTCGTCCTTTTTTCTTTTCTTTAATTGCCTTTCGCGATCGGTCAGAGAACACAAGGTTCTCGCTCGCATAGCTTCATCCGCATGCGGGAACCACATTTATTCACTCCCCTCACCCTCGAGTGAGTCAAGTTGCGTCACCCTCGCGCCTTTTCAACGCTCAAAAAGTTATGCAGTCACCCACTCGTTAGAGAGAAGCCAAGGCCAGACTGCGGCGTCCGCTTCGTGCATTCCGAGGTTTCCCTTTATGCATTGGAAAGCGGCGCGGATTTGTGTTTGTTGTTTACAACTGCCCATCGATGTATTTCAAACCGGCGGATTCGGATGCACGGGGCACGAAATTGCGCCGGCTTTCTTTTGTGTGCACAGCGCCGCTGCCGCGGACGAATCTTATACGAGGGACCTTGTCGAGTTGTTGGCTTTGTGCCTATCCGACGTCGACCCCATGTAAATAAAGTGATCGATAGTTTGAAGCTGCGGAGGCTCGCGCGCTCATCTGTGTTGGTGGTATTGGCTCGGTAACCTTCGTTGGCGCGCGATTCGTTCGGCATTTCTTTTTTTTTTTTTTTTCTTTTTTGGAATTCCGCGGAGACGATTGGTCGGGGAAATTGATGACTGAAGTAATAGTTGCGGCTGTAACTTCTTACGGGGAACTGCCATTGATCGATGTCCAATTGTGCTGGCATGTCAACATTGGGTAGATTTAATCGAGCAGTTCACAAAAGCCGGTGTTACGTGTATTTGTTGCGTTTCTAATATACTATATAAGGAGCTGGCCAGGTCCAGCGGTCATGTATCGGTGTAAAGCAGGGAAACGCCGACAGCGATGAATGTCTGGAAATGCACTCTGCGTATCGTTTAAGGCCACGGTCCCACTGAATGTGGCAGTTTGGGTACTTTTTGGCAGGTCATTACTCATCTCCTTTTAAATACTGTTTTGTGGGATTGATGTCATTCGAAAGGCAATGCAATCCTTTTTCATTTGATATTATGTGTGTGTTGGTTTTTACTGTTCATGCGCATTTGTAACGTTGCGAATATGACGGCGCGGACCCTCACTTGCTCCCCTAGTTCATGTTTTATGAACGATCCATTAAAGATAACACGGTTCCAATATAGCAGTTTTGTTAAGATGATGTCGGAGCAGAATCTAACGATCCACTTTTTTTATATTTGCACTACTTTGTTTTTTTCATCCCTCCAAATATTGCCCTAAAATTGACATTTTTTAGCACAAATATGTTTTTAATGACAAGCGCTGGGACAATGAAATTAGCTACAGATGTAGTGCTTATAATTGGTAATATGCAGAAAAAAATTTAATGTTCTGTAAACTTTTTTTGTTTAGATATTTTATATCAAACGTAGCACTTTTTTGTGCTTCGAGTCATGGTACTTCAAATGCCACTGAGGAAATAATTAAACTATGATAAAATCGTTTACAACATTTAGAGCTACAATGGTTGCCCAAGAGGTGGACGATGGCTTTTTTTCATTTTCAAAGTCATAACGCTCCTGGAGCCCTTCAAACTTACCCGTTTTTGACGTATCTCTTTTTTGACTTCAAACAGATTTATTGGCATCTAATAACATTTATTGATTTGAATAGATAAACATTGCGATGTATTAAATTTTCACAATGATCTTGCTTTGGTTTTTTAATAGGTGTAGAGCTTAGCTAATTTTAAAACAATTAAAAACTGTTTGGGTGTATTGTTGCGCTACCTGGCGGATGGCAGACAAACTGCTGATTTCTAATGTTCAAAAAATTTCCGAGGGCGGCGTTGGCGTCTGTATCATCATCAAGCACCGTGTCTTTTTGCCTCCACATTTAAAAAAATATATTGGAAGATTTACTATCGATAAATGAATGGTTTAAGTACTGGGTCAGGTTAATAAATCTAAGACAAATAATTACACAAGCGTAGCGTGATATAATGTGTTCATTATTCGATATGATTGAAATCAATAAGCAATAAAGACGAAGAGAAAAAGAATACACCCGAGTTCATGCCTATACTTCGTTCCAGCTTCGGTCCAGACGCAGCCAAAGCTACAAGCGCGAGCTCCGGGCTTTCAGCATCCCTGTCAAGCACGCGCGCTCGTGCAGTGCAACCACTGTTCTGGACCACATGCTCGCGCTTGTAGCATCGGCTGCGTCTGGACCGAAGCTGAAACGAAGTATAGAGTCACTAAATGAGCTTAAATTATTGGCACTCCGTTCCCCAGAATTGTTTTGGCCTCCGCCATTTTGGGTCTTGTTCAGAGCAAACGCAACTGCCGATCGTCATGATCCAAAAGAACGACTTCATTAGATGCGGTGCTAGGAAGCTGATGCAATATTGCAATGCTCTGTCGCGGGTTGTTTAAACATTAGTGAGGGACGGAAAAGCGTTTCCTGTGATGCTAGATAAAGCTTCAGATAACTGGCAAGCATGATTTTAAGCCACAATATGTCCAAGTCTTTACTCTGAACCGTAGCTAGTTTACTGGCACAAGCGGGAACAATGAGGAAGAGGCAGGTGTCAAAAGGTAGTGGCTTCTGGAATCCACGGGGCTTACGTCATGGCCCCTCCAGGTATTACAAGCCTCTTGAACAAGAGCATGAATAGTGTCATTAAATTAGCTACGCTTCAGAGTAGCAAGACTTGGCCATATTGTGGCTTAAAAACATGGTTGCCAGTTATTTGAAGCTTTATCTGAAATCACAAGAAACGCTTTTCCGTCCTCCACTTAAACAGTTTGCGACAAAGGAAAGCAACATTACATGAGCTTCCTAACACCGAATCTTATGCTGAGGATGTCGCACTTTTGAATCATGACGATCGGCAGTTGCGCCTGCTCTGCACAAGCACAAAAATGGCGGCGTTCACAGCACTGTCGGGGAAGAGAGTGCCGTTACTCTAAGCGCAGCTCATTTATTGGCTCTAGTTCCCGCGAAACTCCTTTTCCCTGACTGAAACTGAAAGTAAATATGAATAATACACCATTCTTATAGCTTATTTAGTTATGACCAACTACACATAATGAGAGGAGGAAGCGGCCGGGTAGTAGAAACGCGGGTTTTATGTGCGACCGTTCTAACCGTCTCAAAAGAGAGAACGCGCGAGCTTTCGCTGGTTTAAAAAGGGCATCCAAAGAAAAGAGGCGGCACGCTGTGTTCTTAGTTATTATGCGTCTAATTGCAAATTGTTGTGTGTATGTTTATACAGCCGGAAGTTAGTCTGCCTTAGTGGGCGTCTGGTGTCTCAGCTGTAGATGAGCAATTTAGCCAGTGCGGTACAACCGCAAACCTGGGGTTTTTAACGTGCACCACGCTGTACGGATACACGACCGCACGCCGGTACGATGCTCTTCCAGATCGAAACGGGCAGGGCAGGGTGAGTTCTGCAGCGCGAGCTTTCGCTCCAAGTGCTCCGAGCTGGTGTGCGCTAGACCATGCACTCGGCCACCGAGTGCATGGTCTAACCTCCCGCCCTTGTGCGTCTAATTTATATACAGGTATAATAATTTGAAGATCGGCGATGGACGTCGATCGTCTCGAGATAATGTAACGTAATAACATTATAAAAATAATAAATTTGTTGAAGGACTGAACGACTCAATTTTTCAATTCTTGGATTGTAATATGGCGGTAGCCTATTGTACTTACTGTTGATGAAGAGCAATATGAGGTGAGGAGGTAATTATCAAATGATGAGGCTCTATAAGGACGACGACATTAGTGGGTGTCGAACCACAACGTACAGTGCCAGACTTGTTTCAAGTATCGTGTACCCAAAGACTTTCTTCACCCGCAACAGAATATGGTAGAATAAATCAGGATGCTGCTTTACAACTGCACGTGGAACAGGAAAACTGCGCTATGCAAAGTGCGGCTTATTCGTTAAAATGAGGGACGGATTTCTATCAGTATTCCCTGATTGACTAAATGGCCTCGTTGACGTAAAGTGTCACCGTTCCAAAAGATTCTTGAAGTATACTTAAACCGCAAAGGAGTATGAGGCGAAAAATAAGAAGAAGGAGCCTGGTGTGAAAGGTCCAAATCACCACCATAGCTCCTAGTATCAAATACAAGGGCAGTTACACAATACACAAAGAGAGTTTTTTTTATTTAGTTATATATACACTCAAGGGCATTGATATCCAACGTATTCAGAGGGATGACACCTTGTGGTCAAGCCACAAAGAGCCTTTTCTACTCAAGTTTTACATGGAAGGCCCGACTTGCGCTGAAATTCCTCACGTTGACGAGTTGTCCGACCGAATTAACTGCCATTACTCCCAATCTGGGAATCTCTCAGTCTTCCTTCGTAGGCCATAGTATCATGAGATCGAGGGGTGTGGCTCTTCGTCCGCCGAATATTTCTTCGGTGGGTGTTTTTGCCGTGTAGTATGAGACCGTCGCGTACTCCTGGAACAAGAACCTGGCGATTTTTCACTGAACTGCTTCTTCCGTAAGCATCAAAAGGGCTTTTTTTCGTTTCGCCAACCATCTGTTCTGCTTGCCCGTTAGTTTAAGGATGTATGGTGCACTAATGTGATGACTGATGCCGTTTTTTTTTTTTTTTTTTTTCAGAAGCTTGTTTATTTTATTTGAAGCAAGATTTGGCGCGTTATCCGAGAAAAGTATTTTTGGTAGGGCAAAAGTAGGTAAAAGAGACCGTAGAACGTCAATGACGTGTTTGGACGTCGTGGCAGGCATCGTGTAAACTTCCAGCCACTTAGAGTACGCATCGACCATCACTCCGCAGATGCGGATACGTTTCGCCACCCACCGACTGAATAGTGGATCGTTTTCAGTTACTGCTCATGATGGCGTTGGACTGAAGGAAGACTTCGAGTCTTTCCAGTAAGTTTCTGAAAACTATAATGTAACAACCTTAACAACATCTTCCGGACCCCGTGAAACACAATATTTCGTGACCTTATTTTAGTCGTCATCAAAATGGTCAGGTAAGTACCGTAAATCGCGAAGCAGTTTACTTGACGTCCGCTCCAACTGGTGTCTTGGAAGATTGAGTCTACTGAGCGTGCATTCCTGCAGAAGAAATTTTCATTGATAGAATATTGACACGTCAATCAACATTTGATTCCTTCTTGGTAGGATTTATTGCGAAAGCCCGTTACAACCGCCGAACCGCATCTCCCTATATCAGAGAACAATTTATACCCAGCCTGACATTTTCGCATACATCCGTTTGCTGGGCCACGCTACTTGAGCTAGCTAAGCACAGCTGGCAGCGGCGCGAGCAAGGCCACGAGGGGAACGTGATGGTGCTCGAGCCATCCCACTGTGAACCAATGTTTCGGCCACCCCACGGGTGCGTGTCGCCATCTATTGGTTGAACTAACGCCTTGTTCAAGACGGCTGCCGTGGGACCGCAGCCTTAAAGGATGGTTTTGTTTGTGTTTCTCTGCCCGCTGCCGTCCTCTATTCCAAGCAGGTAAAGGTTACAAACGTTTCGACGTTTTTTTTTTTCTTTATGTAGAAAACTGTAGAACACAAACAAAACAAGAAATGATAGTTGTGAATTCTCTCTCTCTCTCTCTGTCCTTATGCCGACATCTGTGAACACCATTGGATTGACATCGTCGATTACTGGGGGCTAGCTCGGGGCCACATCTTAGACAAGATTACTACGTCAGTGTTTGGCTGGGCCGCTTGTTCGGTCAGTGACAACGTCATTAGATTAGCTCAGTTACGGAACTGCTCGTAGGCGCTGCATGCACGAGCAGTAACCCCCTCTCCTCCCCTCATCAGGACTCGCCTCCCGTCGTTCGACGCGCCGGACGGCTGCTTTGGTAACTGCAGTGTATTCTATGGGATACGTATACGTTTCGAAGCGCAGCGTCCAGATGGCATTCCACCATACTCTTTGAAACGCGCAGTTCGTTATCAAAAATCTAGATGGCGCTTCGAACGACCCTGTATGAGCAAGTGTACAACCGCTGGAAAAATGAAATATCGACAGAGACGACCCTGTATGATAATAGCCTGGGCAGCCGCCTGCTTTTTGAAGCATGTGCGGGAGGGCTAAGAACGCTAGTGTACAGGCAGCGTTTTGACCAACAGGTACAATCAACATCATGCCGGGCATGTGGCGAAACCGAGGAAACTATCAAGCATATTGTGCTCTCCTGCCCAAGTCTCGTACCAAGACACCCGGTGGATTGGGGCCAGGCGCCAGACAACGGGCTGCATCTAGACGAGGCACATTCAGACGAACAACTTCTGGCAGAAGCCCTCGGCTTCCGAGTTGGGGACACAGGCAGGGATGCTGTGTGCTGGCCCAGTGCGGACTTAAATCGCGCTGCAGTGGCACTGCAGCCCAGCTGGAAGTGCAGCGACGCAGTCGAGAGGACTAAAAGGAGGCAGGAGGACTGGTGGCGAAGAATGCAACAGTAGTGCAATTTTTTTTTTCTCTCCGTTTTTATTCGGCTAGGTCTGATTTCTATTCAAACCGCCCGCTTCAAAGGCAACAGCCATAAAATCATCATCATCATCATCATCATCATCATTATCATCATCGGCGGACTGGAGTGTGAGTGGGGCACCCCCTTTCGCTGGAGTTCCACAACTGAGGTAATCTAGTAACGTTGGTCAGTGGAGACGAGACCCAGCCGACGTGCGCGTGCCTATCGTCGTCAAGAAGGGTTATTGGATCTCTAAAGTTTCTTGTTTCTTTTTATTCGTTTATTATAGTCACTGAGCGATTGAGAACGGCGTCTCTGTTCGACGCCCGAACTCCAGCACGCGCTCGTTCTCTTGCGCAGTGCCATAGCCTCCTTCTATACTCACAAAGCCTGGCAGTTCGACGACGGAGCCATAGAGTGGCCCGTCGCAGATTTGGAGCATGAGGATCTGGTAGCACAGAGCATCAAAGATCCATTTCTCGGGGAACCTGGACGTCAGCGCGCAGCTTTTTTGCAGCGGCGAGGACCCGACACACACTTGTTCGCTCGGGAGAAGTGTATTTTGGCGTCTCGCCGCAGCGGGGTGCCAGTCACGTGGCTCTCCTCTCATCCGTTGTCTGCCGCTCCACCTTTTCCATTTCGGCGTCCGCTTCTCGTGGCGATCTGGCAGGCTTTGTCAGTATCGAGGAGGCTATGGCTCGTTTGCGAGCTGTAAGAAAAATAAAAGAGAAAAAAATAGTTTGCAGGGTGAAATGTTCTGAAAGAGACGTCAGAGCAAAGAAACGACGACCATCTGAGCGCAAAGCCTCGTGCGAAGAACTCGACAGACACACAAAGGCGGGTTAGAAAGAGGAAGGAGAAAAGCTTACGTGTAAAGACATCGTTGGTAGGCCGCGGCTCACGAACTAAAGGCAAGACAGATTCACGGCGTCACGTCATCACGGCGATACTATTCTTCGTGCATCCCTATAGCTGACAGTGCGGTGGGAGCTACGAGCTCACCAGAACCAATCAACCACCTGCCTTTGATCACTAGACCCGCCCCTTTCTCTGCGCATAGGTATGAACGAGAGAGTGCACGGTTACCTGTCCAGAAATAGTCATGTGCCTGTACCAACCAGCACGACTAGCTTCCGCAGCTCTCTCAGCTTAGGGATGAACGGCGCATAGGCCACAAGGCGACCGGCACATCACCAGTGAGATCAGCACGTTTTAAAACACCAGCCTTCTTGCTCTTCTGTCAAGCAAGGTTAAACCGTAAGCTAACACCATTGTGAGCAACAAACTATCGGAATAAATAGCGTTTAAGTTTCTTTAACTAAGGACCTTCACCGTTGAATGAACAGCGAAACCGGTGAGTCGACTGTCGTTGACTCACATCTTATAGGAGAAGGTGAGTCGACTGTTGAGTGTGGTTCACATTGAGACGCATAAGGCTGTTGCGGTGTAAACAGGAAAATCTGAGTTTTGGTACATTTACTGTAAATAAAATGAGCACGAATTACCGCCTCAAGGGATTGAAAAGTAATGTCGGAGTAATATCATTACTTTTGGAAAGCAATTGTAGTGTAATGTCGGAGTAATCTCATTACTTTTGGAAAGAAATTGTAGTGTAATGTCATTACTTTTAGTCTAACGCTTTTTAGTATGTCATTTAATTTACATTTTCTGAAGTTTTCAGAAAAGCAATTAGTAAAGGAATTTAATTACTTCTTGGAAGTAATTTTGGCATCTCTGAACCGAAAGTGGGATGCTCTCGCTGGAGGCCGTTTAAACTCTGCCGTTCTAATCCCGTCAGTGACAGTGTAATCGGCGAATCGGGTGTGTCGCTCGATTATCATTCTGCGACTCGGCATGCCTCCAGTCAAACGGCGGCGGCATAAGAGATCACTCGGCTTTCTTCGAAGTTATTCCGCACTGCAAAAGCCCATGGCTGCCGCCGTGCGGGCGTACACCAATCCTCGGGAGCGTCGTGACAGTAACTCGTCGGCGCCACTGTCCTTTCATGAAGAGGGTGTGCGACCTTATAGTATAACAACAACCTATCCGCCGTTTCTTTCTTTCGCATACCAGTGCATCATGCCGGAGGACCCGAATGCCGACGTGTCGTCACGAACGGCCGATTTGCGAAATTGCAGTGCGCCCGGCGCCCGGCACTGCTCGAGTTTATTGTTTGAAAGGCGATTACGTATACACCTATAACGCACTCGCGCATTTTTTTTTTTTTTTTTCGCAGGTGCGAGCGCATTCTTTTTCAAATTCAAATGGGCGTATAGGCTTCTCGCGCGTGCGCTCTTTCGTGCATCACGACCGAGAATTAGGCGCGTCGAATCTCCCACGAGCTTGGGACTGAAAGGCAGGAGGAGCTATCTTCCTTCCGGTCACCATGCCCTTGTTATGGCGGAGCAAGGGTTGATGACGTCACGACGCCTCGCCGCACTGACGCATCGAGCGATCCGAACACGTGCACCTACCCTTCGAAATAACCTTCGGACCAGGAGCTATGGCTACTTCGAGATCATTTCGCGCTTTGAACATCAGCAGGTCAAAAGTTGGCACGCCTCGTTGTCGAACCCCGGCTTGTAAGAATCTTGACCGCATTAGTGGCATATCAGTATTCGGAAACCACTTCGCTATATCCGCTACTTCGTATTAACCAAATTCGTTATAGCCGGTTTCGAAAGTGTATCAATATCCTCGTTAGATTTGTTTAAAACTGTCATTAATATATTTTTTTTTGCGTGTCCTATGACTATGTTTTACTAATATTGCGTCTATTATTTCCATGCGCATAGTTTCTCCCCTCTTTTAGTGGCTTCTGGGCCCTGAGGGTACCTTAATAAATAAGTAGAAACGAGTAAAAATGGGCGTGGCTTATTATTTCACGTTGCTCGCTCTGTGATTGGTTCTTCGGCTTTCTTATCGGCAAATGGCGCAGTCTGATTGGCTACGTAACGAAGATGAAATGTTCGGGACTGCATTATACGGCCTTGTGTCTGCAGTCGATGACTGCCGATCAGGGTTGGGAAGTATCGCGATACAATTTTTTCATCAATATATTTATAGTTATGTGATCGGAAATACATTTTAGGTGTGCATTCCTAGTTATACACGTTGAAAAAAAAAATAAAGAAAAAGAAAAGCTCGAATGATATGAAGATGAAGTGAAGAAACAAAACAGGACACGAGGAAGCTGTACAACACGACTAAAGCTTATTAGGGAAAAAGACAAAAAGAAAACAACGTAGCCAAAACAGACAAAAATATTACATCAACAAGCACCTACTCGTCTCCCAAACACCGCATTATATTCTGATCTGAAGAAACGCTACAACGCTTTTTATATTAGCTTGCAGAAAGCAAACCTCTCTGACAGAGATATAGCGACGGCGCACAGAGGCACATAAGTCTCCCAAACTAAAGGGGAAAAAGAATGCTCTTATAATTTTTTGTGTGCGTTTGGCCAGGGCAGCAGGTTTACCGAAATCGGGCGCACATTCACACTTGCAATCTGTTGCCAGTTGCCCCTGGACAGTGTACACCAGTAAATAAAAATGCTCCTATCTACGCCTGTCATTCAGCCATCTGCCCGTCTATAGCCTTCATAAAACTTCTCCCAATATAGGGGGGATTTTGCAAACGCGGACGAAACATAAGTCACTAACTGTTTTCGGTGCGCTGCAGTGCACACTGCTTTTGGACGGCTATCCCAATCACCAGCCCCAGACCACACATTTGGCTCAATTTTTGAGGCGCCGAAAACATTACCGGTACCCCGTACACCTCCCTTACCTTTTTTGCAAGCGAGAAACGCAATGAAAGTACGAAACAATGGCCACGCGTTTTTTTTTTTTGTCCATCTTTTTTTTTTTTTTTTTATCTTTCTTGCACTTGTAGCCATTTTTCAAAAGGGACCTTGCCACCTCCGTCAGAAAGGTCACCGGAAACTCCGACGCCCTTTCAGTCTCCCTGCGTGCGCCCTGAAAGTGTCGAATATCGTGTGAATGCACGACTTTTCACGACTTTTGAATGTGAAGTTCGGTAGCCCAGAATGGGCTTCCTAGAACGCAATCTATAAGAGTAACACGTGTTTTTTTTTTTTTTTTACATCTGATTTAACGACAGGTCAGAGAATTGAAGCACACCTTCTTTAGGTTTCTCAAACGTGAAACACAGTCCTCCACCACACTTTCTACCTTATTCCGAGCGACACCTCCATCAGCAACTTCATACAGGACTAGAAAGCCTTCCGCGCATCGAAACATCCATTTTCACCGCGGAAGGACTTACGGCACCCTACGTACAGCTCCGTTAACTCCGCAGAAGAAAACGTCGCTCAAAATTGGCGCCACGAAAGACAAGATTCTCGCTCCTTTTTTTTCTTCCGAAGTAGCATTTTATCGCGCCAGCCAACCACCATATGGAGTTCCACACGACCAGTTGTTAACCTCGGTGAGGTTATGCATTGGGTCCAACGAGGAACCGGAATTCGGAAATTCCAGCAATATGTGACGACGCTCGAAGGTTTTCTCGAGCTGTCGCAATTTTACTTGAGTTGCACGATGGTGATAGCCTAGCACCATTTATTAGGGCGAGCAGAAATACAGGCCTTTCTGTCGGTTTGAAAACGGGTAGAATCACCGATTTATGAAATACTTCCCGTGCCACACGGGCAACTCGAATGCCATTTACAACGAATGACATTTGAACGATCGGTCAATCAGCGCGCGACACTCCGAGCGTGGGGCGTTCCACGGGTGACAGATCGCGAGTCGATTCGTTGATCACACGAATGTCATTCGTTGTAAATTGCATTCGAGTTGCCTGCGTGGCACGGGTATTAATCCACCATTTTTGGTAAATTATCCTCCCGTCGAGGAAACTTAATTGGTAAGAAACTTGCTCGAGCAAAGGGTTCCGTTAGAAACGGTTACTGTTGTGATTACTCCCTAATATATGTAATCAGATGAACACGAAATTATTTAAAACATATTCGATTACAATTAATTTTATTACTTGTAAGGATTACAGTACGAGTCTAAGACCACCAGATAAAAGAACATGTTTTCATTCCAAGGCGACGTCAAGTGAGCTCAGAAAAGGTACCGACACATAGGCGTACCAACTTGTTTCTGAGTGTGTGTGTGTGTGTGTGGGGGGGGGGGGGGGGGGGGGAGGGCAAACCAGACTCCTTCCTCCCCTTCCAGGGCCGGCAGGCGGTGACCCTGGTCTCCCTTGGGCGCCGCCGGCCAGGGTTTGCCCTGCCCGGTGGCGGCTGTTTCAAGGGGGGGAAGGGGGGAAGAGGGCAAAACACATGCCTCCCCCCCCCCCCCCCCCCCCCCGCTTTGTGAACTGCGGGGGGCGACTGCCTCCCTTGCCCCCCTCCCGGGTTGGTGCGGTACCATGGGACTAGACTCGTAGAAGTCTCCTCAAAGTCATTTGAGCGCGGGGGCTAGATAGGATACCCATATAAATTCAAAAACCAACAGAAAAAAAAATCAGCGATGGTGTTTTTATACTTAGGCTAGGTGGCGCAAGTTGCCGCACATTAAAAAGGGTATTAGCCCCGAGAAGTTCGCATGGCGCCACCTTACGGCGAACCGGGGTGACGTCACGGCGAGGAGAGAATTTTTCTCCGACTCGGCCCGCTCGCCCTGTGGAGGCTGTGACGACGCTGCTGTCAGCGCGCTCGTTTCTATTTAATTTTTTTTGCGTGTTTTTTCGTAGGAAGTGTAAATTTTTTATGTACCTTTATTGAGGTATGGCCTGTAGCTACAGGCAAAAGTTCAACCAACATTTTAAGCATGGTTGACAGGGCAGGCGACGCATGAATCACAGCTGGTATATGAAAATAAAGAAATATGGTCTGAATGATGGTCTGAATGAATTGGCGGGTCATGTATACTATTTTTTGTATCTGTTTTTAAACAAGATCGCCGACGCAGAAAAGCTGCATGCTGCTCGAGCAGCGTGCTAAGTATAGTCTGGGCCATGGGGACAGAATCACAAGTAAGACAGCCCAAGTACAGGGGCAAAGTAAAAAAACAAAAAAACAAGGAACATTTATTATATACTTTGCTCGCATTTGACCTTTGCTAGATTCGGATAGTATTTCAATGGACTACACGGGTGGTATCTGTGGACTTGTTTATATCAACCCTTAAGTAATGTATAACAAACGTAAGCGAAGGTGTCTAGCTCGTTATTTGTCCCTTAAGCCCTAAAATTGGGATTTTACTTAAATCGAATTGTCCTGAAGCTAAAATACCAGAAGCTTTTCTCACGCAGACTGTCGCCCTTCACAGGTTCCACATTTTGTGCTGCTAGTGCTGCATCTACCACTGGACAGACGTTCGAATGCTTGCTTTTACTCCTGTTTTCCTCTGTTGTCAGAGAGTCGAGCTCTGTGGTCTTTGGAGGCTGAGGAAGCTTTTGGGGACCTGCAGCAGTGTCTCTTTTAATTGGAAATGACAATTCAGACTAAACGGTGTATTTTGGGAGCACCCAAGGCTGGAATAAAGAATGACAGGAAAAAGTATAAGCATTCCATATTACGGCACTATTGCCGTGCATATTTTGGCAGTTCAATACATATCATACAGGCAACTGGCGGCAATTCGGTCGTTTTTGTTGCTACCATACAAACTAATTTCCAGTAATTGTGCAGCTTCTAAGAAATATGCCTGCATACGTGTATAAACTATATAATTAATTCACAAAGAAGCTACATTTATGTAAAACAACCCTGTTCCACGAGCACTTCCAAGATCATCAGACGCAGGGTCTTTAAAACATCTGCGAACTAGCGCCTGCAGAGTGGCAGCGCAGAGTCGGGGTCGCGAGCTAATTTGCCGACCACCCAAAAGCCCGTGATATAAATGCCACTTCAAATGCCTTGAAAGCGGGATGTAATATCGCCCTAAATCATAAACATGCAAGGAACAGAATTCCAGCGTCTGAAACACTTGCGCCACCGCTTCACCGATCCCTCGCAAGACTGCCTTGTGTCGTGTGGATGGACGGGGTTGCGTCCACCAATAGCTTTCGGGATTTGTAACCCAATTTTTAAGGTAAAAGGGACAAGCAGGCTCATATAATGTACGGAAGCACGTCAATATCGGTCTAACTCAACGTCTTGCACACCGGGTAAACAAAGTCCAGCTCCTCGAAGCGCTTGCGGCACACAAAGCCAAACCAGGAAACCGGTGCTGGGAAGCGAGCCGATGCGGGATCGCGGAGCGGAGTCCTCCCTCTGACGTCACGGTACACCTCAACCAATCCGGGCGCGGCGACCGCAGCGACGCTTGTGTTCGCTCTCGGGGAACATCCATCCATCCATCCGTGTTTCACGTTGCAAAGCAGCCGAGTCCTTCAGCAACAGCCAACAATTTGCTAGAGGAGGAATCTCGTGTTATTTGCTTTTTGCAATACAGCCGTTTCGCCAGTGATGTGGTTATCTTTGATCTGTTCACACAACTATACTTAGTGTTTGCACCTAGCGGGATTACATGATTTAAAATACCGCTATTTCGCCAACACGCTGGTTTTTCAATAGAACTAGAAACCAAGCACACGATCGCTGCTATGTCGCTCAATTCACTCGAGAAATATCAAAACCAAATGTCAAAACAACAAAAAAACTATTTTTTGCGGTCATTTTTGCTTTCACGACAATGTTTTTTTTTTTTAGCAGAGTTATAAGAAGATACTTGCGTCTTAACGGTTTATTAGACGAAACAATCCTCGATCTAAAAGACAGCATATTAGTGCCAGATACGTTAAAACATCACGAAGATAGAGCTACGTTTCCAAAGGAATTGAATGGACGACAAAAGGTCATTATTTAGGGCGCGCTGGAGGCACACAAGAGGGGACCTCGCGGCCACGGTATAGTTGTGGGCCGCACAGAGAGTCGCGGCCCGCGTCTCTCTGGGATTTGGAGGTTCGTGTGGTATATAGCTTCGAAGGCGTGCAATATCCCTCACGGCATGTTTGAGTTTCGGTTTTCACTGGAGGACTCGATTAGAAATACAGACCTTGTCAAGGATAGAGCACTATATAGCTATATAGTGCTCTAGTCAAGGAAGCGTACATATTAGGCTATTCCCATCTCAAGTGAATGTCGTTCTTTCGCTCGCTTAGTTCGTCAGCGGTGTCGCTACTGCCGAAGTTGCCGAGCGCGCGCTCTCGTGAAGCGGTCGCCAATGGCTATCAAGAAGCCGCTTTGCTCAGCCAATAAAAAAATAAAACATTCTTTTCGCGTTTTTTTTTTTTTTTTTTTTTTTGGTTTCAGACGCCGCCGGTTCTGCTCCATGGAATAGTTTCGCATTAAAAACGATAAAAAAAAAAAAAATTGCATGGTTTACAACTTTCTCTTGGTGAAAGCAGTCTTCCTTACACGCGTTCGTTGACAGTTGTGGAACGCTTAATCTCGTTCGCTAACATGACTGATTGCCCTCGGCAGCGGCTGGCTGACGACCTATTTAGAAAGCTCCTTCTCATTAAATGCAGTCGAGTGTAGCAGAAAAGTCCTAAATTTCCTTTTGTTTGTTATTGCTTCCACATGGAAAGATAAAATATGTTGCACATAGTTGTTTCATTTCCGTTTTACAAATAAGAACCGTTTTGCCGGTCATACGAGAGTTCACACCACGAAAAGAGTATTAGTGGCACGGCAAAATGGATTCCTGTATTTGCATTTAGAAACTTTAACATTTTTAAAATGTGTTTCTTATACATATATCGCGATGCTTTTGTACGGATCTATTTCAGTATCGGTATTTTAGCTGTCTTCGTCATCTATCCCGGTATATTTGTATTTCCACACACATTTTAGAGTATCTCTGCCCGTCCCTGCTTCCACGTGCCCCGGTGGGGGCCAGTGCTGGTCACAGATAACACGCGAGTGCCGAGTCAGCGTTCGTCGGGGAGTCGTGTTCATAATTAATGCGCTGCACGAAGTAGTTCTTTCGAGGTTTGGTTGTCGAAAGAAGAAGCGATTCTTTTGGCGTTTGAAACGTGAACGTCTTCATAAAATAGCATAAGACTAACCTAAGATGCATCTACAACATATATACATCCTAACTAAACACGCGATAGAAAAAAATTAGTAACTTTCTGCAAATATCTGGACCTATTTTTTTCTTTCTTTCTTATTACGGTTTTTGAGAAGATTGGACGGGGACAACCAAAAACGTCGGGTTATTGCAACGTTCAGTCAGTCTTGACGTCACGGTGTTCGGTCGTGACGTTTTAGCGCAAAGACGTGACGTCATAGCTCTTAGTTGTGCCGACGCGGCACGAGGCCTTACCTTACCACCGCGTACATGCACCGACGCGCGAAAGTGAACAACGGGCCACCGAGGAAAGGGTCGTTGGTCGGTGCCTGTGCGTTTCGGACCGAGTATAGCCGACCTGTAATTTTCGGAGTGTCGTCCTTGAGTCTGCTTCGCGTCCCTGCACAGATTACACAGGCGTAACGTCCGGTGTGCTCCTTAACTATAACAAAAAAAAAAAAAAGAGAAACGAAATATTTTTATACACGTTTCCAGCACTTATAAGTTATCACCCAGGCGAAAAATGCACAGTCACTGGGCGTTGTCCGACATCCGAAACCCCGGTTATTGGTCCTCCCTCTTAGCCAACCAAAAAACCGCGTACGTACAAAAAAACAAAACAAAGCAACATTTTGATTTTTTTTCTTATCCCTTTCAGGGCTACACGAAACGGATCATTGAAATGAAGTAATGATCCCACGTGTGACGCGAGTGCGATGAAAGCTCTTGGGCAAGTGGAGTTGCCGGGCTCGTCGCAGAGACGCAACCGTGTCGTCAGCCCTGGAAACGATTAGTCCGACTGCAGCGTTTTCCTGGAGCTTTGCAGCTTGCCCGTTCGTGGGAACATTACTCGAAATCGTGGAAACGCTGCTTTCCCTTTTTTTTTTTTTTTTTTTTTCGTTTTGTTTTCTCTTTTGTGTGGTATGTTTCAGCCAGCCGCGATGTCTCGCCGGCCGAGCTGTATTTAGTTATCGGTGAGTACTCCCGTGCCTGTCGCGGCTTCAGGTGTAGCGCTGCTGCTAGCGTTGAATTCAGGCGTTTTTTTTTTCGTTTTTTTTTTCATGTGTTTTTACGTGGAAAGCGTGCTTCGGGTCTTTCATAGATATGTACAGTCATGGTCAAAAACAAAAACTGCGGCATCGAACGAACTAAATACATTTCATTTTCGACAACTACGCGCGCCAGACGATCTCATCCATTAAATGTTGTTCCTTTCCAGTGCCATAAATTGTTTTAAAAAATCGTTTTTTCCTTCTCTTTCGAAAACTGTCGATGACTGGAATGAAATCGACGGACTGATACGTATTCTTTCTAGTGTTGATTTTATTAGCGTAATTAGCAATCTCTCTTTCCCTTAATGCATCCTGTTTTTCTGCGTTGTTTCGTTCATGCATTTCTATCTTCCACTCCTGCAATGACCTCGTATGAGGTCGCAGTACGTATAAATAAATGAATAAGTAGAAACAGCAAAGCGCGTACCTTCCTGAGCATGCAGAACCATAGCCTCCTCTATACGGAGATGGGGCAGAACCTTCTGGCGGAACTTAGTGGCGGTTCTCCGGCGAGATTATTATCGAATCTTTCCCGCAATGGCATGATCTTCACTCTTGGTGACACGTTGCTCTTCATCGGAAGGAAACGAGAGCTCGCAAAATTTGTCATTGTCATCTGCGGTGCATGTGATCTCACTGCGTGTCTTCTGTCAGTCAACGAAGGTCGTCTTTTATTGCAATATAATGATTGCATTGATGGCGCACAGGCTACAGTGCGAGTGGATTGCTGGAGAACGACGATCGCTTCCAAACGGAATTGAACGGCTTCAATGGAATGACTCAGCGGAATCTGTCCATGAAGTACGCAGCTGCTGCGGCTGCACTATCCGTCGCCGCGGTGCAATTGAGTTCCAGTTCGGAGAGCAAGCTCGCCTGCTTCTTGCACTGGGGATGCGATCATGTCAGAACGCCGAGCTCTGATTGGCTGATTGAAAAAAATAAAATGAAATTGTAGGTAAACCTTAAGGTATTTAGCATTGAAGTCTTCCCACTATCCTTTCAATCGCCTTTTTGACATTACCGCGACTCCTGCGCTAGTAGCAGACGACTCGCCCTCCGCATAAAGGAGCTGCATCATTCTCGAAGCCGACTACTCAAGAGCACAGCATGAATGGACCGCCCTTGGCGGTGAGTCACAAAGATATTTGGTTGCCGCTCTGTTCGTACTTGTTTTTACCATGTCTCTACGTACCGCGGCGAAGGGTGCAAGCCCGAACTCATAGCTTAGGCATGTGCTACTGCCCCTTCATCTCCTCCGTGTATGGTTGTGTATGTACTTGTGCGGCGCATTCTTTAAATCGAGAGTCTGGTTATCGAACACCATTTCATTTTCTCATGATTGATCGGATCGATCAAGAATGAGAAAATGAAATGGTCCCAGAAAGGGACTATGTCCCGTCCCTGACCATCACATGTGGATCATCCCCCAGTCCTCGAGCCTCCGTTTGGAGCACGTCAGGCAACTTTGTTCTTTTTTGAACCCCAGGTCCTCGGGGCTTGCTCAATGCCGGTGCCGGACACCGAGGTAGCACATGCGGTCTCCTCCGCATCGCCACATGCACTGCAGAGCGTCTCCGTCACTTTGATGGCGTCAACAACGACACGGGCAGAAGGAGCTCCCTTCTTACCAGGATCCTCCTTTGTGCCTCCTGGATTTACTCAGGCGTCGCTTTTCTTCTCCCCGAACATTATAAAAGATTCACCTGTCACTCAAAATTCTTACAAAGGAGCTTCCATCTCCTTTTCTTACATGATGGTCAAAAGTCTGTCTCGAATGAGAGGGTAATCGACCGCCATCTATCGGTATAGTACGCTACGCATAATGTTTTCATCGCGTACTTGAAATAATTCCGATAATAATACAAAAAGATCATTTCCCATAGTCAGTGCGTGAGTAATGCTTTTAATGATCAGCACGTTAATGAAAGACCTAGTATTAGTTTTAGTAATAAAATATTTATTTGTCGCTGCTTAGGACGTCGGTATATTTTCGGCGGAGTTCTTCAGGGGTTTCACGTTTAGCAAAATAAGTAAAAACCAAAAGCATTTAAAATACGATTTATCCAAACTTCAAATTCCGCGCGCCCAGGCTCACAAGCTCCACGCACTCGCGCTCGCAGGCACTCGCGTGCAAAGTAGCGCCACCCTTTGGCAACCAGCGATACTGATGATTTTTGCCGCCCCGCGGACCGCGGCTTCGCTTCCGTGAAAACTTCCGTGAAAACGTTGCAAAGCGAAAATAGAAAACGTCAGACTTTGTTTTACATGCGCTTCTTTTTAAATTTATAAAAACGTATTTCTAGATTTCAACTAGACTAGTAATAATAACTTATTTTGTTTAACATTGCACCGCCACAGTGATCACCAAACAAACTTAGGCTAGATGGCGCAAGCTACCGCCCGTTTCAGAGGGTATAGTCATTATTATTTATTATCTATCCATCTATTTAGCCAATATGGCGGTGCCCACGCTTCGCCTTCTGTCCGCGTCTGTACGAATGCTGTCACGAGCGTTTCCGTTTGCGAGAGGCTGCGCGACGTATTCGAGACACGTCTAATACACGAGTTAATCGGGTGCAGTAGAAAATTTACGTAGATAGAGAGGTCCCATACAGAAAGTTCTCCCGTTACACGTACGGCATGGGGAAAACGAAACCATTCAAGCCGGGTGCTTCGAGGGAGTCCCTGCTTCAACTTGACAGAGAGGTGAGATCTCGCCGCCAGTTACAAGCGGTTCTGAATAAATACAACCTGCGATCGATCGGTGCACGTTTATTCTTATAGGAACTCGTCAACTGGGTGCAACAGTTGGACGCACACGTGAAACAACTTCAAAACGTCGTAGCAAAGAACACCGCCACCACCCCTGCACCCATCAGGAAAGAAAAGCCGTTCGATTTTTCTCGGTAAGCCTTTTGACAAAGATGTCGTTGCGTTTCCGCTTGTTCTCTCCTTCGTTTCTCAGGTTTTACAACATCGTATTCTAGATCTTTTGATTTCGGAGCTTAGCTGTAATTTCTGGCTTGCTTGACCCTCAGCTTTGCCCATGCTCAAAGTATTCGTGTCGCGGTGGTACAGGGTGAGCTCGCTGCCAACACGTATTTAACAACAATGGACATAGCCCCGGCAGTCATTGCGTAATATCTGCGTGGTTGCATAATCTCGATGAAGTATATCTGACAGAACCATAATATCTCGCGCTGTCTAAACTTGGTTCTGAAGTAGACAAGATAAAGCCCGGCATAGACCAGAGGCAAATTACACGCTCTGTGACATTACCCGTTACCCATACTTAGGCTTCGAGTTACGACAATATTTCTGTTTGGATGCATGTCAGTTTCATAGGTTCTTGTCAGTTATACGTTTGGGGGCCTCACATTTGCAGCCCACACAGCGTCGCACTTCCGTGCATTCCTTTTCTTCGTGGTTTCCCAGGTTCAAGAAGCGGCACGTGGCTCTACGCTTCCTCTACCTCGGTTGGAACTACGACGGCTACGTAGTGCAAGAGGACACGGCCAACACGGTCGAGGCGGCCCTCTTCCAGGCGCTGCAGAGAACCCGGCTGCTGGACCAGCGTGAGACGTCCAACTATCACCGCTGTGGACGCACGGACAAGGGCGTCTCTGCCTTCAGCCAGGTCTGTGGGAGGCATGGGTTCACAAACTGAGCTCTTGAGAACAGTTTCCGAAAGTACGGTAATGGGTTCCTCGAGCATTTCCTCGACCGTTCCTATTCCTAAGCAAAGTGTTTCTTTAGTTTAAAGGCCGAGCTACAGAATTGTCTTGTTACGGGCTGAAAATCGGTACACAGTTTCCTTTTCTCCATTCCCTCTCGCACTCTTCTCTCCTCCTCTTCCCGTGGGAGTAGATACATTCGAAATAGGGGGCTTTCCCCTTTCTCAAATGGAAAGGAGGAATTGAGGGGCGGTTCCCTCCTTTCGGGTTGCTTGTCGGTCATTAAGTGAAATTTTTGTTAATTTGAGTCGCCCACTGATGCGCAACTGTGTGCCAAACACTCTCTAGTATGTGCATCATTGTTCAGAGGGTCTAGTATTGGCTTATGCACCACGTTTTTGCACCATTGTTGAGGTCGGGAAGGGTTCCTCGGCTATCAGTCGAGAGAGGTGAAGGTTCCTTCAGATCGAAAAGATTGAGAAACCTTTCACTAGACCCTAGAGCAGGGGTGGCCAGGCTGACTCGGCCTAAGAGCTGCAAACAAAACCACGAAACTTCCAAGAGCCGCAGAGGGGAGGGGGGGGGGGGGGATTTTGTCCAAAGCAATAAACGAATCTCGAACTACTTTCAATCTATCCGAGTCAAAAGCAGTCCAACTGTACTTAAGGTAGCAGTAGCTCAAGACTACCACCTCTTTTTGGGGAAGTGCTCGTGTGACCGGGAGGGTGGCGGGGGGAAGGGGGGGTGGTAGGAGAGGGAGCCGCGAGCCGCACTTCAACCCGCGAAAAGCCGCATGCGGCTCGCGAGCCGCAGCTTGGCCACCTCTGCTCTAGAGTAACCACACATGCTCTGTTTGTGGAGCAGAGCGGTGCAATGGTCTGCTTTTTGCGATCAAAAGTCAGCACTACCTCAGCAGTGCAATGGCGATAAGGTGAAAGTGAACATATGTGCGCTACACAGCGTGCATTCATCAGCTTGTCCTTAGATATTTTTTTAGCATGTGACCCCTCTTCTGCCAATGAGGAGTTGGTGGCAAAAGGAAAAGCAATGCAAAACACTCTCTCCATCATTTAGTTACTCTGGAAAACACCACCTTCCATCCACCTTGAGACAGTGTCGTCTGCCATAGTAACCCACAGATGTAGAGTGGCCCAGAGTGTTAGAGTTGTTCAGTGTTCAGCGGAAACATGCTGCCTCCCGCTGAACACAATCAAAGCCTTGATCATGTTTTTTTTTAACGTTTCTTACCTGCTCATGCCACATCTAAAAGCTCTCAATAACCGGCCCCGCCACTGATTGGGTATTCGTAAGCGACGGTTCTCCTTTATTAAGTAGTTTTTGCTCCTGCTTTCTGGTTTTATGGTTTTTTAGACATGTTATTGAATGTTAGTGTTTGTCACTCTGTGAAAAAATGTTCTAATTTCAAATAATACTCCACTGCAGGTCATTTCTATCGACCTGCGCTCGAACCTGACTGAGGGACCTGGTGTGTTCTCACCGGACGGGTATCGGCCCAATGAAAAGTCGGGTAAGAAGTATGCTTGTTCGACACGTAACTTGCACTTGCTTGAGCTTGACCTCTTGGGTGGCTTGAAGAAGGAACGGCCCCATCAGCTCGTTCTATTCACTCTGTTATTTCAGTTGCGCGTTCGACGGAACTCGATTATGTCAAGATTCTCAACGGCGTTCTTCCACCGGACATCCGAGTTCTGGCGTGGGCTCCCGCGGAACCTTCGTTTAGTGCAAGGTGAGGCTCTCCCGCATGCGGTTTCAACTAAAAAATCGATGTTTACAACACTGGGGATGTAACCGCTTTCAGGTTTGACTGTCAGGCAAGGACTTATCGCTACTTCCTCCCAAAGGGGAACTTAGTTGTGCAGGTAAGTGACAGACTTTCTGGAAGGTTCCATGCTTTCAAAATGTGCCGATAACCCCTGAAAATTAACCCCCAAGCCGGTTTTGTCAAAATCTGGGAAAATCCCCGAAAGCACTTGAGTTGGAGATGTTTGGGAATGAGAAAAAAACACTTTATTGAAAGAGATCCTTAGCCACAGCTTTATTTTGCGTTGTCCCAGAACACGGCCCACACTATACAGTCTGTGAGAATTTTTTTCCTGGGAGCCATGCTCTTTATCTGATTTCCTTCTCTTATCATTATTGAGACGACTTGCAAGTGTTGGGTCATGTGCATGTTCCCTAGAGGTAGAGGCATGTTCCCTAGAGGTAGGGCCATGTTCCCTAAAGGTAGGGGCATGTTCCCCAGAGGTAGGGGCATCCTACGCCCGTGTATTGATTTCTTCGACATAAGCTCCGATGAGTGCCGATTTCCTGTCTGACACCAAAAAATTTACGCCGAAAAACACAGAATCCCTGCGCTAAAATAGACCCCCCATAAAAACACCCTTGAATCCGAAGAAAGAATAACCCACGGAAGCCCAGTTATGATGTAGCTTCATAGCAGACTTACTTTGCATCTTCTCTGATGCAAAGCTTTTTCTTTTCTTTTTTTGTGTGCGTGTCGTCTTTTGTTTGCATGTAGCCTTGCACACTGGTATTTTTGGCTATCCCTTTACGCTCTGGCCTCACGTTTTGCAGCGCATGCGGGAAGCGGCCAAACTCTTGGTAGGGGAGCACGACTTCCGTAACCTCTGCAAGATGGACGTCGGGAACGGGGTCACTAGATACGTGAGACGCATCCTCTCGACGGAGTTGTACGAGTGTACTGACAGGTAGGTCACTCTTCCTATTTGCCCATTGCAGCATCCATAAATGGGTGAATTACTTTTCAATTGTAATTAACTTAGAATTACTTTGCCAAAGAAGTAGCTAATTGCAATTAGAATGACTACTATATTAAAAGTAATTAATTACAACTAGGAACTACTCTTTAAAAGTAGCGCAACCACTCCTCAATTACTTCGCTTTGTGTGCCTCCTGATGCCAAAGACGTAATTTTGCGGTTGTTTTCTAAACCTAAATTCATTAAGGTTGAATAAGTTGGGTTCAATGATGGCGTTTCATACATTTGTATCATATTTTTTTAGTTCTATGATAGAGCATGACCATTTGGACTTCAATGTGTTTCACTTGAAAGATAGAAAAGAGCTGTTATATGTGACTAAATAAAACCCTAACATGCTTTTATTATATTTTTTTAAAAGTTGTAATTGTTTCTTCGCGCAACAAGGAATTTCCCTACCTGAATATGCTTCAGCATGTTGGAGGTGGCCAGTCTGTTGGTTGCATCAGCCTTCAGCAACAGCACGCAAAGCTTGCACTTTATCGTCACATTTTTTTTTCGGTGTTGCCCACCTGTTAAAAAATATTTTCATACGAAGGCCAGCCTCCAGGGCAGCTTTCCTTTTTCCATGATAGCACCACACAAGTACCCAGACAACCTCTCTCAGGGAGCCCCATCCTCCAACTAAAAGAAAACGCTTGTTACAAAAAACAAGCTCAACGACTTCCACCCCGACAGTCTGGGGCTGTGGCTTGTAAAGTTTCGGAGTCTCGTCCAATCGGGTCCCTAAAATATTAGAAGGATGGAGAAAATGAAAAAGAATGAAAACATGCAAAAAAAGCAATGAGGTCGTCGGTTTGATCTTATATGGGCAGCTGTGAACCTTATGAGGTAGTAAGCCATTCAGGACTGGACAGGCAGAACTGAAGTCTGATGAACACCCTGTTGTCTGGGGTTGCTTGTTGGATCCAGTGCAGTCCATTTTACAGTGACGCAGAGCATAGTGACGAGTTTTTAAAGAGCCCCGCCATGGTTGAAACAAAAAACATAACATACAGCAAAAATCTCTGACCTCGCTTTTAAGGTGTCATCCTTTTAGTTTAGTAAATAGAAGTGCGGCCGGTGGGTTGCCTTTCCTTAAATATTTCTTATAGCATCTACGGATGCTTTCCCACCCAAACTTGAGGTACGATGCAGGCCAGTGGCCTAGCCAGAGAAGAGGATTATAAAAATTCAGCCCCCCCCGCCCTTCCCCCCTTGCCGACCCTATAGTATAACGTAAAATCCTGTAAGGGTGCCCACCCAGAATGAGGAGATTAATGGTGAAAAACATGAGGTGAGGTATGTTTGGGAATGGGGCACTGAGAACTGATACTGCAGATTGCAGACACGGCGAATTTGCGTTTCACAATGCGATAAACACACGGGAATTCGTCATAAACTCCTGTGTCCCGGGAAGGGATACCGCAGACTGCAGATGCACTAGATTCATGTTTCACGGTATGATAAACATGTGGAAACCGTGATAAACGGATCCACCGTAATGTCCGCATCACTTCATGCGAACATCACGTGATGTCCGATGGGAATCGAGGGGTGTGGGCGATGTTTTGGAGTTTTTATATTAGGGATATTTAGCCAGAAAAACAGGATGGGCGATCTGTCGGGGGAGAGTGCCCTCACGGGCATTAACAGCACGTATGCATTTTGCGCCTCCCCCTCCCTCAAAAAAATTCCTGGCTACGCCACTCATGCGGGCCTCTTTGCGTGCACTGCAGCTTTGAAATTGGTTCAGCTGTACGTACGAGGTCGACCTGCAAGAGAATGAGCTTCGGCATGGCAAGGTGTAATTTTAATTCTAATTTAAGTTTTGCAATTAGTGCTGCTAAAACAAGTAATCAAATTTCAATTACTTTTGATAAAAAGAAATTAAATTACAAATACAATTACTTTTGGTTCAAACCAATAAATTATGAATACAAATTACTGAGAAAAGTAGTAGAATTAGAGTAATTCAATTACTATAGTTGAAATACTACCCAAGCTTAGCGGCATCACGGTTGGCAGCAGATGAGAACGATGTCGTCCGCTGTTTCAGCGGCGAGCCAGAAGGTGACGGTGGCAGCAGCGGATACCAGATGCTCCGCCTGGAGATAGTGGGACAAGCCTTCCTGTGGCACCAAGTTCGATGCATCGTCGCCATACTCCTGCTCGTCGGCCAGGGCTTGGAAGAACCAGAGGTAAGCTTGCACACGACGCGAGGCTGGCTCACACACGTGCTTTTGAGCGCAACCAACCGCAGCTCCTTGTGAACGCATACGATGAGAGAAAACACTGAAGCCATCTGTCGGGTAACCCTCGAATTTTGATCTGCGTATGACTAGACTGATGGTTTTGTGCTATTTACGAGGTCAAATCTGGTCGCTCGCAACGGTGGTCACTCGCACCATTGTCAAAGTTACTTTGGGCCCACGGCGAGAGAGTAAGGTGCAAAAAAAGAGAATATATGTGGATTGAGATGTGCGTTGCTTCGACACAAGTGGTTACAACGCGAACGGTCCGATGCTAATGTTTGAACTGCCTTTGAGGAGTTTTTGCCTCCTGTTACACAACTGGTGACTTACCCTTTCTTTTTGTCGCCTTGTCCCGGCTCGAAATTGCCACCAGGTGGTGTCCAAGTTACTGGATGTTGAGGCTCACCCGTGCAAGCCCCAGTATGGCATGGCCTCAGGTATGGACTTGGTGCTTGCGGAACCCTTCGTCACATCTAGAGTGCTTGTATTTCAGGGTTGTTACGGTAGGTCAGAACTGTAATGTCCTCCAAGTGGATCCAGTGGCCACATCCGACCATAATTACCGTAATCGAGGAAGTCGATCAATTAACCTGCAATGCCCTGTGAAAGTCGTTGCGTTGGCACCTGCTTGAGGAAGGGTTCACGTTTCCTCCTTGGACTTAATGGCACTAGATGAAGCGTGTCAAAGTAAAAAATGCAGTTTTACAACTTCCAGGCAACGCTAGTCTCTTCTCTTCCCGAAAACTCAAATGTAAGCCTGTTGCCCATGCAGAGACCTTAATTCCTCTGTAAAAATTGAACAATAATATTACTCAATAATTTATCCGAGAACCTTTTTTAATTTGTAAGTTCCTTATATATTTTGTTGCCTGTTGTTACGTTTGTAAGATTCTGACATTTTCCGAGTCCTGATTGGTTTTTCGCACCTTGTGCCAGAATATTGTTTTGCCTTTTGTTACATCATTTTCGAACATGTATTGTTCCTTACTTCCAATAGGTCCTCCTATAAACAAACGGTCGGCTTTCATATAGACGTCAAATATCTGAAGTATGCAGATGAATTAACCATACTGATTGAGTGGAAATAAAAGTTGGAAAGCTGTTAAAAAAAAAAAAACTAGGCAGAGCTGGGTTTCCCAATTTTGGGTCTCCTCATTACCGGCTAGGGATGTCGAGCCCGATTCCTGTGTCCTTTCGACACAGGAATCGGGTTTTCTTTCGATGATGTTTCCTGAGCAGCTCGCCTGCAAACTTTCCCTTCTTGCAATTCTTTATTCCCATTCAATCGGTGCGGTTCATTCATCTGCGTAGGTACTTCAAACTGTTTCCTCTTTGGAGACCAGGAAAAGACGACGATATTGATTTGTGATAGAGCTCCTCAAGTATGAGATAGATTGAGTGCATTGTAACATCCCCGCGCCGTTTCTGTCTTACAGAAATTCCCCTCGTCCTCTACGACTGTCAGTTCGAGGGCCTCGACTGGCGGTACGACGTTGCGGAACTTACCGCCGTGTCCAAGCACTTGCAGAAACTCTGGATGCACGAGCGAGTCAAGTGAGCCTCGTTTTCGGTTTACAACATCCGGGAATTTTACGAGGCGCTCACCTTTATTACACAATTTTAGCTTCATTCGAAAATTGCCCCTATAATAGGCCCTTTTTCCCCTATGATAGACCCTTTTGCCCCTACAATAGACCCTAAACTTTCCCCTATAATAGACCGTTTTTAAAAATCAATGCCATCCAGCGGCTCAAAAAAAAAAAAGTTTCACTTTCGATTAAGGACGATTTCTTTGGACATCATCACTTGCGCGCATCAGTGGCTGATGAAAATTGGCTCTTCAATCACATCATTATTCTTTCTTGATTTGTTTCACTTTCATTGTGTGAATGCGAGAACTGACCAGTACAAAGCGGTGACCCATAAGCCCCCCGATTAAGTTTTCCCCGTCAAAAGACTTTAGAGACAAACTGGTGCCAAGGGATTCATCGGACCATGCTCCGAAAAAAAGCCTATGCAGCCTTCGTGTCTAATTCGAGCGTCGCGCCGTACCAACGTCTCGAACAAAGGGGCCTCATACAGTCATACCTCGATGTAACAAACTTCTGTGTAACGAAACCCCCGATGTAACGAAGTACATAAGTTTTTCTAACCGCAAGTGTGTGCACGTCATGTATTTTTGACCTCCATGTATCGAAGTCCCGTTTGGCGAAATTTTGATGTAACGAAATTTCATGGACAATTTGTCACAAAATTTTGGTTCCCAAAGGAGATTTTGGGAAGCAGATGCGCTGAGATGGGCCCCCAATATAGCGCAAAGGGTGAAATGGGCCAAATCTGGCGAGTGTGGTGTACAGAAAGGCTACTAGAGGACACTAGAGCCGCCGCCGTTTTGTCCGTCGGCTTTGTTCGCGCTGCATAGTTTGTTTCGAGGCCTAACTAAAAGCATGCGTTTCTCATTGTCCTGGGCAATGGAGCCTTGAAGGCGATGGAGCCGTGCCTGACAACGTCGACCTTGATGACCTTCTATATGCCGACTCTGCTGTCAATGCGACGGCGGAGGTGACTGGCGAGGGGATAGCTAGCGATGTTCGTGGGAACTCGCAAGGCGGGGACGACATTGAGCCTGATGAGCAAGTCGCCTGCTATCTGCCCAGTAACCGTGAGGTGGTGGACGCGATCGATGTCTTGAGGCGGTTCGCGATAACACAGCAAGATGAATACGCAATGCAGGCTGTCTGGCTATGCGAACATCGTGTGATGCCAATAATAATGCCAAGAGTGGCCCAGAAAAAGGTGACGGACTACTTTCAACCGAAATAGACGCGTCCTCGGTGAGGTTTGTGCCCCCGAGAAACGTTTGTGGAAGCTTTCTTTAACGTTAGCCTCGATCTTCTATGTAGCGAAATTTCAGTGTAACGAAGTAAATTCCGTATTGTACCGACTTCGTTACATCGAAGTTTGACTGTATATTCTCCGCTTGGTGATACCTTCAACTTTTTCCTTCATTGGCATCGAGAAGGCCTCCATTAGTATGACACAGACATCGTACACAGTGATGACGATAGTGATTAAAGTTGCCATACTGAATCTCGAAAAGGGTCTATCATTCATTTTTTTTTCTAAGTCTAACTTCTCTTATTTGCTGTTTTAACTTTTTTTTTTTTTTTTTTTTTTTTTTATAGTTTTGAGCCAAAGTGCTGCCCACCCTACGGATTCTCAGCGTAAGGCCCAAAACCTGGCCGGGGTGTCCACGGTCTTTCGCGGGCTCGTAGTCTCCCATTCAGGGGCCAACTAAACGAGACCTCGGTCGCCCGTCAGAGATTTCCAGATCGGACTAAAATGATTCCTCGGTCTTTCGCTCGGTGGAACATACAGTGGAACCTCATTGATACACTCCCTGTTCTTGGGTTTTCCCGGCTTTTCTGTGTTCAAAGTGCCGGACCCGTTGAGCTCCCATAGGAATGCGCGTGTTAATTTCCTGCTTAGTGAGTTTGCTTTCCCGATTCTTTTGTCCAAAAAACTGCCGGCCAATTCGCATGAGGGACCAATTTGCGGTTTGGTTGATCATATGACGACATGGCCGCATATCGTTCACCTCCCAAGCGCATTCGCACGGAGGGGGAGACAAGGGACAGCGAGGATCTACCAAACCTCTCAACGACTGGACAGTGGCACCTGCGTCCAAGAGCCACTGCGACGCTTGTCGCAACAGTCGCGGTGCTATCGCATTAATACGAAAAATGATTGTTGTGTGCTGCTCTTACGTGCCACGCGAGACAGAAAACCGTGAGAGGCTTGGCACACAGTGCCACTCGCTACCTTTACTAACCCCTGGCATAACACAAGTGCGATCCTGCTAAAAAAGGTGAAAGTAGAAGCGACGGAGTTCCGGGCTTGCGAGGGGACATTCGCCCACGTCCTTGTCTCCACGCACTCGTGTGCGACACTCCATTACACCACAGCCGCAAAAAGGCCTTGCCCAACCTCTTTGGGTCTTGGTCTTGCCGGATGCGAGGCTGCATGGATGCACAGGACAGAGCTCAGTGTGCCAGATGAGTTTTGACAGTACCCTCTTGATGTGGATCTGGAGGAGCTTCGCACCTGCAGCGCATCAGCTGGGAACAGTTTCTGCAGCTTTCTTCATGCGTGGAACCAAGCATTGCACGACAAAATGAACCAGTGAATGGTTAAAACGGACAGAAGAAAACAATGTGCCATTTTTCTTTTGCTTGTCAAAAAAAGGTGTCGTGTTGCCAGACAAAATGCTTTTCGAGTCAACCCTCGCCAAAGGTCTGTGAAAAGTGCTGACCGAAAAAGCCGAGCACGTTTTTACTCGTGGACTCTTTACTTCAAACGAGTTTATTCTGGCAACAGATTTTTTTTTTTTTAATGAGCAACACTTTGTTGTGTGCTGGCTCGCATTTTTACGTGGTTCTTAGTTCCACACGTGAGAGATGCTGCAAGGACTTCACCCAGCTGATGCGCTGCAGGTTCTGGCCTTCCCCCAGTCTGTGTAAAGAAGCTTTTGTCAAAACTGGTCTATTACGCTGCAGTCTCGCCTGCATGTGCACTACAACCTACCACCAGCAAGACCTTTTCTGCGGTTTTGGTGTACTGAAGTGTTGTACACGAGTGTGCGGGTACAAACCGACGAAAACGTCAGCAAACGCCCCTCCGCAGGCCAAAAACCTTCGTTGCTTGCTCGCGTTTCAGTCGCCCAAAGCGTCAGGTGGAAATTACGAGCTCTTTCGGAACATATTCGAGTTCACACCGACAAACATTTACAATTTTTTTCCAGATATAGTTGAGATCACCCCTACAAACTTTCACAATGTTTATTTCAGTTCATACGTACAAATCTTTTCGAACTTTTTCCGAGCCAGTTTGAGTTAACACCTACGAAGGTTTGCGTGAAATGAATTGTTTCGCGACATTTGCTATCTGTCTCGTCTCTAGCACCTCTCCGAATGGCATTCTCGTTCAATACATTTTCTCTGATTGCACATTTTGTTTCAACAATCCTACGAAAAAATGTACGAACAAAGTTCTGTCGTAAATTGCCGAGGTTCATTTCAGTTTGTTCATTTGTCCGTATTCGTCAACCTTGCAGAAGTGAGATGATCCGGAGCATGTTGAAGGACATTGCCGGCCTGCCGTGCATGGCCGGCACGGAAGTCCTGTCGCAGTGCGACCCGTTGCTGTCGGGTCCGACGGCGAGAGTCTACAGACCACTCCTGCAGAGACCAGTGTGTGGTACGGCTCTTTCCTTGTATATATAAAGTTGACCATTCTTTAGTTGTACTTTCATAATCGTTGACGGCTTTTAAAGGGGTAGTGAAACGAAATTTTAGCGCCTATCTTGTTGCATAAATATGGGCTAGGGACAGGCACCATCTCGGAAATATAAATATTGCGCTGTAAAACACAGGAGAACTAATTTTAAACATAATTAAACGATTTCAAATTCTCATCTGGTAGATGGGGGGAAGTTCTCGTGACATCACTTGTGGCATAATAGCAGCGCCGTTCTGCAGCAATACGGCGTGCCGGCAGAATTCGCGTAGGCCTGAACGCGTTTGCAAAGCCTTGGCGGAGAAAGCCAAAGCGTAGTTGGCCACAGTGAGCTCTTTCTCGTTGCAGCTCTTTGCACGACACGACCCGAGCATGCTTCTGGCACGGCCGGTATTAGTTGCTGCGAGTCGCGAGCTGCGAGCCGACGTTAAAAAGGATATGTTTGAACTACAAGGGTGTCAGCAAGAGCCACGCAAATACCTGTTCACACTCGGAGCGGACACGCGCGTTTGATCGAAGTGCTGGATTCGCTCTGTTAGACCGCGTTTCGGTAAGCGCTTCTGGACCGATTTTTTACGATTGCAACTCGATACTGACATGACACTCGGCAAAGAAAGGTTAGACCGACATCGCGTAGCTCCCACGAACTGCTATAGCTCGACAGTGACGTAGCGTCGAGTCAGAATAAAAATGGCATACTAATAACAGAGTGTACATACCGAGTCGCGAAGGTAATCCGTATGGCGTTTATTTGAGCTCTATATCACACAAAACAAGGAGATAGAATCAATGAGAGTCCCTTTTCGACGACAGCGTTCGTCACCGCTGTCTCGGAAAACAAGGAGATCGAGATGACAAGGGGAAAATATTGACCTCTGAAATTTAGTTCAGGGATCAAACTACTCATCCGGTAAGGGTCCACAAGGGTCGCGCGGGCATATTCCATTCAGCAGGCCAGCCGGTCATAGACAGACGGTCTTGGCCAAGGACCGCCGGAGCAACGGTGCGCCGAGTCGATGTTGCTGCTAGGCCTACTATATTCTGCCGAGCTCGCTCGGTCGGCAGAATCGTGGCCGTTGTAGCTCTTCTCGTGTGTTTGTGGATCCTGCATTCTTGATCGTCGTGGTTTGTTTTAAGTACCCCTTCCTTTTTTCTTGCTGGTTGAAGTCGGGACGCACGAGAAGAGCACGTAGAAAAATAAATGTCCGTTGGTGGCCGATACCAAGTAACTGAGCGACGCTGTCGGCCTTGTTGATTTGATCGCAAAAAGTGCGTAAGACAGCTTCGGAGCTGTCGTAGGATTCTGTCGTAACCTGCGCAAAGGTTACGACAATTTCGTTTCGAGAGTACGGGTTTCCTCTCAAATTTGTCGTACGCACTTTTTTCGTCGTGAGTTCGCTTTGAGAATCTGGCCTCAGAGCTGGTTTTGTCAGTTCTGCCGTGGTTGCCGACTTACCGTGGTGCAGCGTACGTGCAGCCCTTGCACATCTCAAACGGCCACATTGTCACAGGTTGTAAATCGTCGACGCGCCACCAAGTGGCAACGCTCGTAACCACAACATTCACGCCGTAGCCTTTCCCGTCTGGCACAAGTGACGTCACGAATGCGCCCAATATCCCAAGACGCATCGCGCTCTCCGACTGCCGATTTTTGAGCGCGCGCCCAATCGGGCCCATTAGGGTGAAAAATATAGCCATCCGTTCGAAATACAAACGCACGATTACGATTTACGGATATCATTGATCATATTGAACCTATTTCTGACCATAATAGGTGTATTTCAAGTTTCGCTTCAGTATCCCTTTAAGTAATGCAGGGGGTTGCCTGCCACGATCACACTTCACGATTCATTTTTTTAAGTTCTTATTGGCTCACGCCGTGACCCGATGGACTGCAGTGCGATAAGGAGATGCTTGGGACAAGCAGCTCCTTCCGTTTCTTAACCCTTTAAAAGCCGGGTCTTTTCCCCAAACGTCGAACGCATATTTTGGTGCCATGCAGAAACAGAGTGGTGCGCTTTACGAAGTGTATTTATTCATCGAAGATGCACCAGTCTATGGGCTCAAAGTTAACGGATGTCTGGCATGCCTCCGACCCAAGACATTTTCCTCGAATTATACTTTCCGCTACATGGCACCATGCAAAGTGGCCCCCCCGACCTCGCACCCTGAAGTAATTCTTTTCGAGTGGCTTTAAGTGAAATTTTTCGTTGGGAACTGGGGCTTCCTTACTTAGTTTATTACTAGCTTCTATAGACCTCTGTGTTTGCCGTAAGCGTGAGGTTGAGCGGCACGGATTCGCCCTTCTGGAACAACGAAAGGGGCCAACCGAGAGAAGTCTCCTAAAGTTTTCACATGCCGTCAACGGGTGTTTTTTACGAGACAAAACGTTCCTCTACGTGTAAGAATAGAATTGACAGCCCAGTCGTGAGAGGGAGGGGGCGATTCGAAACTGAAACCTGCATGGGAGCGTGCCCGAGAACATTCGGGAGTGGCACTGCCGTCAACGACCGTAGCATTTATAAACTTGGCGTAGCAAAGTTGTCTTTCTTTCTGTCTGCAGACAGTCTGGAAGAGAGGGTCAGGCATTTCGCAAAGCGGCGGAAGATCGAGGCGTCCGATGGCCTGGACGAGGACGGAAGGGGAGCCGAGGTGGATCGTCGTCAGGGGCCAATGGATGTGGCCATGGATGCAGCTGTGGATGTGGCAAACAAAGACTGAGGTGTATAGAAAAAAGAAAAAAAACACAATCCACTCTACAGTTTATGCGATGTTACCATTTCTACTACCTTCACACCATACTGTTTCACCTTGTGACGGACTGCATGTGATGCCGTTTGAGCCGTTAAAGCCTATCCACCACTGCGCGAGTATCATGTGACCTTCAGGAGGGCACAGCAACATGCGGAACGTGTAGACGTACTATATGTTCCCAGAGCTAGATTGGCTGGGATAGCTCGTTGCATCCGTTGCAGTATATCACAAAGTGAAATGGAGTATAGTCAGCTTGTTTTCGAATGCCCACGTCCGATTGCAACTCGAGCGTGTTCATACGCAGGCAGCACCAAGCATTTTCATTTGGAATGGGGGAAGAAAAAAGTCAACACAGTGCTAACCTTCTAAAGAAATGTCAGTTTTTAACAGCTTGCCAACATTGTCACTTCACCCACGTTCACAATGTGTAGGCGCTCCTGCTTATACTTAATGTGGTTGTCTGCGAGTCATGTGCGCAATTGGGGAACAAGGTCGTGTGCTAACTGAGGCATGTCCTTGTCAGCTCGGCCCCAGGAGCAGCTCGAAGCACCTGATGCAAGAGCTTGCACTGCATAACCCAGGGATAATTACTGCATTCGGTTCCCACTCGCGCTCACTCCAGTTTCGGATGCACATTGTACCGGCGTGCATCTAATCATATGCGTACACTACGTGCCCACCAGGCCAATAGGCTGCCTCCCTTTCGTCGCCCGACCCGGCTCTCTCAGCATGGGTATGAGCGGGAGCATGATCACGCGGTTAAGGAGACGTGTAGAGTGCTTCACCTTAAAAAGCTGGTTTGTGCCATTAATCAGGGGACGGCATATTCACCAGAAATTTTATTAAACTAGAATTCGACAAGTACACATCAAGCTGCGAGAAAACCGTCTTCAACGTTCATCACGTGTCTCCATTCGCCTTCATGCATTGACAACCCCTCTCTGTAAGTGTCGGTCTACTTTAGTCTGTCGCATTCTTATCCAAGTTTTGATTCTGTACTCTCGATTCGTTTGCCTGAATTAAACAAAAAGCCGCAGTGAGATGCTGAACCGTGAAAGATATGTAGCGTGGCATGGAAAAGGACGATCCCTTCGTGTTCTGAAATCGAAACGTTGAAATGGCGTGGTTCGCCTTGTAACGTCTGTTTTGATATGATGCTGAAACAAGTATACGCTCGTGCTTTTTTCTTCAGCATGGCTTGCCGTGCTGAAAGCCCAGATCCTTTCTAGGGTTTGTGCATGTCACCTAGCACTCGGAACAATTAGTACTCTTGGACACAACCTGTTTTCGCCTTCGAATGGCAACTAGCGTAATGCACTAACAGCAACAGTAAACGGATGCAACGGGGGTTGATCAACAACAGTGCTTATTCTGGGAAGCTGTGTTTGGAATGCATCAACACGCCAGAAGTAACAACCTACGTAATGTAGTCGGCAAGAGCTGATCGGAACCCTTTTGGGGAAACAAACAAATCTCGCTCCGCTCGGGAAGCCCTAGCATATTTATGCTAAAAGGAAGCTCTCTTGCACATGGAAAGCTTGCCAGTACATTCGCTCATCTCGTTCGGGTGCGCACCTTGGCTCGAACTGGGGTTGCAATGAGATGATTGCTTGAATATGGAATTGCTAGTTTCACGACACAATCTATATGATGTCCTCCCTATGGCAACCCGCATAATCGAACCAATCGAAACAGGCTATGAGCAAAAAACAGATGATATGACTCCACTGAACATTACTTTGTTCATTATTGCGATTGGGGTCGCCATATCCAACTCAAGACAAGGAAAAGATCCATATCGGTTGATGGTGTTGGAAATCACGGCAGTGCAAGTTACCTTCTGTTTGGGAAACTTTAACACTACCTATATGTTTGTTAAGGTATGCTCTGCCGTACAATCGGCATGAACATGGCATCGGCACTTTTTCCTTTTACTTATGGTTGGTTCCCAAAGCGGGCACTTAGTACCAAGTGCCAGACTAGTAGTTTCGATAGCTTGATTCCAAGCGAAAAAAAGGAATCGCCGATCGCTTGCTCGTGTTATTGGTGCCGCACTCCGCATCATGATAAACTTCCCGAGCGACGTAGCTGATTGCTCTTTTGCGCGTACAGCATTTTGCATGGAGCGATCTTAACTGCATATATTATTCATGTTCTTTGCCCTCTGCACTCAAAAGAGAAACAGTTGTAACAAGCTTGCAAGGAGTTATGGTACGTATGTTTGAAATTCTTCTGTTCGCCATGACTCGTACATAAGACCCTGTCTCCTCTCTCACATCCTTGTCTTTTTTAACATGATCGCATCCTGATTGGTATTATGCTTACTCAACTAGCACTGATGAACCAGGTTTGAAGTGCTGTGATGGTGTTGCTTGTCGATGGGCGGTCGTTCTCGGCGGGCACGCAGCGGTCGAATCATGGAAAGGCTCTCTGACGCCTGTCTTCTAGGCCGGGAAGCTTGAGGCTGCAGAGTCTTTCGAAGTCTGCTGCCTCCTTTTCGAGGCTTTCGATGAGTGATCTTGTGGATTTCTTCTCGGCTGCGAGAGAGGGAAAGGTTGACAGGCGATGCAATTAGAGACTTCTGCCCTTGGCAACAAGACTGGACGGCATGGTTACAGAAGAGATCCGTGATTTCTGCCACGGGAATCTTTCTGCGGAAGTCTGATCAGCACACTGACGAAAAAAACGTCGTGGACTCTCCCATCCGTGGACTTCCACGTGAATGTGGGGAAATCCCAGCATCGGGATTTATTTACCTCCAGTGTTCCAGATTGGTTTGTTTGGTTTTGTTTAGCAGAGGCAGATCATGACCACAGAGGAGGGCTTGGGGATTGTTCCAGAAGGTTATCCTGGACTAATTACTAATGCTTCTTTTTAGTTTTATGCTGTTTGGACATTACCAGTGCGGACAACTGCTAACCTTGATGCGTGATCTCAGCGAGAGTTGTAGTAATATTTGTTTAAGTGACCCTGACCTCCAAGAGGGGCTGACCAAAGATCTTGGAAGTCAATTTCCTGAAAAAGCTATGTGTTTAAAAAAGAAAATATTAACTGCCTCTGTGACGTCGCAGGGTGCAATATCCGTCTTTTTTACATGCTGCTTACTTGTGCCATGCAAGCGCTTATGCTCTTATTACATGGGTACAGAGGCAGATTTTTTAAGTGTTCTTAAATACAATGCGTGCTGAGCATTGATTCTCGGGTTTTCGTACCTCTTGACAGTTTGGATTGTAGTCTGCAGTTTTCTTTCCTGAGGTTCTGTACAGTGTTTTCTTGCTTCTTCAACTGAAACATTGAAACACGATTTCAGAATGAAGAAGAGTAACGGCTGCAAGCATCCTACAAGCTCGTACACGGTTTCACTGTGTGCTCGCAGATAGCACTTGGATAGGATTTTCGTTCACTAACCAGGGCATGGAGCCGGAATATCTCATGCTGCAGTCTCGTGAGGCAGGTCACTTGGCACTGGTACGATTCCAGGCTTTTCTGTTTCCTAGAAAGTAATGGGTCATACCACAATCAAATCCAAGATAATAGTAAACGTTTTGTCAGTGACGGAATAAGGAGTTCAGGGGAGGCTCCTACCACCTCTTAAGCAGACCGAACACAGAGGAGCTCTGCTAAGATAGAAAGGGTTGAGAGGAGCTTTCCCCCAATCTCTCAACCAGTTGCAATGTAATGTTGCTAACACTCACCAACGTTCTACTTCCTCTTCCATTGCTGCCAACGCTTCAGGACGGTTCCACTCTGGTGTTCCGGGGAAAGACGGGTAGTGACCTGCACATACAATAGTGGCGTACGGCAAACGAATGATGAAACCGAGGTCTTTATGATGATGAACCTGCGCTAGGGTGGTCTCTGGCTCATGGCAGCCACGGATTGCAAACTCTAAGGACGCAGCATCCGTGAGGTCTTGTATGCACTCTCTTATCCTTGTGGCAATAAATTCGGAACCTACCACGAGGTGTCGCACATGTTTAGACTGTCTATGGATGCTCGACGTCCATGGTCTCCGTTGACAGTACATAGATTACGGATGTCCATAATTGGGAACTTTCGGATCTTCCAATCGCAGATCCTTTTCAAATAAGTAAGGCTCGAGCCTCGAACTATCCACGACTCTGCTTTCTTCTTCATGAACAATGTTGATGTCAACATACTCACCGTCAAAAGGAGGGAGGTAGCAGAACATGTTTCCCGCCTGGTTGGACTCGTCCAGTTCCCTGCACCCGGGAGAAGGCTCTTTTTAGGCGAGTAGTCTAGCAATCGTAGACTAGCAGGACGTCGCCAATTGGTTCAGTTCCGCTCACAGGAGTTTCATGCAAGACAGTGCCTCCTATTCCGCTTCAAGGAAATGGTGCACTTTGTTGTCCCAAGAGTGCTAATGACTGGCGACTGTCATTGACACTACAGCGTGCAAGTCCATCTGCTCATTGCATACTTCGCGTGCTCGCCCACGTGCTCTTGTTTTCCCCAACCTCAACCAGTGATGGCGTGCCCTTGACTGCATCGTCATCGCGCTTTCCCTGGGCATTCTCTCTGTGTACGCCTCGATTGGCATGCCCCTCCTTGCGATCCGACGCCCCAAAAACGCATTTAGGAAGACTTGCCCGCCGCATGCGGAGCGAAAGTTCGTCTGCTTCTTTTGCAGGGTGACGTCAGAACGCCGAGCTCTAGCTGATCGAAGGATAGTGCGCGTAGGCCTCAAAGCAAGCTGTCTCGAGTGCTCTGCGTTCTGACCCCACCACAGCGCCTGCAAGAGAAACAGACAAACTCGCGCTCCGCATTGCTGGATTTGTTTCTTTGGTGGCCTATGCTTACCGGAACCTACTGTTAAGCACGATGTCGTCGGTGAAGCCGTTCTTGAGGAAGAAACTGGCCGTCCCCGGAGATGACTTGACCACCAGAGCGTCGTAGGGTCCCACCACAGCGGGACTCTTGAGTTGCTGTCGGAAGAACATTCTAGATTGTACCTTGGAGCGCGACGCTTTGAAAGCGCATTATCCCAGTTTTTGTACCAAAAGGACTGCCACCAGGATGGTGTATGGGCCGTTTTGGGGCGTCGGTCCACATTTATGAACAACAGCAGCTTGTGACTGGAATCTGCTCAAATGCGTTAGTAGAGATTGACTCGCTAAAGTGACACCGATGCGATTGCAGTTACAGGCCCGAAAACAGAAGAACGAAATATTAAGCGATGAGGCACCAGAGCCCCCGTCGTTACCTTGAGGAGAAAGGTCCCGATGCCGTGTTTGCGGAACTTCCGCCGGACGGCCAGCAGAGACAGGAACACTGCTTTGGTGCCCGGAATCCTGAGAAAACAATAAGTTTCTTTCGTGACAAAAAAAAAAAAAAAAAAAAAAGAAAACAATTATATGTGATGGTTCTAATACGCTACCACGTGTGTCATATCTGGCGAACTGAAAAGAGACGCCTAGAACTGAGCTAAGCAAGAAGTGGGTAATAAAGTAGAAGAAAAAGAACCTATATAAAAAATATGTTATTCGACAGCATTTACTTTAATTGAATTGTACTTCTTACGTGCGTCAGTTGGATGACATTGTCGGAGCACCTTGATCCAGTTGCACCGGCTGTTTTCTTCATGTACTATAAACACTGAATGAAAGGCGAACACCGAACGCTGCACTATGTGAAAGCGATAAAACATCAGTGGAAAGGGGGCTGCGAAGCTATGCGCATCGGAAAAAGCAGTACTAAACACGATGTGATAAAGATCCGTTCACACACTTGCAACCGAGTACGACCGAAAGAAACAAGACCGGTATTTAAGCCTCTTGCGATGGCGTACGCCCTGCTCCGCAGCAGCGCATCTGGTCCTCCGCCGTCGCAAGAGGCACCGGTCTTGTCTCTCTCGGTCATACTCGGTTGCAAGTGTAGGAAATCGAATGGTGGTCCCCACCTGTAGTTCTTCGCGAAGGTGGCGCAGGCGAGCAGGCGGTGTTCGGGCCCGGCGTGCCTGGGCGCCAGACTCCAGGCAGCCAGGGCCCGGCCACGATCCCGGCGCCTCTCGCCCACGGCCCGAAGGAAGTTGCCCAGGCCCCGGGAGAAGAAGGCCTCGTCCGCGTCCTCCTCTTCCTCCATCTCGCTAAGGGAGATAAATTGAAAATATAACCCCCCGAAACCGTTTACAGTGCACAAAAAGTATACGCATCGCCGAATGCTCGGTCTCCGCCTTAAGTGTAGAGCTAACGGCCCGGCCCAGATGCCAATGTTTTAGAGCTTGAGACGTACCGTCTAATTCAAAAGGTGGAAAGTATTTTCGGAAAGTTTTATTGGGAAAATGGCGGCTAACGAAGGTCCGAGGATACACGAGGAAGAATGGCGTCCATTATGGGGAACGGTCCCAGTTTTCTCATTGAAAGTTTCCGAAAACCGTCTACGACTTTCGCATAAGAGAGCTATTAGTTCTGAAACTTTGGCATCTGCTACATCATGCTACATTTGACCAACGTGCGAGGAATTTGCGCCAACATTGCACCAAAACTTAATTTCACGTTAATAATAATACTGAAAGTGTATAATAGCTCAGGGCTCAGTACCCGGGCGAATCTTTACGATGGGTCGATTATCGCCTTACATATAACGTACTATTCGATTTGATTTCGTATCAAACACTGACAGTACTCGGAAGTTTCGCACTGATTCTCGTGTTCGTGGTCCGGTCTGGCGGTTCAGCTAATTTCGTTTAAGTTTCGTTGAGTGCGCTTCTGCGCCTCGCGCTGGTGTACTGGAGGGAAGCGACAACCACGGATTAGGCTTCGCGATTTTGCGCAACTCGCTTTGCTGCAGCTCACCCGCGTGCTAGGAGGAATGCAATCCTCCAAGGCGAGACGTGACAAAATTTACGAATAAAACTTCGGCGTGTGTGTAATATGACGGACTGCAATATCCTGGCGGTATCTTTTTCCAATTCTAGAGTTTGCGGGGATAGTTCGGTATTTCAATACGATTAATATTACAGACTCTTCTGTGGGTTTCTTATTTATGCCAACTCTTTCGTTTAATTATCACTTTTATATAGGTGGGAGTAAATGCGAACTAAATTAACAGGAGCAGTGAATGGAACGAGTTCGATGTTCACAATAAAGTGGAAAGTGCTTTTTTTCTTAGCTGAATTATAAATTACACTTTGTTTACAACCTCTAGAAATTAAAGGAAACGTTAATGTAGGTGCTTGTATTCTAGCATTATTTCAGTGTGATTTAGTACCTGAAATAACCATTCGCACCTGTTCATGCTGTCCTTTGAACCAGTCATCTTTTTCTTGCCGTGTCTGGTGCTTCTACTCGCTACTTCTGTGTTTTAGGGAATCGCTTCTGCTGTGAAATTAATGCTAATGAAAGGTTGCACATAAATGGGAAGGCGAAGTAGGCGTTGCCTTTTAGTTGGACAGGCCAATGCATCATAATATTTGCAGTGCTGTGAACGACAGTGAAGTGTGCGCTAATTATCCAAAAAGTTCTCTTTGCTGCCCTAAAACGGACTTTCGGCTTCTCCAAGAGTTGCCACAGAATGACTCAAATCAATCACACAACTGCATAATGAAAGATGAAGGTCATGACGTTGCGCTTTGGTGCTCTTTGATTGGTGCTACCGGTTCGGCTGCGCTCTGACTTAAAGCTGGATTGCTCCTCCCGAGTCGCACCAGTGGCGCCGATGGCGATCTTTGTTAGATCACGGAAACAAACTCAAGTTTTTGACCACTCCACGAGCCTTGTCCCGCAGAAGAATACGTAATAATTGTGTTGTGTGTATGCGTGTGTCTGTGTGTGTGTGTTTATACGACTGGAAATTAGTCTAGGGCGTCTGGTGTCTCAGCACTAGATGAGAAATTTAGCCAGTGCAGTACAACCGCTAGGCTGGGGTCTCCACGCAGTAGTGATACACGACCACACGCCGTTACGATGCTCATTCATATCGGAACGGGCAGGAGTGGGGATTGAGCCCAGGATCCCTGGGTTCAGCCGCGCGAACTTTCGCTCCTCGTGCTCCGAGCTGGTGTGCGCTAACCCACTCGGACACCGATCTCCCAAGAATACGTCGCAAAATTGGAAACGTCCAGAATCATTTTGAACACGAGAATTTCGGAAGGAAGAACAACTTGCCTCTCAACTTTATATCTAAAAAAAAAAAAAAAAAAAATGGCGGGAATTTTTTTTCGCTAGTTTTAGCGGAGAAATTTACCCATAATGCACCGCGCGGTTATGCAGACGTTCACGGCGACGGCGACGCCGGCGCCGCTCAAGCCGGAAACGGGCGCCTAAGAGCTGCGCTCTAAAAACTGGCTGCATGTTTGGTTTATTTGTTAAAAGCTTTTAAATGCGGTACTAGCTTTATAGGGAGGGGGATGTTCTTAGCTGGAGTGTAGTCTTTCGGTGCCTGGGTGTGGAAGGTGCTCTTATTTCAGGTGGCGCCTAGGGCGGAAATTTGTATGGTTTGCGTCGCACCCTTAAGCAGGAAGCGCGCTTTCCTTTCCACTCGTTCCGCGCGCTCTTTCTACACCAACTGTTTATGCTCCTCTCTTGCCATCCCCCCTACGCACGCTTTTTCACGCCACCTGCTTCTGGTCCTCCCTTTCCTACGTGTAGGGTCCGTCGCCTGGTTAGCAGCGCAATCCGCTTCCACGCCGATGACTGGGGCTCTATCCCTAACACCGGTTGCCTCTTTTTTTTTTTTTTTTTTTTTTTAGATCACAGCTTTTAGGCTTTTGTTTCCGGTTTGAGCGGCGTCGCCGTCGGCGTAACCGCACGTTGCATTATGGGACGTTTCCCATAATGACGCCACGAAGGTGACTCGTGAAGGTCCCGACGAAGGTCACGACCTTCACGAGGCCTTCACGAGTGACGTCACGAGGGAGGAGGGAGGGGAGGAGGAAGAGGAGAGAAGAGTGGGAGGAGGAGGGGGAGAGGGAGGAGCAGGGTAGGGGAAAAAGGATAAGGCACAGAGGAGGAGGAGGAACATATACCTCCCTCTTTATACCCTCTCCTCTTCCTCCTCAAGAGCTGCGTTCTAATCCGGCATTACATGGAACTGTAAACGTCTTTCATCTTTTTCCATGCTCGTTTAGTGGCTACCGGACTGACCGACCGACACATTTCGTCCTTACGCGGCTCCGGAGGTTGGTTGACCCTATTACGCTCGCGCTTTATACACTGTGTAACATTGCAGCGGAATTGGTATCCCCGAAGTGACCCGTCTGAACGCTTGTGCCCCATTTCCTCTAAAACATACTTGAGCCGCCAACACAAGGTCAGTGGAGAGCCCACGTATGCGCAAAGCTCTTTTCGAAAGAAAAAAATAATTTCGTTGCACATAGCTTTAGACTGAACGGAACAGTATGATGCTCTTCACCTGTTGGAGTCCGACTCCGAGGCGTCGCTGAACACGTCCGAAAAGGGGTCTCCTCCCGACTTGGGTCCACGTCCGTCGCCCGGTTCCTCCCCGACGGGCGTCGTAGTGGCCGAACACGCACTGCCGTGACCGCTGGTCTCTTCACCCGTCACCGTTCCGCCGTCGTCGTCATCCGGGCTGTCCCCTTTGCTGGTCGAAAGCTGCTTCCTACAGAGCGAGGCATGACACATCACGTAAAAAAGTCTCTATGATCGAAGGAAGGCATGTTGGAAATGTGTTTCAGGAGTGCGTTCATGCTTCGGTTTGCAGGCTAGTATCGCTCGCACGGTCGCACGGATAACGTACGATATATTGTGCTCGTCTCGAGAAATACGAATTAAGCGTATGTCTAGGACGTCCAGGGGTCCCCAGCCAAGATCCCCTTTTCTTTCTTTCCCCCGTAAACGTGACGCCCATGAAAACGCGCCAACCAGAGTGCCGAAATCGGCCCGAGGCTCTACGCGGCAAGCTTTTCCGAATGCCATCCGGGACCCGTATCTCGAAATTCGGTTTGGTTTGAACCGCGCGTATACCTGGAGCTCCAGGAGATCCAGACGCGGTCGTCCGGTTGGACGTCCTCTGTAGCCCGTTGTTCCCCGGCTGGATCGCCCTCGGCGTTGTCGTCCGCGTCGGCCTCGCCCTGCAACGCGAGGTCGTCTTCCTGACTGGAGCCGTAGTCGCGTTTCAAGGGCAGGATCTTTTGCCAGGGTTTGCGTCGAGGCTCCTCCACCGGGTTGTTGTTGATTTCTGCACCGGGTATCCAGGCGTCAATGCCTGCACCCACGATCGTCAACACAGAACGCAGAGACGCTCGCGCTTATTTCGTATCGCCCGGCTACCGTTTCGAACGCCTTTAGCCGGTGTTAAGTTGAAGCCAATAAGCCGTCCACATTCCCAGTGCCAATCTGCATCTAGTCAAACTGCTCGTACGTCGTACAAAAGACACGCTGTTCTCTGCAGAGATGATGACAGAACTGTCTGCGGACACTTATCGAGCATCTTCGAAATAAGCGGATTTGCTTCGTTCGAATTAAGCGGATTTGCTTTATTCGAGTTAAGCAGGTTTGCTTCATTCAAATTAAGCCGGTTCGCTTCGCACATGCTTCAATCACGTCAGCAGGCGGTTTTTTGAATGATCACGTTGACAGTCAAAAAGGAACGCCTCAGACAGTGTCTACAGACTGTCTTTTGTGCGATGCATGAGCAGCGTATTAGCACTGCGTGCTGCACCATGGTTCGCGTGAGACGAAAGGTCTGCGCATGCCCAGTGCCAACAGCAGCGCCACCGCAATAGCGTGACGTCAGGGGGTTGTGTCGGTGTATTGACGGCTCGTATTGACGTCACGTACGGGTGCGGCCTTCCTGCTGACCGCGTGCCTTCAGCGGCAGACTATTCGCACCACCGAATTTCGTTTTTCTCGGCGAAAACACTCTCAGAAAAAAAAAAATGGGTATAGCCTTACGTCTCGTTGTCCCATATAATACACCCCCAAAACTTCAGTTCGATGTATATAGCGCACCGACGTCAAACCGGCGGTACCAACTTTGACGAGCGGCTTGATAGCCGAGTGGTACAACTAATTAAAATAGCTAATGTACGTGTTTCTAACTAAAAAAAAACGTTTTTTTTTTGTGGCCCTACAGCAAAACCTCGGTGTTTTTTTTTTTGTTTTTTTTATCTGTAATCTTTGATACATACTTTACCTGTTTATTAACTTATGTCGCACCGCTAGCAAGCTCCCCGTAAAAGTTGGGGCCGTCAGTTCGATGTCAGTACGCCGTACATCGAACTGAAGTTTTGGGATGTATTTTATGGGACAAAAGGGTGTAAGACTACACCCATTTTTCGGAGAGTGAACAAGTTGGAATGACTACCAGCACGATACGATGTCGTCGTGTGCAAGCCATACATTGGCGGCAAGATATTTCGGTGGCGCCCTCTCGTGGTTCCTACGTCGTCACGATCCGGATTTCTTTCGACGCATGGTGTGATCCTTGCATCACATACTGAGTACAACAGTTGTTCCACGGTGTGTGTAAATATCACGGTAGAATCTCGCAGACGTCGCGTCACCAATTGCAACGCGTCGCTTACGTCGTCCTGGCGTTACGCCCATTTTCATTAATAAAACAACGACAAGTACAACCAAATACGCATTCCAGTGATGTCTCGTTAATATGGGTTCCCCCCAAAAAGGCGTCCATAATGAGAATTGTTCGTGAAAACGAGACAAAAATGCACGTATTCGATTTGTTCGTTCCCGAAAACTCCGTTTATACAGCAACGGGGTTTCACGGTTGTAGCAAGCTCTTTCTAATCGTGGTAAGCCGACTACGGCAAGTTTGTGGACTAGTGCCATCATATCGTGGTAACTGTGACTGATCTTGGATTTGTTATGCCGTGGCGCCAAATACTAATTAAATGTTGATTCAGAGTGACCTTCCACGTCTTGGTAAAATTGAATTGGATCAAATAGAACCAGAATATGGTAACTGCACGCAGCAAATTACGAAGTTAATATCTGGGTGCGCGGTTCCCTCAACGTGTTTGTCGGGGGGAGCCTGCGTTTCCGCTTCGAGGCAGACCCCGAATCGTGCGGAAGGAGCGCTATCGGGCCTGCGATAACGGTTTTCCCCAAAACCTCCTAATGTCCCTCGCAGCGCAGTTTCTGCGTACGGAATGCCAACGTCGTCTAACACGCGCTCGAGTAGCAGTGTCGTTCTATAGATCGTGTAGTTAAAGGACGCCCGACTTACCCTCGCGGCCATTCCTTTTACGAGCTCCCCCTGGATGAGGCAATTTCGAGCCTTCTGGAACGACGCCGGTTCGTGGAGGGGAGAGATATTACAGCAAATTATGCAACGCGCCATCCCATAACCTTTTAGGGTCGCCTCTGGAAACTATATCACGCGGACTGTGAAAAAGGCAGCGAGGGAATTGAGTCCAGCTTGACGATATGCAAGCTTTCCAGCGCATCTCACCGATTCGAAGAAAAGTGCCGAGTCACTGAGCTTGAACGCGTTCGGGGTTTGTGTTGTTCCACAGAAGAGAGCCACCGCATTCTCCTATATACCATTTTTTTACGGTTGTTACGTTGAATTTTGACCTGAGTTGGGCCAAAAATAGCGAGTCACTTCATCTGCCGATTGGAAGGCGCTGGAATTCAGGGGGTTCGTGCCAATGGTTCTACATTTTTTCTTTGCTATACTTTTTTTTCATTTTAGTTGTGCTTAAACTAGTTACTTTATTAGTTTGTTTTGTCGCCCAACCCAGCTACCTCGTATTTCACCGTGGAAACCGTCACACGAAAACGGGTCTAGAGGTTCTTTCCAACTTGACGTGAAAAGTAGCATAGAATCCGTTCCACAGCCCGATGCCAGAAGATGGCTGCGCGCGAAAAGGCGATTATTGGAATGGGTCTATGCGAGTCGATAGGAACCTCTTCGAGCTGCGCCGAACGTGCGGCATCACGGCGAATGTTGTCTTTACTCTGCGTACGCAGTGATGGGATTGCTGCACCCGATTAAATCGAAGCGCCTACCCTTCTGATCGGCCATTCGATTAATCGTCTCCTGCGCGCTGCCATTTCGATCAACTCGTCTGCGGAATACTGTCTGAGTACGCGCGGTAACTCTCTCGTGGAAAAAAATCGAATGATGGATATTTAGGCAGCGTTAACTTGGCATTCGAAATGAGAAAACTTGTATCTTGATTTCTATATAAGCAATTTGTCAGCGCAGTACGGCCGTGCATCGCGCATTAAATATTGTCAGCGCGCGTAGTATTTTTTATTTATTTTTTTTATTATTGTTCGATGGCTGTGCGTGTCAGTTAGCTTCGTTGAGTGCGCATTTCACCACGCACTGAAGCACTGCGGAGAAGTAACACCCGCGGAGCAAACCCCCTCAGGTTTGTATAAAGTTCAATAAACCTTATGCAGTACGGCGACCAAAATTTCGGAAATATTTTACTCTTGCCGAGCGTGTTACTATTATGTCCTGACGAGCTGCCTAGTGTTGGTGGTTTTTTGTGTTTGTTCCATTCGATATTTAAGAAAGGGTATTCGGGTGTAACGAGTTGACTGCTCTATGACGTGTTTGTTTTTTAGCCTACTTTCACGGCTTCATGTTTAGACCGCCAGGCGCCGTGAAAATCGGATTCGCTCGAGAAAGCTGGCAAGCGAGCCTTCCGTGACAGCTTTCTATCCTTGCCGCTAGGTGCGTTGATTTCGTTGACGTCGCCAATAACTGGTTTGCGCTATGAGTTTACTTTTCATGACGGATGCCCGTCTTTACTGGCCGCCCTATGCAAGCCTTCTGTTATCTGAGCGCACTGTCAATAAACAAATACATTTATAAATATTAAATTAGCTCTTTGAGTGAACGAATGAAAGCTGCCTTATTCCCGCGAGAAGATTTCACATCACCGTGCTTCTACTTTTGAAGTACGTCTAAGTTATTTCGAAGTTACTTCTACGTTGATTACTTCAAAGTAACGTAGGGCTGCGTAGTTTAGTGTTACGTTTAAAGTTCAATATCTTTCGCTTATATTGGTGCCCGAAATTAGCATAATTTACACGCTCACGCAATGTCCTTCATCATCCAACACGTCTTAAAAGCGTGACTCCCGTCAAAACATCGTTGTTGCCATGTCTTGTGCTAGCAAGCAAAACAGCTAGACTAGTTGAGTTGGGCAAAAAAGACAGATGTGCTAGTTGGGTGTTCGAAACAAACCTATGCCTCCTGGTCAACGAATGCTATACACCTATGAAGACGCACAGGAATGGGAAAGCACAAAATAAGTTTCATCTCAGTTTTTGTTTTGATATTCCTACTGCAACAGATGCAACGTCGCTTGCTCCCCGCTACCCAAAAGTCTTCTGAAGCTAGATGTGTGCTGCTCCTTAACTATTCGCGCAACTTTCTTTCTACTGCTACAGCGATACTCATAGACTTCACGCGTAAACTCGTGTGCGATGGGCGGGGTACAACGTAAAACCTATAGAGCGAGAAAACCGTCGTTTAAAACAAGCAACGCGCGCCTCTTTCGCGAAGGCCGGCAATTCAATTTCTCACGCCGAAGGTCAAACTGAGAGCGAGATGCAAAACAACATATACAGCGAAACAAAATTTACGAAAAAATAAAATAAAGAAGAGGTCATGGCGGGGTGGTACGAAATTGCCTCCATCGATCGGTTGGTTCCGCTTTTTGCGGATGCTAAGCGCGCGTGTCTCTCGTTCGTGTAATCCCGAGTTTTGAAACATACAAGCCGATCCGCGTGATGGATAGAGAGAGAGCGCCCTCATGTGAATTGATGGCGATCGTTCGTCGTAAACTGCTTTTCTTGCATCGGTATGCTTTGGCTGTTGCTTGTTAGTTTGAGGAGTGCGGCGGACACTCCTGGTACGAGCGCGATAATAATCCAGGACGAGGTGAGGCTCGTGCGAGCCTCGTGATGAGCGATGGACAGGATTTAAGCAATTTTCTTTTTTTGCTTTAAGCGTGTCAGTAGCACGCTGCCCGACGTGTTGGCTGCGATGCTGACGCGAGCTATGGGTGGTGCTAGGTTGGTGATCCTCCGGTGATGACGTTTGGGGGGCTAAAGGCCCTCCAAACGCCGGCACATCGTGCCAGATGCTCCGTACTTACTGACCTTGAACCGGTTTCGCCTCCGTGTCGTGTTCGTCCGAGGAGTCCGGGCTGGTTCTGGTTTGCTGGTGAGCGCGACTGGTGTTCTCCCACTCCTGGATGATCTCTGTCGGTAGACGAGGAGACAAAGAGCCGACCACAGTGACACTCTGAACACCGCGAAAGTTAAACCAAAAATGCGACCTCAAAAAAAAAAAAAAAAGAAGCAAATTTGGGAATTGTTTATGCGCCGCACGAGGTACTCCTTACAAGATTTGGTTGACGAAGCAAAGGGCGATGCTTTTGGCGTTTGGAACGTGTACGTCTTTATAAGATAACATGTATCTAATCTAAAATGTGCCTAGGTATATCTTAATTTCCCAGTAAAAGGGGGAAATTGTAATGCTCCACGAGGAGCCGGACCTTTTTTACTACGGTTCAAAAAGACTCGATTGAGAAAGTCAACTTGTTTCTTTATTTGCCGGATCACACTCGTGCAGGTGCTAATTGTCAGGCTTGTCATTTATTCACGTTTTTTGTTGTCACTGTCTGCTATCAGTTTTAATTAATTGACTTGCATTTGACTTTCCGTCTGTTTGTAGCCAGACTCTTTGCCGCTTACAACATGTAGTCCAGCCTAGAACGTGCGCATACATTGTAGTCCAAAACTGGAGCCGACGCCCCTTGTTGTGTAGAAGCTTTGATTTTTTACGATTCTATTACTACTCATCATACAAGCTGTACGTGTTGACAGCAGACTTTGGTGGTGTTTAGTTGACTGTGGATTGACAGCCTCAGGGACGTGTTTGAAGAGAATGACGTCAGACGGGCAGCACAGCATGACAAGACTCAGCACTTCGATGGTTTTCTGCGCTGTCGCGTTGCCTAGCGTCGTCTCTTGTGTCATACGGTATTGCGTAGGCTCGTTTCCGGCATAAGGGTTTTGAACGATCTCACTAACAAAAGCTGACCGCGTCACGTTTTTGTTGTTGTCACTTTTAAATGTTAACATGCGTCGCTAAGGGCGTATATTAAAACTGTCCCGAGTTACAAGTACAAAAAGCTTACGCCGTTCAAAAAGAAATATTTTGCAGCGGATGTAACGTAAGCTTTGGATAGATTTGGGGAAACCTTTTAGGAGACATTGCGTGGATGTCAAGGTACAAACACAGGACATCGTCGTTTGATACTGCTTCGACAATAAAACCTTCAACACACACACGCACACACGCGCACGCACGCACGCACTAATAAAAATTCAGTTTGACGAAAAAAAAAGGGGGGGGGGGGGGGCTAAGATAAAAAAGCTGCAGTGCAATCCACACACATTTTGTAAACGTCCTTGCGACGTATCGACTAGATGTATTTTGAGGGCAGTGAAGCCAGGCTTTAAACGTCTCCGAAATGGAAATAGGCATCGCCCCCCCCCCCCCCCCTCCCTTTTCTTCATCGACTTGAGACGTTTCCTTGTCTCCTCTCGGAAGTTGGTTGATTTAAAGAAAAGCGAACTCCATCGCCGTCTCGGCGACGGGTCGGCTCCGACGGTTCAGCCCTTTATGTGTCCGCGACGCTGCGGAGTCAGTCGTCCTATTTCTCCCCTCATCCTTATATCTGACGCGTCATAAATCGTCGAAATTTGTAAGTAGTAGTTCTCCCTCCCGCTGCAAGGAGTAACATGGATGAATAGGAATAGAGCGAACCGTGCTCGCCAAGTTAGAAAGGGAACTTTGACTCCAAAAGACCCACGAAACACTTTTTTTTTCTTTAATTTTTAAATTCGATTATTTGTTTTTTAGAGCATAAACACTTCCCGTTCTTAAAGCATAGAGCCGGAATCTTTGTTTATTTACACATCTGTTGTTTTACTCGCCTAATGGGGAAAGAAGGTGCCCGTTTAAAAGAAGCGAGTCAAACATACTTTTACGTAAAGATGCTTGATCTCATAGTTTCAGAAAAGAAACGTCTATCTCCGCTTCTTGTATTTTTATGCGTTCCTTGCCAAACTTGAGACAATGTGGCTTCCTAGACTCATCCTAACGCCATCGCACTTTAAGTTATTTCAAAACTTGAAATATAAACTGACATCGTGATTCTTCCGATTTCACAAAATAAATAAAAAAAAAATTAAAAAAAAAACAACGCCGCTGGTAGTTTTAAGAGATAAACTGAGTGATGTGCCATGTCTTGAGGTATCGCGCGGGTGGACTGAAGGCTCATCTGCGGGAGAATGCCCAATTGACTTGCTGATGGCGGCCGCGGACGCCGCGCTATCGCCCCATCCCTCAAATTTGAAAGTCTATGCGAGATCGCAGCGCTGCCTGGCTGAGGAATATGTCGCGAACCTGGCGGGTTCGAGTTCGAACAGGTTCGACTTTTTCGAACTCCTTACTTCGACTTTTTCGAACTCCTTACGAGAAGTTCGACTTTCGTGCGCATGCGCGAAAATTGGAAAGCGAGCTGACGCCATTTCGCGGAGGGAAAGAGCAACATTTGTTTGGTTTGTTGTTTTATTGTCTCGGATTAAGGAACTACCTAAAATCATTAAAACTACACAAGGTTCTTCTGCGAATGCTTCCAAACATCCGTAACAATAGGGTTCTTGAGAAAAAAAAAAGAATAAGAAACTATTTTTGGGAACAAACAACCGGCCATGGCGCGCGCCAGGGTTGGCAAAAAACAAATATACTAATGAGCAAAATAATTATCTTGAGCTTACTAACTAATGTTGTATTAAAGAAAATGAACAAATGGTTTTAATAAAAGACTTGTTGAGCGTCATCGAAAGCTCCTAAATCAGTTAATTTTAGCATGACCTGAATCAACTGGGAAGCTCGGAGGTTCGCTAAAGTTACGTCTTGTGAAGCAGGCACAAGGGCGGTGTTATGAAAACGAGTCTAATAAGAATATATCGCCTGGTTTTATATTGTGTAAACCTAAATGGTCATTTTATAAAATATAAAATACACAACTTTTTTTTTTAATAATTTGTTTCCCAAAGTTTGAAAGTTTCGGGATAGTGGTCGAGCAACACTGTTCATAAGTCGCGTGCGTTTTATCGGGTCTTGCGTGAAGTCGACTTCGCGAGGGGCGGCTTTCCGGCCTTGCACTGAAACCGCAACTACCGAAGCGTCCGGAAATTGGATATTGGAGTCGATAAGAAAGCCCACTGAACGTTTTTTGCTCTTCATTCTGTAAGCGGAATAGAGATATGCTTATCGTTGTTTGGAAAAAAATACTAGTCGGATCATTACGCGTGATTGCGCAAAATTCTAGCGTTCTCCGAAATCGGTAGTTGCTCATTTAATGGCCAGAAAAATCGACGGGTAAAATAAAAAAGGAACAATGGAAGGATATCTTGCCTTTTGCTAACTTGTAATCAGAGCAAAACATTTTTTTTTTTTAAAGCGTGTTAGCTTTCGAATGAGGTTTACATTTTTCTTTTCTTCTTTATCAAGTACGTCTTCCCAAACATTTCGAGTGAATAATGTCATTGATCACGGATTACATTAAAAAGACAGCAAACCAACATCATCTGCTATGACGATAACGCAATTAATGCGAAAGTGAAAGCGAACTGGACAAGAATGACGATAAGGATAAGGACAAGGACATTGGGCGCGTTCGATTTAGAAGAATGTGCAGAAAAAGTGTAGGGGTAGGGCAGGGTCCGTGTATTTCCGGTATAGGACTGGTCCTGCCGGCGTGTCGCTGGTGCAGTTCCGCTGCTTTGCCCAATCGAATAAAAATGCACTTCCTCCTCGCGCTGTCGTCTGCTATCGTCGTCTGCTATGAGGCACTCGCCTACACCGCCAATACGAGCGAGTGCAAAAAGTGTACGCCAGGTGTAGAAATGGTGCTACACTTTTGCAAATCGAACAGAGCGGTACAGACCCTCAGGGCTCCTCCCTCAAATCGAATGCGCTCGAAGCTGCACTTCTGCACCGGTGCAGGGGGTGTGGGTAAATTGAACGCGCCTAATGATAAATGGCTGTGCTTGGAGATTTGTGTTTGTCTCCTGTCTCCCTTGTTCCCCTTCTCCAGGGTTTATTATTGTTGTCACCCGCTACTTGTTAGCAAACGCGACGACGGTTTCGATCAATATGAAAACGTGGCATAAACGTTGGCCTCTCACTACTAGCCTGATGGCGTGGCGTATGTAATATTTTATGGCCATTCTACCTTAATGCCCCCCCCCCCCCCCCACACACACACACACACACACCAAACAAAAAGAGATATTTGTATATATACATTTATCGTACTTCCGCTTTCTGGGCTACTTGCCTACGAAGCAGCTTGAAACAGTCGCTGCTGGGAGCCGCTATGAGCTGGAAAAGCCAACTTCTTTGCTATGTATATTGGACATCACGACGTAAGTAAATGACTTTGTTTCCCAGTTGACCTTAGATGCCGGAATAATAAAACTGAAATCTCCATAAAACAAAGCGTATAAAGAACGGTTTGGGACAGTCACGTTTTAATGCTTAGCTTTTTTTTTAAACCTTTTTTTTTAACGTTTGCTTTTACGAAGCTGCAACAAAAACTGCATTCCTTTCCTTTCTCTAAAAAAACGAGGCTGGTCTACTCATATTTCACCTTCAGGCATTCTTTTTTATTTTTATTATTGCCATCGTTTACTAAACTTTTGCGCTCACCCGTATATATCACGTTTCGGAAGTTTTGACTCACGGTAAGACTTCGTTTCATCCGCGTTCAATTTCACGCCGATCGGGAAGCGCAGTCACGTCCTAGCGAACCAGTGAACGTCGAACCTCTTCCTCCTATAGCTTCCCTAATATCCAGCAAAAAGATACGGTTTATATGAAAAAAAAAAAAAAAAAAAAACGGTTCGCGTTGGAGCGAGTTTTGAAATTTCTCGGTCTTACCACGGCCCTTCCCGAATAAAATAAGGACACGCTGCTCAGGACACGAAGACGAGGATGATAAAGGTTGATCGTAAATGTGCCGGAGAACTCGCCCCCCCCCCCCCCCCCCCCCCCCCCTTGGCAAGCGACGGGGTTGAGTAGATTATGTTCGGTTATCGTGGCAGGTACGGTTTATGTACCGGAGGCGGCTGTACCCGGTGTGACACTGTGGGAAAGCCAAAATATACACGTAATTTTGATTTATTTTTATTAGATTTCCGTAAGCATCGATTTTATGGTCTTCCTTTTCTTACCAATAAACGTCACCATCTATCGTGAACACGTAAAGTGTTTTTGTCACGTTTGAAAAAAGAAAGAGTGATTTTAGAGCTAAGCGTTGGAATATTCTTCCAATATTTTGCCGTCCAAAACATTATTCTTTTCCAAATCGCGTACAAATGCAGAAAAAAGAACTCAAATTAATATTAGAAGACCAGAGTGGAGGAACGTGACGTCAGAGATTCGTGCAGTTGCCCCAAGGCGACAACGATTGAGCGGAGGCTTCGGGCTCGAAAGGCAATGACGGGAAAAAAAATAAACGGAGAAAAATCGGAGGTCTCCAGGCAAAAGTTATCGGGGCTGGTGGTATCATACACCGAAGGAAGAATAAAGCGCCATTATTCTTTTTCTTTGTCGCTGTCCGTAGGGCGAAGAAGCACCGCCGTCGCACGAATCGTAACTTTCGTTTTGTGAAGAACGCTAAATGAATGAGACGTAAGCTTAGCAGCGATATGGAATTTTCTTTTCTTTACGATTCTCCTTTAAATCCGAAATATCGGAGATTTAGCGAATTGTCGAGAGTAGAACCTTTCGCTAGGTGGCGCGAACTGCCGCCCGATTCAGAGGATTCGTGCGTATCTACCTATCCATCCTCCCCGAAACAAAAGCTTCGAGTTGGAGATTGTAGGCTCGTTCGTACCCGAGGCGTCCCTGAGGAGGAGCACTGTCCTGGCGCCCTCGGCACAGAGGGTCCTGTACAGGGCCTGAGGACTCTGGTTGTGCCCCGGCAGACAGGTGGAGTAGAGCGCTACTGCTGCGTGGAGGAGCTCCAACTGCGTCTGCGTGGGAGGAGACGTCGAGAAACAGAGTTAGGAGCTGCGCTCACAAAGAGGTTCAGGTATAAAACGCTTTATTCTAGCCATGTTTGTTTACGTGTATCGCTGTTGCTAAAGACCAGGTCACACGACGCCACAGGAAAACCAACTTTCGTCATCCGCGTAACACCGACACAGCTTTTTTTTTTTTTTTTCGGTACGGAATGTTTTGTTAACGTGTTTTTAGTGACCAGTTTTTTTAGTTTTCATGCGTCGGTGAAGGCTACTCTCAAAGATTTTTTTGCCATAGTCTTGAAGCTTTTTTTTTACTTGTTTGTTTGTTTGTTTGCTTCAGAAGACGGTGGAGTTCCTACAATCCATTTCCTAGTCCTTTCATAGATGGCCCAAACTATCGAACCGACATCGTAAAAAACACACACAAAAAAAAAAAAAAACATTTTTTTTTTTTTTTTTTTTGTTAAACTGTAACCCGACACTTTGAACCTAGCTCACGTTCGGAACGCCGCAACATACCTCCTTAAATTCCAAACATTTTCCGTTCTCGTTTTTTTCCCCTCTTTTTTAAGGAAACAAACAGCAAGTTTAACAAACCGTGTTTGGAGCATCGTCTTATTGGATTACAGGGCGGGAGAAACACACAAAAGGCGCGTCTCGAGACGCATCTGTCCCGAGCGAGCGCATGGACGTCAAAGCCTCGCCGTTCTCTACGCTTATCGACCGGCTCGAGTTTCCGTTCAAGTAGTCATACGTGCGCAAACTGTTCCGGCATAGATACACGTGGCACCACATACTTTATAGGGAAAGATCCCGGGCTGGCGGTCGCGTCGCCACCTTTTCCCTCCTTTTTTTTTTTCTTTTTTAGATAACAATGCGTCAATGTGGAAAGCAATTTGAGCCGCTTGGGAAACGACGGGGTCGTTCAAAAGTTCTTCATTGTGCGTACGTGCCGAGAAACATATATCTGCACAACCCCCGCATAAGCTCACACATAGAACGTTTTTTCATTCTGCTAGAGAATAACGATGTGCCGCAGGACGTACGTCATCCTTAAAGCTGTTACCTACGCACTAACTGCTCTTTCTTTTCTTGCGCGGCTTTGTTTACTTTGATTCGAGAGGCCGTTGATGCAGAATGAATGTACGCTTCTGTTTTTATACAACCGGTAAGTTCGGATATTATTGTTTTTCTTTGTTTGGCCCCGAATAGTTTTGTTGTTTTGGGATTCCCGATCATGGGGAAAGAGCTTGGCTGTTTAGGGAAAAGTTGTACGCGCCGTTTCGACGCCAAGACCATTCATCACGTTCCCGATAGGATAGGAGCTACGCAGTTACTGGTTATCGCAAATGCGCGCCATTTGTTGTTTTATTTTATTTTACTTTTTGTTGTAGAAAGTTTGGAACGTGGATAAATACCTTCTCTGAACTCGATCCCTAGCCACCCATCCATCGTACCCCCAAGAGAGAGAGAGGAACGGAAAAAGGATAGGGGGAGTTTCCGAGGAACATAACTTCTCTTCTCAAGTCTGGAAAACAGACAAAGATACCAGGAGTCTTGCTAAGCCTAACGGACGATGTAAGCTAGCGATGGTCTTCGTGACTTGGTGCAGTTACTTGCACCATTGAGCTCGGAGGTTTCGGTTCCCTTCAATTTGGGGTCCGAACCTCGCTGATAAATGGGATGGTCTTCCCGAGATCGGCACCAAAATCGGAAACGTTGCTCGGGTGCACCGAACTTGGTTCTGTTCCCTTCCACTTTGTTTTTCTTCACCGGGAGAAAAAAAAGCAGACGACGGGTTTCTCCACGGGTCGGTAGACGAAAAAGAAACAAGCAGACAACACAGTGTTCCCAGATCAAGTAGAAGAACGCGCTGGAACAAAACAATGAGCATGCCGGCGATGGAGCATTCTTAGAGTTAGCAGACCTGGCAGCTAGAAGAAAGCCAAACGGCTTCGTATTCCTCAAGCTAGAAAACGAGGCATATATATATATATATATATGTATATAAAAGTAAGACGCACAGTATTCTTGCAGTAAAGCAGACGAGGGCAGCAAGAGCAGACGACACGCAACGTCCGACGACGAGAATGAATGTGCGAGAGTTCACGAGAGTCGCTTTCCCTTCCGTTTTTTTTTTTTTTTTCCTTTATTTTTCCGATCTGTTCCCCTCTTGCAAGATATCTTGTTTTTGTTCCGTTTTTTTTTTGTTTGTTTCTTGTATGTGCTCTGAGAATGTGCTCGGATCTGTACCATCATCCGTCTTCGTTTGTCCGTTCTTCGCGACTTTTCTGAGTGGCCTTTTTAACGTCTTCGCGGTGCTGTGTACTTCTTTTTTTATAGTTTCCCTGTCAGCGGTCCCCACAAATCGTCCACTTTTTTTTTTCTTCTTCCCTTTGAGCGTTCTAATTACCGGACGCTGTCGTCCTTGCGTTCTTTGGGTCGGCTTTTTCTCATTTCGATTTTTCGTCTGCAATGTTAGTTTTTCCTTTTCCCCTCCTTCCTTCAATGGGTCCCTACTAAAAAAAGAACTCTAATCTAGGGGCTTTTTTTATGTACGACAATACAAGTTTTGAATTACGCGGGTCAGTCGACCGCCTAGAGGACAGGGACTTCGCATCACGCCATCGTTTGCGCTTCGCGTCATACGCCTTAAGGCCCAACCACAGAGGGCGTATTCTGGACGTATTTACGGGCGTTTCGGGGGACGTAATCCAGACGTACAGAGGGCGTCGAGACGAGCGCAATTCCTCGACTCTTCGAGGTCGGCGTAAATACGCGCGTATTCGGCGATCCGACCGAGATAGATCTCGGCGCTCCGGCGTATTTCGGCGTGGCGTATCCAAAAGCGTGCGGCGCGGTGCTGCCCAATCAGCACCCGAGTTGACAAGCGGAACTGGCTCGAGGAATGGCTTATGCTTAGCTTTGCGGCCGGCTGGCTGGCTTGATTCAACCGCCGAAATGGGCGCTCGCTTTTCGCGTTCGCCGGTTTATGGGCGAACTGTACGAAATCAACGAGCGATGAACGATTGAAACAGAAGAAAAGACCATCTATGGGGGTAGCGGGCGATATGAAAAAAAAATATATATATATCAGGGTGTCGAACCGGAACCGAACCGAACCGAAAACCGGAACCGAACCGGTATTTTTTCCGGAACTGAACCCGAACCGTTATATTGTTATCGCGATGAACCCGAACCGGAACTGAACCGGAAAAAAAATAACGGTTACCGGCTCATGTCAAAACGGTTCGGCCACGCGCTGTTGACAATGAATGTGCTATCAATGCCATTTGTTTTTTAAGTGCCGTCAACTGACACACACCTCGCTTACATATTTTTCTTCTCCACTCAGTCTTAGGAATATAAATGCTGCATCCATGAATCTTGACAAACGCTGCATCCATGAATCTTGACATAGGAACCAGTATTGCGCTGGTCGCGGCTTGCATGGAAAAAAAAAAATTAGAAGGCTGTGCAAAAAAAAAAAAAAAAAAATCGCGTCACAAGATTTCATTTTCCTACAATCTCGTAAATCCTAAATGCTGCTGCGTGCTCATTTCATAACACGTTTCTAGAACGCGCGAGTTCTTGAAGCTTGCTTCCATCGGAATGAGAAAAGAAAAGGCTGTGGAGTTTGATAATAATGCATCCGGTTTCGTATAGGCCCTTAGAAGCTAACATATTTGTGAGACAGCGAACTCTTCTATTTTAATATTTATCCTATTACGTCATTCTGGCGTTGCGTTCGGTGAAGTGTTTTTCATATTCCGTATCTTGTTTAATGAAAAAAGGCTATTTCAATTAAAGAAAGCTGTATTTTCTTCCCACTGTTCCTTCAATTGCTTACACGCCGAGGTGGCGGGATAGTTAGCGAGTTCTACTTGTAATTGGGTTTGTAAGGAGGTCGCGGATTTTACAGCTACTGCGTCGGACCCCATTGGATGAAGTCCGAATGCGTAAACATCGGTGAGGTAACCTTTGAGTGCACATAAAGAAACCATTCCTGGTAGAAATCCCTGAGCCTTACACTACGATGTATCCCGTTTCGTATGTGCTGATTTCAGATGTTTTATTTGTAATTTATTTTGTTGTTGCAATTTGTCAATTATAATTTCCAAACCGGTTCGCGAACCGGTTCAGCGTCCCGAACCGGTTCGCGAACCGGTTCGCGGATCGAATTAATCGAACCGGAACTGAACCGGAACAAAATAAATTTACCTGAACCTGAACCGTAACCGAACCCGTATTTTTTTCGGTTCGACACACTGATATATATATATATATATATATATATAAAAGGAAGGATTTTTAGCAGAGATCCCGGACGTCCTCTTGCCGGCACTTGTTAACAACCTCGCGATTGCAAGGTACATTTTTGAGACAAGCGATAGCAAATTAAGCTTTCGTTGCTGATTAACGTTCAGTGATTTCTGTCTCCCTGCGGAAGGCGATAATGTAGCAGTCGTTTACATTTTGCCTGTTACATAAAAGCGCGGTTGGGCCACACTGCATCAAACGCCGACGAAAAGCGCCGCCTTTGGTTTGGTTACCTTCCCCTGTTCCGTCCTGTGAAAAAAAAAAGAAAAAAAAAAAAAAAACCAATCACGGCTAAATGCCGTGATTGCGCCCACTGAATCGCGCGTTAATTCCCTATGTGGGTCGGCATTCACGCGCTAGTTCGCTCCGTAAGGAAATATTGGGCCCCTGTAAAGGATGCTTTTCCTTAATTAAAGTCCTGGAAAGGGAAAGCCCACTTGCAGGTTCCTAGAGGGCTTACCCGTAACTGTATGCGCTGGCGCGGACCTGGCGTTTTGATTTAGCGTATGATTTGCTCGCAAGTGTCGTACAAAGAGGACGCTGGATGGACCTAGGCGCTATCGCGATAAGCCATGACATCACTGCGCACGAAAAAAAATAAATAAGCCAGAGTGTAACCACCGAATAGGGCAGGGCACCCTGTACGAGGTTGCTTTCCATACCCTGTGCGAGGCATCAGAGCCACGTCTTCACGCTAACAGATGACCATTCTGAGTTGTAGCATGACACTAAACAACGTGAACATCCAGAAGTTTGTTGATTGATCGAGTATAATGTTTTCGTTGTAGGGCGTTGGGCATAACCAGAGTGACCGATAACATCAGCCGAGTTTTTGAAGCAAAGCGCGCTTGGTGGCTATTCTTAGGAGTGGATACTTTAAAATATCGAGACAGAGACGAAGTAAACAAGTTTTTTTGTGTTTTATTCCTAATAACAAATGAGTTTTATAACTGGCATGGGTTCGCGAGGGAGTCATGGTGACTATCATGTAAGGTTAGACCTGGTCACATATAATCGATCGTTGTCGCATCGAGAAAAGGAAGTTTGACGCTTGATTTATGCGCAGCACAAAGTTGTTCTTCCAAGGTTTGGTTGTAGAAAGAAAAAAAAAATGCTTCTTGTGTTTGAAAAGTGAACGTCTTGATACCATAACAGCAGTCTAGAATTCGCCCAGTTATATCCTAATTCAACATAATAAATTAAATTACTAAATCTCCGACCAAAAAAAATGAATTGAAATTTTTTCTTTGTACTACGGTTTTTCAAGTTAATACAAGTAGGATGATTTTTGGAATGTTAAAAAAAGCTATAAAATTAGAACTTACATATTATAGTGTATGGTTTTACCACGAAATCGAAATAATGCGAGCTTCCGCGTTGAAACCACTCTAGCCTGTCAACTATCAAAACTCGGAAACGGAAAACGTAGCTCGTTCTGAGACGTTGGTTTTGCGTCACTTGGCCTTGCTTCGCTTTCGAACGTCTTCTTTATTTTATTAATTTCATAATGGTACTTCCAGGAGTCAGTATTCTTGGCGACACGTGAATCTCTTTATACAGGGTGTTTTTGCGAAAGCTTTCTAAAATCCCGAAAAAAAAAATATGCTAGTCGAGATAGATAGAAACTCTTTGCCGAACAAACTACAAGCCTTAGCGGAGGTCAAGGAGTGCAAAAACACATTATTAGCAAAGATGATTAACTAAACCTTACTAATTCATTTTTAATTAGTGCAAATGAACATATGGTTCCTTTGAGAAATTTCCTAAGCATTGTTGAAAACCTTTAAATCAACTTTTTTTTACAAATATATAAGGCAGAAACGACCTTTTACGGCGCTGTGAGAAAAAAAAAGAAAAAAGCTTAGTTTAAAGGCGTTTCTAGGTTTCGGTTTTTTTATGGGAGCGCATCTTTGCGCCCACGGTCCTGCTCCCCGGTGGTCGCGGCGCGAAATCACCGTCTTGTCTCTTTCGTAGGTTGGAGGGAACTTTGCGCACATAAGGATTATTAATTGATTATTAAAACAAGGCTTTGAGAAGTATTAGGAAATAGCAGTATGTACCTAATAGAGGCCCGTTCCACCTGCTATTGTGTACCTGTGTATGAACCGCTTCTTTTCTTATAATTTGTTTCTTCGATTAAACTCATAAAATGAGTTGAAACTGTACAAATTCTGGTTGCTAGTCACCTGCCGCGTCCCACACAGAAGCCTTATTGGCTTATACGGGTACAAAGCCAAATATATTACAAATTTGTATTGTATTGTATTGTATTGTATTGTGTGTTGCGCGTCTCGGCCACTGGGGAGCAGGACCGCAGCCGCTGAGATGCGCTCCGATAAGGAACCGAAACCTAGAAACGCGTCCAAATTGAACGTTTTCGTAGAGCGCCATAAAACACTGCCCCTGTCTTACATCTTTCTAAAAAGAGTTGATTTAGTGGTTTTCGATGATGCTTAGCAAGTTTCTCAGTGGAACTATAAGTCTATTTTCACTAATAAAAAACTTATAAGTAATTTTTAAGTTAATTATTTTGCTAATTAGTATGTTTTTTGCAATCCTCGCGTTCCGCCAGGCTGGTCGTTTTGTTTCATCAAAGAGTTTATTTTACAGCGGAGCTGTATATGGCTAGGGTTCCGTGGGTTTTTCATGTTCGTCAACAAAAACTCGCAGCGCCCTCTCTTTGTCGTCGTTCCAAGCGCTTGCGTGCCTACTTTTCTTCCGCTCTCCCAAGGTGGCGGTCCCGTCGCGCGTGTCTACTTTCTGCCGGGTGACGGTTCCCGTACGCGTGTCTAGTTTCCCCCGGCTCTTCGAGGCGGCGATAGTCGTCCACGCGAATATATATAAACAACCAGAAAGACAAGTTGCCGTTCTCCATTTTCAGCTTCACTTCTCTCGTCATAATGGCGGAGGACGCGTATAGTCCAGACTCCCGAAGAGCAACGCGCCTACGAAGAGCAACGGTGGGAACGGCAACGAGAATGTCAGCGGCGGCTGCTGCTGGCGGCAAACAGCAACGATCAAGACCGTGCATAAATGTGTTCGTACCTTTGTTCGAAATTCTGTGTCACGTCTCTGTCGTGGCTTCGCTGATCATTCACTTTCACAGAGTGGAATGGCTCATGATTTTTTTTTTAATTTCGAGCAACATTTTTTTATGGATTATTGGAAGCTTTGGCAGAAGCACGCGGTATTTGTAATAGCCATTTTGTACCATTTCCCTTTTATGCCCCCATTAGTCGCGCGCGTCTTTTATGCACGCTTCGACTTTTACTACTTTTTTTCATTCGACTCTTGTTTTTTCCATTTCTTTCCTGCAATTGCCACGATCTCGAACAATTTCTTTATTCCCACAGCCGTTAAAAAAACAAGTGAAAAAACAACAAATAAATACATTTCAGAAAGGCGGGATCGGGGTAGAAGAACACGGTCGCCTCAAATGAAGAAGGCGCGTCCGTCCGTGTCTCACACTTCTTCCCCAATTCGCCAATCTGTTTTTTTTTTTTATCCCTTGTAGTTTTTTTTCGCCTCTTTATTTACTTTTCTCAAAGATGTACGACTGTCACCAGTTGTTCGTTACTCTCATCCACGTTTACTATTTTTTTTTTGTCGTCATCGAAAACGATCTGTCCCGACGGCCCAATTTAAAGGAGCCGCAAGTCTCGTACTTCCCCAATTCCTTTTTTTTTTCTATCCCAGTTATCTTTTTTTATTCCCTAGTTTTCTTTTTCTATTTTGCCCAGCCCGTTCCCTCCCTAGATCCCTAGCTTTTACAATTTCGCTTTCTCTTTCGTTTCCCCGGGATTCCAGCTTTGTCGCTCTTCCCGCTGTACTTGTCATTCGCGTTCCCTAGTTCCCTATTTTCCCCAATTTCACTGTTTTTTGTTCCCCTCCCACTGCTTGGTTTTCTTCACCTTGCCACGGCTTTTCTTATTAGTTCTTAGATTCCCCGTTTTCAGCTGACCATTCGTTAAACTTTTTCTTCTCCAGTTTTTATTTTGTACTTCCCAACTTCTCCTTCCCCACAATGCGGTTCTCTCACCCCTTCCCCTTTTTTTTATTGTTTTATTTCTTTTTTTTTCTTTTTTGAGTTTATATTGCCATGCTTTTTTACCATTCACTTTTCTTCCAAGTTTTCATATTTCCTCCAGTTTTCATATTTTACTCGTGTTTTCATTCGCCGTTCCTTTTTCTCTCTGCGAAATTTTCGTTTTTCCATGTATTCTTTTACCACCCCTTTTTCTTTCTAGTTCCTTATTTTCCCGATATTTTATTTTACCATTCCTCTCTATTCCCCAGTTTTCATATTTTACCCGCGCTTTTTTTTTTTACAACCCCATTTTTTACTTAAAGTTCCCTTGTTTTTTTTTCCTGTGTTTTCTTTTACCCTTCCTTTTCTTCCCCCTTTCCTTTTTTTCATTTTACCTCTCCGCCTTTCTCTCGCAAACTTTTCCGCCTCACCGGTTCCCCCTTTTCACAGTTTATTTTATCCTTCAACACCTTCCCCTTTTCTTTGTCCAAACATAAAAAAAAAGATCGGATAAAAAAAAAAAAGTTCGGCCCAGTCCAGTGCTTTTCCTCGAAACCGCTGCCGCCTCCTGTCTCGACTCCTGGCTACTATCCAGGGTTGCATCGGCGCCTTCGTGTGTGTCTATATTTGGTTTCACCTTGTGATGAACCGTAGCGCAGACACTACCAGCAATCCCAACCAATCTTGTGCTGCGAACACATCACTTGAGTGCGCGCTCTGCGCTCTTCCCTAAGGTCATGTGACACCCCCATGGCGTGGGATTGGCTCCCATGTCACGTAGCGTCTGTAGCGGTCCACCGTCAGGTGAAACCAAACGTAAAAACCTATAGTTTTTTGGTTTTTCTTTTGAAAGCATAAAACAAGTAGGCTTAACCAGTCGGTGAAAAGCTAAAAAAAAAAAAGGGCGAAAGGGACGCACCGTTGCAGTGAGTCAGGAACGGTGGTGACATTGATTTACAGCTCACTTTCCTTCGATAGGTTTTTTTGCTTTAATACTTAGATAAGAGATGACATATTGATGGACGCCATGCTCTTCTTCCAAAGTGCTTTGTCATGCTTCGGGGTTGTCGCTACCCATAAAAGACGCCACGCATTGTCTAGGTGTTCTGCAATGCTGAGCCGGTCTTTGTTCCGTAGCTGCTTGTGTTTCCTTTCGTAGATGTCGTAAAGACGTTCCACACCTTGGCAAAGGACGATAATCTACGGCTCCTTTTAATCAGTCACAGCATCGAAGTCAATCACGAGACAGCTGTGCACTCGAAGGGAGAAAGGTAAGGACATCTGCCTTCCTCCCCGGCGCACGCATTTTTCTTTCTTAATGTTGTTTTAATTTCTCGCACTTGCCCGCCTTTATGATTGCCACATGATCGAAGGCGATAATTTTTAGCTTCGATCAATCACGAGTGTTTTTCTTTTATCTCGTAAATACCGAAACACCTCTTGAATGAACTCCCAAGCTAGTTTCACGGGCCGTATTTTAAGGTCTAGACACAACCACCAAATATAATCAAAGTCGTAGGTCATCGAAGGCACGCACACAATATTAAAATATAAAAACTATGATACCCGTTTTTAGGGGGCTTCTAAAAAGCTGCAAATGCGTTGTTTGTGGAGAAAGTATCACAGTCACGTGACTTCCGTCACTCCTCTCCTCCTCTATATCTCTTCCTCCTCCCCAGTCTAGTTTCAGTTTCGGATTGGGTGAGTTGCGTTTTTTTCTTTGTTAAAATTATATATATGTGACGCTGTATCAAAATATTGATTGGGTAGCCTTCTTAATCCATAATGCATCGCCTAACAAAAAAAAAATATATATACATTTTTTTTTTGAGGGGGGGGGGGGGGGGGGGAGAGGGGCGGGAGTCAGTGTCCCTTTAAGAGTGGAACGCGACAGCGAAACATATCAACATAGAGAGTGCCACTCATTCATAAGCCGTGCAAACGTACCTTGCCTTGCATAAAAAAAAGTACTTTGTTTGGCTTAGTCAGTAGCATGTCTGGCTCGCAACCGGAGGGCCGTGGGTTCGAATCCCGCCTAAAATTCTGCAAATGTTTCTATAAGGCAAATGAATCGCCTCATCGAGTGATATCATCTGAGACATACGGCGACCTTTGATTCGCATGATATGTCATGTTTTCAATCACTTCCTGCGCGAAGTCATGAGGCTGTGACGTCATGACCCTATCGACTAATCAGGATTTTCGCGTCCACGATTTCCTCGTCACGCCACCGACGCTGGACATTTTTCGACGCGATCGCGTTAAAAGTAATAAAAAAAAAAGCCGAATCGGCGTTGTTTTTGAACAAGACCCAAGCTTCGCGGAAAGAAATATTTACTCGCAGCCTTAACAATAGACCTTTTCTCGAATCGAAGCACCCCTGGAGGCACGGTGGCATGAAATAAATTCTGGGTACCAGTTGGCCACTTGAGGCCGGTTCAGACACTTGCGTTCGACTGCGTTGCGTCGAGAACCGAAAACGGGGGTCACCGGCACATCTGTGCTTCGTATGAAGCGTGGAATCCAATTCAAAGAATCATCTTGGCACGCGATATAAGCAGCAGGGATGTCATGGTTTCTCGCAGCCGCAACGCAGTCAAACGCAGTCAAATGCAACTGTCTGAACCAGGCTTAAGTTTCAAATTTTGTCATGATCATCATGTCGTGACGGAACGCTCTGCTTGCGTTTTCATTGCTGCGACGTCCTACAAGCGTACAATAGGCGTTGCCGAGAGATACCGACAGAAACACTTGGCACTGTTTTTGTGGTTCCCGATGTTCCGGATCTCGGGCAAAGGTAGGCAAATGTAGAACGACGGATTGCCATGTCCCTGCTGGTGCCCCTGTCGTGCAAGCACGTTCGCATGCGCGTGAAGAAAAGTTATGCAGGCTGGGAAGTTCTCGTGCTTGGCTGCAGGAGTACAGACGGCGCCTGTCTGATCGAAACCGAAACCAAGCCACTTTGTTCCGTGGCCAACTGGTTCCCAGCGTGCAACGCGCGCAGTGTTGCATGGAGGGGTTTTTGAAAGTGGCTATTGTGTTGACCCGAAACGCAGCTCGCTCCTAACTGCCCGCGGGGATACTTGTGTCTTCAGGAACCACTTGGCGCCTCGTTTCCTTCTCAGTCATCGGTAGCGAAACGCCTACCTTCCCTGCAGGTTAGGAAAATCCGGTATGCTTTCTTCTTTGACACAATCTCCTATAAATACTGATTATTTGTCTCGCACTAGTCATACACACCGAAAAACACCGAACCTATGGAAGAAAATACCCCCTAAAAAGAACTTCAAATATGAAAAAAAAATTGCGGTGGCTTAGCTCGGCTATGCCAGGATATACGTAATGTGAGCTTATGCGCACAAAATGATAGGCGCTAACAAGCAGCTCCGGTGGAGCGTCAGACTTGGCTACTGCCCAACGGAGGCACACAGCTGGGCACGCGGCGGCGCCAGCGCGTCTGCCGCGGCTATGAAGTCACTCCTCTGGAATACGAAGACCGGCGAGGCGTGCGCGGTGGCGGCGGCGGCTGCGGCACGCCAGCTGTGCGCCGTGTGACGTCACTGCTCTTCGCGCTTGCGCAGACCGGCGAGGCGCGCGCGGTGGCGGCGGAGCCCGCGCGACGGTGGCTCCGCCCCGCCAGCTGTGTGCCGTGTGACGTCACTGCTCCTCTCGGTTGCGCAGCACGGAGCACGGCTCATTATGCGAGCCACGCGAAACTGCTCAACCTCGGCCAGTGTAGCCAACACCACCTGGACAGAAGGCCTCCACACGCGTCATCATAGTCAGATCGATCGAGGCGAGAGATTGGGCACGAGTGCTGCGTCAGTGTTCGGCTGCGGCTCGTGGCCAATCAGCGCGTCGAAGGTCGGGCTCGGGTCCAATAGCCGACCGAGCGCGGTCCGACTGTGATGACGTTTCATAGAGGAGGAGGAAACCATGCGGAGGCCTTCTGTCTAGGTGGTGTTGGTGTAGCTCACGCTACAAAAAAAAATGGAAACATTGCAAACTTAATTGTGGGTTAGAACGTAGTCGTAGGCTAAAAGACACGCAAACACACAGACAAAAGCCAAACTCGCACTGCTCATACATCGTACAAAGAAGCATGCACAGAGGGATGTTAATGACTATACCCTTTGTAATGGTCGGTAGCTTGCGCCACCTAGCCTAAACCTGGAAAGTTTTTTTTTTGTTCGACCAACCAACGACCGACCACGAGGAAGATACGCGTCTCAATGTTTGCAGACTGTATTTTGTACAATACATTATCAGTGCGACGGCGGCTTGCCACGTAGTTTGTTTGAGGACTCTGCGACGCGCAGCTCGAGTTGCGCAAAACGGTCGGGGCCAATCGCTCGACCACCGCGAGAAAGTCATTTTGTCATCGCGGCAACTTTCGCAGTCGCAAGACAAACTTTTTTTTTTTTTTTTTTTTGGCACGCCGTATGTCGCGGTGCTTGTCGGCCATCGCCGTATATAGCGCTCCCCGTGGTTCCAAATGGGACCCCGGCGGATGTTGCGTGTTCGCTGGGTCAAATCGGGGGGCCCACAAATGACAGGAACTCGTTCCGAAAAAGCCAAGGCGATGCGGAGCGCATTCCAAGCGAGGACCTGGGGGCGTCGCCTCGGCAGAATCAGTAAATGACAGGCGTATGCTTTTCTTTTCTTTTCTTTTTTTATCATCCGGGTCACGTTCTCGGGGTGTTGCCGGGAATGAAGCTCAATCAAGGCCTTCCTAAATAAAGACAAAAACACAGGCAAGGAAATAAAAAAAGATAAAAAAATATGTGATAAAACTCGAGACCCGCGGTCGTGGCTGCTGCGTAGTACGAATTACCGGAGGCATTTGCTTACATGATCACCGCATAAGGCCGAGTCGGTGGTCGCCGTATTTGAATAATGGTTCGCCCTCACCATAGAGCAGCGAACGCCGAGCTGATGGCGAACGGGCAAAACGGGCTGAAAGATCATATCCGTCCTTTTTCTGCGTCTGCTGTCTCCAGAAGCTCTATTCTCGCTCAACTTGTCAAATAGTCTAAAGAACGGGACCGCATGTTTGCATTACATTCTTAGTTTGGGCCACGCGTCTCTCAAACACTGGCAAGTACGCGTAACAAGCATAAATAACGGTTTCAGCTCACGTTGTCCGTCACAGTACGTATACAAGCTGTATAAAAAGGTGTTCTTGTCGTGTCAGGGAGCGGTGTCTGCGTGCTTTGTTTGCTCGATGTGTCTAGAGCAGCTCAGAACCGACGAACAAGACTGATCTGAATTACTCGTAATGTTGTTTTCTCGTTTTGCAGGACCTTTAGCATATGGGCGCTTAAAGTTCGCAATTTTGTTTCGCAAAAATAATTTCTGCACAGTCGTACAGGCCCTTCCTCTCCTACCCGACTCTCCAGGTGTGGTGTTCTTGATCTGGGCTTATTTACTTTGTAAAGTGTTGGGCATTACGGCAGCTCAATGCGTCGTTCCTTCATACACGAAGAAGCAAATCAGTACCTCACAGCACACTTAAAGACGTGTGGCGTGTTTGCACATACGGTAGTTGGTCAGCTCCGATTGGTGTCTGGTGTCTCTGCTGTAGATTACAAAACTTACCCAGTGCGGTACGACTTCGAGCCTTAAGGTTTTTAGCGTTCGTCACGTGGTAGTGATAACGCGATCGCACGCCGGTACGACGCTCATCCAGTTCAAAACGGGCTGGGGTGGTGACTGAGCCCAGGTTCCTGTATTCTGCTGCGCGAGGTTTCGCTTCAACGTGCCCCGAGCTGGGGTGCGTTAACAGCCTTGGCCACCTCTCCCCCTTCCCTTCCCTTCTTAACACACAATTAACTTCTTCGCCTGTTTAAATCAAACATTGTTGCCGATTTTCTCCTGCGCGGAGTAGTTGGGAACATTCTGCAATTTCGGTAGACGTAAAGAGAGCGTGATGCTCAATCCAAATCTCCCCCCCCCCCCCCCCCGTTCCTTTTCCCCGCCCTCAGATTCACTGCCGTATACTGCCGCCGTACTCGACATTAGCAGAACCGTGTTCCAGTGGAGGTGGACTATTCTCGCTAAAATATGATTAGGGTAATGGAGCGAGCTGTTTTGTTTTCGTTTTGTTTCGACGGATGTCTCAGATGATGGAACGAATGAGATCTGAGCTGCCCGTAGGCACGAACGTAACCTAAACCAGTTTTGAATACACAAGACAGAAGGTACTGTGTCATCCGAAACTCAGGTACGCTGACGACTGAGACAGACCGAACGAGATACAACCTCCACATGAAACCCTGCACTCCGCCCCCATAGCGAGAGAGGTCTTCATTAGCGACATTTTCGTTACAGGAGTTCATATTACGGTACTTTAATTACGGCCTAGACAGTGCGTTGTTCCTTTCATTTTAGGAGGCCCGCTCACACAAACAGCGCATCGCAGAATCAGCGCTGAAAAAGACGCCAATGCGGTGCTGTTGCTGCGGGACGGCCAATACATTTCTTCGGTCAGTAGTTTCAAAAAGCTAATGGACCGCTATAGTGCTAACGCCGTGGTAGCGGTACTTTCAACTGTAATGGTGTATTTGCTTGGCGTGGTGCGCACGTTCTGAGTGAGTGGTTGCCACTTCGGCACGCGAAGGTTAGTTTTTTCTCGTATTCGTTTTTTCTCGGGTCTTGAACCAAAACAGTTTGACCAACGGCTGTAGTAAAGTAACCTCAAAGAGATGTGTTAATAGGTTGCTTTTCATCCACCGCTATAGATTGAGCTTAATATTTCACCTGTTGCCACGGTTGGCAACTTACCGTGTGCGAGGCTGTTTGGGAGGAATGGGACAGTTCATTAATTTTCCTTCTATAAGGATTGCTGTTCTGACTGGTAGATGAACACTTAGCTTAACCTGTAATAATGGTGAATAATTTCATTTTAGCTCGTATCCCTTTTAGGCGTCTAATTATTTGTTTCGTGCAAAATGTTACCGCGCTCTTAATCCCTGGCCCAAAACCACAGACAACCGGAGGGAAAAAGGCGACGGGAACAGGGCTTCTTGTCTGATAAGGACCTGTCTGCCTTAAATATTCGCTAGAACAATTTTTTAGCTCAATATTGGTTGTGTTCCCTTCCTTTCTGGGGGGAGGGTGGAATGGGACACATTTTTGTTCTTAGAAATTTTTTTTTTTTTCCTACGTTTCTCTAAGAGTTAGGACAAAGCGCCGTTCAGTTCATGTGAAGGGTCTTTCACCATACATATAAGAAGATTAAACTTGGTTGTATGTGTGCATTGAACTACACAAAGAATTATAGCGCGAAAATTGTCCCCGTTCCTTCCCTCTTTCCATACGTCGCCCATCTCTTCTCTCGCGCCAACTCTGGCGTCGCTTTGGAGCGGAGCTTTATCATTGTACCTTCGCTACCAAATAGCGTAGTACATTTTTTTTTCTTAGATTTAACAACTGCCATGACCCATTTATGCAAGAATATTATTATTTATCGTCTTAATCACAGAGTTTTAAGAATCATGGTATCGCTATGTAGGTACTCGTGCACGGCCTGAAATTTTGTCCACTCCTTGCGTATACCTCGTGCGTTTCTTCGCCCACGCTATCTCCCCGCGTGAGTTTACTCCTCCCCCGACCTCAACCAATGGAACCAGAAGACAAGGCCTGCTCATGACGTCATCGTTGGTGGACCCCCGAACCCGCCCTAAAACCTCATGCTGGTGCCTCGACGAGAGTGCCGCAAACGTCCGTCTTGGCGTCGACGCGTGTTAACGTAGCGCTCGTCGTGTGGCGCTGCTAGACGCGCTGTCGACGCAATTGCTAGGCGGCGCTGCGTTGATACCCTAGGGCAGTTGTCTCAAACTCATTTGAGTGTGGAGGCCAGATATCAAACACCTGAAATGACGAGAGCTTCACCCTTGTTGGTGTTAGACTGATGGCGGCTGATAAAACCCGTTTGCTCTACTGACGTCTAACCCCTGGTTAGCTCAGTTGGTAGAGCGCTCCACCTGTAATGGAGAGGTCCCGGGTTCGATACCCGGACCAGGCGGATTTTTTCGGTAGCGCGCCAGTCACCCAGCTGTGTTTGGAGATTTGTGTTTGTCCTTTGTCCCTCTTGTTCCCCTTCTCCAGGGATTATTTTCGTCACTCTTGTCCAGCTCGCTTGCACCTTCGCATTTAATTGCATTATAATTTAGATTTAATTTGCTTATAAGACTACTTTGGGTATTGACGTAATGTGATAAGAATAAAAATGACACCGCTCCGCCAACTAGCTGGCATTTCTAATAGAACAAGTACACTGTCGTTCCAGGAATTGACCCAGCTCAACATGTCTCTAAAGACAATGTGTGTATATGGCAGTTGTTGTTATCCTGACGATTTTTACTACAATAGTCGAAAATATACTTGTCTTTTAATGGTGATTTATTTTTGAAGACGAGAATTCTGAGCACGTAGCTTTATCTTTGCCAGTTACTCCTGCTGCTCAAGACTTCGCGCAGCCGAAATGCATTTTTCAGCGAATAGCTTGCGCTTTCAGCCTAGTAGAGGAATTGTAGTACGTTACAAAAAGCTGGGAAGAAAAATATAAAGCGAAACAAAGGGCAAATTAACACAAATAGGTATAAATTACTTTTCGAGCGAAAATGAATCGGCGAGATGAGATGACGATGGCGCATGCCATTTCTAGCGCTTGAGACACTGGGACCGGGACTCGTAGCCGGTTGCCTGCGGGCCACGTCCCAGCGAGTCGCGGGCCGCGTGTTTGAGAGATTACGAGACGGAATGTCCAACGAGCCTGAATGTCCAACGAGACGGAAGATCCAATAATGGATATTCAGGCACGTTGGACATTCAGGCTCGTTGGACATTCCGTCTCGGTTGGATCTTTCGTCTCGATGGACATTCAGGCACGTTGGACATTCCGTCTCGGTTGGATCTTTCGTCTCGATGGACATTCAGGCTCGTTGTATATTCCGTCTCGGTTGGATCTTTCGTCTCGTTAGACATTCAGGCACGTTGGACATTCCGTCTCGCCTGTCACGCGCTACAATAATTTTCTTTCTTAAATGTACAAACTTGTGTGCATATTTAGTCCGCGTTCCTGCAGGCATTGCCGTATTTTCATCATACTAAAATGTCGTGCCACAAAAGCCGACGTTGACGGACCGACAAAGAAACAGAGCAGACACAAATATTAAAATTTCATCTATAGGACGGCTTGATGGTTATTTGGCTGACTGCCGATGCGCAGCTATGTACCAATCGGTTTAAGGTGTCGGTTGTACGACACCAAACGCTCCTTTGATATTAAGAGTTGGAATGTTCCGATGACATAGGTCAGCCAGTTTGAAATATATAATAGGGATGCAATGTCCGGGAATTCTAGTGCATCGCAATTGGGTGACGACTAAGAGAGCCGCGCTTCAAATCCCAGGGATTTCTATAGTTACGTCCTCATCCCTGCTCATTTCGATTTCTATAGATGAGCTACATACGGAGACCCGCGTTGTAAACACATGACCGCCCGCCAGCGCCACTGACTATGCGCAGAGTCAATATTTAATTTCTTTAAAAGGAGCTTTGGGAGCTGTGGGTGCGAGGCATCAAGAGTTTGCAGAAGCGTAATTTCCCACCAATAAAAAAATATAGATATCGTTTTTTAATATAAAATCTACATCTAACGCGTCTATAAATGCATGGGGGGGGGGGGGGGGGGGGTGTCAATGCAGAACAATTGTATGGATTTGACAAATTTTTATTTTTGTTCGTTTATCTCTGGAACAGACAACTACTCACTGTACACTGCAGTCGTCAGTAGTTTACACACGCATGCATTCCCTGCAAATAGGTTTGTATGTCAGTGAGTAGAGCGATAATACTAGTATCACGCAGTACGCAACTTTTTTTTTTTTTTTTTTTGCATGTGACATGCATAGTGGTTTTCCGAAGCCCATGTAATTTAACTGGCTTCTGGAAGCTCTCCAAAGCTCGCCATTCTGTCGAGGTAGTTCATGACGTCTTGGTAGGTGGGAGCTTGACTGCTGATAAAGGACGCGAACACATCTGTCTCGGCGTGCAGCAGAATGTTCACACCCGGATGTACTAACAATAGATCGTTCCACGTGGCTTTCTATTCTTGTAGAAGAAGCGTATTGCACCACGAATCCAGTCACTTCGTCGAAATTCCATTGGTCTCTGGACAACTGGAAGAAGGACAATTCGTCGAATAGGGCAATTCGCCCTAGGCCGATTCGCAGAATGAAGAATGGGGCGAAAGTGCCCGTTTGTCGAACTGTCAAAAAGAATTGATTAGGTTTGGGTGTGTAGATTGCCGGTGACAGTGGGGGCCAACAATGAGACCTTCTTTCCAAAAAAAGAGAGGATGACAAATGCAGCTCTCAGAATTGGCAAGGGTCCGATAGTGAATCGTACCCGGGTTGTTCAAAATGATAAAAGTCGGGTTCTTCGTGAATATGTTCACTCGCAAATCTAGCATTATCGAATTTGGGAAGACCGAGCGAGGGGCTGACCTCCTGATGCCGTGGTCATATGTGCACTTGTAATGTGCGCATATGAATAAATCACGGTCGCACTGTCGCAGCGGCTCTGTGACAGAGTTAGAACCATTTGAAATCCGATCGCAGCCTTGGTATGCTACCTGGGCGCGTATCGGTGCGATTGCTGCATGCCACGTGACCAAAAAGGCAGAAACGATGTAAGACAATCCTAAAAAGTATTGATTATTAATGTTGCCTACTTGTTGCTTAATACATAGTTCACAACGACAGCAATCGCTCTGGTGGCTGAAGCATGCGAAACTAATCGTCGCGATAAGCGTCAATGTGCCGAATCGTCCGGACAATCACCGGACAAAAGCTCACCACTTGAGGACATTACCTGCATAAAGGCTTAATGAAAAGAACGTTGTATTTGATCACTGATTTTAATATGAGGATCGAATTTTTGTTTCTGGGGACCAAGAAGTCCAATCAGAAATGTCTAAAACTTTCACATTCGCTTTGCAAAAAGTAGAAAACAAAAACTACAATTTAGTGTAATTACATATACTACACCGACTTCACAGAACAATATAGATAATAATAAAAATTCAATCAGGTGTTTTTCTCCCATGCGAGGGACATCATCTTTGCGGGACTAGGGACACGAATAAGAAAAATACAGCAACTCGTAGAATACGGAAAAACTGTCGCCGAGGATAAGCACGATTAACGATTCTAAGAACTCTCGTGGGTCCCACATTTGTTTCCGCTACAGAGGATCGACCCTTCTAAAGTCAAACGCGTGACAGATTGTCAATGATCAACAAGTTCGGTCTTTTATCTTGTAGCATGTGTGACCTTTTAAACGTCATTTTTTTAATTATATAAAATCATTTTTATATTTAGTTATATAAAACGAACAATAAATACATTGTTTGGGGAGTTTTATGAAGTGTGCAAAATACACGAGCATAATTTTAATTTCATTTTGGGGACTTCACAGAGGCAACGTGAGAGGGACAAGCTCAGCGGCACACCAAAATAGCCGTGCATCAAAAATCCCGGTACTGAAAAGCCCGGTGCCGAAGCGAACACATACCGAAATGATCGCGTACCGATATCTCCGCACCGAAATGTCTGGTTCCCCATTTCATCGAACGCATTTTTCACCGCCGTAACTATCAATAATCCTACAATTCAAAAAATAAATTTCTTCTAAATTCTCTGCAAGGTTCATTCTATATCCGTTGGATATTCAGACTCGTTGGACATTCAGGCTCGTTGGACATTCCGTCTCGGTTGGATCTTTCGTCTCTTTGGACATTCAGGCACGTTGGACATTCCGTCTCGGTTGGACCTTTCGTCTCGTTGGACATTCATACTCGATGGACATTCCGTCTCGATTGGATCTTTCGTCTCGTTGTACATTCCGTCTCTCCTGTCACGTGACCGATTGGACATTCAGGCTCGTTGGACATTCAGTCTCGTTGGACATTCAGGCCATAAGCGTGTTTGAGACCCCTGCCCTAGGGATTAAGTTCGAGGGGGGGGGGGGGTGAGAAGTAGGTAGAGGAGGGAGGGTAAAGAACATCTTTTAGTGCAAAAATGTTACTAATAAAAAAATATTTTAGTTACTTGAGATTGTTCCTCGCGCCAGCAATACCGGTCGCTCCGTGATTAAACCTGTTCGTCATTTCTCTTTCTTTTTTTTTTTTCTCCTTTTTCTGTTGCAGTATCAGAACACCGTTCCTTCTCCTCTTATCTTTATTCTTTGTTGTAGCTAAGCACACTTGTCCCCTCCATCAAGAAGTGTGCGCGCGTATATGTGTGTGCGTGTGTGTGTGTGTGGGGGGGGGGGGGAGGGGGGGGGGAGTCCTTTATCCACATGGAATCGGGAGCCAAATCCATTAGCCTCGGGTCATCTCATTCTTCAGCCATCAATTAGCCGGAACAAATTCGCGTCGACAAAGTACAACCGTAGCAGGAGCACCCTTACCCCCCCCCCCTCCTTTTTTTTCACCCCTTCAGCTTTTTTTGTGTGTGTATGCCTTATATATTCTGTTTCACGTCGTAATGTTTTTGACACTTGTGTTTTTTTTGTTTGAATGGAACGGAATAGGGATTGCCGTGTAGTTCTGTATTTTTCGTTCTCATCGTAGGCTCCTCGTGCCGCTCGGTTGACTTTGTGTGTGTGCGTGCCTGTTTTCGTTCGAGGCTCTATTGACAGTAGGGAAATATTTGCGCGCGTCGGATATCGCCCCTGGGTAAGACAAAAATAGAATGTTTCAAGGATAGTTTTCTCTTTTCGTTTTCAAAGTGCAAACAGAAGATCGGCACCGTCACCCAACGTATATCTTACGGGTCACGACACATGGAGATTCGAGCCCTTAATGTCTCGATGGCCCAACTAAAGCATGACGTATGGATACCAGGGATGGGCAAAATACATGCAAATATGTATCGAAATACAAATACAAAATACCTCGTCAAAAATATATTTAATTACACATCTGTAAAATATATTTAATTACACAAGAATTGTAACATTTAAAAAAAAAGCATTTAATTACAAGATACAAATACAACCAAATGTATTTGGTCTCCTTCAAATACTTTTCCAAATACATTCCTCGAAATTTGCGTCAGCGACTTCAGGGCACCTGCAACGGGTTTCTGGGTATCTCCTTTTAATTTTGCATCGCACACTCGGGAGTTAGTGTGCGGGGCTATAGTAACGTAATAGAAATATAATCACACAAAACAAATGTAATCAGCTTGGACGTAATAGGTGAAACAAGTACAGAGCTTCGAGCAGCTTTTTTCGTCGATTACATTTTGGTACAGACCAACAAGGAACCGAGACGACCAAGACGGGCAGCACTAGCTAGATCATTGTTTCTTGTTGCCATTCGCACCAGTTACGAAAATCTGGACGACGCGCGCATTTCGAATGTTCCAAGCAAAAATATGGAGTAAAATCAGGCTGGAAAGCATCACAAGTTGTCACAGCCACTTATTTAGCAAGTCTTCCTGTGAACGTCGATTTCGTCACTATGCTTGCCCTGGACTAGCACCGTAATCGCAAAGTCACTAAACGCTTGTGAGTGATTGAGAGACACTGAATTCGGTGCAGAACGTAGTTTTTTTCCTGCTCTGGGCAGTGCCTTTAAAATAAAGTGAGAGGAGAAAAAGAAAAAAAAAAAAAAAGCCCCATGGCCGAATAAAGAATGGAGACTATATCTTACAAATACATGCATAAAAACAAGAATTGTAACTTTGGCAATAACATTTATTTAGCGCACTAGAGGTAAGTGCCTCGGGCGCCCGGGCACGCCGGGCGCCCGCGGTGAGCGAGACGCGAACTGCCTCAGGCCTGGTGTACGAAGAGATGAAGAGTTTTTTTTGTTTGTTGTTGCCGTCGGCGTTGAGATGAAGAAAGAGCAGATTTGGACACGTCTTGGGATGAGCAAAATGAGTCGTGACAATCAATTTTAGGGATGTATTTTCGCCCACAAAATTGTATTTAATTACAATCGTATTTGAAATACCCTCGTTTTAGTATTTAAATACACACGTCAAATACATTGCCCAATTTGTAATTAAATACAAATGCAAAATACACGTATTTAAAATACGTATTTCAAATACTTGTATTTGAAATACTGCCCATCCCTGACGGATACTATTAGGATACAGCGAAAAATAAAATAAAAGAAGTAAAGAATGAGCGAATAATTCGTCTTCATTAGCGACACTGTTCCATGTTTTCTAACGTAGAAAACGTAGAATTGGTGCAATCAAACTGCATCTTTGCGACAAAAAAAAAAAAAGATAATGAGAATTTTGAACTAATATGGGTGTTTCGATAGTACTATATGCCGGTAGGCACTATCGGTACAGTGTACTATAGGCAAACAATCGTATCAACCCTGCTCACAGATACTGTCATCATCATCATCAACCGCATCGTTATCTCTATCATCACAATCTGCAACACCAACAAGAAGAATTTGTGTTGCCCAGTTGGAGCGTTTATTTGACAGGTTTGTTTCCTCCTTGCCGCCGGGTAGCGGTGAAACGTTGTGACGTTGGAATGGCGCCCACGGATTCGGTGTTCTTGTGTAAATTAGTCGAGTTCTAACCAGTTTACACAAAAACACCGAATCTCTGGAGAGAAAATTAACCCAGCCCCTCCTCCCCCCCCCCCCCCCCACACACACACACAAAAAACAAAGAAAAAAAAAAACCCGAATTAAAAACAAAAATACCGAAAACACGGGACTTTACTTATAACATTGGAATGTCGTTTTGACATGTTCACTGTAGCAGAAGTTTAGAAAAGCGCCTTTGCGAAAAAAGTTGCAAATGCACTCCGTTCCTCAAAGTATTTATATGATTTTTTTTTTTTTTCAAGCTCGAATAGGGTTTGAGAACGTGAACCCTCTAGATACTAGATTTCCAGGTACTGCCTTTTAAACAACGTTCAGTGTCGGACACCGTCATAAAATACCTTGGCCAGGCGCAGTCTGCGCGAACACGACATACGCGCTTTTCTAATAATAATAATAATAATAATAGTTGTCATGGTCGTCACTATCGTCATCCTTTTTTTTCTTCATATTTTGAAATGGAATAAGGACCAAAAAAAAAACACCTGTTGCTCTGACAGAGATATTGACTAACACAAACTTTTTTTTTTCTGTTAGTGTCTCGAATGAGCGTATTTTATCTTACTCTAGTCACGTGACAACTTAAGAAACGTAGGGGCTGGCCGCCTCTCGTTATTGCTCTGCTACCAATGAGGTTGTCGCATCGGCCGACAAGAATGCTCGAGAACCAATCGGCATTCAGTGAACATTGACGGTTTAATGTAAAAGTTATCTGGAAAAAGTAAAAAGGTCATTTCATGGTCCCTTTAACGTATTTATCGGGATTCCTTTTTTTTTTTTTTTTCTTTGATCGACGGAAATTTGCGCACTGTCTGGCCGTCAAGCGGTGACGATGTTGGTTTAAGAGAGCGATGACTCCAGGCTTCCGGTGCTATTTTGACGCGTGCTATCGAACTTGTACGTCGCAACTGATGACAAGTTGTCAAAGTCAAGTAATCATGACGTTATGGCCAGAAAGCTTTTGGTCTTTAAGTCACGAACGGAAAGTACAGCAGGCCGCCATCGGAGCATCTCGTAGCAAAAAGTTGATCCCTTGTTCGCTTTAGCTCTGACACTGGTACCGGAGTTTTATTGGTCTTTTTTTTATGATTTTTTGCGTATGACCCAATCAAGGTGTATTGTAAAAGAGCGCCGCTTCGTGCCGACGTATTTGCGAACAAAAATACTCCCCCAGAGAACCACAAGTCCTGGCCACGGAATCAAAACGAAACAACATTTTTGTAAATGTCACTTCCTGACATAATTTACAGCGAATCGCAGCAACACGCGCTCTCAAAACAAAGTGGGGAATAACTTTGCAGCAACGATATATCTCCCGAAAAAGGAAAAAGAAAACCGCCCGGCAACGCCGGTTCATCCTCTCGAGGCGGAAGTCTTAAGTAGAAAAACGAAACAATACAAGGTTTGCATGAATCCCATTAAACACCCCTTTCACCATGCACGCGCCCGTTTAATGAAATTTTTAATTAAATAACCCAATAAAAATAAAGAACGGAACAAGTTAACTGTACCGCGCCTTTCTCCACCATTCTCCCTTTACTACCCAAAAACGCTAGTTTCTCTCAGCAGGGCGGCGCCACCGTCGTATCTGTACGACCCCGAGCCCGAACTCCCAGGCTCTAACCGTACGTGCAAACCATTAGGGGTTTTGTCTTATCGGGCCTCTCCGTCCAGAACATACTCTCGCAGTATTTCCGACGACATCGCTAACGCGGCTCCGATGCCGCCTGCCGAATAATTACTCCGGGATTAGGAAAGACGTCCCCCGCGCTCCGGCAAACTCGAAGCCCACGCAACAGCGTCCCTGCACAACACCACCTATAGAAGACAAGGCCTTGTATTCTAGGATATATTGCCCTGCGTACCCCCCCCCCCCCCCCCCCTATTTTTTTCCCCCTCGAGCTCGTTAATGCGGAAAACGAGCGCGTACGATGTGTGCGTCTTCGCTCGTTACCCATTGGGGCAGACGACCGCCTGTCTTTCGTCGTTTCTATCTTCTTGCCCGCGTGTGGACCTGCGCGCGGGCGCGCTTATGTTTCTTGTTTGTCCGCTAATGACAGTCGTTATTCTTCATTCCGCGTTCCTTCCTCCCTTCTGCGTCCGCCCTGTCGTTTCTAATTTCAACGTGTTGCGGTCGACGAGCTGCCCAGTCCGACCGTTTATGCCGGGCGAAAGCCACGTCCAAAAGAGAGAGACGTTTACGGATTAGGTGGAGAGCGCCGTAAAGTCCGAGCGTTTTTTGTTTTTACAGCGGAGCTGTTAAGGGCTAATTTCCCCAGTTTCGCGTCCGGTACCGAACAAATGTCGACACAAAACTACGCAAAACACTGGACAACTACCGCCATCTATGAGGGACGGCAGCAACCAGACGACCAGTCTCGTTACCGCTGTCGCTCATAGATGGCGCTGGTCTTCCTTCTTCACCAGAGTGGAAAGGCTGAAATATTTTTTTTTGACGTTCGTTTGCGTTGGCACTCGCGCTGCGTTCGTACACCTTCGTTGCACGTATTTTCCGAGTGCGCTTCGGTAAAAAGGGTTACCGACACAATTAACGTACAGTAAGTTTTTTTTTTTTTTTAACGGAAACAATATCGGTAACGGGTGTTTTTTTTTTATTTTATTTTGAGGTAGCGTAGGCCGATGACCAGTTTCTCTTATTTGCGAGTAACGGGTAAAATGTTTTGTTTTTTTTTGGTTAGTAACGTTTACAACGCTGGTGAAAACTCCCAACTCTTAGATGAACGCCAAGCTAGGCTGCAGGTGAATTCACGCTGCGCGCGGGAAACTCGCGTGCACCTGGAGCGCAGCTGAAACTCTCGTCTGCGTTTTCCTTCTCGCATCTCTCTATGGTATGGTCATTGTTAACGATGTTGTTTTTTTTTGTTTTTTTTTGTTTTATATGTCCCGCGACCTCGCAGATTATAAACTTTACGTCACGAGAGTTCAAGCGGAACTACAGAAGCTCAGTTTTAACCGAATCAAAGTAAGTGCCATAAAAAAAAAACAAAAAAAACTGTAAAGTGATTTTTAAAAGTACACATATACATTTCTTAAAGCCAGGAATCTAAATGAAGGTTCCCAACGTCCTAAGCTCCTTAAGATTAATAGTAAACGAAAACAAAAAGTATTATGCTTGTCCTACAAATGACAGATTTTCCCTTCCTGCGGGTCTCTGCGCACAAATTTCAGTTTCTAGAGCCTCCACCTATTTTGTGTCTTTGAATTGAAACTTTTTTTTTTTTAATGTAATTTAGGTAATTGTATGCGTTTCGCTTCTTTTTTTGTGTGTGTCGCACGCGTGAGAGCGACGTATTCCGAGGCACTCTCATAAATTAAAAAAAAAACTTAAAAAAGAAAAAAAAACTTTAAAAAAAGGCGAAGTGCCGCGAGCGGTTTCGTTCGAAATTAAACGCAGGCAGCGAAGCCCCGAGGCGACCTCGCCTCGACATAAAGAAGAAAGCGATTATGCCCGACATATACACAAATATATTTTTAAAAAAAAACTTAACACGACACGTACCACCCTACTTACGCGGTGTTCCATAGAAGCGAAAAAAAAAAAAAAGAAAATGCAAACTCCAAAATATATGCGCATAAAAAAATATCAACGAAGTGCTCGCTTCTGCGCGTCTGAAATGCGATCTATCTAAATCTGGCCGCGATACGACCACTCGACGACGAATAGAAATGCGAAGATGCGCCGCGATGTCGAGAATAATTAAGATGTATTCGAAGGAAAAGGTGCGGGTTCTGAAAAGCGAAAACGTTATTGCACTCGAGCGGTTTGGCGGTTGGGTGGCACTAAAGGACTTTGAAAGGGAGACTGCATTAAGGTATGAAGAGGAATTGTACGATGATAATATCTCGTTCCTTTTAGTTTTTCCCGGAAAAGAGCAAGCTGTGCTAGAAACGTCGAATATTAAAGTCTCTCCTGCTGTTCACAATTTTATCTAGAAAACGTTTCTTTTAAAAACGAAACGTTTTTTTTTTCTTAAAAACAAATCGCTTTTCTTAATTGTTTTCTACAAATGCTCTTTCTTCTCTACCATTCTCGTACATGCGCAGTAGAGTGGATCAATCCTCCTGCACATTAAAAGAGAGCTCCGGCGAAAATTTTATAGTCACCGATTTGCTTAGAAAATTGGTTGAACAGATTAATAAGCGTATCTGAACAATTAACTCAACTGACAAGTCAGAGTAATTTTTTGCGAAGTTATTGAAGTGAATTAATCGGTCTGAGAGGCCGAGAGGTTCTAGTGCCAACTCGAAAAATGTGACCTCAGATGTTGTAATATGGGGCAATATGGGGGAACTATAGCCAGAAAGGTTCCTTGCGGGGAATTTTCCCTTTCTCAGGAAAATTTTGGGGTCAAATTCGGTGAAAAAAAGAATTCGAAATTTTAATGCGATTGCGTAATTTCAAAGGTTCGAAAAAAAAAAAAAAAGCTTTAAAGAGAACTAAAAAAATAATATTAAAAGAAAGTGTTGTGGTTCGAAAGTTTCGAGAAAAGAAAGTGAGAAAGTTAAGTTGTAGGAAGAAGCGGTTTGTGAACGACTGCTAGGTGACGCAAAGTGGAAGCGTCTAAACGTTATATACTTTAGTAAATAAAAAAAATAAACTGACCAGTAACATTTTCTTCTTTTTAAACGTGCGATTTCACGCGGCTCTTTCGGAAAAAATGCGCGGAATGTTGCCTACATAACCGCAGAAACTAGCCGCTGCAAAAATAAAGGTAAAAGAAAATGTAGGGAAATATGCGGAGATATATCAAAATTCTGCAAGGAAAAATTACCTAAAATAGGAAATTTTCCCACCTACCCAAGAAAGAGAATTCTTGGGCGTGGCAGGGGACATCACCGATTTAGCGTGTTCCCAACGAGTCTGGAATGAATAATGAACAAGCTCACGCGAGCAAAACTGAAAGAAAAAGAAATCTTGCTCGAAAAACTATGGTAGTTAAATTGCCCGCTTGACTTGCAAGTTGTACAACATGTGACGTTAGCTCACTGCAGAGCGTGGAAATGTTTGAGTGTTGATTTTGGAATCATGTTTATTGTGTCACTTTCTTAATGCTTGTTTTAAATTTAGAGATAATGAACAGCTTGCCGGAAAGAGAAAAGGCTGGGTATTCGGAAAATGTTCGACGTTTGGGTAGCCAAAAAAACACTGAAAACTACAAGCTAGCAGTTTTCAGTTCACTATCTAAACTACCCGCCTCTACACGGCGAGACTAACCTTGCGATTTCCAAACTTGAATGAAAGAAGTTTTGTTTCGCCCAGTGCGCCGTACATTCGCACGCACACATGCATATGTACCCCCCTCCCCCCTCCCCCTCCCCCCCCCCCCCCCCCCCCCCCCCACACACACACACATTTACGTAGGAGCGACACATTTTCCGTGTTGCTAATGCCACTCTAATTGCGACCTCGGTACGCGGTGATCACAGCCTGGCGTCGCTCGCCCGAAGCGTTAACCGCGTTAAACGTTGTCTAGCGCTGTTAGCGTCAGCACAAAACGCGCACTACCTAATTTGTTTTTTTTTTTCGTAACCGTGCGTCGTAGCACGCCTTTGCAACGCTTCGTAAACCCCGTCTGGTTCTCTCTCCACCTCTCTTTCTTACCTCTCTCCCCTCACAGACCCGTCGAAAGAACTACCCCTCCACGATTACGTGCACGATCATCAGTGGCAACCCGTCACCACTGAAAAAAAATTGCACTCCGAAAAACATTAGCGGCGGCGGCACACCCCTACGACGCTGACTTCACCGCAGCATTGGTGCTCCTGTGGCGGGGCCGATCCCGCAGGGGCTACGTACCGTTATGATAATATTTTGTGTTTTCAAACCTCCCTGGTGGCAGCTACTGTTGTAGTTTACTTGGGAAAATCTTATTTGTTTGTTTGCGCGCGCGCGCGAGTGTATGTGTGTGTATGTACGTGTGTGTGTATGTGTGTGTGTGTGTCTGTGTGATAAAGAGAGAGAGAAGTGTATGAGACTGTTTTGGGTCATTCCGCTGGCGGCTGTCGATCTGCGGTGTTGCGTCGGTTCGGCGTTGTCCTTTTTTATGTTGTTGGTGTGTCTGCGAAAACATATTTTGTTTTGCGGGTTATTTGTGCCCGTGACGAGGCTGCGCGTAGGAGTAAGTGCATGCGTATGTTGCGGTTATGGGGTGAAGGGCGTTGGGACTTATTTTTGTTCCGTTTGTTTAATCGCTGTTTTTGTGCTTTCGTTTTTGTTTCCTCGTCCAAAACGACTGGTGCGGCGCCTGTACACTATATGTTGACGGCGCTCGTGGTTTGGGAAGCCGATTCGGTCTGTTGGTTTTATGACCCTGGAAATCGGTTCTGGGTGCTTTCAAACTCGCCTCGCTTTTTCTCGTCTTCCCCGCGAACCTAACGAAATCTGTGTTCTAAATAATTTTAAATGCGATTTGAATTTCTAGGGCCACCAAACCATGAGATCACGTGCGTCAAACCGTCACAGCTCGGTAGCTGAATTGAGCTGGAAGCGTTTCGCCGCTAGCGAAAGAAACCTTTCATTTTCGCGTAATGAACGCAGCGTCACGTCACGTGACGCAGGGTCACGTGACGGCGAGACATCACGTGAACTCGCCTGACAGTGTGACGTCACAGTATCGTGTGACGTCAGTGTCGCAGTCAGGTGACGTCATAAACACCACAACGTGACTGTGACGTCATGTGACCCTGCGTCAGAGTGACGTCACGTGACTGTGACGTTACAGCGTCAGGAAAATTATTCCATATGGTATCGCATTTCATCTTTTTTGGCGGCCTCAACCCTAACAACATTTCATCAATATAGATAATGACATTTGGCTTATTTTACATCTAACTTCAATGAAATCTTTCGTTCAGTCTCGGTGTTAAAGGGATACTACAACGAAATTTCGGAGCTCATTTTTTGGTTTATATGTGTTCAAAGGAGCAGTATCATATCGAACATACCAATATCTTGTTAGGAAAGTCTCGAAAAGGAATTTTAAAACAAATTAAACGATTAGCAAAGAGCACCTGGTGGATGTCGCTAACGCCTCGTTTGTAATGCTCGTCTAGGAACCTTGACAGCTAGTGACGGACGTTGTCTCGCCTCCGGCCACGACGAAAGAAGATGGGAAGGAGGAATTCCCCTCTTCCCGAGAATGCCTTTTGTGTGTCGCAGAAGTCGCTATTGACCCCCTACAAGATTATAGAAGATTAACTTGTCACTCAAAATTCGTACAAAAGCAGCCGCTTCGGTGGCTGGAACGACTAGGCCATCCTCTCGACGTCAGCCTCGCCGTAGCTTTGCTCGTCTTGAGACGACCTACGTCACGATTGCGTTGGATGTCACGTGGTCTCCGCTGGGCCTTCTCCGAGCGCTTGCCAGACTGGGCCGTTAATAACGAAAAATACAGCCACCAGGCTCAAAATACAAACGTGCGATTGTCTTTTACGGATTTTGTGGATCATATTCAACCTATTTTTGAACACGACGGGAATATTTCAAATTTCGTTGTAGTATCCCTTTAATACCTACTTGCCTTCTACCGCAGTAACGTTTTTAATAAACTTGATACTGATGGTAATTTTTATTCCCTCTGTAGCACTGAAAATACACCCTTCCTCCCCCCTCCTTAAAAAAAACACAAGAAAAACACTTAACTTTTATATATAAAAAAGGCCTGTAATTGCGTGCTGAGGAAACTTAAATATGGTTTTTGTTCAAACAAGCCAGGATGATAAGGAAATTGCAAATAACAGGCGTTGGTATTTCCATATGTGGACGTAGGTCGTGTGCGTAGATCCACATGGAGTGTATATGTGGGATAATGTTTTTAGTCAATCCCGGGTTGTGTAGAAATATGAACGCTAATTTAAGCTCGTGTTTTCAGTGCGTGAATAATAAGATCCGGTACGTCTGAACACTCGCGTTTCATAGGGGCTTTATTTGATTTCCACTCAGAGGCATATAGGTTTCAGGCGCATTAGAATGCACAAACGTGTCTCCATCTAAAAGCTATGTACAGTTTTTTTTTTTTTTTTTTTTTTTTGCATAAGGGTGTTTTTGTTGGAACTAAAGAAAGTGTGCGGGCAATCTGGTTGGTTCAATATACCGACATGGTAACCCGAGACCGGTGGAAAAACGGGACAGAGCTGTGTTTGAGGCTTTGTGTTATCTGCACCGTTTTTTTCCTCGCTCCCGGGTTACCATGTCGGTGTTTTCATCTCAACTCAGGCACTGGTTTGGGTTTGAAGGCTTAATTTTCACGAACATATACGTTTAGGGAGCATTCTTGAAAGGGATGACAACGTAAACTGGTAAGCTTGACGGATTTTTTTTTTTTTTTCAGGTTATTGATTATCGATGCAGCTGAGGCCAAAATTTTGTACCTGTCGCGGAAATCGCATCTTTGACCGCTCGCGGTTTTGTCGCCTCTCACACCTCTACTCTAGCACTCTTCTTTGATCTCTTTAAACCGCAGTAGTTTCACAGCTAAAACGAATAGCCTCTCGAAATTTTTTATAACCGCAATTATCCAAAAATATGTTGGGGCCCTTTTACCTTGTTTAAACGCGCTCCTATAAAAAAAAAAAAAAAAAAAAAAAAAAAAAAAGAACGTAGAGTTTTTCTACTTCACGTGAAGATGGAAGATGAGGGAAGATATTATCTTTACGACGTCTAGGACGATGCCCTGAAGATGAGGTCTAGGACAACCTCAAGGACGACTTCTAGGACGACATCGAGGACGACGTTTACGACATCTAGGACGACGCCTAGAGAAATGCAGCCTTTCCACTCTGGTGAAAGCCATAGTGGAAAGGCTGGAAAGGTTGCCGCCATCTATAGGCGGCGGCGGCAACCAGACAACCGGCAATCCGGTCGTCTGGTTGGCGTCGCCGCTCATAAATGGCGGTACCTGTCTGGAGTTTTGTGTCGACATTCGTTTGTCCGCGGACACGATACTAAAATTAAATTATCTATAGAGGAAGCACATCACGTCGAATAAACTCTTACCCTCATGAACTTCTGTCGAGCGGAAGCATATACCGGGCGTTTCTTTTTAAATGTAACAGATTTTTTTTTTAAAGACAGCCGTGAAAGATACACTAATGCGGTTTGCACAGGTGAGGTATACGGCCAAGGGGACATAATACAGGGGGTTAATCGTAACGATCAGTCTGCTACTTAGTTAAAATTTGTTAACTAACTTTTTAGTTAGTAAAAATAGACATATAGTTCAAATTAGAAACTTGCTAAGCGTCATCGAAAACCACTAAATCAACTCTTTTTAGAAAGATATAAGGCAGGGGCCGCATTTTATGGCGTCCTAAAAAAAAAAAAACGCGCAGTTGGACTGCCTTTATAGGTTTCGGTTTCTTTTCGGAGCGCATCTTTGCGTCCGCGGTCCTGCTCCCCGGGGGTTGCGGCACGAAGCCACCGCCTCGGCCCCTCGTAGGATGAAGGGCAGTATAGCGCACGTGTAATGCGCGTCTCGGCCATTGGGGCTGCAGATATTCATTTGTAAAGTACCGCTCAAGCCGCTCCTTCCCTGGGCGTGGCGTCATATTAGGAGTTTTCAGAATCTCTGCTCTCGCGCATCTTCACTGCCTGCCAAAGCTATGCACGCGCACACTTGCTATTTTCAAAATGGGTTAGTAAGAGGCGTCATGACTGCTGTCAGTGCGTGTAAACATAGAAGTTTTCTGTTTCCTGTCATTCTTAGTCACATGGGTTCCATACCTGGTATGCGGGGCGAAAAATAATATCTTTCACTTTGAATATGCGACAAAATAAAGGTGAGACAAAAAAAAAAAAAAGACTGTGTGACAATCGCGCAGTTTTCGTAAAAGCCTTCCAGCGGCGTGGAGAGATAGATTAAAATGTTGTTTCATCTCATACCAGAAGTGACGACATTCAAGATGGCTGCGCCCCTGTGGAAAAGGTGTATACCTGGCAAGATTGGAATTGCACGTGCTGCCCACACCAGCGACACGCGCTTGGCGGCCCAAAGGTTCTAGTATGATGTCACGACTGGTCGGAGGAGGTTTTTCGTGTTTTCTCGAGTTTAGTTACGTTCTGGAAAAAAACGAGCGCGATATTCAGAATCATGGGATAAAAATACGCCAGAATTCGCCTCTAACTCGTTTTTCTTTTTCAAGAAGTGTTTGAACTTCTCCTTAAAAAAGAAACACCATATATATATATATATATATATATACGAGTTATACATGCTCAAGGATGTAATGCTCTCATTCGTGTAAGTTTCATTTGTCGTCAAATGTTTGACGTAGTCAAGACGTTATATCCTTTTTTTGTTTTTCCACCGTATGTTTTTTTTTTTTCGTCTGCGCTTTACCGCATTTCAATCTTGGCCCGCAAACGATTGTTGCCGCCTTTGTCCGAATCAGTACGAATTTGATTTTGCCTCACTTTAAAATTCAACAAAAAGAAAACATAAAAAATAGAAGAGAATAAAATCATAATCCTTTGTTGGCTACCCATTCGTGTTCATCCAATCTCGCTTTTTCCGAAGAATAGCGCGGGTTCCGCATGACGCAGTCCCAGCATCTTCCAACAGACCACCGACCGCGGCAACAATGGAGAAAGTCGCGGACGCACACTCTACAACAAGCGTCGCTTTATTTATTTATTTTTTCTTAAAAATTCGTTTTCTTTTTTTCGCCGCTTTCAGGCTTCTTGTTCGACGAAGGAGAGCACTTCGACTATACTCCGCTTCACCCCGGGATAGATCGCGGCGAGACGCTACCGACTATCCCACATCCAATCCCTCGCGGCAAACGTGGAACGCGACTTCGCATCCCACGCGCCTTTCCCGAACGACACCACGTGACACTCAGCTTGCGCTGGATTGGTTCCGATAGCTCGTAGCGTCCGCTCCGCTGCGTCATAAGAGGAGACGCAACGTGGGAATTCCTCTCGCGTTGCGCTTCATAATTCATCGGAGCACCAGTGAGCTCCTCTCGAGTGGGCCGCTTGCAGCGCGTCGTCGTCGTCGTTGTGAGTTACAGCGATGCATGCTTCCGCCTTCGGAAACTTAAAGCAGACGTGGACACTTTGTGCGCACAAACAGATGTGTCCTCGTTTTTATTTATTTATTTATTAAAGCGTAAAGTGCTTTTCAACGGAACCCGCCATCCCGAAATTTTGTTCGTTTGCGGATTTCCCTTTACATTTGTAGGGCGAAATCGAGCTTACGTAACACGGCTTTCACGTGATCTATTCAGTAACTTAGTTTCCCAGCTGCATTTAGCGGGAAAATTGATAAGTAAACGTTGGTTCATAACTCCCCAAAACGACAGTTTAAGGAAAGATGCGGGTCACCCCGACCCGCAGCTTGCTTATTTTAATATTTGCTCTAAAACAATGAAACTGTAGCTGCGTATAAAGTTTCATCGTCTCTCTTTAAAATAGTTATTAGTTTTAACGTAGCTTCTATTGTTATGTGTGTAGAGGCAGAAACAACTACACAGAAAGGTTTGTGTGTGTGTGCGCGCGCGCGTGTGTGTTTGTTTGTTTGTTTGTATGTGCTTGTGTGTGTGTGTGTGTGTGTTTGTGTGTGTGTGTGTGTATGGGAACATCTAAGTACACCAATGTTTTATAACAAGCACGGTGCAATAGCTGATTATGCTCCCTATGAAGTGCAGAGTGTCACTATCTAGCCAAAAGTTGTGTACAAATCTTTAATTTAATAAAGAAAAATTAAAACGTCGTAAAGCCGAAAGTAATCCCTGGAAAAGGGGAACAAGGGGGAAAAACACAAACATAAATTACTTTCGTCATTCTTGTCCAGCTCGCTTGCACCTTTGCATTTAAACGTCGTAAAGCCTTCTTTTTCAAAGCCCTTTAAAAGTTGGTTAAAATTTGGAGAAAAACATAACTAAGCTATTGCAACTCCAAATAGACATCGGCGCTCTACGTATCGTCAAGGTAATAGATGAAAATTTCATTGCGATCCAATATGATTGAGATTCGAAGTGCCAAAAGCTGATTGCACAAGCTGTTTCAAAACGAAAACAAAAATGCATTTCAAAGTTCAAAAGATCAGTACTCTGCCATTATCGTCCGCTATTACCTAAACTATGGCCATTATATATAGGTAGTGTGTTCAGGAAACATTCAGAGTCGATAAACGCGTCTGGCACTGTATGCTGTGACTTTTCTTGCCCCTCATGGACCATGTGCGGTCAGACATCAGCTACATCAGCTGTTTCTCCCACGTCGGTATTTTTCTTCTTCACCAGGTTGTATGTTCTTAGCGATTTTCGCGGAAACGGCATTAACTTTTTTTTCTTTTTTTTTTAGTGAAGGAGATTTTGTGTTTCATTGTTGCAAGCAGGTTGAGAATCGAGCAGAAGCGCAGAAATTTACTGCTTTCAAGTTGACGGCAAAACTCGTGTCAGCTCCTGCCGTCATAGCTTTGCTTTGTGCTTATGCGTCTCCATCTGATGCGGCACGTTTCGGCGAAAACGTCGAAAGAAAGAACCCTTTCGGGGAACTTGCTCCTCTCAGTAATAGTTTGAGGGGCGATAAAAATCTCTTGAGTTTCCCAGCAGACTCCCGAAAGCGTGAAACAATCTGCACTCGTAATAAGCGGGGTGAATCGCACCGTTCTCAAGTATCGTCAGCGCGCCGATGTCGCACATCACTGAACTCGCAGAGCCATTGTCACGTGTTCTGTATTTGTTTTCGAATGAACGCCATCTTTTTCTCCGCAGAGGGAACAAGTATGAAGGGAGGATCTATTGCCTGGAAACAGACACCATTGCCGTGGTTAGGCTTAGCACGCCGCAGTAAACGTTCCTGCACTGACGTTCTCCGCTTGCATTTGCGCCGCCTTTCTGGCAATTTGCACTTGCTCCGGTAGTTCGAAACGCGAAAGTCGTGATTTTAAGTGTGTTTCCCTCGCACACAGAATTGAAGACAAGTAGAAAGTGCGGCTGTCCCGAGCGATAGCCTCTCGAAGATGGCGGATATTCGCGTAAACTTGCAATTTTTCGATCACCGCAAGTTAGTAAGACACGTTGTTTTTTCCTAATTAACTTCGGGTCCGAATGTTTTTTTTTTTTACTTATAAAAGTATGATAATCAAGAATAATAGAGCAAGTAACTTCCCTTAATGCCTTCTAACATATTTAAATGATCGTTTCCTACATGCTGCATTTCGTGCATTAATCATGTGGCTTAAGAAATAAAAGTTCGCTGCCAATATTTTTTAATGTTTTATTTTCTCTCAAAACGGTAAGGCGACAAAAAAAAAAAAAAAAAAGTGGGGGAAACAAAAGTGAAGCAACGTCATTACGTAAGTTGAGCCTTTGAACTCCTTTTTCTTGCCGCAATTTCCCCCCGTGTACTCCTATTTCCTCCTTATTTTGGGCTCCCTGTAAAGGTTGTTTCCGCGCAACAAGAGTAATGTGGCGGAGAAACCAGCTTGCGGGGGCGCTGGCGATGCTGTATCGCATACCGTTTCGCAAAAAAACTAGCCTCATTTGTTTTGCTCAGTGCACCGTTTCGTTTCTTTCTTTTCTTTGTTTTTTGTTGTATTGTTTTGTTTTGACTAGTGGTGTTAACGGGCATCGCAAACCGCCGCTAGCGTCTTTTTTTTTTTTTTGCGTGCTTGAATGGAACAAACGCAATTTTCTCCCTGGCTCAGCGTCCTTACAAATCACCCGGGAGGACGTTTGTTTTCGCTGAACCGCAAAGACGTGCGCGAGCGAACAATTCCGCAAGTTTAGAAAACTGAACAAACAACAAAGCCTGTATACACGAAAGACAATAGGCGAGTCGATAAGTTCATAAATAGAATGCCCCACAAGTTTGTCTCTCCAAATTTGATTTCCTGCCATGTTTACCAGTCTATGCTTCCTCTCAAGAGATAGCAATGTTTGTCTGGCTTGCAACCCCACGACGTTCGGTTAGCGGAACTCTCAACAGAAAACGCAAAAGAAGAAAAAAAAAATACGCTCGCACGGAAAAAAACAAAAAGCGCGCTGCTTCCATCGATTTGACAAAGCTGTCCTTCTCGCACTTGCCATGTCCTTAGCCTGCTCCCAGTCTTGTTCACATGACTCGGAAAAGAAGTAATTGATGACAATTACGTTTACTCTTTGTTACAAGGTATTCAATTATGTTACTTGATTCCTTGAGAAGTAAAATAATGGGACGTTATATGATAAAGTAACCGCTACTTTTTCCATTACATTAGTTTTTAAAACGACATTTTTCTGTCGGTTTTAAAGGGGTGGGTCTTTTATACTGTTCAATATTAAATTCTGATCACCAAATTAACAACTACTTATCTTCTTAATACACGAATTTCGGGTAAAGCATCCTGCTGTTGAAGCCTTGGTTGGAGGATTCCTTGGGTATGAGACTTTCACAAAGGGCGCCATTAGAAAGGGGAAAGAAAAGAGTAGTGGATGCAAGTAATTTTAGTACTTCCAAAATTAATCATATTACACTTATGATTACTCTAATAACTGTAATGAAATCATTACAAAATTACTCTAAAAAGTAGTAATCGATTAGAAGTAATTTGGTTACTTGTAATGAGTTCTGTTCAAGTCTGCAGCTCTTCCCCGTTGACATAACTTTGTTCTCGTTTACTTTCATGTTCTTCCGCGTTCCCTTATTCCCTGTTCCCTATCTTGTTCCCTTGTTTCTTCTTCATAGAGCATCGTGACGTCGTGGCTTCGCGTGACGTCACATGACATTCTGGGGTTTGGCGGGAAAATACCTCGTGTGTTCTTCACCGGTCCGTCATGACGCTAAGGAGAGCGGCAAAATGTCTCCGCTAAATGTGGCGGGAAATTTTCTACGATCAATTTTGCGGGAGTATGTTTCATGTGCAGTGTGTGCTGCTTGCAGTCTGCGCGCATCGGTGTGCAGCGTCTCGGTGGTGAGCGTGATTTGTTTGCAGGACAATGCAAGGAACCGGGACCTTTTTTTGCGTCTTCTATTTTTTTTTTCTTCTTCTAAATCTTGGGTTGTGTTTACAAATTTACAATTTGTTTTTGTCGTCTTCCTTTTTCTAATTGTTTATTGACCGGTTGCTTCTTTCAAATGCACGCTCCGTTTCTCTTTCATTTCATTTTCCGTTCCCTACGCCCTTTATTCCCCAAATATATCAATACCTTTTCCTCGTTCTCCCATTAGCCTTCTTGACACTTTTTCATTGCCTTTCCCGTAACCTCCCTTTCCTCCTACGACGTTGCTTTGTCATTCCCTGTATTTCCCCACTCATTATAGATAGCTGTCTCGGAGTGTTCTTCGGGTAATCTTTATTTTTTCCCTAGATAATCAATTCCTTTCCCCTTTCTTCCCGACGTAGTTCCGCTTTATTTCCCTACCCCCCTCAAGCCCGTCCCCAATATCCTTCCTTTTCCTCCTCTCCAGATCCGCCCACTCGGGCTTTCTGCGTACACCCCTACACCTTGCTCCTTCTGTACACCTCCCATCCCATCCTCGATACAAAAGATAGAAAGGGGGGAAAAACTGGTAGTAGCAGCTGTTACGCTAGATGGAGATGCAGTGGAAATAAGAAAAAAATAATAATCAAAAGAGAAAAAAAAGTTCGCAGCCACGCTCTTTGCCGTCTGCCTTTGAGGACTCTCGCTGGCGACTTCCGCGTTTCTGAATGGAAAGGTTTCCCAACGTTCGGTTCTCGGAAATAACATTTCATGTTTTGGGAATGTTGTCATTGTCGTTGTTGCTGCTGTTGCGTATAAATTCCTCCGTTTTTTGTTTATATATTAGTTTTTTGTTTGACTTTTTCGAAGTGCACGGGCTTCTTCGTCGTCCCGGCGGACTTATTCGCGAAGGCTTAAGGCGTTCCTTTGTGTTCGTTTACTCAGCATCCTCGACGACGCGCCCACGAACTCGTCTTGAGAAGCCGTCACAGCTGAGACGATTTGCCGCGCTTTCGATATCCAGTGCGCGAACATTCCCGCGAAGTGATGCGCTGGCTTTTTATCGCGGATTCGGTGCTGTTGAATGCGCTTCATTTTGTGTCTGTTGCGTTGCCTGCGTCTGTGCACGTGTGTCTGAGTGTGCGCGTGCGTGTGTGTATCTGTTTTTATTTGTGTGGGTGTATGCTTTTGTAGGTGTACATCTGTGTGTGTGCGTGATGGCTGGTGTCGCTTTTTTGCTATGCTGTTGCTCGTTGTTGCTTCATTTTCCCAGGTTTGCGTTGGGAGTGAACCTACTCTAAGATACAGCTCGTTATGCATGCAACTGCGGTGCAGTCTTCACTCACGAACGCTAAACAAACAACTATAAGCCGTAAGCGCGTGAGTTTCTCTTTGTGGTTTTTGGAACGTTTGTGCGGCAACGCGTTTTCTCCAATTTCTTTTTTTTTTTTTTTTTTTTTTGCATCGGCGTTGGCGGTTGCGGTATTTTATTTATGTTTTTGATCCGTCCTTCGTTTCGAGGGATTATGCTGAGAATCGCGCCCCACTCTGAATTCAATTTTCATCAAAAATAAATTCCAGATTTTACGCTTGGCGCACGCAAATAAAAATCTTCACGAAGCGTCAGCATATACTTACTTTGTATGCAGAACAGCTTAACGTTCGCGGAATAAGTGGGGCTTACTTTTTTCTATTCGTTACGTTTTCTAATGTCTTTCTTTTTCTAGTAAGTGAGTTCCCAAACAAAGCAAAAAAAAAAAATAATGGCTTACGGAAAAAAAAATTTAAAACGCGCCGGTTTTGAAACATTGTGTGTACTCATAAATGAAGCAGTCCGTGCTGTTTATGCGCACGAATTGTTGTTGTGTATGTGGGACTATGTGCGTTTGCTTTATGCTCAAATCTCTCGTAGGTTGAGGTCTGAACTGCCTACCAGCATGTGATTTCCCGCGCGTGTCTTAGCGCAGACCTACTGCCCACAAGACATATAGTGCGTGTACTTATTTTCGCCCATATATATTTATTTTTAGACCGTCTAGAGCAATTTGCGCAAATGGCCTGTCTCGAATCACCGATCTTCAGCAAAGATCTGCTTGTAAATTGCTGGAGGCTAGCGGGTCTTTCTCTTCTTTTTTTATTGTCCCTGCAACATCGCGCGATACCCCAGGGGGTGGCTCAAGTAGGGAGTGCCGTTAGATTGGTCGGGAAAAGCAGAACAACCAAAGCCGCCCTGGGTTAACCGAGGCAAAAAGAAAACAAAATGCAGCCAGCCGCACTTAATTACTTTGAATGGGCAGCGCTAGTCGAGGGCTCCATGCCTATAGCTTTACTTAAATAGGCGCTCAGGCATGCCTCTCTATTCGGATAAGCGTATTCCTCCTCGGTTTCGTTGGTGTAGTAATTACTGCGCGAGGCACTTTAAGTACACCCTAGATTAGCAGACGGGTTTCACTCGCCTAATAGAGCCTTTTTTGAAAGTGCGCAACATCTACTAGCTACTGGGCCAATTAGCCGCGTTGTTGTTGTTGTTGTTAGCGATGTGGTTGGAAAGGGGAGATAGAGGCAATCGTGGGTCGGGTCCGCCATTTTTTAGCTACTTACATACTCTGGGCATGTATTGGACACGAGGGATGAGTCAGCGTTCGGCGTGAACTCGGATCCAATCGCACGTTTCGTGCCCAAAAATGAATGGATGGATGTCAACGGCTGTACGCTTCATAACGGACAGTAGCTTGCGCCACCTAGCGTGGCCAATAAATGACAACCCCCTACGTTGCTTTATTCTTTTTTTTTTTAAGAGTGGCTGGTTTATCTAGAATTGTGAAGCAAGACGCTACATTTAAAAACGCACGAAGACGACGGTGGCCGTGACGACGCACATTCTGTGCCGCTGGACTTAACGCGAAATAGAGTAGAGTGACAAAAGGTAGTGACGTCAAAAAAAAAAAAAAAAAGAAGAACCGTGCATCGAATAGACCGGTACTGAGAGCCGCGGCTCCTCGGAAACTAATGCTGCGGAACGGTGAATGAATGGCAAAAACCGAAAACGGTTGGGGTTGACCGCGCGCAGTCTCCGCTCTTGACGCTGATATAGCGAACCTCCCCTCATCTCGAGCAGCTGGCGGAACACTTTGGGAAATTGAAATGGGGTTTTATCTCGGTAAATTGGCTCGGGGTTTCTTTTTCGCCGCAGTTCCTCTCCCCCGCCGCGCTCGCGCCGGATGAAAACGCGTGACGCAAGAACGGCCGAGGGCCTCGCGCAGCCCGCTTCGCCGTCCGTTGCACAACCGACTTTTTTTTCTTTTTTTCTATCTTCGCGGAAATTTTGCTGCAGCGTAGCGGGGTTGCGACACGCGGGTCGGACTTCTATTTTTAGGGGCGAAGCTCCTTAGGGGCTAGCCATGTCCGTATGTTCGTCCGATGTCCGGCGTCGAGTGCTCGTGCTCACGAGCACGTGAGCACGTGCTCCCGTGCTCGTGTAGGGCGAAAAAAAAAAAAAAAACGCATCTCCACGCGGTGAATGATGTTGATTGGGGCGAAGCTCTGGTGGTGCTTGTCTGCGTAGACGCTGAGCCGCAGCATGCCGAGCCTGCGGCTCAGCGTCTACGCAGACAAGCACCACCAGAGCTTCGCCCCAATCAACATCATTCACCACGTGGAGATATTTTTGAGGGTAGTTTTACCGTCTGCGGCCAGTCTCTGCCTCCCCCACCCCATTCATTTGTTCTTTTTTTTTTTGTAATAATGTGACTATAAACGTTAAAATGCGCATTTGCTGCGTGTAACTGAAGGGGCTGTGCAACGACATTGGGTAGGAATATTTCCTACTTTACACCAGCTTCCTGGCACTAGTGGGACCCAAGAATACTCGAACGCAACACCACTGACCAAGAAGCGTCTTCGTCGCGGCGGAATTCATAGGATGAAAGCGGAGCTTTTCTTTCAGTTTCTCCTTCCAAAGCCGCCTTTTGCTCCTTCGCGAAATTCGATGACGGAGCTGTGGGGACAATGGCAACAGTACGATCCCCGCGAATGCGTCATCGAGCTTTGCGGGGACGATGTTCAAATGCTGCTCACACAGTGGACGCGAAGACTGCGTACGCATTCGACCTGGGCTCGTGACAATCGACGCCTCGACATGCATTCGGGTAGGGGGCCCGTGTCCAATCGCTGCAACGACGACAATAGCCGAGCCATAACAATGTCTGGAACTAAGCGCGTGTTCTGTGCTTTGCCAACCCCAGCGCGAGGCTATGATCAACATTGGCGGCATATAATCGGCTCCAGATCACGTGGCCGCTTGTTCTGGCTGCGAGTTGAGGGGGTGAACGGTGCCCGTTTTTCTTTAATTTTTTTTCTGGAACTTATATTGCGTGGAGTGAAAAACGAACACCTGTTTCACAGGTTATTAACGTCAGGGATCCGTTTTAAGCGGTATTTGCGCAAAGTACAAAAATTGTTGCATCGCCCTTTTAATAGAGTGTACTAGAAGGAACGAGTGGGACGAGCTACAGGCTCCGCTCATGTTTTCATTTGCACCTCAAAATGTGGAAAGCGATCAGGTGGACCCAAGCCACTTCGATCGCAGCGCCACCTCTGTAGAGTGTACTAGAAAGGACTGAGTGAGACGACCGAAGCGTTTTTTCGGCGCCGCCGCTTATGGAACGGTCTTGGCGTTAAAACGCAATGCGTTTTTCATAAAAACCGGCTAATCTGAACCGCTTCGCTCGTAGTGCCCGAGAGGGCGCTGCGAGCGAAGTGGCTTTAGAGTGCCTTCATACACACGCGCGCTTTTGCTTGAGTGGTGACATCTCAGCCATTTTTCCGCCCAATGGTTCTTAATGCATTTTGAAGTGCGCGCAATCCGGTGTCACACAGCTCGAGCGCGTAGCTTTGGCTAATGCATAGACGCCATTTTACCGCCCAAGCCACGCATTGAGTGCGCGAGAGCGTCACGTGCTGGCACATTCAGGGCAACAATGGATGTCTTCACCCTGAGACAGACAGACATGTAGGCACCCTAAGTGGCTTGGATCAGCCGGTTTTTTCCACATGCGGAGGTACCTAAACAGCACTCCGGTCGCCCCAATCGGGCCTTCTAGTACACGCTACCTTTAATAGAGAGTTTTAGTAGATCGTTCCCATGACTCCGATAACGATACCCGATACTCCGCCACCGCCTCCCTTGTGCATGGATAGTATCGTTATCGGGGCTATCGGAGGTATCGGAACGATCTACTAAAACTCTCTAATGTGCCCTTCTTGAGTGTATGCCATCGTGTACTCGCTTGACGCATACTTTTCGCCTTTCACTTTATGAAGAGAGACCCAAAACTGCACTTTTCGAACCTCTTTTTTATTGTGATCTTTCTTTTATGACAGAATAGGATACGCATATAGTTTTGAATAAAAGACCTAAAAAAAACAACGTAGTGTCATACAGCTTGTCCGCGTTTGTTGCTGCATGATTTTTTTTTTTGGTTAATTTGTATAGCTTAACGTTGCCATATTTTGATTGCGCACCGATAATTTAAGGTGTTAGAATGCGCTACACCGAGTGAAGTTACTATAGTTATAGGTACACACATAATAAAATATATACAAGATGTTTTTTTTTTTTTTTTTTTTTTTTTGCTTTACAGATTTGTTTGAAAAGAACCGTCAAATCTACACTAGAGCAGTTCCTCTATGCGAGTTTCACGGACAGGGGCCTATAATATAGGTGGCTAATCGCCATGATAAGTTGGCTAACAAGCTAAATATGCTAATTAGTTTTTTTTTCATTTGCGGAAATAAACACTTCGTTCCAAATAGAAACTTGTTCAGCGTGCTTCTCAAGTGGTAACTTCTGCGCTCCAGCCTGCTTCCCGGATGTCCCAAGTCTTTCTCATATTGACCGATTTAGTGGTTTTCGATGACGCTTGGCAAGTTTTTAATTAAACGCATAGCTTTATTTTCATCATTAGAACAGTAATTAAAATAGTTTATTAGCCGACTGATCGATTAGCCCACTACACTATGTTCTCCTGGCCGTATAACTCACCTGCACAAACCTCAAAAGTTCACCTTTCACGTTTTTTTTTTTGTTTTTTTTTAGTTTGTTAAGATTGAAAATGATCACCGTCTTCATAAAAGGGGGTACAAAAATTGCTGCAAAAACCTTTATTGTTGCTTGTCTATGAATTCCGATAGCATTCGTCTAGGACAACCTCAAGGACGACGCCCTGGAAGACATCAGAGACGACGTTTAGGGCGACTTCTAAGACGTCTTCAACGACGACGTCGAGGGCGACGTCTAGAACGACCTCTAACGCGACTTTAAGAACGATTTCTAGGACGACCTTTAGGACGATTTCTCAAGGACGACCTCCAGGGTGACCTCAGGCACGACCTCTTGATCGACGTCGAGGACTGACGTCAAGCTCACTAAGTCCTTCGAAGAGAGTGCGAATGTGAGCTGAAAGGGTCTACTGCGCATATACCTACTGCGCATTAGGAGGCCAGGAAGTCCAAGAAATCCGGGGTGGGAGGGGAGGAGGGGGGGGGGGGGGGTTTGCTACAGAAAGCTATCGCATTCATATATGTGCATCAAGTGAAATTGCGAAAGCGATGGAGTATGCAAGTAGAAGCTGGTTTACACATCTGTGTCCATTGCGTTTCTAGCATCCAAAGCGCCAGCACCGACCGGCACAGCGGGACGACTATGAGTCAGGATTGTTTGACGCAGGGAGATCACTTCTCCGGTAACTTTGCCGTTGGTGTCGTTTCGGTTGTTCTGAAAATAACCGGCACAACTGTATAAAGCAGCTTCTGGTTTAATATTTTCTTATCATTTTCCATTATGATATATATATATATACATTTTTTTTTTTAGAGACGTCATTTTGAGTCGGATCTATACGTTTCCGGGTTGCGGCTGTGGAGACGGGCCGATCGATTCGTCGGGGATAGACTATAGATTATTGAGTGCGGCGAACCCAGCTGCGCAGTCAGGGAGGCGCGAAGCGATCCCGGGACGATCGTGTTCGGAATGCCCCGAAAATCCGCCGCTTCGCAATCTTCGCGCACGCGCATAGTTTCCCATGACGGACCATCGATCCGACAACTCACTCGGTGGATACGGTTACCGTTCGAGACGTCGGGAACCCTGCCCAGGTTCGACTTCGACGAGGTTCGACAATCTCCGAACTTTTAATGCGAAGTTAGACACACACAAAAAAAGTTCGACTCAAGTTCGATTTGACGCCACCTGGCGAAAGAGGATAAGAAACAAGTAACGTCATGAAAAGATTTTATTTTATATCGCGCAAAAATCGTTAAAGAAGCCGTGCAACAATATTGGGTACTTGTTGTTTTGTCCGTTTTTTTTTTATTTTTCCGTGTCTCCGGTTTACGATGGAAGTTCTTCACCAGCTCGCCTGTGCTTTTACCCTTTCTTCATATTGGGTAGGATTTTTTTTTTTTTTTTTTTTTTTTACTTTACACCAGCTTACAGGCACCCAAGAATGCTCGAACGGAACGCCACAGACAAAGAAGCGTCTTTGTTTCGGTGGAATTCCAAGGATAAACGCTATCCTTTTCTTTCGGTTTCTCCTTCGCGAAATTCGATGACGTAGCTGCGGGGACAACGCCAACAATGCAATCCCCAAGAGTGCGTCAAGTTTTACAGTGAACACGAGCACTGCGTATCCATTCAATTTTAACTCTCTCTCTCTCTCTCTTTTTTTTTTTTTTTTTGTTGCTGTGGTTGCTATTGCATGAAAAAGAACAGCGAGCATTTCATATATGTTGTACATGTCCAGGAATAATTCTGAACTATATTTATTAAAAGCACGAGAAATGTTGCATCGCCTCTTTATTAATTTGAGTATTGTATTGTAACTTGACTATTCTATCAATAATTGTCTTTGTTTTCTTTCTTTTTTGCGAAATTTAAAATATTTGTGTAGAAGTAAGGCAACAAAATAAAAGTTTGCAGCGTTCCTACGTCTGATAGTCAAACTTGTATGAATGGATGGATGCACAGATGGATGGATCGATGGCTGAATGCTAACGGCTGTACCTTTTATAAAGGGTGGTAACGTGCGCCAGCTAGCCTAAAAGAAACACACGATTCTTCCTTCTGCCCTCCGAAGCCAATTTCTTTCCCCTCTGCATTTTTGTAACTATCGTCAGGCGGTGTGGGATATCGCCAAGAAAACTTTATAAAAATCGAATGAAAAAAAACAAAAAAAAAAAAAAACACGCACACCTGTCGCTTTTTTTTTCTACTATTTGAGGGGGTTATGAATTTTTATCTGGCCAGGCCTTGCCGGCATTACCCAAACACTGGTCCCACTGGGAGACAGGGTTGTGAATTTGGTCCAAAGCCACGCGGAATGGAGTCCCAATTTTTTTTTTCTGTCCTATCTTTAATTAGTTGTGCTAGTTAGTTTCACTTCGTTCAATTTTCCTTAGGTAATTTCCAGCAATCTTCTAACCTCCTCTTTGTGACTGTAAGCCGTCATCCTCCATTTTTCCATCCTCAGCAGCAAAACCCAGCTCCCCCGCCAGATCCGTCACCCCTGCAGTGAGAGCAGGGCATAACCATAAGCACTTCAAAACCAAATTTTTTGGCGTCTCGCTCTCACCGTGGCGCACGGCGCATAACGTGTCTATCTCGCGACATTTAAAGGTGTTGTCTCAGCCGGTCTCACTCGGTTGCAAATCTGTGAACGGGCCTACGTCTTCGTTCTTAGCACTTCCATTCTCGCCTCGAACAGCAAGAAACTTCCTTGTGAATTATTAAACACATTTTTCTTTCTTACGTCCCGTTCTTTGTAACCTATGCATCGTTAAAGTTGATTTTTCTTGCATGTTTTCCTTCCACATTTTCTTTTCTGCCTCTTTCGCTTTCTTTTTCACTGGACTTGTTTAGTGAGCCCCATCATTAGTGTGTACGTATTTAAATGCGAGCTTTGGGGTTAGGCTTGTCCATTTTGTGTTTAGATACATACTTGAATACTTCAGTGAACCCTTCTTCATGTTTCAATTTACCGATTACCTCTCTGCTCTCGAAAGACGACCAGCACGTGTCCCCTTGCCCTCCCTCATTTGGCATGTTCTCATGCGCTGCTAGTGCTAACCTGCCCACGCTCCTTCGTCGAACGTTCAATCCTGATTGAACCTCTGATCTCATGCACAGTATACTCTATTGTCAAAAGAGAGTCCTGGCGCCATTACTCCTTTCCAAACGCCCCCGACCACTTCGTAGATATCATAATACCATTCTGCCTCGAGTTTCATGTGCCAGACTGCCCACGGTTGTCAAACGAAATCCCCACCCAAGCGGTGTTTGGACCCACACTGACAAGACAAGACTTTTTTGTAAAAACTCGATCACGCGCAGCGCAAACTCCGGTTTCCGATCCGGTTCACCGGTTCTTTCGGCGAACGAAACGAACGAAGATAGAGAAATCGTGCGGCATGCAGTAAAAGCGCAGCCACTCGTATCCGTGCCCGCAGCACAAGGTGCTGCGGGGGGAAAAAAAAAAGAAAAAGAAAACTCGTCCCGAACTCGCGCACACGCGCCGCTGACCGCCAGGGGGAGTGCGGAGACGATCCACTCTCACACGGAAGCAAGCAACTACACTAAATATCAAGCACCAGAGAACGCAGACATGCGTGCTTGGAGTGCGTTAGGAACCCCGGCGGCGAGCGAAACAGATCGACCGTGAATAGAGTGGAATGGAGAGTTCCGACCGGGGAGTCTCGTAGCACCGTTTGCAGAGCACGGTTAACTTTGTGCACACAACCAGCAACGCGTGTAGAATCCTCCGCTCCTGTGACTCTGCAGGCAGGCGCAGGCTCCATGCGGTACTACGGGGTTGGAGCGCGACCATTTCCCCGCTTCTTTTTTTATATGTATTATACAGGGGTCTCAAACACGCGGCCCGCGGGCCGTGTCCGGCCCGAATCTTTCTGGGACACGGCCCGCAAGTCTGTCGTGGCTGCGAGCACTCGCTCCTATATATGCCTCGAGCGCTGAGTGCGCCATAAATAATGACCCCTTGTCGTCCATTCATTTTCACTGGAAATGTAGCTGTGCTCTTACGACGTTTGAATATGTTTAGCGCTACCCTTTCCTTTAAGATCGTGGATTCTTCCTTCCTACATGCCGTTAAGACAAAGGGATTTTCTTGTAATCCTGCTATAAATATCATCAAGGAAGCAGAAAGTGACTTAAGAAAAAATGTATTTCCAGACATATGGAATGCGGATACTTCCAGATTGAATTGAGCGACATAAAGTAGCGATTTTGTGCTTAGTTTCTAGTTTTATCGAAAATTTTCAGCGCGTCGGCTGGATGGTGGTATCTTAAATTTTGTAATCAAACTAGGTGCAAACCCGAATTAGTTGTATGAATAAAACATAGGCTAAAGACGGCACTTGCAAAACGACTCTTTTACAAAAAGCAAATAGCACAAAATCTCTTCTTTAGGAAAGATGTGGTGTCACTGAGAGACTCGACTGCTTTACAACGTAAAACACCATCTCTGTTACTTACATTGTCCTAATATATATTGGTACCGCCCCCCCCCCCCCCCCCCTTTCCCACCATATTTTAGCCCTCGACATTTTGTGAGTGGCCTACCTGGCTCTTACACTGAAATGAGTTTGACACCCCTCGTATATAGCTTTTGTTTTTGTAGCATCTGGGTTCTGGGTTAGAAAGTTGCGAACGTTCTACGAACTTCGAGATTCGACTGGTTTGGCGAATCCTCGACTTTCTTGAGTTTCGTGATTTGAGTTAGAACACAGCACGGGCTGCATTTTTGAGCCCAGGCCCGGCCCGAGCACAGCGTCATGGTAATTAACCCGCCCGAGCCCGGCCCAGGTGCTTGAAACCGAGCACAGGTTCAGCGGAGCCCGAGAAATTTCTATGTTACCCGACCCGGCCCGCCAGCTTTTAGAAGAGACCCAGGCCCGGTCCAGGCCCGAATTCGATGTCGTGTTGTCAAAACTTCGGCGCGTGGAAAACGAAAGTCTTTGGCTGGTACGCAGCCTTCTTTTCCTCGTATGGCAGTACCTGACAAAGCTATGAATAACACGTGTAAATTGAACTAGGCTAGTTGAATTGCGACACCAAAACGTAATATTAGCCTAATAAATAAAAAAATAACAAACGGTAATTCTGTGCCGCAAGATCCTTTTTTGTGTGTGTGAGTGTGTGTGTCTGTGGTTAGGGAATGAAACAATAGAAACGGAGAGGTGGCGTTTCGGTCCTCCAGGTGGCGGTAGTGTAAATAATTTTCTGAAACTTTTTAGCTTTTTATCTTAGGTCTGTTGCGTTTGAAGGGGACTTGTTTGTTCGGAAGAAGGGCGTTTGTATTAGATCTTGCATGGCGCCAGTTTTATGCATTTTTTTTTTTAGTAGCTGTGACAACGCTATTTCGAACAAGCTGGGAGACGATGGCAAGAATTTTCAGATGCGTAGATGATTTTCTCAATTTTAGTGAGGCAACCGAGGTATCCCTGGAAAGATGCTGTGTCTGAGATGTTGCATATCTTCGGTGCATGCGCCAAAGTTTGTTCGTTAAGAAGGCTCAGAGGAAAAGGCAAACCCGCTCTCGAAAGGCACAATGTGAGGCCGGCGGTTATTCTTCACGTATACTCGGTTTCTCATAATTTAAAGGGAAGTGGCCCAGCGTTTCAACGTTCCTGTGGTTTGCTCGGCTCCCAATCAAATGGCTCGACTTTATAAAAAAACAAAAAGAAATCAACAGCCCCTCAACAGTCTGATCTTTGCGGCAAGAAAAAAACACACACAAAAAAAAAACACGAGACTAAATTTGATAAGTGTGCTTTGGGAGTTGTTTACGACATACTATTTCTTTCTTGCGGCGCCGTGTACATTGGCCGGACGGACAGATGCGTCGATGGCCGTGCCCGTGGGAGCGTACACTCTAAGAAAAAACGGGTGTAGTCGGGTGTATCAGCAGCACATGCACCCCCTTCCTGAAAGATGCACCTTCAGTTGCCCAGCCAGTGTATTAGTGCACCGGCAATGAGCATCCTCCTCTCCCTTAAAAACCTCTAGGTGTATCAGTGCACCGCCACGCCAGCCACGCGCCCCGACCAGCGTGTGCTTGGATGCCCTCTTGGAGGTCACTTTTGGGTTGGTCAGTTTCTTAGGAAGTATGGAACTGTTTTGTTCACTCGGTATTGACAGTAGAGTAGACGCTATGCTTGTTTTAGGCCAATCGGGTCTCCGGGTAGGATCACGTGACTACAGTCTCCAAGCTAGAGATAAGGCAGAGCACGGCACCTGCCTCAAGGCCAAGGCCACGGGTAGCATCCACTGCACTATTAACTTTGGGTCGAACTTTCAAGAGGATATAGGGGACAAATCCTCTAGCTGCGTTCATTGTTGGGATAACCCTGAAGATAAGCCTTCGCGAGGGCGACCAATTTTGTCCTTGAAGGAGCTGCTATTTTCGTATACTCCTCTCTTTTCTTTCTCTCCCTAAGCTGAAAGCGTGGAAGAGGCTACGCAGTCGTCGGACCGATGAACCGGAGGCTTTTTTTATGCCTTGAGTCCGCTGTCTGGGCGCGGGTAATGGCAAGAGCGTGATCATGTGGCAAAGGTTTCACGAGTGACGTAGTAGCTCTTTCCGATCCGGAAATGTCTAATTCCCGGCCTAGTTTCTTGTGTGCTGTGCTGCGACCAGCGGGGCTGCCAGAGATTTCGTCCGTGACAACGTATTCGAGTGTACCAAGGCTTCCAGTGTTTAAAAAGTCCAACGTACATCGGCAACAAGCAATTTCTTCAAAAAATCCCAAGGAATTCATGTGATGCGTTTAGTGTTCGGTTTGGCAAATTACTTCTTCTGCCACATCGTGTTGAATCTTCACAGACCCCTTTCTTTCCGTGTTTGTGTTTGTGTGGTTCTGCAGTGCCCGTGTCAACATCTATCTCGGATTACATCTTTCAAGTCCGATATTTTCATCGTAAGTGCGCTGCAACCTACTCCCTTGCAGCAATTGACAGTTCCGTTCCTGATTACGTCTAAAATTAGGCAGTGTCTATCTCCTAGCAGCCGGGAGAATAATTTCCCCGAAATTCTATCGGCAGTCGCCTGCCATTAGCTGTCTACAATCATGTGATAGCTGCAGGTGACTTTCTTATTCTCTCAGCGTTTTGTGAACACGCGTTTCGTGGACACTTTTTCATTGATAATTGATACACGTTTTCTAGACACGTTTCGTCGACACTAACGTTTCACCGTTACTCGTTACGCGAAATACACGTTGTAGGGACATTTCGTCGTGCGTGTGTCTCTGAGGCGCGTGCTCACCGACCCAGCCTATCCGTTCACGTCGCTTCGTGGCGAGAGTATGTGGCGGCTCATTAAAAAAAAATGTTCACCCTACCTGTGATACCCGTATATATCACCTCGCGCACATAGCCTGGGGCGGCTCATTAAAAAAAAAAAGAGAAAATAATATTTTTATAGAGGAAAGCTAACCTGAGCTGTCGATGACACGTCGTTCGATGAAGTGATTATATCGCCAATGAGTGACGACTGCCGGCACGATTTCGGGTAAATAATTCTGCCGGCTGCTGAGAGAATAGACACTACCTAAAAATCACCCCGGTTCTTGTTCGCTCAGTAATCTCCTCAGTTGTGTAACAGCTTCGTTGTACATCTTCACATATCACAGATCGCTTGCACGTTTGTACTTGTATACGGAATAGGCTGTCTAATAAACTTATAGGAGATTTGAAAACAATCCGTTGTGTCTGTTTACCTGCCTTTTTGCAACCACCTGGGCGCGTACATTTTTTACAGGTTTCCTTGAGGTGGGTACACAAAGAGGTGTAATGGTACATCATTGAATGAGGTGTATATATGTTCCATATGAGCGGGGTGGGTGTAAAAAACGGTGTAATAGTAAACCCTGTTGGCGGGTGTATCTCCGTTCCCTGTGAGCGGGGTGGGTGTAAACAACGGTGTAATAGCAAACCCGATCGGTGGGTGTAGAGAAGGGAATACTTATACACCTTAAATTGGGGTGTACCTGCACACCGAAACGACAGTAAGGGTGTAAGAAAGGAGTAGTGACACACCCCAGTATGGGGTGTATCTGTGCACTCCCGAATGTTGAAGGTGTATAAAAGGGTGCACGAATGCACCCCTAAAGAGGGTGTATATATGCACCTCGTTTTTAGGTGTACTTGTACACCTTTATGGGTGTAGTATATGTGGCAGCACTTACACCCCCTGTGGGTGTACCCACTACACCCTTTTTTTTTAGAGTGTAAAGGCCGGTTCTCACATGCAGCGAAGCGCAGATGTAGCGCTGCTCACGTGCCGTCAGCTACTTATCGTCTGCCATGACCAACAGTTTTGACGGTGCGATACAAAGCTACTGAAAGCTCCTGTCGGCACGTGCTTAGCGCGAGGTCAGCGCTATGCTTGTAGCGCTCCGCTGCATGTGTGAACAGGCCTTAAGGCAGCTACGCGAGCAAGTCCGACTGGTCATCTCGCCATTCATTGTAGCAGATGCGCTTGCACGCCTGTGTTGCATGACATTGAGAATTTGACTCAATAGCAAGATAGAACGAGCAGAGAGGAGCGCGAGGCATGCGAAATTTGTGATAAGGGTGTAGATTGCATTAAAGTCACTGGATTTGGATCTGGATCCAGTGACTTTAGATTGCATTCGTGAGGCGTTAATCGCCCTATCAAAGAAAGAATTTGAATACATTAGACGAGCGTTGTACCGACACGCTGATGACTGACAGGTTGTTGGGGCCCTATATTAGGCGTGTACTTTCCGAGTTAACAACTGCTGCGAGTGTGCTTTCTGTTGTATCTGAGCGAGTAATTTCTTCGCATTTGCAAACTTCTTGGTGTCTAAAAGCTTCTTCAACCCCGCCCAGCACGGTTTTCGTGAGTCGTTTTCGTGTGAAACCCAGCTGCTAACTTTCACTAACGACCTTCACTTTATTCTTGATCACAGTTCTCAAGCTGACCCCATATTCCTTGATTTCTCTTAAGCATTTGATAAGGTATCACATAGACTATACTAGTTCATAAACCAAGCACACTTCATACTGATTCTGGCACATTATCTTGGATTCACACCTTCCTAACTAATCGACCTCAGTTTGTATTCGCGAATCAATCGTCCTCGCCTTCGTCTTCTGTGACGTCTGGGGTCCCGCAGGGTTCTGTATTGGGTCCTCTTCTTTTTCTTGTATATATATATCAACGACTTACCCTCCTGTGTCTCATCTTGAGTAAGCTTGTTTGCTGACGACTCTGTTATATATCGGGAAGTGACTAACTACGTTTCTTCTACCGTGTACGTGAATGGTTTGACTTATGGCGAGTGCAGCTTAACACTAACAGATATAAAGTGAAGAGGGTGTCCCGGCTTCACAGTGGTGCTGTATTACCTCAATCATATTTCTCTACAACAAGCAACACCTTACATATATTTGAAGGGTTCATATGTCATCCAACCTGTCCTGGGAAACTCATATTCAATACGTAACAAGTCACGCCAATCGCACGATCGGTTTCTTAAAACGAAATTTTACGTTGCAAAAACGCTTGTTGGCACTAAACTGGAATATGCCTCTTCGATTTGGGACCCCGGTACTGACGTACTTGCATCTGCGGTTTAAGCAATTCAAAATCAATCCGTCCGATTCGTGCCTACTAATTATCACCACACTGCCAGTGTAACATCCATGTAATCAAGTTTGAACCTGCCTAACCTTGCATCGCGTAGAGAGTTTTCTCGTTTCTACCTGTTTCACAAAATTTACTGCCACAATCATATTTTGCGTACCAAGCTATTAACATCTCTTCCTTATACATCACCACGTCTCGATCACCAACACAAGATCATACCTTCGTGTAAGACTAATACTTTCCATAATTATTCATTCATACCCCGCACCACAGTGTTATGGAACCACCTTCCTTTGAACCACCAATTCCGTGGTATCAACATCTGAGAGCACCGCTTTTAAAAGTTAACTTAACAATGTTCTCGTTTTAGCGATTCTCTAATATGTAAGTACATACTGTATTGCATTCATAGGTTGCTATTATTTCAATGTCGTCGAATTCCAGTCATGTAACCCACTCCCCTCTGTAATATGCCTTTGGGCCTTGAAGAAACTTTTAAATAAATAAATAAATAAATTTCTTCGTCTTAGTCCTTGTGTTTTTTCGGCGCTTTTACGTTTCAAAATTACTGACCGTCCAATCAAGACTTTCCGGTCCCACCGACGCCGACACCGACGCCAGCTTTTCTACGACAAAAACAACTTAAAACGATCGCCTAAAAAAAAAAAAAAAGACATTGCTGCTGTACCTCTTTTTAGCTCAAGAAAAAAAAAAAAAAAAGGACGTTTTGCGCATTTTCCTTACGCCGCGCGAAGTAGTGCTTACAAGATTTGGTTGTTGGAGGAAGAAGCTATGCTTTTGGTGCTTGAAACGTGTACATCTTGATAAGATAACACATATCTAATCTCCAATACACCCGCATATATCTTAACTCTCCACATAAAGGAGGGAATTAGTAAGAGTCCGCGGAGGGCCGAACTTCCTTCACTGTGGTTCTAGAGGTGCAAACGACTCCAGACGCCTATATCAGCGCTTTCTTTGGTTCGTTTTTTGGCGCTCTTTCTTTCTTATTGCGGGAACCCGCCTTGGATTTCGCGGGAATGTCGAGTCTTCGCAACGGGTCAGACTCGACTTGGCGGCCGTACATCCGGGGCCTGAAAAAACCGTGCACGTAAACACCCTCGAAAAAAAGAAAAAGAAAAGCTATATTGCAAATACAGAACACTATTCTCTATTCTTTGCGTTTTCGCGTGTATGTTCTAGCTAACACGCGCATTTCCCGCGTTTTTTTTTTTTTTTTTTTTCTTGTAGCGCGCTAGTTTTGGCGCGCTTTTCTCCGAATAAGGCTGTTGGTCTTGCTCGGCACGTTCGGAGGTGAGTAAGCAGTTAGCTTCTGTCTTTCTCTTTCCTTCCTTCCGTACTTTCTATTGTTTTCTCTTTACTTGTAACCTTCTTTTTCTTTTTTTCTTCCTAGGATCATTGTTCGCGCGACGCCCACGTCGGAGTCGGCAGTTTGTCGACTGGCCGTTTGTTTCCAAGTGTCTTTACTTTGGTCCGTCGCTATTTGGCCCAAGGGAGAACGCCAGCCACTTTGGTAGTTTAGCGAAGGAACGCGGTACGCTCAGAGCCGCCGGGTGCAAACGGCGAAATAAAGAGAGCCGACGATGATGTCCTTGTTTGCGCGGGGTAGATACAAAGCAATTTGTGGGCTGGGAAAACGTGGATCGCCATTTTGGGCTGCCTCCATTCACGTAGCCGGTGCACGGTTTGAGAATTCATGCGGGGCGTTCGCCCCTTTGCTTGCCTCTTGCGCCAGCTCAGTTACGTTACATAACCCGACATATATGCCAAAAGCACGACTTCTTCATATATATACAAGATGCCCCCCCCCCCCCCCTCTAAAAAAAATTGCCAAAGTTCTTTTTTTTTTTTTTTTTTTATTAGCAAAAATAAACTTGAACGTTCATTCTCTGGCGAAAGGTACCAGATGTCAAAGTTTCAGCATGAACCGCTATTTTATTCGAAAGTTATAAATTATTTTCTTAAAATTTCAATGAAAAAATGGGGCCCATTTTCGCTCGTTTACAGTTTCTGGCGCCATAGAGCTCCATGTATTCGAGACGGTTTCGTAAAACTTTGGTTCATTCGATCAAGTACGCTTCATTCATCTGTATATTTTCGATTATTTCCTCTTTGGAAACCACGCACTATGATGAAAAGTTCCCGTGATATATTCAAACGTGGCTCTCGATCCTCGCAGATGATGATGATGATATCGTGTCTCTAAAGCTCATAAAACAAAAATAATACGTGTACACCTGACGAACAAACAGGGAGATTATTCCTGGAGCACAACAAGCAAGCGTACCACCTGCCAGCAAGCGTCGTAAACCGCCTTCCACGCAGCGGCGTGTGCTTCCGAAACATCTCTGATTGGATACACTTCGTGTCTTGCGAGTTAATAAGGCAGATAAGCAACGTCAGAAAGTCAAGGTGGAGGGGTCGAGGGGTGGAGGGCTGCTGAGCAGTGATGACTTTCGAAATCGCTCGCTCCAAACGCGATGCGATAATGGTCGGCGGCGGCCACGTGGTGATGGTGATTTTTGCATCCAGTAACTGCCGAATTGTGCTGAAGATCTTACCGGTGGGATTCAAAACGAAAAACCAGGCTTGCCTTCACTGCGATGTCACTACTAGGCCATTACCATTTGCTGAATTCAAGGAACCACTGGACAAGGATGACTTACGCAAGGACGCTGCAGGGCTCGACGCGTGCCAGATGGGCCACGTGTGGCTCTGCAGTTTAAAAACTGCCGAGGCAAAGGAAACGACTGCTCAGACTGGGCAAGCTCACGGTGAAAGGAAAACCGTGCGTTTTTTTAAACCTCAACAGGGAAGAAGACCGGGTCAAAGTGCATTGAGTCCCCTTTGACATCCCAAATGACGCACTCCGAAAAGGCATTGGAGGAGCTTGGCACTGTTCAGGAGGTTACCAGAGAAAAGTGGCGAGTTGGCGTGTTTGAAGACGTTGAGTCAACTAAAAGGATCGCCAGACTAACACTCAAAGAAGGGGTGACACTGGACGCCTCACCAGATGAGGCTACACGGAGGTACGGTCCTGGTTGTCCTGCCTGGCTGGTCATCGCTATGCCTGCGGTGCCATGGGGCAGGTCACATGCGGCGAGACTGTCGTGCGCCACGGTGCGTACAGTTTCAAAGCTAGTGCCGTACGCTAGTGCCGTAGTCAGCCGCGTTGAAGATGCGAGCCAAGACCTCGTAATGGACGCGACAGAAAATGTGGAGGAGGCCGCGACGCTGTCGCCGAATCCGCTAGAGGTGCCGGAGCTGGACGAAACAGCAGGCGACGGAGACGGTGCCAAGGCGGCGGAGGTGGCTCTTCGCCGACTATACTGGTGCAATTAAGAACAGCGAAAAGGCAGTGCAGGTTCCGGCGACGGGCACGCCTATAGGCCGGAGGCATCGACGGAAATGGCGGGAATCACCAATACCATGGTAACGACCGGCAATGGCGAGCTCGCCATGAACCTAGATCCCATGAACGCGAAGAGGCAACTGGACGTGGGGACAGGGAACAACGATGAACAGGATCTCGACAATGCCGGAGATTAATGGTTTGGTGTCGCGAAACGAAGCACCAAGAGGTGGAACAGAGAACACCAGAGCAATGGTACAGCTCGCGTCCGGCCTCCGTGTATAAGATTCTTTTGCTGTTTCCAAGCATGAACTACAGCTTGTGTCGCAAGCGACTTCCAGTCGCTCCGTCTTTGCAGGCCGGTCGAGCTTGTTTATGTCACCAGAGCTAGAAAGCATAGATGCCACACGGACAACAAAGTTGGAGAATTAACGAGGGCCTTCGGCTTTACAATTTAACGGGCGTAGCACGATTGCCCCGCGTGCAGAATTCCTGTCGCAAAAGCCCTGCTTCATTAGCTTCACGTTTCAAAAACCCCGCGTTCAATTACCCCGTCTCGTATTCCCCCCGTTCCAAAAGCCCCGTCCTCACTACCCCGTCCCACCCTTTTCACGCTTCAACCATCATTGTTCCGTGTCTGTTGAAGGTGTACGAAAGCTATTTTAAGAGCACAGGGTAAGGTAAAATTGAAAAAAAATTCGATTTTAGTTTTTTTTTGCAATTTGAAAAGTTTAGTTCTTTCTGCACATTTTCCATTGTCCCAGTGTTTTTAGAAAGCTATATTTCGGGCTGAAAATCACTTCTTCCGAAAGCAGGTAGCAGGTGACCACGCCTCCTTTTGGGATACACTCCCTGTTTATCGATGAATTCTCCAACAAAACATAATCAACACAAGACCTAAAAGCTTGTCCAGTAACAGATAATCTCAAAAAATTATTTCGCAACTATTGCATAGCTTTTTTCAACCACGACAATCACGAGACGCTGTGCACGTTTCTCCCAGGTGTGTACCGTGTGTACATTCAAGCGTTTGTGTTTTCGTACCGACAAAATGGCGCCATTGAATGCTGTTCCTTTATTCAATGGTGGCAGCATTGCACAAGCCAATGTTTTGAAGTTTTGTGGATGGAACCCTGTTTGGAAAGCCATCAAGTGGCTGAGGGAAGTTGACGTCACTCTAATATACTTTACGGACCAAGCGACATAGCAGGTCACAAAAGAGGCCCGGCAAGCAAGGCGATAAGCCTAAAGGCGAAGACATGACTTTAGCAATGCCTTTCAAGCTGGCGGCTATTGAAAAAATGACTCTGAGGCTGTTGGTGCCAATAGAAATTCGTTATTCACCAGTTTTTTTACTTTAAACTCAATTATCTCAAAACAGTGTTTTTTAGTACATAGGTACCATTTTTTCCTTAACCTGACATTATAGAGGGTTGATTTTTTATTCCTACCACATACATGGGTGTTCAAAAATACTGAACTAAAATTAAAAATGTGCACCTAGCAGTTTTTGAGTTACGAAGTTTTTAATAGATGAAAACAGCTAAAATTTCAGTACTGGAATAAAAAAATATAAAAAAAGCTTATTTTAGATTGGTTCAAATAGTTCTAGTTCAGTGGATAAAACACAATATTTCGAACAAAATGATATTTACATGACAAGAATACTCCTAATAGTCACCGAGAAAAATGTTCCTCAACATGGCCTCAAATGCATGGGGAGTATAGGACTTACCCTGTGCCCTTAAGGCTGCGGTCCCACGGCAGCCATCTTGAACAAGGCGTTAGTTCAACCAATAGATGGCGACACGCACCCGTGGGGTGGCCGAAACATTGGTTCACAGTCGGATGGCTCGAGCACCATCACGTTCCCCTCGTGGCCTTGCTCGCGCCGCTGCCAGCTGTGCTCGGCTAGCCCAGCCCAGCAAACGGATGTATGCGAGAATCTCAGGCTGGGTATAAATTGTTGTCTGATATAGGGAGATGCGGTCGGCGGTTGTAACGTGCTTTCGCAATAAATCTTACCCAGAAGGAATCAAATGTTGATTGACGTGTCAATATTCTATCAATAAAAATTTCCTCTGCAGGAATGCACGCTCAGTAGACTCAACCAGTGGAAGCGGACGTCCAGTAAACTGCTTCGCGATTTACGGTACTTACCTCACCATTTTAATGACGACTAAAATAACGTCACGAAATATTGTGTTTCCCGGGGTCCGGAAGATGTTGTAAAGGTTGTTATATTATAGTTCCCGGAAAACAAACGCCGTTGCAATATTTTCGGAAGTACCGACACACATTATGTTGTAAGTACAGCTTAGGGAAACCATCAGAAGAAATAGGAGGACGTTTATTTGCAATGAAGACGCTATGAATGAACGGCGTTTAGCGACGGCAAGTTATGAGCGTTCGGGAATTTATAAGTTGACGTGATTGCTAACCATGGACATGCGGACAATGAAGACCAGTTTTGTCGGGAGATGGTGTTCTGGTGATGACCGGATATCGGACGACTCATGGCAGACGAACAAGCAAGTTTCTTCTCAGCGATTGGTAAGTGTCCAGTTTCAAGCACAACACGTGGCTACCGATCTTGTCGACGTTTCGAACACTTACCGCTTTCGACAAAAGTCCTGGCACCTGGGCTAACTTTGTGGAAAGACTCGAACAGTAACTGAAAACGATCCACTATTCAGTCGGTGGGTGGCGAAACGTATCCATATCTGCGGAGTCATGGGCGATGCGTACTCTAAGTGGCTGGAAGTTTACACGATGTCTGCCACGACGTCCAAACACGTCATTGACGTTCTACGGTCTCTTTTACCTACTTTTGCCCTACCGAAAATACTTTTCTCTGATAACGCGCCAAATCTTGCTTCAAATAAAATAAACAAGTTTTTGAAGAAAAAAAAAAACGGCATCAGGCATCACATTAGTGCACCATACCATCCTGCAACTAATGGGCAAGCAGAACAGATGGTGTGCGAAACGAAAAAAAAATCCCTTTAGAAGCTTACGGAAGAAGCAGTTCAGAGAAGAATCGCCAGGTTCTTGTTCCGGCAGCACGCGTCGGTCTCATCTTACGCGGAAAAAAACCCGCCGAAGCAATATTCGGCGGACGAAGAGCCACACCCCTCGATCTCATGATACTATGGCCTACGAACAAAGATCGAGAGATTCCCAGATTGGGAGTAATGGCAGCTTATTTGGTCGGGCAACTCGTCTGCGAGAGGAATTTCAGCGGAAGTCGGGCCTTCCATGTAAAACGTGAGTGGAAGAGGCTCTATGTTCATTGACCAGGAGGTGTCATCTCTCTGAATACGTTGAATATCAATGCCCTTAAGTGTAAATATAACTAAATCACAAAACTCTCTTTGTGTATTGTGTAACTGCCCTTGTATTTGATAGTAGAAGCTATGGTGGTGATTTGGGCCTTTCACACCAGGCTCCTTTTACTTATTTTTCGCCTCATACTCCTTTGCGGTTTAAGTGTGCTTCAAGAATCTTTTGGAACGGGGACACTTTACGTCAACGAGGCCATTTGTTCTAAGTAGTCAATCAGGGAATGCTGCTAGAAATCCGTCCCTCATATTAACGAATAAGCCGCGCTTCTGCACAGTGCAGTTTTCCTGTTCCACGTATAGTTGTAAAGCAACATCCTCATTGATTCTACCATATACTGTTGCGGGTGAAGAAAGTCTTTGGGTACACGATACTTGAAACAAGTCTGGCACTGTACGTTTTAATTATAATGCAATTAAATGCAAAGGGGCAAGCGAGCTGGACAATAATGATGAAAATAAACCCTGGAGAAGGGGAACAAGAGGGACAAGGGACAAACATAAATCTCCAAACACAGCTAGGTGACTGGTGAGCGACCGAAAAAACCACAACTGTACGTTGTGGTTCAACACCCATTAATGTCGTCGTCCTTATAGAGCCTCATCATTTAATCATTACCTCGTCACCTCATATTGCTCTTCATCAACAGTAAGTACAATAGGCTACCGCCAGATTAGAATCCAAGAATTGAAAAATTAAGTCGTTCAGTCCTTCAACCAGTTTATAATTTATATAATGTTATTACGTTACATTACCTCGAGACGATCGACGTCCATTGTCGATCCTCAAATACTTATACATGTATATAAATTAGACGCACAAGGGGGGGTTGGTTGCCAAGTGCATGGTCTAGCGCACACCAGCTCGGAGCACTGGGAGCGAAAGCTCGCGCTGCAGAACCCACTCCGCCCCTGCCCGTTTCGATCTGGAAGAGCATCGTACCGGCGTGCGGTCGTGAATCACTACTGCGTGGCGCACGTTGAAGACCCCAGGTTTTCGGTTGTACCGCACTGGCTAAATTGCTCATCTACAGCTGAGACACCAGACGCCCACTAAGGCAGACTAACTTCCGGCTGAATAAACATACACACAACAATTTGCAATTAGACGCATAATAACAAAGAACACAGTGTGCCGCCTCTTTTCTTTGGATGCCTTTTTTTCTAAACCAGCGCAAGCTCGTGCGTTCTCTCTTTTGAGATGGTTAGAACGGTCGCGTCTAAAACCCGCGTTTCTCCTACCCGCCCGCTTCCTCCTCTCATTATGTGTATTTTGTTATAACTAAATAAGCTATAATAATGGTGTATTATTCATATTTACTTTCAGTTTCAGTCAGGGAGAAGGAGTTTCGCGGCAACTAGAGACAATAAATGAGCTGCGCTTGGAGTATCGGCACTCTCTTCCCCGACAGTGTTGTGAACGCCGCCATTTTGGTGCTTGTGCAGAGCAGGCGCAACTGCCGATCGTCATGATTTAAAAGTGCGACATTGTCAGCATTAGATTCGGTGTTAGGAAGCTCATGCAATGTTGCTTTGCTTTGTCGCAAACTGTTTAAAGTGGGGGACGGAAAAGCGTTTCTTGTGATTTCAGATAAAGCTTCAAATAACTGGCAACCATAATTTTAAGCCATACTAAGGCCAAGCGTGGCTACTCTGAAGCGTAGCTTATTTAATAACACTATTCATGCTCTTGTTCAAGAGGCTCGTAATACCTAGGGTGCCTCAATGTCCTTCTGTTTAGGGTGATGCCACCCTCTGTAGTACCCGATGCCGACAGCACGCGCTCACGGGGAAAATACAAAGAAATCGACGAAAACAAAATGTCGCCATAGCACAATCAGCGCCACGAGCGCGTGCAGGGACACGCTCTTTCACGCGCTTCTGAACAAAAAATAAAAATAAAAGAGGGGGACAAAATGGCCAGATGTCGTGCTCCACCCTAAGCAAAGGGCACATGAAGTGCTCCACCCAGTAATACCTGGAGGGGCCATATCGTAAGCCCCGTGGATTCCACAAGCCACTACCTTTTGACACCTGCCTCTTCTTCATTGTTCCCGCTTGTGCCAGTAAACTAGCTACGGTTCAGAGTAACGACACTTGGCCATATTGTGGCTTAAAATCCTGGTTGCCAGTTATATGAAGCTTTATCTAAAATCACAGGAAACACTTTTCCCTCCCTCACAAATGTTTAAACAACCCGCGACAGAGCATTGCAATATTGCATCAGCTTCCTTGCACCGCATCTAGTGCTGAGGAAGTCGTACATTTAGATCACGATGATCGGCAGTTGTGTTTGCTCTGAGCAAGACCCAAAATGGCGGCGCCCAAAACAATTTTGGGGAACGGAGTGCCGATACTTTAAAGCTCATTTAGTGACTCTAGGCATAAAGTTTTTTTTTTTTTTTATTGATGTGAAAAAAAGGAAGCCAGAGAAATTAGCCGGGAAGTATCTCCTGACTTGCTACTCTGGTTAGGGGGAAGGGATGTGGGTACAAAGATATAGTAAGAGTTAAAAACGCACGAAAATAAATAAAAATAAAACGAAGAAAATTAAAATCAGTGTATATCTTGTCACAGCGTTAGAGTTTCTTGTTGAGACCGGTCGCCGATAGGTATCGCAAGAGGGCATTTGTTGCTGTTGTGGCAGAGGCTTCGTTTTCCCACGGTCCCAGTATCTTGCGGACGGTGGTCTTCTCCAGAACGTAGTTGCATTTCTTTCTGCAGTTGAGTGCGTTGTTCTTCATACTGAGGACATTCCAGCATGACGTGTCCTAAGTCTTCTATGATTCTGCAGTGATCGCAGTGTGGAGAGGCAATTCTACTTATGCGGTATAAGTATTGATTGGTGTAAGCTACTTTTAAACGTATTCGGTGTAGTACAGCTTGGCGCCGACAAGTGAGACCGCGAGGTACGCGAAACGTTAGGTGAGGATCAATAGCTCTTAAGTGTGTATCTTGATCGGTTGCGTTAGCCCAGAGGCGTGCAGTTATAGTCTTCCCCAGGACTCTTATGGTACTATTTATGTCCGTTCTAGTAAATGGGGCTTGAACTTCGTGTATAGAGCTTTGGGCATCTGCTGCCACAGCGTCAGCCAATTCGTTGCCTTGAATGCCGCAGTGACTTGGTATCCACTGAAGACATATTTCATTACCGTGACAAACTGCGTCCCAATGTAGTTTGAGGATTTCCAATAATATCTGTCCGTATGGGCTTTTCTTACATGGGTGCTGGAGTGACTGAAGGGATGATTTAGAGTCTGTTATTATTGTCCAAGGTCGAGGAGGAATTGTTAGAATATATCTCATCGCTTCACGAATAGCTACCAGCTCGGCGGCTGTGGACGACATCCTATGGGAGAGCTTATAACCCTTTTTTAAGGAATGTGCGGGAACTACCATACTAATAGAGGACTGATTGAGCGTTGTGGACGCGTCAGTGTAAATGTGACAAGAAGATAAGTGTTCAAAATGAATGTAAGATAAAGAGAGCTGTCGAAGAGCGACAGCGGGGAGCATTGATTTCTTTGTAATACCCGGAATAGTGCTGTAGATCTTAATTCGAGGTAATGACCACGGAGGAGTAGAGATTAAATTGTATCGCTGAAACGATGTTGGAAGAATGTGCGTGTGATCGAGGATTTCTTGTGCAATGCGGCTGTAGAAGCACCTTTCCGGGATGTCCGCTAAGTGATGGGCTTGGTGCCTCGTAAGATGGCGCATATGATTTCGAAGAGTTTCCTGCGTACGAAGAGCTGTTATGGAAAAGCAGTGGGACTCTGCTATTGTGTCTATGGTGGATGTACATTTAGGAACACCTAGACAAACTCTGAGTGCCTGTGCTTGTAGTGAGTGTAGCTTCTTCATGTTAGTAGGAGAGAGGCCATGCATTACAGGAAGGCAGTAACGGAGAATTCCCACAAATAAGCTATTATAGAGGCGAAGAAGGGCACCCGTCGAAGTTCCCCAGGTTGTTCCGCTTATGAACCGGCCAAGGTTAGGAAATGAAGACAACTTCACTTTCAGATAAGACAACTGGGGATTCCATGTTAGGCCGCGATCGATAAAAATTCCAAGAAATTTGTGAGATGAAACATAGGGTATTTTAGCACCATTCACTTTTAACGGGTATCGATCCATTTTCATTCGTGTGAAGGCAATAGCGGCAGACTTTTCAGGGGATATTTCAAGCCCGCGCATTGCCAGAAACTGAGATACGTTAGCAATTGTACCAAGCAGTCGAGTCTGTATGGTCTTAAGGGAAATTGCAGATGTCCAAATACATATATCGTCGGCGTAAGTTGTGATGCGAGTGGATTTCCAGCCCATCTTAGAAAGACCAATAAGAGCTATGTTGAAGAGCACAGGACTCAAAACCCCCCCTTGAGGTACTCCTTTCTTTACAACGTGTTGTGCTGTATCTCCTTCTTTCGTGCGCATGAAGATCGCTCTGTTACGTAGGTAATCAGCTATCCAGTGATAAAGACGACCACCAATACCGATCGTTAGAAGGCCTTGTAAAACAGAGGTATGACTTACATTGTCGAAAGCACCTCGTACATCCAGAAACACGGCTGTTGTTATTTTTCCACGAAGTTTTTGATCTTCAACGTGAGTAACTAGATCTATAACGTTATCGATGGAACTTCGACCCTGTCTGAAGCCGGTCATTGTTTCGGGATACATTGACCTTGACTCTAAAAACCATTCTAGACGTGAGAGAATCACGCGTTCCATGCATTTTCCGATGCAACTTGTCAGTGCAATGGGCCTATAAGATTTCATATCCAATGGAGATTTGCCAATTTTGAGTACAGGCACAATTCTAGCTATTTTCCACTCTTGCGGAACGTTACCAGTGACCCACGAATCATTGAATATGTCTAAGAGACGCTGGCTGCCTTCATGTCCAAGGTGTGCCAGCGTGCCATTGGTAATTCCATCTGATCCAGGTGAAGAAGAGTAATTAAGTGACGCCAGAGCTTGATCAAGTTCTTGGGAAGTAAATATAACATCAATCTCGGTGGAGAATCGGTCAGGGGAATTTTCAGTGTCCACGATTGGTGGACTGACGCTGGCCACAGCTGGCAGATCCACTAATGAAGCGCAATAATCCTCTGCAATATCCAAGAGTGACCTTCGCAAGAATATTGAGAGGGCATTGAATGGCGATCTTTGCTGCGGTGTGGACCGCAAGCCCCGCGCAATATGCCATATTTGTGTCATGGGAGCACGTGGATCAAAAGAAGCACATAGCCCTCTCCACTTCTTTCTAGCGAGCTTGTCTAAGTAACGGCGGATATGTTTTTGAGTTCGCCTATCAATCCGAACATCGTCAGGTAGTTTAGTGCGCCGTGCTCGTCGTTCTGCACGCCGCCGGATGGCACGTAGACGCTCATATTCCCCATCCACCTCGGTGCGCGAGGAAGGGAGGTGGACGGATCGCTTGCACTCAGTTACTGACTGCTGAATGGTGGAAATGAACTCATTGTATGTATTCGTGTCTCGCAGCTTTAATTCAACGTTATCCTTAAAGGACGTCCAATCAATGTACGAAATCAGGTTTCGGTGAACTTTGGGTTGTAGGCCATGTAATGTGATATACGTTGGTGTATGGTCACTACCATGGGTCTCGACATCTGTGAACCAAGACGCTCGAGATACTAGTTCAGATGACAAAAATGAGACGTCGAGACAGCTGCTGCATCGGGTGCCACGAACATAGGTAGGTGTCCCGTCATTTAGGACGCAGAGATCGTGTTCGTCCAATAAATCTAGAAGTTCCCTTCCACGGCGTGTTGTTCTTGCGCTACCCCAAGCTGGATTATGCGCATTAAAGTCACCGGTCACTAATATAGGGTGAGGACACTGCCTTATGATGGTATTCAATCTGTCGACATCGAAGGGACATGATGGAGCAATATATGCAGCGATCACAGTGAATGAAAGCCTCCCCTTACTAACGGTTACGCTGACATATTCATTGCTTGGGTGTGATGAAATGTTATGTGTAATGTATGTTAAGTCTTTTCGAACTGCGACAAATACGCGACTAGCACCAGGCTCTCGATTCGATTGAAAAACCTGGTATCCAGAGAGACGAAAATCTGTTGGTACACGTGACTCACTAACCGCCAAAATCGGGAACTTATATTTGAAAATGAACTGTCTGAAGTCAGAAAGACGTGAACTTAACCCTCTTGCATTCCACTGGAATACTGTCGCACGTTTCACATTATCTTCAAAGGAGAGGGCATTAGCCAGTAGATTGGCACGAGCTGCTCAACAATGCTGTGATCGCAGGTTCAAGGACCAAAAGTCCCTCAATTATGTTCTTAAAGGTGCCGGATGGCAGTTGGGAAATCGAGTTTCGAATGATAGAAAATACAATACTTATTATGTCGCTGACTGTCATCGAGCCGAAAGCAGTAAACGACGGCTTATGTACTGGAGTAGCACGAGTGGCTGCGTCGATGTATGTGCGCTTGCCAGCCGGTGGAGGCAGCACAGGAGTGCTTGTCGTCTGTCGAGGAGGCGGTGGCTCACTACCCGGCACGTTCTTTGTCGCCGCTTGCTCATTCGAAGAAGCCCGCTTTGTCTTGTTTTTCTTGTTGTTCTTCTGTAGCTGTTGTTGAGAGGATGTCAAGTCTGGTGAATCTTGAGGAGGCAGAGGTGGATAAGATTCCCGAGGGGGAGGAGCTTCTTTACTCGGAGGGTTCTGCCGTGGTCCTCGTACGAATGTCTTCGCCTTGTTAAGAGCTGCTAGACGTACCTTGCAGTTTACATAGTCTGCTGGGTGTTCTCCGTCGCAGTTAGCACATTTTACAGGTGAGTCGCCCTTGCAGTCTTTGGTTAGATGGGGTTCTCCACATTTCTTGCACTTTGTGCTTCTTTTGCAGTATTTGGCTATGTGGCCAAGTGCCTGGCAATTGAAGCATCTGGGTGGTGCCTCAATGTACTCAGTGACCTCGTGCTGAGTAAACCCGAGGTTTACTTTCAACGGGCGTTCTGTGTTCGGTCGAAACGTGAGCACGACACGATCAGATGCTGTTGCGGCGTCACCAGGCTTTCCACGGCGGCGATAGAGGCGGCGAGCTGCGACGACACCTGTCGGTTGGAGGAAGTTAGCCAGTTCAGCATCCGTGTACCACGCGGGTACCCCCTTGATTAGTCCGAAGTTCTGTAGGTACGTATTCGGTATGGTGGCTTGTACTGGCATGTCTCCAAGGTTGCGGACTCGCAAGAGCTTGTTTACCGAATTTACTTCTGCGACTTCCACTAGGAGGCCACCCCTAGCTGTAAAGTGATGGCGCAGAATGGGGCAACCCGCTGCCGTGTTGACCTCGGCACTCAGCTTCAATGGGTTTTGTTGCTGGAGACGATGTGCTTCGTTAGTGGGCGTCAGAAGTACTGGGACTCCCGTTGTCCTTTGTCGGCGGTGTTCCACAAGAACGAAGCCTTCTAGGTCACCCTCTGTTAGATCTTGGTCCATCTCCTCGTTTACTGCTGCTGCCGGTACTTTGGCAGGTGTCAATGAATGATCAGCAGAATCACTGTCGGTGTCGTTGTGTCGCTTTCTCAGTCCAGAAGGGCCCGAATGATTGTCTTGAACGACATGGTAAGCGTGGTCCTTGTCAGCGGAAGTCTGCTGGGAGCACGATGGATCCAACGCTGATGCCGGCAGAGACATGCCGGGTTGAGGGGCTTTTCCGTGTCGGTTACCTGAAGTAACCCGTGCCGCGATGAGCTGCGGACGGTTCGCGGTCACGTCTGATGTCTTAGATGCCAGTCAGTAGTGTGTGGACGGGGTTCAGGACGATCAAGTCAGAGAGCAAAGAGGTGAACGTCCAATCAGTTCCAACGTCCTCTTCTTTTTCCGGCATAAAGTGAACTCGGGTGTATTCTTTTCCTCTTCGTCTTCATTGTTTATTGATTTCAATCATATCGAATAATGAACACATTATATCACGCTACGCTTGTGTAAATATTGGTCTTAGATTTATTAGCCTGACCCAGTACTTAAACCATTCAGTTATCGATAGTAAATCTTCCAATATATTTTTTAAATGTGAGGTTAAAAAGACACGGAGATTGATGATGATACAGACGCCAACGCCGCCCTCGGAAATTTTTTGAACATTAGAAATCAGCAGTTTGTCTGCCATCCGCCAGGTAGCGCAACAAAACACCCAAACAGTTTTTAATTGTTTTTAAAATTAGCTAAGCTCTACACCTATTAATAAACCAAAGCAATATCATTGTGAAAATTTAATACATCGCAATGTATATCTATTCCAAACTATAAATGTTATTAGATGCCAATAAATCTGTTAGATGTCCAAAACAGATATGCGTCAAAAACAAGTAAGTTTGAAGGGCTCCTGGAGCGTTATGACTTTGAAAATGAAAAAAAGCCATCGTCCACCTCTTGGGCAACCATTGTAGCTCTAAATGTTATAAAAGATTTTATCATAGTTTAATTATTTTTTCAGCGGCATTTGAACTACCATGACACGAAGCACAAAAAAGTGCTACGTTTGATATAAAATATCTAAACAAAAAAAATTTACACAACATTAAATTTTTTTCTGCATATTACCAATTATAAGCACTACATGTGTAGCTAATTTCATTGCCCTAGCTCTTGTCATTAAAAACATATTTGTGCGGAAAAATGTCAATTTTAGGGCAATATTTAGAGGGATGAAAAAAACAAAGTAGTGCAAATATGAAAAAAGTGGATCGTTAGATTCTGCTCCGACATCATCTTAACAAAACTGCTATATTGAAACCGTGCTATCTTTAATGGATCGTTCATAAAACATGAACTAGAGGAGCAAGTGAGGGTCCGCGCCATCATATTTGCAACGCTACAAATGCGCATGAACAGTAAAAACCAACACATACATAATATCAAATGAAAGAGGATTGCAATGCCTTTCAGATGACATCAATCCCACAAAACAGTATTTAAAAGGAGATGAGTAATGGCCTGCCGAAAAGTACCTAAACTGCCACATTCAGTGGGACCGTGGCCTTAAGTGAAAGGAACAACGGAAGACATAGCTTGCATGTGACGTCATTCGCAGCGATTGGATCGCGAGCGTCCGGTTTGCCAAGGCTCTGGGTTCGACGTGTTAGATGCACACCGCAGCAGTTGTTGTTCGAAGAAACCATTAAGTAGAAATACCCGTTCCTAGTAAACAATGGCGACACTTGCAAGCTATGTATAAGGTTAACTTGAACCACCGAAAACCTTAGAATGACGTACAAGTGGCCAATTACATAATTCCGCATCACCAGCAATGCAGTCCGCAGTCGCTCACTTGCAGCTTTAGACTTTATCGGCCTAGATAAATACAAATACTTTTATGCATGTTTTTAGAACGAAGTAAGAAGAATTGAATTGGTGTTTGGTGGGTCGATAAGTTTCAGAGTCGACAAAAGCTTTGGTTCAATGCTTTTTGATAAAAGCCGTCACTTCAAATGTTTTGCCATGTGACTGATATTTCCTGCTCGTTTTCACTTCTAACGTCGCAAAGCGTGAAAATGTTTAGCATACACCCGAAGAACGGTAAGTTTTATCCAGCTATTCCTTACTTTAGTACCGGGCACTGCAGGATTACGTTACACAAGGTCGCGTGCCGCCATATTGAGGTCCCGACCATCTGACACGGGGGATTCGCGTCATAAGCTTCTGAAGCTGGGGCTTCTGAAAGCGGGTCAAAGAGGAGAGAGCGTTTGTCGCGGGATATTTGACACGGGTTTTTTGACACCGGGTGCTTTCGTGCACCACCCCAATTTAACGACCTGGAGGAGGCAAGTTGGTTTACAAGAATATTCGAAACACTTTAACGAATCTCGCGCTTCTTCATTCTCTTGGCGTTCACCTGGAGAATTGGTGGTTAAACATCTCATCGACATTTCAAGCAGCGGTGTTAAGGTGGGTTTTGTTCATTCTTTTTATGAACCGGGACCACCACCTGGTGATATTTGCCATAAAAAGGGTCTATAGGAACTCTAAACGTCAGGGGCATTTCTGCACGTCACAGACAGTGCCAGTTTAATCACCTACTTAATGAGAATGACATGGGTGTGCTAGCAGCACAAGAAACAAAAGTCAAGAGTGAAAGTCATACCGACCTCATGGTGAAACCGTTTGCGTCGCGGTATAACGTCTGTGTGACCCATTCCGTCGGCAAATCGGGGGGATGCTGTCTTTTTTTTTTTAAAGCAGGCGTTAGAAATCCTAGAGGAGCAAGTTATAACGAGCGAATTCAATTTAAAGTGATGGTAATTAGCATTTACGCGCCGACCGTGGAGAGTGAACGAATTTCTTTTTTCGAAAACTGTTCCCACTCTGTAACGAGCGATAGATGCTATACTAGGAGATTTCAATTGTGTATGTGCACCTGAACTTGCTGAAGACCGTTCAAAGAAATCACGCAGAAAAGATATACTATTGGGGAGGACATCGAACAGCACGCCTCTAGTGGCACGCTTCAGCTGTGGGGGCAACAAACCGAATTTTCTTGTTTGCTTTTGATCAGCGATATCGAAGATGACGATTCGAAGGCCAGCATTGGTCAGAGCGAAGCGCTCGTGCCCAGGCCGTGCCTGACGAGGTTCAATTTCTTTGTTATGCTGTGCTAGTAAACACCAGGATGTGGGGACAACAACCTTGATAAAGCGCCCCCTATAATTCGATCTCCTGCCCAATAGGTCCAGTGAACTGCTAGCTCAACTAATCAAAGACTCCGACCTTGAGGACGTGGCGCAGTGCGTGTCGGTTGGAAACCGAGTAATATACAGGCATTACCGAGGGAACAGTCTTGCGGGGCTTGACAGAGAATATATTTCAGTCGACATAGTACCGATGTGTAGCAACTATGCGGTCAGCTGTGTGTCTTTCAGTGATCCCAGTTTGGTAATATTTAACGCCGGACAACGTAAGCAACACACGCTGGTTTCTCGTGGGATTTGTGGAAGTTGAACGCGAAGCTTATTGAAGATAGTGAGTTCACTACAAGAGTGCAATGTAAATTAGACAATATGAAAAACGTGTCGGGTATTGAATTTGTGCGGAGTTGGAATTACTCAAACAAGTTACAATTAAAGCAATTGAACGAGGAAGCCGCATAAAATGAGATAAGAGCGTCTAGTAGACAACGGTCTTCGACTGGATCCGCAGAGACTTCATACAGTGGAAGGAAAGACGCCGGGCGTTTTTAAACAAGACATTAACAATATCAACACAAAATTTGAAAAAAAAAGATAGATGAAGAGCTCTATAAAGGGGCGATTACGCGGGCCAGAGCCGCGAACCTGCTGGTTGGGGAAACGCCCACGAAGCGCACTCTAAGAAAAGCCCGTCCGTTTACTTTCCCGCACAACACTCGGAGAGCCAATCACCGCAACTTACAGAGGAAGCTCAGCGAATGACGATACCGAGACATATGTTTAGAACAAAAAAAAACAACGCAGTCTGAGTTGTGACATTAAGCAATGCAAGCGTGACGTTTTGCATTGCTTAATGTCGCAACTCCGACTGCGTTTTTTCATTAATACCGAATGCCTTATGGCATACGGTATTAATCGGTAGACAGCAAACCGGCGCCATACGACATAAACATGCTGTTGGGGCTCCACAGCAATTGGAAAAGCGGAATGGCTGTCCGACATGCAGATGTCAGTGTCCGAAGTGTCCGGAAACACTTCACTGAGAGAGTGAAATACATTACAGAATGCTGCATAAAAATAAACAGCGGCATCAATCTCCCAGCCAAAAGATTGCCTGGTAGTCTTTTATCCTTATTGCTGCTCGTTGGTTAGTGTGTCAATGTGTGTAGCTCATTTATATTATCTCGTCCTCAAAACTGCAGTGTGTGTATTGATTGTTCCATGTAAAACCGAAAGTAAAAAATAAAAAAGTGGAGTGATGTAATGGTTAGCACAGCCGCCTGAACAATGGGAGGCTCGAAGTTCAAATCCCGCCTCCGCTATATATTTTTTATTTCGGCGGTTTCGTAAAACTTCTACTCATTCGATGTACGGTTTATTCATCTGCATACTTTCAATGTACGGTTCATTTTCGATACACGATTCACGAAAAAATGGGCCAGAAGCGGGGGACCGCTCCTAGCCCAATTTGTTTTCAGCTCTCCCTTTCTCTTCCCCTAACTTTAAAGACACAAGGGTCACGAGGGGTAAGAGTGTTACCCTCACGAGGGTGACGAGGGCTACCCTCACGAGGGTCATGAAGGTTATCCTCACGAGGGTTACCCTCGTGAGGGTAACCCTCGTGAGACGTCACGTGTGACGTCAATATAGGAAACACGTGACGTATGACGTCACATGCATCTAACATTTCTAATATTCCCGCTAAATTTAGGGGGGAAATTTTTCCGATAAATTCGGTGGAAAAATATTCCCGCTAAATTTACCCTCGTGGCGTCCCATGTGACGACACGTTTGATGTCGCACGTGACGTCACGAGGGTCAATTTTCCCCGCTATATTTAGCGGGGAAGGGCGAGGGGCATACCCTCACCTCCGTACCCTCCCCTCCTCCTCCTGAGGAGCTGCTCTCTAATTCGGCGGTAGAAATTGTAAACGTTTTTACTTTTTTAGTTAAGACTGCTTCACGCACGAGCACGCCGACTAGAACCATGCGATAATAGCAGCACGAAGACACCAAGGTCGACAGTCCCTGCCACTGTCTCCGAGCCGCCGCCGCCGCCGCTGTCCCCGCTCCTCTGGTTCTTCGTTGATCCGCGAGAGGGCGAACGGCGGGCTGAAGTTGAGAATAGTTAGGGGCCCGATGCAATTTTCTCTGGATCGGTGAAAACTGAAAATCTCAAAATTTAAAGAATCTTTGAAGAAAAAAAAAAAAAAAAAAAAAGAGACGCCAGCTTTAAGTAACAAAAATTTCTACACTAATTTTTTTTTTTTTTTTGATTTGGGACGCAGTTGCATTGAACTGTTCTTGCAGTTGTTCCTTTCTATCACACCACATTTCTTGCCCCATTCCCCTCTCTTATCTTTACCAGCATTACTGGAGGAAATAGTATAATTTATAAATTATAATATTTTCTCGAGTAACTAAGCAGTCGCTTTACAACACAAGCCCGATAAACACTGATTTTTCTCCGGCATTGAAATTAGTCACCGAAAAACGCAAATTCAAAAGGGGAAAAATAAACACCGATTCATTAGCCCATAATTTAAAGAAAAATAAATACCGAAAACGCGGAACCCTACATAAATTGCATTCCTTTTCGTTCCTCTTTCCTTATCCCCAACTGTCGAGGCTCGTGAGCGAGTAGCGACCGTATATTCTCTAATTAAAAACATTCAATCAATCAAGCCACCACAGTGCGAGATAGATGCGGCGAGTCTAGGAATACGAGGTAAAAGGAGAGGATATAAACAATCCATCTTGGCAAAGTAGAGGACAAACACGAAAGGGTAACTAGGTCGAATTGAGATGACGATAAAAAAAATATAAAAACATATTGAAAAAGGAATCGAAGGAGGATGGGGAATACCGCCACGCTGTCTCACGTGATCAACTTCCCGCGGGAGCGGATTAGGAAAAAGGGGATGACAAAAAAAAAAGAAAAAGAAAGCAGCCTAGGTTGGGGCCGCGCTTCGTACACGCATTAGGAAAATAAAGCACTTTGGAAGCCTGGATACGACAGTCTCTCTTGACGAACCCGGCTGGCTTGACTACATGATTAACGAGTCATCCGGTGAGCAATTAATGTCACGCCCTTCTTCTCCCCAAGGCGCGGAGGGAACTCAGACCCGACGTTTCCGGGGGAGCCCGTCGGCTCCCTGCGGGGGCGGCGCGTCTGTCGAGGCATCCGCGCCGCCGGTGTCGCCGCAAGGGAGAGAACCGTTTCACTCCGAGAGCGCCAGAGTCTACGTGCCGTACACACCAGTCAATGCAGCGCCGCGTGAACGTCACGTTATCTGCCGGGTGAAACTCTCCGGAAGTCACACCCCATGCGGTGGCACTGCTGTTGGTACTGCGCATGCGCAAAGACTTCGCGTGACGCGAATGTGTGTTTCCGCACGCGCGCAGCAGGTTCGGTTTAAAAGTTTGGTTCGGCAGATAGCGCCACCTTACGGGGAATGGTCGCAACTCTGGGACGGCTCGTGACGGAAAACGCCGGACGGGACCGTCGTGCGAAAAAGAAACACGCTTCGGACAGTGTATACAGACTGTCTCTCGTATATGATCTATTAGCGGAGTGACTGCGACTTCAGGAAGGGGCGGGGCGTGCAGTCACGTGGTAAGTTCCAGGCGCCGGATTGGTTCCGGTCGTTCGTAGCCTCCGCTGAAGTCGATCGTAAGGCCGAACGCTGCACAGCTGTTGTCGGCTCCCGAGTCCAATTAATAAGAACGAAACGGCCGGCCTGGACGAGCCAGCGGTCGGCACGGGGATCGATCCGGGGACCACGGCTAAGGGCGGACTGCGGATTCCCAGGCGAGAGGGGAAGACGCCGACTGTGCTCCCGCGGGGAAGGGAAGGAAGCAACACATTCTTAGCCACCCCTGCCGTCATCCCACTTTTCCCTATTTTGTGCCCGTTGCGGGCAGCGGCGGCCCTCGCCGCCTTTCTTTCCCTTTTTCCCCTACGGTTCCCTTTATTATTGTTCAAGTATGAGTTTTTTGCGCCTACGTGCCATTCTCGAGCTCCCCTAGCTTTCCTCCAAATCTTCCTTTGATCGTTTTTTTTTCTCTCTCTCTCTCTTTCCACGGGCGTGTCGCTCTTCCCCATTCCGCTCGCTGCGACAATCCTTCCTTCTTGCAAATCCTCATTTGATCGGTCCGTCTTCGTGTTTGTTTGTGTTTTTTTCTTGTTACAATTTTTTTTTGTCTCTTACAACATTTCCGAGATCCTGTTTTTATGAATTCGTCTCCCTGCTCTCATTTCCTTATTATTCTTTTTTTTCTGTCTGATGTCCTTCCGCACTATACCTCTCCCTTTTTCTCTTTCGCAAAAACTTTATCCTCTTCTTGTTTCCCATTCCCTAAGCGCTATTTTTACTTGTCTTTTCTCGCGTTCTAACCAGAGCGCACATGAAGGCGCCTTAGATCGAGCTCGTTCCGATGTTTGTTAAGAACGAACACTGGTTCGTTAACCAACGCGTTTCGTTGAACTCTTTCCTCCCACAACAACGGCCTACTCTTCTCTAGCCCACTTCCTTTCCCCGCACGCCCAAACTCGCCCGACAGAAAATCTCTTTTTGAACGTTTTTCTTTCCCTTCGCTCCCTTTTTCTCCCCTCATTCGTTCCCCACCAACGCATTCCAGCTGAAGCGTACTATTTGCAAGCTCACCGTTTTTTTTTTTTTTTTTTTTTTTCCTTTCTCCTTTAGTGTTTTCTTTTCCCTGCCACTATTTTATCTCCGAACTCGAGTGCCTGGTCCGTCTGAACTTTTCCCTCGACGTCTTCCCTAGTCTTCCCCACTTCGCCCGAGAATATCCCTTCGTGTTTCCCCTCTTTCCTTCCCTATAAAACATTCCTTTCTCCTTTTCTTTAACGCTCTCTATTCTCGCTCTGGGTTTTATGGCGTACGCTTTCTTTTTTTTTCTTTTCTCACACTTTTTTTCTTCACGGCCGTCACAACAAGTCTCTCTTCATCATTCCTTTATCTTATCCTTTTTTTTTTTCTTTCTATAAAGCCTTTTAGGGGCTCGAGTTCGTGGTAGTTGCACGTTAGCTTGGGCCACGGGCTTTGAGTTCTTGACTTGTAAATGCTGACCGTTGGATTCGCTTTTTTTTTTTTTTTTTCTTTCTCCCATTGAGAAACATCAGTCGGATGTTTGCTATGTGCCTTGTTTTTGCCGTACGGAAGCTATTGCAGTCACGCTTGGTTAATACGTATCACGTTAATAGAGTTTTAGGGAACCGTTTCTGCTCGCCCGACACGCTACGATGAGCCCTCCGGTATACGAACTGCGCATGCTCGGGTTTTCGGTAGCGCATGCGCAGTTCGATGTGCAAAAAAAAAAACGGTTCCCTAAAACTCCCTAATAGGGATATTTCGCTAAACGGGCGAATGTTTCAAAAACAAATTGCGTAAATCTGTCTTTTTTTTTTTTTAACTCGGTGCTATGAATACTTCACATTATGAATGATTTTTTTTTTTTTTCATTTGGGGGATGCATTTGGGTGATGCATTTGGGGGTGCATTTGGGGGAAGACAAATCACTGTACATTTTGTGTAACTTTGAACTTAACATCGAGGTCTCTGGCGTTCACCCGTTCAACAATGTAGGTTTTATATGAGTTCGGTTTAATTACTGAAGCCACATTTGTAATGGATCTCGAAGCAAGCCTGCTTCTAAGAGCAGACCGGGGGTTGGGGGGGGGGGGGGGGGGGGGTTGGTACCGTGTCGCGAGTACACTTTACCAGTTTTAGCGCAAACGTTTCTCCCGTGGTGAACTTTTTTTTTTTTCATACAAGGAAGTAAAACATCCATGTTGTGCTCTGTAGAAGCAAGTAACAACGCCCGATTACCCTAAATGTCTAGATTTCATTTTCATGATATTGTACTCTTGGAAGTAATACCAAATGAGCACATAATTAGACTAAAGCGTTCAACTACTTGCAAAAAAAAGTATTTATTTAATTATTTGACATACAATTAGTTTATGTTAAGGACATCATAAGAGTGATAATTACAATCAGACTTTAAAAAAGCAAGAAAAATAGAAACAACAAAGGAAACGCACGCCTCGTTTGTTGTTTCTATTTTTCTTGCTTTTCAAAGTCTGATTGTAATTATCACTTCTTATAATGTCCTTAACATAGACTAATTGTACTTCATTTGTAGCCGAGTTTGAGACGCCGGTATGGAAAATACACTCAGTGTAAGCAAAATCCGGCATCCAAGACAAAAAAAAATATTAATATACATAGTATATTGCATACAAAATAGGCTGTTTCTAAATTGGACAAAAAAAAAACTTTCGGTAATACATTATATTCGTGTGTAAGAGTTCATGATACTTGGTGCAATTATTACCCGAGTGCGGGAAAGTTTTTATCGGCCGACAATACTGAATGTGGCACAGAAAATTTGATACAAAAAAAAAAATCTGGGTAAAATGAGGGGTAGCTTTGTACATACATTGTCTGACAAAATTGCGCAAGGACGAGGTATGTCGTTTAGAAGATTTAAAATGTTTATTAGTCTTGTTTTATGGTTTGTATTTCCAATAAGATGAAAACGATAGATAAAGGGAAACGCTTTAGATTTAGGGCTTAATGCTCTCCTCTGATATTGGCGGCGGATGAATCGCTTTTTTTCGTCCCATATCTCTAGTCGCTCTCCCCACACGCGGCGCTTTTTACAGCCCTATAGCCAGAGAAATCGCTACTTATGGCCGGGTGGTGGTCTTGCGGTTTCCGACGATACGCGCGCCCTCTGCTGGCCAAGTGAAAAAGGGCCCCGGAGAAGGTCGTGACTTTACGGTCCCCGTTTTACGACAGAGCACGGCAATTTCTCGTTCCTGTATTATCATCGCGATTTTAGTTTTCTTCTTTTAGTTTTTTGTCTCGGAGTTTAGATTATGACATTTCCTAACTAGCTGGCCTGTACATGTATTTTTTTTCTTGCGTGTCTCCTTACCTATACTCAGTTTCAATTTAAGTTACGAAAATGACAAGCGCCGTGACAAAGCACTTTTGGGGCCGCTTGATTGATTCCATTGAGTCGTATAGCAACGGCTGCGGCTGGACACATACGGGGATACGAACTTTAGCTGTTCGCGAGTGTCCACGCGTCGCGCAAGTTCTCCCCAGTCAGAATAAAAAAAAAAACGTTTGAAACACCGCTTGCTGTTTGGAAGCGTTGGTCGTGCTACTATGATCACGCATGTACGGGCGGTCTCCTTCCGATATTTCTGAACCTCCTTTCACGATTCCGCGTTTAGACCGCCAGGTGCTACGAATGTCTGATTCACTGGAGAAGGCGTGGCGTGCGAATCTGCCGCTGCAGCTTCCTGTTCCAGCCGCTAGGTGCCGCTGAATTCTCGGAAGTCACCGATAGGCTGGTGCACTTCCTGTTTTGTGAATCGAACGAGGCGGCGCGGACTCGTGTATGCCGGTGGAGCGGATGTAGCTTAGGGCAAAGGGGCTGTCCAAAGAGGACACGGCAGATGCCGTGAAAGCTGCTGTGCGCGCGTTCGTTTTCAGTTCGGACATCAACCACGCAAATAGCGCGGCTTTACCACTCGGCTCGTCTCGTTCCCTTTATACGTTTTGGGGAAGTTCTGACGACAACGGCGGAGGCCTTGACGGCAGCCAGCGGAACGCCTGGGTGGCTGGCCCCACCCACGTGATGAGCACGAACCTCTGTCAAAGGACGCGAGCGAAGGAAAACGTTGACCCCGGTAAGAAAAAAATGAAAAAAAAAGTGCGAAAGTGGCCGCGAGCTTAGAAAACACTTCACCTGCTGCGAAGAAACACGCCATCTGTCGTTGCATGTTTCGGACACCCCTTAATTGAGCTGCAAGGTCTGACCTGAGAATCGAAGGTACGAAAAATGCACGACAGCCATATCTGTCCACACGCTGGCGAGAGCCGCTAAGAACCAAATCAAATGCGCCGATTCACGCAACGGGCTTCGCGTTGTGAAGAAAAAAAGTCATCGAGTTGGGCTTATTGCCGACAAAACAGTCAACCGAATGCCCGCGCGCGACGTCGTATCTACGACTGCAGCCTTGCTCGAGCAGGAGAGCAGACTATGGTTGAGAATGTTTTATTATTATTATTATTATTATTATTATTATTATCCTAAGCCACACGGTGAGAATATTAACTACTTCACTATACTTCATTCGCTTTCAGCGGGCTATTTCTAAATACGAAAAAAAGAAGAAAAAAAAGGAAAAGAAAAGAAAAGCCTTTTCAAATTGAAAGTAATGAGATGACACTGAAAGAAGAACCGCCAATCATTATCGCGTTCTTCCCAGCCCCAGACACTGGCCGACGGGGACGAGATTATACTTCATCCACGGGTAATATCCTTCCATAATACGGGATTATCTTTCCAATCTCTGGAATTGGGTCCACCAAGGCTCGCAGTGCTTGTTATTTTTTTAGACTTGTACAATGGTTCCGTATTTCTGGGCTCACGGATAGATTGTTTCGGGAATTCGTTGCTTCGGTTGAGTGCTGAAATAGTTACTCCAGTCTTGTACACTTCTCGAAAAAAAGTGATCGGTATTACAGTTACGATTACTCTTGGCTAGAAACTATTCCATTAGATGACGTGATTACTTAAAAATAAAAGTAATAAACCGGTTTAGCCTTCTCTAATTGCTCCAGATTTTTGAAAACGACAAATTTTTCTGTCGGTTCGAGAATAGGGTCTTTCGTGCTCTCGGTTATTAGATTAGGATTACCGAACTAATTAAACTATACTTTTTAATCCACCAATTTTGGTACACTACACATCTTCCGGTACTCGGTTCGAGGATTCCTCGTAAGGAAACTTGTAAAAACGAAAGGGAAAAATAATAACGATTATTGAGTAATTTTCGTACTTCCGAAAGTTATCAAACATAACTGTAATCAAATGATCACAAAGTTACCCCGAAAGCTAATCGATTACAAGTATTTCGATCACTCGTATAAATAAAAATATAATAAAAAGTACCGCATAAATCTGCACTGAACTACTATGGTTAGTGACGGCTCGAAGAAACGCTCGACGTGACTAGTTAGGCTCACGTTCTTTTCTCGCTTCGTGATTAGTCGCTCGACATCCGTATCGTCAAGCGGCGGAATCTGATTGGTCGCCGAGCGATAACGAGATGCTTATGGGGACTTGCGCCACACGCCCCGGTCGACTAGACTGTCTGATGTCACACCACCACGCGCGGTGGCGCTGCGTGTTGTCACCGCGCATGCGCAGTGACGACGCGCGGCGCCTGTCGTCTTTGTGCGTTCGCCAAATCACCGACTGAAAAAAAAAAAGGACGCACGATCATGCCATAATCACTGCGCGTGATTTGTTTAGCCTTTGATAAACCAAGACTGCCGTGACGATTCACTTTTGATGGTGATTGATTGGCTCTATATATCGGATTGGTTGGCTCTGGTCGGGCTTTCATAAGGCGCGGATTATGCTCAACGCGCAAGTTCGTCTACTTCTTGAACAAGGGTTGCGGTGAAGTCAGCCGAGCTCTTATTGGCTGATTGAGAAAAAAAAAAAATAGAGGGGAAGATGTCTTGAGTCATCTAGCATTGAGGTGTACCCCACAATCTTTTCAATCACGGCCAAACGGAGCTCGGAGTCGTTCTGACGTCACCACAACTTCTGCGCTAAGAAGCAGACTTGCTCTCCGTATACGTTCCACAAATGTTTTAAAGGAAAATGCGTCTGGAAATAATTATTAATTGGTCTTTGGAATGTGTCGATTCATTCTCCCCGCTGATTCGTTGATGCCTGTGCTCTCGAGAAAATTTGTCTCGGAGGGTGACTTTGAATTTACTTTCTTTCGAGGAATTTTTAAAAAGGAAATTTGAAAACAATTCATGAAGAAAATGTTACTCGGTTAGCACACGGCGTTCCATTTCTCTTATTTGAGAGCTGTTTATGGCACCAAACGCTCACCTAAATAAATTATGTTACAACTGATTTTTTTTTTTCGTCGTATATGAGACGGCTGTTTAGTCAACTTTTTATAGAAAAAAAGTGTACTGTGTATTTTTGAATCGAAAAAAAAAAAAAAAACGACGCCTTTTCGAATTTTTAGTTTCCTTCCAAACGCGTATACAGCGCTAACAGACAGGGTCAGCAGATGCCAAAAGTTTCATAACTTGCACTTATCCCATGTAAAAGTTACGAAAGATGTTCGCAAATGTTTGGTAAGAAAACGGAACCTGTTTCCGGTCGCCGTTGCCATTTATCTTTATAAATTCGCGGACTTTGTCGGCCGTCATATGCATGCTTCGTACAAACAAATTTTCTGGAAATCGCCTATTCATTTTGAACGAGATAATTGTAAGTTCTGAAACTTCGTCATATGGTACAGGCCACTGACGCTATACTTTTCGGTTGGGGGTGCTGAGCGTTTGCCAATTTGTAGTTTTTTTTTTTGTTGTTTTTTTCGGCAGAAAAAAAAATTTTGCCTAGATGCATACGTATCGGAGACACCTACGAAAGCATCGCACTCGGCGGCTGAAACAGAAAGCTGTGGCGGGAGGTCCGCTCGCCAGTATCCTCCTCGAGCGAATCAAATATTCATAGCACCTGGTGGTCTGAATACGAATCACCAATAAATTCCGAATCACGCAGAGTGCTGGCTCGAGATGTAGCGCGATAGATATTGTCGTGGATAGGAAAAGATTGGCGTGCGTAAAACTAAAAATAAAGGTTCAGTCGGCGACTTTGAGTCAGTAACGTAAGAAAGAACCAGCGTCGATAAAGCAGCAGCGAGCCTGGAGGTGTCGGCGTTACAGCTGACCAGGGCGAGAGTGGGTGAGTGTTCGAGTGAGTCGGCAAGGACACGCTGGGCTCCTTTTCTAGGAAGCTCGGTACCTCGAACATTCCGCTTGTAGAGTGTTCGAGCGTCGAACACCCGGGAGACGGACTCTGCAGTGGTCATGTTGGCCTCCCTATTTATTACACTCGGTATCTCCAGCATTCGAATCGGACGTCGAATCATTTGGGGCAAGAGTCAACGGGAATGTTCCAGAAGTATACGGAGTAGCGTTCGTGCCATGCACGCGGCAAAATTTTCCCCCGAGATTTAGCGGAAGGTTGTCGCGTGGCACCGACTCCGCGATCGCGTGTCGTGACGTCGCTTACGCCGTATAGTGTCACGTGGCACTACGTCAAGCTACGTGGTCACGTAATCGATAGTGGCATCGTTTACGTGCTCGTCGCACGCCCGTGTTATCGTATTTCGCTTACAACTCTTCATGTCGCTCTACACTTGGAAACCAGCGGATAAAAGCATTCTATCTTAAAAACATTGTAATTTTTCTTTTTTTTTTCTTTTTATAGTGGACAATGGATACTTGTACATGTCGTCTGCGCCAACGTGACGCCTCTCAGCACACTGAAGACGTTCGCTGAAGACATTCTGCAGGCCCTAGGCGTGCCTGCGGAATTACCTGCAGGCACGCCTAGGGCGTGTTCCAAGTGTGCTCGGTTTGTACGCATGTATGTACGTAACATGTCTGCAAACACCTTTTGTATCACCAATCACGCATCAGGCAGCGTCTCCAAACTGTCTTTGGTCTGATGTATTCGCAGTCTGACCGTGATCAGCGTTTTTAGACCTTGCCCGCGTCTCCCCCTCTCGTTCTTGGTCCCCCAGCGTTCAACTCGGTATACCAGACGCGTTCGACGTGTCTCGAGCAGAAACGAGGGTTGTCGGTCACGCCACGGCAGCCGCGGGTTTCACGCAGCTCTCGCACTCACGCCACCGTGTACAAGGAGAGCAACCGAGCTCGGGCAAAATTGGGCACCTCGTTTCCCGTGGCTCGATCACGCGCCACATATCCACGCTGCCCGATCAATCAGAACCGTGGTTATGACGCCATTGCAAGACTGCCTCTGTTTTCGCGTCCTCCTGGTCGAAAAAAAAAGGAGGGAAAAAGAAATTGCCCCAGGCGGCGGAAAACAAGCGGCGATGCAACGATACACTGCCATAGGAAATGTTTCCGCTTCGGCGTCTCATCGTTGACGGGAACAAAAGAGCTGGCGTGCCCGCGAGGCTTCTCCCCCTGCCGGTCTTTTTTGCTAAGCCTACTTTTGTCTGCCGTCTGCTTTCCCCTCCCACTTGGGTACTGGAGTAGTTATCTGATCTATTCTATGATACACTTCCCTTTTCCTCGATCACAAAAGAAAGAAAAAATTAACTCGGGGAAAGAAATGTATTAATGTGTTGTTATTGTTTTTGTCTGTCATACTGGTACGCTATAGGCGCTTGTTTCTTTTTGTGTGGATTCCCTTTTGTTCTGGAGTGCCCGCGTTCTGTCTTCTGTCTTTTGCTGTTCTTGGTACGTCGGTCCTTTGTTCTCTTTTGTGCGTCGAACTGGACGATATCGGGATATTGCGACACCTGCTCGCCTTTGTAAGGACGTGTCGTATTGGGTGTTTGCTTTGGGAGTAAGTATTTTGTACCGCTCTGAGGATACCCTGCTTCAGCTGACACTTTACTGGGTAACTGCTCGCGTGGAAAAAAAAAAGGAAAGAAAATAAGGTATGAGAATAGACTCTTTTCAAAACACCGTCAAGCAACAGTGGCGGTACCATTTAATAAACACGAAGCGTGTAGTATTGGATACGAGTCCTCACCGAACGCCGACGTAGCACTCGTTCTCAATCCGAACCGAACCGAGTCCATGCCGACCGCTGACGAAATCCTCGGATCCAATAGATGCTCGGAGTATACGTGCCGAGACAACGCCGCCTTCAGATAATTGATGCAGCAGCTTCTAGATGGCCAGCGCTTTGGAAAAGGGCCTATTAGGTGACAAATAATGCTGCAAAGTAGGCGGCACCGACATCAGATGCAGCGATACTTTTTGACGTTGCGGAGATAAACGGACAGAGAAGACGAGACGAGCGCGCTCCGGGTCGTGGGAACGACGAGCCCCTGATTGGAAGGCTAGTTGGCAGACGGAAAGGCTCGTCCAAAGCCGAACGCCGGTCTTCGGCGTTCGAACGCGAGACGCTGCGCGAGAAGCAAACGACGCGCTTGTTTGCTCTGATTGGAGGGAGACAGTGAGTAGGATGACAAAGGCAGACGGCCTTTGCGTCTGTACCGCGGTGGAAGAAGCCCATTTGGGTGATGACTCTGGCAGCGCTTCCCGCGGGGAGCGAGCGACCAGATCGTGTTCGGAGCCACCCTCGAACCGGGAGTAGTATAGTTCCGCGCCGCCGCGGAGGGCGCTGTGGTATGAGGTCCCCCCTCGGCGGCCACGGTGTCGGCGGCGTAGCGTGCTCGAATTTTTCGCGGTGTGGTGGTAGTGTGCGGCCAGTGGCTTAGCTGGCCTCGTGTTTTGCTTTGGAGCTGTGTCGATCGCAGGTGCCACCATCGTCCACGAAGGTGAGCCTTAACCCGAAGAAGAAGGAAGAGAACCCAGATTTACGGACTCTGGCGACTTGGTGGCGGCGGTGAGGTATAACAAGAGGCGGTGAGCAATTGAATGTGGGACCACCGCTGGGGAAGAAACAACCGGAGCGGTCGGTTTGGGAGGGACCCGATACTTGGGCGCCACCTATCCCCGTGCGAGTGAAGCGCACTCGGTACGTGCGCCGAACTGGCCGCTGCGTCGGACAGAGAGTCATCATATGTTTCTTCCACCGTGGTCTGAACCCACCAATCTTTCCAGTCAGGACTGGGCGTTTTGACGTCCCTGCGCGCATAGAACCAACACCGCCTAGAAGGCAAGGCCGTAGTGCTAACATTTTTACGTCACGAGCGAAGGCCAACGCCGGACACAGATTGGAAACGAGTGGAGCCAGCGGTCGGCTTCGAGTCAAGTTGGAGCAGAACGTTGACGCAGTCGTCGTGTCTAATCTGTGACCAGCGTAGGCCCTCGCTGATTACGACATCTTTATCAGCACTACGGCCTTGTTATCTGGGAGGTGTTGATAGAACACTGCAAGTGACAACCAGGCACGCGGACTGCCTGGCGATTTAGAACTGTCTAAATTCTTCTGCAACCTTTAAAACTACAAAACAGGATGTGTATTCTTTGTGCCTTCAGATCACACGGTGGTGACATTCTGTGTGTGTGTGCGTCTGTTTTAAGTTGCTCTTAATATTAGATTTAATAAAAGACAAGTTTTTGCTCGAGGCTCAAGACCAGCAGCGAAACTGAGCTGAGCGCGGGGGCAGAATGTGTTTTTGACGTTTATATAAAAGATTAACGTATAAAAAAAATTAAAATAACACAAAAATTTGTTTGTATTTTAAACAAGAAAAAAAAAAAGTCTGTACCCGTGAAGTGTCAATTGAAAATGAAGCCTGCCAACCGAACGTGACGTCTTCTTGTTTTTCTTTCTTCTTAACGGAGCGCGGAAACAATTTTAGAAATAATAGATAGGAACGAAATCTCTACTCAACCCGGGATCTTTCTGTAATAAAGAAGCGACAAAACAAAAATGGGTATTTTGCGACGAGATTGAATTCCGAAGAAAGCTTTTTTTTCCGAATTGTTCGAAAATGTAGACCCTTTTTCAATAAAGTGCACGCCATCTATACTTCGTTTCAGCTTCGGTCCCAGCGCGGCCGATGTTATGAGCCGAAGGGCCAGTCAAACAGCGAAAGAGGCCCAACGTCATGGCGTGCTCTCTGCAGTTGATAGGACCAGCCGGCATTCGCCGTCTCTCTGTGCGTGCTCCACCGCCGTCTAGTCCTATCAAGCTCAGAGAGCACGCCATGACGTTGCGCTTTTTACGCTGTTTGATTGGCCCTTCGGCTCATAACATCGGCCGCGCTCGGACCCAAGATGAAACGAACTATAGTAGCTGCAGCGCCAAATATCCGAGTTCGCCATTTTTTTTTTCTTTTCTTTGTTACGTACGTTGTGCGTGTATTGGCCACGAATGCTGCGCCATCATTCGACGAGGACTTGGACCTAATCGCACGCTTCTTGCCCCAATGGATGGATGGATGGATGGATGGATGGATGGTAGTGGCTATTCGCTTTGTAACGGGCGGCAGCTTGCGCCACCTAACCTAACTGGCGGTCGCCTAAAAATGGCGACCGCCAGTGTTCCCTGATGGGACTTTTAAAAAGGGTCCATCTATTCGCAACTCCAACACCCCATAGGTGGCGGGACGGTAGTTCCAAGATGGCGGAAGAGACGGGGATAGATTCTCCAGGATATCCCGTGCGCCTGCTCGCGCTGACGCTGTTCAGCTCGCTAAAAATCGTTTATTTGTCTACAAATGCGAAGCGGTTAGGGAGAGATCATATTACAGGTGACGGAGATGCTGATGCACGTTAGGAAAATGAGCATGTTATTATTTAAAAGTCGCAGAAACCTCAAATTGCGAAGCGTTGTGGTGAGCGAGCGCGTTTTAGGCACCGGCCGCGTTACTGGTTGTGGCAGAATATTTTTGAGGGTGATGAAGATATGTTTGCTATTTGCCTGGCCATTAGTGCTCTAAAAAAAGAGAGCCCCGCACGGTGACCGTCAAGCTTCGGAAGAGCAGCGTTCACAGTATTGGTGTCTTCGCGTCACAGACTCGCAACTCGCTGTTCACCGTCTCGGTTTTAGTATATTGCAACACGTAATACGCTAATGGCCAGCTATTAGTGTATTGCGTGTTGTATTACAACGCGTAATACAACACGTAATCATTAACTATGGTTAATGATAAAAAGTTTGTTACCGCAGGCTACCCTGCGGTGTAGCATTACAGCCGCAAGCTCGCACTGCGCCTTAGAAGCAATTTTCACTGCGCTCCAGGAGCGTTGCCGTCCTCATCACTCTAAAAGAAAAAAGAAAAAAGAAAATGTTGTAGTCCTTACACTTCTTTGTCACATATACGACACTCCAAAACTTCAGTTGGCCGTGCAGCCCACTGACGTCAAACTGACGGCCCCAGCTTTTACCAGAGGCTTGATGACGGCGCAATATAAGATATAAAACAGCTAAAGTATGCATAAAATAGTACCGAAAAAAAAACAAAAAAAACGCCTAGGTTTTGTTGTAAAACCCAGAAAACCTTGATTACTTTTTGTTTTTACATTCATTTACACTTACTTAAGCTATTTTAATAAGTTGCACAACTCGGCTATCAAGCCGCTCGTGAAAGTTGGTAGCGTCGGTTGAACGTCAGTGCGCTGTACGTCCAACTGAAGTATAGGGGTGTCGTACGCTATGCAAAAACTGCATATTAACATAATCGGCGTGTTTAGGGGTTTCATTTATTGTTCTATCAAAATGAAATATTTTAATATACCGTACATTTTTGTACCGTGTTATTTGCAACATTGCGGTCCCTCTGGCCAAGACTGCGCGTTTCAAGCTCTCGTCACGAACGGCTGGCTAACACAGACGCGCTTAAAATGCTTCGATCATTTCTTTGTTTGCTTTGTAATTACCTGAAAGCAAGAACGGGTACTCTGTCTTTTTAAAGTGCTAGGAATAAATAGTCATGTTCCTTGTAACGGCCTTAAAACGCGAACCCATTCCCGATTTGTATTGCTCGACACACCGTTGCGCGACGAGCTTTCTCCTACTTATGGCAAAGAATAGACTTTCCGTAGACCGTAGTATAGAGTTCTTCATTATTAGCGGGAGCGTTTTCCGTCACGTTGAGCACAGATTGAGCTGGCGGTCATGCACACGACCAGAAATCCGCAGCGTATGCGATACACGAAAAGTCCCTAATGAAATTAGACATCCCGGTCCTTCGTGCAAGGCTGTTGCAAGGCGGAGCACAATAATTCCTTTTTTAACGCGCTCACTTTTGTTTGTTAAAACGGCTTCAAGCATCAAGGCCGACAATCTCTGCCACCGTTTCCGTGCCGCCGCTGCCATCCCCGCTCCTCTGGTTCTCCGTTCGTCCGCGGGAGGGCGAGCGGCGCGCTGGAGTTGCGAATATTTGTAATATTCATGTATTTTCATTACTTTCAGATTAGCAAAAATTAGGTCCGTGTGGAAGTCATGGGGTACACGGCACACAAGTCTTATCGCCTTTTTTTTTTGCAATAAAAATATTCTATAAAGATTTGTTTTTGTCGTGGTGCCCCATATTAGATGACAGTAGTTTAAATGTGATACAAATTAAGTGTTATACAAGAGCAACTTAACACTTTGTGGGAAGATGAAACAATGTCGATATAGCATGCCGATGACACCAGCTAGTTTTGAAATAATATAATCAATGTGCTGAGACCAAGACATGTGATTTGAAAACGATACACCTAGAGTCTTGAAAGTGCTTACAATTTCTATGGGGGACGGGTATAAAACGATGTCACTCGATAGTGAAATATTCCGATTTTTAGGACTAAAAAGCATAGCTTTAGTTTTATTTTTATTCACTAAAAGATTATTTGATGAGGACCATGCCTCTAGCCCTCTCATTACGTCGTTTGCTATTGGGATGATATCATTACAGTTCCGAGCTGATAAGAAAATACTGGTGTCATCAGCGTAAATGATAAATTTAGCCTGCGGCGCAATATTGATGATGTCGTTTATGCATATATTAAAAGAATGGTCCAAGTATGCTACCTTGTGGCACCCCGGATTGTATAGGTTTTATGTTGAAGACGTTACCACCGATATTGACATACTGACACCGATTATCAAGATATGATTTAATGAGGAGCACAGTGTGTCCTCTAAAAACCGTAGATATGAAGTTTCTGAATAAGCAACTCGTGATTAATAAAATCAAATGCTTTCGTAAAATCTATAAATATGCCGAGTACTACATTCTTTTCTTCAAAATTGCGTAAGATAAATTCTTTTTGATCTAACAAAGCTAGTTCTGTAGAACGTTTCTTTCTGAACCCAAACTGCGACTCTGTAAAAATGTCACGCTTTTCAATAAATACGGTGAGGCGATTGTAGATTATTTTTTCTGGACCTTTTGAAAAAACTGGAAGAAGTGAGACAGGTCTGTAATTGTTTATGTCATTTTTATCACCTTTTTTACGAAGTACTACGACTTTCGCCATTGGCATATTTTTAGGAAATATGGCCGTCTCAAGGCTAAGGTTAAAAATATGTGCTAGGCATCGACTAATAACGTCCAAAACATATAAAACTGGACGTATTTGTATGTCGTCAGCATCGCAGCTATTACTGATGTTTACGCTGCGAAACACTGCTATTATCTCAAGGCATCTTGCATTGAAGTCTACCCACTGCCCTTCCAATCGAAGCCAATCAGAACCCGGCGTCGTTCTGACCTCGTCGCAAGTCGTCTGCTAAAGAAGCAGACGACCTGCTCTCCGCATTGTCTGCAGACGCGCCTAAAGCATGTTCGAAGCAAGTCTGCTTCGTACACGTGTACACTACGAACACGTCTGCGGACATCTGTTGTGTACGACCATAGCCTCCTTCTATACTCACAAAGCCTGGCAGCTCGACGACGGTGCCATACAGAGTGCCCGGTCGCAGATGTGGAGCGCGAGGATCTGGTAGCACAGAGCATCGAAGAGCCATTTCTCGGGGAACATGGATGTCAGCGCACAGCTCTTGCAGCGGCGACGACCCGAAACGCACTTGTTCGCATGGGAGAAGTGTGTTTCGGCGTCTCGCCGCAGCGGGGCGCCAGTCACGTGGCTCCCCTCTCATCCGTTGTCTGCCGCTCCACCTCATTTCGGCGGCCGCTTCTCGTGGCGATCTGCCAGGCTTTGTCAGTATAGAGGAGGATATGCCGCTGCACTCGTCGAACGCTTTCGAATGCGAAAGCCAAACGCTGGATGTCGGCGTTCCGCGTTCTAAGGCGTTCCAAGATGGCGGCGGGGATAAAGGCACCTAGGTTTACGTCTGCCCACTGATCATTCCAACCAGAACTCGGTGTTCTGACGCCCCCTCTCGTATCCTCTTCTCCCTCAGTTCCTCGGTGCATAAAGAATAAAACTTAGTGGATGCTGACATGAAAACATATACGGGCTGTTTTGACTTTGATTCGAACAGATTTATTTAAAAATATGGGGTGAGAACTAGACGAGTTCTATCTTCACCGCCTACGGATAGGACTCGGCGGACATTCGATGAAGAGTTAGTTTTCACGGTAAGTTGACTAAGTAACTAAAACATCTCAAATAACACGTTTTAATATTGGTTTCAGGGGTCACGTTCCGATGGCAGTATTGACGGAAATTACTATTTATTAGAGGCCAGAATTATATAAAGAATTTTCGAAAACGTAGTCGTTTTAGATATATATTATTCAATCAATGTTCGCGTGTTTTCACCCGATTGAAAAATTGCGTTCAGAAAGAGCCTCTCAATGATGTTTGTAAGTCCGCTATGACGCTTGGAAGAGTGATATTGTCGCTTTGATCACGTCTTCACCATCTGACAGCCTCTCCTTGGTGGGGGCGCCGACAAAGCAACCGAAGACCTGATCTGGACGACTACGTCACTTTCTCAATTTGTGGGCTAGGCTTTTTGCGGTCTTTTTCCGCGCAATTTTTAGATCGGGCGAAAAAAAAAAAACGCGAAAATTTATCAATCAATATCTTACAAACCTTTTTGAAGTCTTCAAGTTCAAGTCGTCAATAGTGCGATTCCAAAATAACCCTACAATCTGATCATTAAAACGTTAATTAAGAACTTTTAGCTAATTAGTTAACTTACTGTGACGATTATCCCCTCATCTAATCTCCGCCGATATTGATAAATTGACGGTAAAGACGGCACTCGTCTAACACTCTCATCGCTTTTTTCCATATCTGCTCGAATTAAAATGAAACACCCTTTATTTATATATATATATATATATATATATATATATATATATATACACATGGGCAGTATTTCAAATACAGGTATTTGAAATACGTACTTCAAATACTTTGTGTATTTTGCATTTTTATTTAATTACAAATTGGATAATGTAGTTGACGTGTGTATTTAAATGCCAAAACGTGTTGAATTTTGAGTGAAGGGTTAATCTTCTTGCACGGCGAGAAGCGCACTCAGCGGAGCCGATAAAACCGCCCGGACAGGGAGAAGCATCGCAAAACTTCCGAGTACTCTTGTTTTTATGCATCTGGGTGTAAGATATAGTCTCCATCCTTTATTCGGCCATGGGGCTGTTTTTCTTTTTCTCCTCCGGCTTCATTTTAAAGGCACTCTCCAGAGCAGGAAGAAAACTATGTTCTGCACCGAATGCAGTTTCTCTCAATTAAGCACAAACATTTAGTGACTTTGTGATTACGGCGCTAGTCCACGGCAAGAATAGTGACGAAATGAACGTTTACAGGCAAACTGGCTAAATAAGTGCCTGTGACAACTTGTGACGCTTTCCAGCCTGATTTCCAAGTTTTTGCCTGGAACATTCCAAATGCGCGGGTCGTCCAGATTTTCGTAACTGGTGCGAGTTGCAACAATAAAAAAATTATCTAGCTAGCACTGCGCGTCTTGGTCGTCTCGGTTCTTTGTTGGCCTATTGGGCAGGAGATCGAACTATAGGGGGAGCTTTATCGAGCTCGTTGTGCCCACAGCCCGGTGTTTACTAACACAGAATAACAAAGAAATTTAACCTCGCCATGCACGGTCTGGACACGAGCGCTTCACTCTTACCAGTGCTTTGGTTGCACGAGGAGCGGCTTTCGAATCGTCACCATTAATATCGCTGATCAAAAATAAACAAGAAAACTCGGTTTGTTGTCTCTACAGCTGAAGCGTGCCGCCAGAGGCGTGACTGTTCGGTCTGCTCCCCAATACCAAAATGTAATCGACAAAAAAAGCTGGTTGAAGCTCTGTACTTTTTTCACCTATTACATCAAAGCTGATTACATTTTTTTGTGATTATATTTTTATTACGTTACTAGAGCCTCGCACACTAACTCCCGAGTGTGCGATGCCAAATTAAAACGAGATACCCAGAAACCCGTTGCAGGTGCCCTGAAGTCGCTGACGCAAATTTTGAGGAATGTATTTGGAAAAGTATTTGGAGGAGACCAAATACATTTGGTTGTATACAACCAAATGTATTTGGTCTCCTCCAAATACTTTTCCAAATACATTCCTCAAAATTTGCGTCAGGGACTTCAGGGCACCTGCAACGGGTTTCTGGGTATCTCGTTTTAATTTTTAATCTTGTACTTAAATGCTTTTTTGGAAATGTAATTAGTATTGTAATTAAATACATTTTTGACACAATATTTTGTATTTGTATTTCGACACATATTTGCACGTATTTTGCCCATCCCTGATATATATATGACAGTATAATTCGCAAAATAGAAATATGGTCAGCTGTATAATCGACTTCGACATCCTGATAAGATGCGTCCATCATCAACAGTGTTCATTTATTTATTATTTTTTTTTTTTAATTTGAGGTTCAACTAAAGTTATTTCGACTTCGGGTAACACAGCAAAAAAACATCGCGTCTTTCTGTATGATGAGGTATGAGTCGCGGGCTTCGGAACAACACAGTCTTCGCAATGTGATGGAGGAGAATAAAGAGCATATTTGCGCACCATAGGTTCGCGTTGCTTCTCCAAACTGGACTTTTGGGCTGCTCGTTAAAGTGCTCCCAAATGACTGAAACCGATCGCGTCACAAGAACCGTGTGTCTACTAACATTTGTCGGGTCCTATGCTGCGGCAATTTATTCGCGCGTGAAAGCGCGCTGCTCGTGTCTTTGGTTTGAACTCCCAACCCTCGCTTCGTAAACGGGTTACATTTGCTTTAGTGCAGTAGTAACGGTCATCTTGGGTTTGGTTACGCCAAGTTGGGTTAAATGAACTTAGTTTAGAGCCGGTCAGGGTAGATCAGGTTAGGTTGGGTTAGGTTCGACCAGGTTAGGTTAAGATAGGCTCGGTTAGTGTAGGTTAGGGTTGGTTTTATTAAGTTAGGTTCGGTTGGTTACAGTAAAGTTATACGCACGATCCTAACCCGAGCCTTTTTGGCTTCATAACGAATATTTTACGAGAGTTTAGAGGAGACCTCACCTGAGGTTCCCCCTGCTGCGTCCTCCGACGCCTGTGCGTGGTCTTGGTCGCCGACTCCGACAGCAGCAATCTCCCGAAGTCGATCACCATCGGCGTCGCGGTCACGACCGGCGCCGAGGCGCGACGACCTCGGAACCTTTGCGGTTCTGACCCCGCCGCCGCCGCACCCGACAACGACCCGTAACCCTGGAGCGAAAGCATGGACAACTTCGAGGGGCTCGGCTAGCGAGCGTCGCAAGCGCGCGACGTTGTCTGCGCCCCGCGGTTCTCGCTCCACCTCTGGGTTAGAACCCGTCAGGGGTGGGCAGAGCTCGAAGTCGAGGGGTGTGAAAACCCGGCGCACGCGCACTTGGGTGTGCTTGGAAGTTCGGGTGCGTGTGTGTGTGTGTGTGTGTGTGTGTGTGTCTGAGTGTGTTTTGTGGCTGTTGTGGCTGTTTGGGCGTGGACGGGTCAGGCGCGCCGGCTCCGCCGGCTATGATGACTGTGCCGACTCCTGGTGGCGGCTCCGTAAAGTTGCGTGTTCGTGTAGCGTGCCTTGACTTTAGAGTGCTTCCAACTGCTCGATCGAGTGTTTATGGGCCGCGTTTGCTGTAAAGACTCTTGCCCTTGTTCGTCGTCAAGCGTCTTTGCCTTTAAACCCTCTTATTTTCTCGTCACTCGAAAACGCAGAGCATTAGCACTTGCAACCAATAAGCACACGAGGCGTCCGCCATTGAATTGCAAATGCTCAGCATGGGTTGCGTTGCTCCCTCTCTTAAACCTAGGCTCTCTACGCCGGCTGTGATCACTGTGGCGACGCCTGGTGGCAGCTCCGAGAAGCTGACTATCAGACGGCACGGAACAAGGGGTTCGTAACTGCTTCGGGATTCCATTTCTGTCGTTTGTATGATGATCTCGAAAGGAAGCCAAGAAGGTTCGGCTGCCTTCTTCGTTGTGTGGAGAAAAACAAATAAAAAAATCGCAAAGCACGAAAAAAAAAAAAAAAAAAAAAAGAAGAAGAAAGTAGTAGAGAAGGATAAAGGGACAGTTGTCGGCAACGTTACTAAAACACTGAGTTGGGAAACTCCCATAGAGACAGCTTTGAAAAAGTGGCCCCAATCTGTCCCCGAGCACCGAACTAATGACGAACACGACGCCACCATTTCTCCCGCAGCGGCCTCTCGAAGAACTACACGTCACATCTGATTTGGCTTTGAGAAGAGATACAGCGGTAGAGGTTACAGGGATGCCACCCCTGTCTCCCCAGCGGACGCGCCGCGTTCAACTACCGACGTTAAAATGCACCTAGGCCAGGACGTGCTACCTGAAAGGCCCGCTGAGGCATGGTTGTATGAAAACAATATTAATTGTTCCGCAAAACCTTGCGAACTAAAGATGATAAAAACATCACGCACCCATCATTTGGTACTAAACTCCAATAAATTTCATACAAAAAGAGTCTTTTCCGTTTGTTTTTACGCAAAAACAGGCTTTCAAAAAGCTCGATGTGACCTTAGTAAAGACAAACGAAAAAGAGTGGCGCTGTTGTCGCATTTAGTTCGGTCTCGGCGGACGCCAGCGGCCCAGGTCCAGGTTTCGATGGCGAGTTTCCCAACTGAGTGTTTTAGTAACGTTGGTTGTCGGCAACGTTACTAAAACACTCAGTTGGGAAACTCGCCGTCGAAACCTGGGCCGCTGGCGTCCACCGAGACCGAGCTAAATGCGACAACAGCGCCACTCTTTATCGTTTGTCTGTACTGTGGTCACCTTGAGCTTTTTGAAAGCCTGTTTTTGCGAAAAAACAAACGAAAAAGACTCTTTTTGTATGAAATTTATTGGAGTTTAGTACCAAAAGAGGGGCGCGTTATGTTTTTAAAATCTTTAGTTTGCAGGGTTTTGCGGCACAATTAATATTGTTTTTAGACAACCATGCCTCAGCGGGCCTTTCAGGTAGCACGTCCCGCCCTAGGTGCATTTTAACTTCGGTAGCTCAACGCGGCGCGTCCGCCGGGGAGACGGGGTGGCACCTTGTAACCTCTACCGCTGTATCTGTTCTGAAAGCCAAATTAGAAGTCACGTGCAGTTTGTGGAGTGGCCGCTGCGGGAGAAATGGTGGCGTAGTGTTCGTCATTAGCTCGCTGCTCGGAGACAGTTTGGGGCCACTTTTTCAAAGCTGTCTCTATGGGAGTTTCCCAACTGAGTGTTTTAGTAAAGTTGGTTGTCGGTCTGGGCCGCGAATGCGGTCACTGGCGGCCATCTTTAGGTAGAGTTATATCACCTCTAGCCAATGTAAGCTGCTGCAGCCGCTATCATCCATCCATGGCAGATAGCGTTTTGGCAGGTGGGTTGGCAGGCCGCGGTCAAAATAGCGTGGGTGATATTGCGTGCTTGATTAAAATTATTTGACGAAACATGTTTTTGAAACCCGGCGTGAACAGTAGTCCGGTTTTTGAGGACCAGGTAAAAGTTTCACGAAATCGCAGCACCGGGAGAAAAGCAGCACAGCACGTATCGAAAGTCGCATCGAAAGAAGCATCGAAAGCAGACGACGGTACGGAGTCTGCTTTTGATGCGAGCTGCGCTGCTTTCCCCCGGTGCTGCGCTTTCGTAGAACTTTTGCCGGGTCCTCAAAGATGAGGCTACCGTTCACGCCGGGTTTCAAGAATCTGCTTCGTCGAACAACTTCAATCAAGCACGAAATGTCACCCACGGTACAGTGTACTAGATCCACGGCTATTTTTATGGCAGCCTGCCGCCATTGCGCTGTCCGCCATATTACTATGATGGCTGATATAACTTAGAGTCACTAAATAAAGCTACGCTTTCAGAGTACCGAAACTCCCAAACTACGCGTCTGAAGCACGTCGGGGGCCGCCATCTTGGGTCCGCGCGCAGATGGAGGAGTGACTGTGGCTGAGCCAAGCCGAGCTGTAGCCGTCGACTGCTACAGCTGCCGCGGTCGCGACTGTGGCAGCGAATCAAAGTCGTGTTGTTCGTATCTTGACGTGACACGGAAAACGCGCGTGCTGAGCGACGGACTTGAGCGTGCGCGCGCAGTAAACAGCAAACAGCAGCAGGCAGAGGATCGCTGGACCCAAGATGGTGGCGTTGAAAAAACGCGATGATGATGATAGCGACTCACGTGACTGCCGCTGTCCAATGATGCCGCAGTAAACCAGAATACTGTTATTGTCGGCAAAATGCCAAAGAAAAGGAATGCGGTACTCTGAAAGCGTAGCTTATTTAGTGATTCTAATAGCGAGTTCGTTTCACGGCACTCGTGCCCACCCGTGCCCACTCGCAGCGTGTTCCACGCTGCGAGTGGGCACGTTCTCCGGGTTCGTTTCGGCCGGCACTCCACGAGTGGTTGCACTCTCCGAGTTCGTTTCAGCCAACGTTACTAATGGCGAATTCCACTGGGCGTTTTGGAGCGCGCCGGGATCAGTCGACCAGATCCGGATTGGAGCACAAGATCCGAACGGGGTCGCGCCGCCTACGGATCCCCAGTGGAACATGACCACTGCTCCGGGATCGGCGGATGCCTTCCCGTCATTCAACTGCCCGGGAATCCCCTTTTCGCGGCCGCCGCGGTCGTTTCGAAGACATTTTCGCTACGCGGCGCTAACACGTGTTCGACGCACGAGTGGCAGGAATGGCTCAGGCGCTTCTAGCAAAGATTGCCGGAATGCCCGTAGCGCGGCAAATACCTTCTCTTCTCCTTCCTGGAAAACGAACCGGCTGTCGAGCCAATGGGTAAGCAAGCGGCCATTACGAATTCTTCTGATGTCGAGACAATCTAGGAGCTTAGCCCGCCACGTGCTTCTTCTTCTTCTGAGGCGAGATGCCCCACGAGAAAAGAAGTCACGTGTGTGCGCCGAGGGCTGGCCCGGCTGGCTTCCGGTTGAATCCGTCGAAATCGTGGGAGCGACTTTTCTCGTGGCGAATTCCACGGGTCGTTTTGGAGCGCGCCGGGATCGACTTTTCCGGAGCGAGCCTATTTCACTGGGCGATCGGGATCGAGACGAACGTGTTCACTGGTCGTTTTGGATTACCTCCCGCTCCAGATCTCGATCTGGATCCGAGAAAGTCGCTCCCCCGATTTTGGCGGATTCAACCGGAAGCCAGCCGGGTCAGCCCTTGGCGCACACACGTGACTTCCTTTCTCGCGGGCATCTCGCCTGATCTCGCCTCAGAAGAAATGGTAATGGCCGCTTGCTTATTCCTTGGCTCGACAGCCGGTTCGTTTTCCAAGAAGGAGAAGAGAAGGGTTTTGCCGCGCTACGGGCATTCCGGCAATCTTTGCTAGACGCTCCTGAGCCATTCCTGCCGCTCGTGCGTCGAACACGTATTAGCGCCGCAATTGCGAAAACGTTGATACTTGGAACCAGCCGCTACCAGGGGGGCTATGTTGCGCTTTTTGCACTCCCAGGAGACTAGGGAGAGGGAAGTGACGTCAACGACACAGCGAACGCAGATCGGGTGTTGATTTCGTTTTCTTCTGTCAACATCCAATCTGCGTTTGCTGTGTCGTTGACGTCACTTCCCTCTTCCTAGTCTCCTGGGAGTCCAAAAAGCGCAACATAGCACCCCAGACACCTGATTTGTTTCAAAAATACCCAGGACGTTTTGGGGCAATGAATCGATCACATAGCAGGCGGTAGACAAGTAGACAGCGTTGAAAAATATTTATTCCACCGATTGTTATGAAGGCCGATGGCGTCGGTGTCGCAGTTTTAAAGCACTGTCAGTTCAGGGGGGCTATGTTGCGCTTTTTGGACTCCCAGGAGACTAGGGAGAGGGAAGTGACGTCAACGACACAGCAAACGCAGATTGGGTGTTGATTTCGTTTTCTTCTGTCAACATCCAATCTGCATTTGCTGTGTCGTTGACGTCACTTCCCTCTTCCAAGTCTCCTGGGAGTGCAAAAAGCGCAACATAGCACCCCAGCTCAACACCACGTTACAAAAGACGGTTTGGGGTACTGCCGGTGCTAACGCAATTTCACAGTAGAAATAGGAATTGCATGAAAGAACCGGACAGAAACACTTCATACGGTGGCATAAATGCCGAACATATATCAGCGATGTCACTTTCCTCGGTTGGGGCTATCTGCTTTGTCAACGAATGATGAACATCTCGGTAAAATAAAGAGCGGAAAATACTCCCCGTGTCAAGTTTTCTAATTACAGCCACTGGTTGATGTCGTGCCGTGGTAATTCCCGGCCCTTCGAACGCACTAGCACTTTGTAGAGTCACATTTTCAGCGATTCCGCGCCGCACACGAACGAAGGTAAACAATCAAGATGGCGGAGTGTTCCCCGTATTGTCCTCGCCGTCAGTGCGGTGTGATAGCGTTGTCGGATAACAAATCGGGCAACACTGTTGCGGGGCGGCAGCAATATGTTGCCCGACTGTTGTTGCCGCGATGTGACAGGGTCGCCGGCAACACGACTTCCCCGTGTTGCCGGATAGAGTTGTCCATCTGTCCCCTCAGTGTGACAGGGTCTTTACCTTTTGGCTCGACAGCCGGTTCGTTTTTTAGGAAGGAGAAGAGAAGGTTTTGGGGGCCGCGCTACGGGCATTCCGGCAATCTTTGCTAGAAGCTCCTGAGCCATTCCTGCCGCTCGTGCGTCGAACACGTGTTAGTGCCGTGATTGCGAAAACGTGTTCGAAACGACCGCGGCGGCCGCGGAAAGGGGATTCCCCGGCAGTTGAATGACATGAAGGCAAATTCCGATCCCGGAGCAGTGGTCATGTTCCACGGGGGATCCATCGCCGGCGCGACCCCGTTCGGATTGTGAGCTCCATTCCGGATCTGGTGAACTGATCCCGGCGCGCTCCAAAACACCCAGTGGAATTCGCCATCGGATCCAGATCGAGATCTGGAGCGGGAGCTAATCCAAAACGACCAGTGAAACATGTCGGTCTCAATCCCGATCGCCCAGTGAAATAGGCTCGCTCCAGAAAAGTCGATCCCGGCGCGCTCCAAAACGACCAGTGGAATTCGCCATAAAACACTCAGTTGGGAAACTCGCCGTCGAAACCTGGGCCGCTGGCGTCCACCGAGACCGAGCTAAATGCGACAACAGCGCCACTCTTTTTCGTTTGTCTGTACTATGGTCACCTCGAGCTTTTTGAAAGCCTGTTTTTTGCGTAAAAACAAACGGAAAAGACTCTTTTTGTATGAAATTTATTGGAGTTTAGTACCAAATGATGGGCGCGTGATGTTTTTATCATCTTTAGTTCGCAAGGTTTTGCGGAACAATTAATATTGTTTTTATAAAACCATGCCTCAGCGGGCCTTTCAGGTAGCGCGTCCCGAACTAGGTGCATTTTGACTTCAGCAGATCAACGCGGCGTGTCCGCCGGGGAGACGGGGGTTTACCCCTGTCAAAGCCAAAAATAGATGTCACGTGCAGTTTCTCGAGTGGCCGCTGCGGGAGAAATGGTGGCGTTGTGTTCGTCATTAGCTCTGTGCTCGGAGACAGATTGGGGCCATATTTTTGGGGCTGTCTCTATGGGCGTTTCCCAACTGAGTGTTTTAGTAACGTTGGTTTCAGCGCTGACACCCCACGCGTGCATGCACTCGCTGCACCGAGAAAATCGGGAGTGCGCCAAAATGCAATCCCGTCATGCCTCGCTCCGGCGGGGCCGGCGAGGAGCGGCGTGCACCTAATCGGAGAGCCCCATCTCCTCTGCTGATTGGCTGCAGGATTGTAGGTACCGCGTAGGCCGCGTAGGGATAACTCGACTAGGGATGATTCTGGTTGCCAGCGTGTCGCTCCGTGGCGTCGCCGGGGTTACCATAGTTACGTGGTTACGTGTAGTGATGGGACGAATCACCGGAGATTCGGATTCGGACAGATTCGGAAATTTCCGAACTTTTCGCGACGAATATTCGGCAGATTCGGAGATTCGTCAGATTCGTCGCTGGATGCAGGCGGCAGCATGAAGCTTGTAAACCTCGCGAATGCGGTCAGTTGTGCTCTTGTTAAATACTGTTCCTGCATATAACCAGATTTCGTCTTGTTTATTTCAACGTATGGTATGTACTGTACTGTCATTGTAAACCCTGGCACGCGCCCAGGTTCAGCTGAGCTGATCGGTGTGGTTGAGGTAGGCCTAACCAATGCACGGTCTCGCTTTCTGTGCGGTTTCGCGGTGATCGGTAAAATGTAGCGAAACGCTGTGTATTATATGTAATCTGGCGCAACGCACAATAAATATATATTCAGGCAAGGAAATGATTTGTCTCCTTCTCTATACTTCGTTCCAGCTTCCGTCCGAGCGCAGCCAAAGGCTGAGGGACGGTTCGCAACTTCGAGAATTCCTACGCACCACAAAGTAGTTCACAAAAATAATTTCTTTTAAAATGACTGTTTTGGGCGTAAAAACTGCACAATGTTCCAGATGTGTACTGCTGAAAATGATTTGCAACTAAAGGAATCAAATCTCTGAAGTTTATGTTTCTATTAATATATGTAAATGCATGTGGTTTGGGGAAAACATGTATATCCGCTGGCAACACGGCTGCAGCTCTCGGTTCTTCTGTGATTTCATTCCCGTAATCGCCGAATCATGTGCTTCGCTGCTTTCCTCATCGATGGTCGAATCGCTTCAAAACGCCCTTCGCAAAGGCACGTTTGGGCGTCAGGCGCGAGAAGTCGTGCTGAATGTCTACTTTCAAATTCGGCAGGAGGCTCCGGCCGCGTTGTACCGCGAATGCGTTGCAAACAAGCAAAGTGCCCGGGCCACAACAATTCAGATACGCGGCGAAATCAGGGCACCCCTTTACCTGCCGATCACATTGAACGCCGAGAAGCTGGCGGAAAGGACTGCGCCTCGAGCCCTGGTATATCCAGACAATACAAGGAAACATCAACGGCCGGGTCATCGGGGACCTTGCAACGTGTACTCACAACTCGAAACTATGCCGAACAGGTGGAAAGCTCGGACACAAATGCCAGCGGCCAGCGGCCAGCCTACGTACTGACATCCCCTGTGACTAAGTTTCAGAACGTGAAAGGGCACTTTTTAAACCGTCGCAGACGATACAGTTGGTACACCCGTAGCAGATCGGCGAGAGCGGAGCGGGCGGCGCAGCGGAGTGATACAAAAGTGCAGGCGAGATCGCGTGACCTATTGCCGGCGTGTGATTGGCTCCGGCCACACGTAGCTTTGGCTGCGCTCGGACGGAAGCTGAAACGAAGTATAGAGCTGCGTATGTCTGTACCTGTAAGGCGCGAGAGCGAGATGAATGTTGCTCGTCACAACTTAGGCCGCGTACTGGCACCGGTGGCCAGGGACGCCGGAAGAGGGGGGGCAGGGGGGGCCAGAGCCCCCCCAAGTATTCTTATGGGGGGGCTCAGCCCCCTTGCCCTCATAAGAATAGTTCGGGGATATAAAGCCAGCCAGGCGCTCGTCACGAAGGCATCACGTGCGTCCATGTTAGGTGCAAGCCACGGAGCAGCAAGGCACAGTCTTGTCGCACGTAGAGATTTTAGACAAGAACAATTAATTTCGGGAGCGCGCTTTTTTTTTTTTTTTTTTAATCCAATGTCCGTCGTTTATCAGCATGGCGGCTACGAGGGTTTAGAGCAAGCTGGACCCGATCTGCCCGTGGCAAGGCCGGGGAGTGGCGCGCGGGGGCCAACTGGGGCTTAGTATGGGGGCCTCTAGAGCCCGGGGATTATAGTTTTGTTGGTGTTGCTGTTGTCGTTGCGTGGGGGATACTGCGACGAGACATGTGTGGCGCCAGATTGTCGCCTCGGACCGGACGCTTTCTGTCATATTTGACGAGCTTTGACGGTTGTTTTCGTTTAGGAAGGTCTCAAGATGTCCTTGCCGGCGACTGGTCCGGTCGAGAGCACGTGATGATCTTCAGGTTTGAAATTATTGGCTCTTCCTTCGAGAGCGAGGGAAAGTTAGAGTTGTGATGCGAAAAGCGAGAAATGAAATTAGCGGAGTTCGTCTTAGACTCGGAACCCGAGAGGTGGTCGTCCAAGTTCAATGCGTTTAGATAAACGTTGAATTTACGAGAAGCAGCGAGTCAGAGCATCATTCAACAACGTGCCCGCCACCAAGCTCCAAGATCATCGGGGCTGATCCTACCCTCCCAACGACATCGGGAGGGCCCAACCCGTCAGAGGCGTATGCAGTCAGCGTCAGTCAGTGTCTCTTCGACTCCAGCATTACATGCAATGTCTGGCCATCCAAAGAAGATCACCAGCTTCTTCCTACCAGCCCCAAAGCGTACATGCCTAGGAAGCGGAGATTCTCAAGGTAAGATATTCCGCAGTTCTTCTTAGCTCATCATGAGTTCCGTTTGTGTAAATGCGTCAATTCAATCACAGTGCTTGTTTCCTCGCTTTCCTAATTTGTAGACCATCAATAAAGAAGTGATCTCTGAAAACGTATTATGTACAGTTCCTTCTTGATGGTATACAGTATTTAGAAATTAGGAGCACTGCGTAAGAAAATTGTTTTCTCATGCAGAAAATAGAAACCGCACAGGACCTAGTGAAAGGAACAAAAACGAACCCGCTAGGATAGTGTTTTCTCTCAAACGAAACTCAGATCGTATTATTTAAAATCTTGTTAGTAAAAAAAAATAAATAGTACATCATACAAAAAACGACAAAAAGGAACATGGCTTTAGCGGCTTTAGCCCCCCCACTCACGATATACTTCCGGCGTCCCTGCCGGTGGCAAAGAACAACTGTCGATTCTCCGTTCTCGGCAGCAAAATTTGTATACATGAACTTTATTTGATCATAAAGAAACACAACACAGGGGCGTCCAATACAACTTCATTGTTCGGAAACAAACACTAAATCGGAAAGCCTGCATTAACCAGAAGTTTCAGGTTCTTTCCCGTGTTCCAATTGAAATACTTCAGTGGGCACTCGCTGGAGATAATCGAATCGAGCATACTCACTTATGTGGTGTGTGCCACTGCAACAGTAATTATGGGCACGAAATGTGTCTGTACCGAACAGCATGTACGGCATCGATCTCCTGCGGCGATGAAGACATGCGCTTGTATTTCCACGTGCGTGCAACAACATGCCTATTTGGGTCGTGATCCGGAACCGAAACCAATTTTTCCGCGATGTCTGGCTAGGCTACCGTTCTCGATAAACATCCAAAATAATATTTACAAAGCGGAACATTTTATTTATTACTCTGATATTATATTACAATATTACTTCGCGCACTTTGTAGAATTTATTGAATTTAATATCACGAAAAGTTGAAACACACATCAACGTGATTTGGCAACCATGACAACGCTCCGAATCTTTCCGAACTTTTCCGAATCGCTTGAGATTCGGCTACTTTTCCGAATCTTTCCGAATCTTCAGATTCGGCCCCGAATCTCGATTCGGATAAAGATTCGTCCCATCACTAGTTACGTGCCGTTTTTCAAACTCGTTTCGACGGTTTTTCGCTACCTTTTGATCGCACGCTGACGCCGCCGCCATGAAACTCCGAGGTGCTATCGTCGGGGATAGCCAGTTGAAGTTTTTGGAACGCCATCGACTGCGGCTTGTCCCAAGTGTGCAAGTGTGCACTTTCAGCTTCCCGGGTGCATCGACACGTACGCTGCCCGGGTACGTTGAACAATTGCACCTGCACGCCGAGGACTTCATTGCCGTGTATATCGGTGGAAACGACCTTTTCAACGGGGACTCCGCCGACGATATAGCCACGCGAATAAAGGTGAATATCATCATTAAGTTATTGAAACTAAAGCAAATGTGCAGGCGGGCTGTAATGCAGGAGCAGTGGAAAAGCGGGACACGCAACACAAAGCTCCAAAAAGCATGGAGCTTTGTTTTGTCCGTCCCGTTTTTTCCCATGCAGCTTACCATATGTAATAATTTTTAAGCGCGTATTTTTTCGTTTTCGATGACGGTCTCCGACGAATATGCGTTCAATGGTTGTATGTATATATTTAGATTCCCCTCACATAAGTGCATCGCGATATTAATGCCAATATTGTGCCAATGCCACTGAAATCCAAACGCAGACGAGCTGGTGCACACTAATATTTAAAAATCTTGAAACAAAATAAACAAAGTCTGAACTGTGCCACAAGCAACAAATTTGAAATATGGAGAGGATTGCTGCTCCTGGGGTTTCGCCAAGGTGCGTCACGTAGCTTTTTTCTGAAGCGGTTTTCCAGGCAGTACACCATAGGACATCCCTGGGATTTCATCGTGCCTTCCTTCGAAAGAAAAAACGGAAGTTACTGACGCCCAAGTTGTGGCTAGGCGTTGCAGTTATTTTGCAAAGATTTAGAAGAAAAATAGTTCCTCGATGAAATGTTAAAAATTTAAATTGTCTTTGTGAATGTGCCCTTTTCAAGTAAAATGGAAAATGTGTTCTGGTTGGGAAATAATTTTAACTATAACATGATGATAAACCCCGAGTCTAGGGAAAATAGTAAGCAGCCAGAGGACAAAAAAAAAGAAAATTAAAAATACGTCAAATCCACAGACAAGTAAATCACCTCTGCAGCACCATAAAAAGAAGAAAGGTCGACTATATTGTCCCAGATTAAAGAAAGAATAAACATTTAGAAAAGATAACACAACATCTTTCAGAGCTGTTGTGTAGTGTGTCCCACATGTTTATTCTTCCTTTAATCTTGACTCGCACCCACACGGCATCCGTCAAAATATTGTCCCATCACCAAGGGCCTTATCGTTCACATTTCAAAGTCAGGCACTCCAACAAATTCAATAAGGGTAGGAACTTTTGCACAAACAAAAGAGTATACTTGAGTTCAAACGCACGCAAAACAGAAGTAGCTCGGATATTAGTGCTTTCCCATATCGTGCTAACAAAAATAATCTCGTAAACATTAAAAAAAAATATATATATTCTTAGGAAACTCATTTCTTCCGAAGCAGCATGGTGGTGTTAAAGGCATGCTGAACCGAAATCTGGATTCCAGAAAACACGGCGGCAAAAGCGTGCAACGGGATGCTACGAACGCCAAAACATCACTCATACAGAAATATCTCGGACAAATGACTGTATTTAAAAAAAAAAAGAGGCGCATTTGACAGATATGTTTACATCTTGTTTCTTCGAGAAGGAGAGGGAGTGGCCTCGGCGTCTTCTCCGCCTTGCCGCTTTGAGGGTGCGAAGCGAAGAGAGGGGGAAATGAGATATCTTGACGTCACGCGCCTCGTCGGCCTCGTTCAATCTCGACCTCTTTTTCCGAAAATACGGCTATCCATCCGAGATGTCATTTTACGAGTAGTGTTGTAGGGATTGTAGAGCTTTCTGAAATCCAAATTTCGGTTCACCATCCCTTTAATGTTACAGTTTCCCGGATTACTATTTGAGCAGTTTCCTATCATTTAACTCTTTGTGAACTACTTCTCTATCAGACCAGTTTGCCTTACATTTAAAATATTCTTGATTATCCCTAGCTAGTTTCTGAGTTGGAAACATTGTTCTTTACATTGTGTTTGTGTTCAGTCAGTCAGTCGTTGATGCATCTCAAAGTTTGACCTACATTTAGCTGAAACCACAAGCCAACGATATCTTGTACTCTGCTACTTTTACAAATAACTGCATTTTTGTGATGCTTTTTCTGACATTCATTCTGCGCTGTCTGGAAAGGCATCAGCTTACTTAACTTGAAGTCAGAGTCCTTCCCACCTTTTAATGGAGGCAACTTTTTTCTTTCATAATGTTTACAGCTGAAATTTGCACCAAACATCCACCAGCCTGCCACACCTTCATGGAGAATCCCATATTTTTGTAACATGTGGAACTAACTTATGCACTCCCCTCAAAGCATCACCGTACCATTTGTTTATGCGCTGTAAATTTATTCAATTTCATGCGGTGCTTCAGAATATCAAGATGGTCTTTACTATTGAGAGTGTGTTGGCACTTCACATGTACACCGGTGCAACTAAATATTGGATATTTTGGCAACGAGAAATTGCCAAAATATCCTGGGAGTTGGACTGCTGTTGTACTGGCTGCAGATTGTACCATGACTGTACAATGCTCATCCAGATCAAAACATGCAGCTAAACAACAAAATTTATATTTTCGTTTTCAATGAATCTAACTGTGCCATATTCCAATGGTGCTATACTTGAGTGGGTGCAATGGTTGGAAAGGCAGAGCAGGCACATTCTGTTGCACAAGGCAATGCAAAAATTTCAACAAATTCTGCTGTTAAGTTTAGTGTTTTCTAATACAACAAATAAAAGAACAGTATACTGTAAACGACTAAATTTTCGCGAGGACCTAATTTTCGCGAATCGCCTACAGTTCGCGAAAAATATGTCTTGCAAACGATTCGGGAAATATATGAACGCCATAGAAGCTACACTCAATTCGCGAAAATTAGAACCCGCAAATTATTTCAAATTTTCAGCTTTGGCCTGATTTGCGCAAATTTAAGCCCGCAAAAATTAAGTCGTTTACGGTATATACACATGTGCTCTGAAACTTTTGTTTGTTGCTTTAAGACCGTTTGAGGGGATCATATAACATCACCTTGTTAAACTTGTGCAAGTTGCAGGTATGGTGATAGATGTGTTTACTAATGGTATATATATCGGGTGTGTCTAATGCAGAGTGCATGTGTCATATTGTGCTGTGCAAAATAACCAATGATTTCTTTTGCACAGCAATCAGTAAAAAGAAATGTCGTGTGGCTTTTCTTTCACACTTCACTGATGGTGCGTTCATTTCACAGAACTAGGTTAATTGAACATTCGAATTGGTGTAGCTGCATTCACAAGACTAAAGTGCACATTTGTAAGAGGCTATCATTTGAGTGGCTTCTTCTAATCTCCAGACATTTCCAGTGGAGTAGGAGAAATGAGGTAGAGAAAAGCATAATATTTTGGAGTGGCATTAATCTTGCTCTTTAATCTCACAAAAGTTAATCCTTCCATTTACATTGCAAAGCGATTTCACCACAAGTACTATTGCTCTGGGGAAATTCTAGATTTCTCTGGTCATCATCACATCTCAAACAACAAATAAGAGGTTTTCCTGGTTGACAGCTTAGTTTTATTTATTCAAGATGATTAGATAGGTCTTTTTTATTGCGCTAAATTTTATAATCGTGCACCGGTAACCTAGCTCACCATTTTGTCGGGAATGCCTTTGTTGTCTTGTTATCTAGCTTTGGGTTACTACTTTTTGAAGTAGCAAAGTGCTCTAGTTTATGTAGTCCATTAACCTGAATAGCAGCAGTAAATAACTTTGCTTTGTCACGTGCATACATGGATGTTCTTTCTTTTCCAAGGATTTCATTGTCGGGCTCATGAAGTCAACACGGCACGTGCTGGTGTACAAGATTATACCGAGAGGTGGGCTTGTCGGGGCAGCCAGAGAGAGAGAAAGGCTTGTGCTAAACCGCCTTCTGGTACAAAAGCTGGCTGCCCTCAACGTCACCATCTTGACTGTTGATGTAAGTACATAACACTCACATCCCTGACACATTTAGCTTTTGAGTTGCATGCGACACATTTTCTAGAGCCTTTAAATACTCTGTTGGTCCAATATACACAATGATTGATTCAAACAGATTTAAAAAAAAAAAAGGGGGGGGGGGGTGAAAGTTAGACGAGTGCCGCCTTCACCGTGATCTCAGGCTCGGTGGACATTAGTTGTGGGTATAATCGTTATGGTTAGTTGACTAATTAATTGAAACCTGTTAATAAACTTTTTAATTATTGGCTTTAGGGGTCGTGTTGCAGTTGCAGTATTGATGGCAATTACAATTGAAATAATTTGTAGAAATGTAATGGTTTTTGAGATATTAAGTCATACAATTTTATGTTTTTTAGCCCAATTTAAAATTTAAAAAAAATGCAGCACAATGACGCTTTAAAGAGTGACATACAGTGCAATCCACTTAGAGTGCTAATGAGAAAACTCGAAAATGCAATCGTTATAACCGATTGTCGTTGTATATGGGCTGGATACCCCACGCAAAAATGAATTGTCCTCTAGAAACTGACCGTTATAAGCGGTACATCGTTATGTGTGGTATCGTTATAAGTTAATTGCACTATAGTCGTTTTAGTCACATCGCCACTTCTGCTGTCTTCGTACCCACTAGAGTCACTGAATGGGTTTCCAGAGTACCAAAACTCCCAAGCTCCACACCGTGGCGGTCAAATTCATCCATATCCATGCCGCCATTTTGGAGCCTTACACTGTACGATAACTGTACACATTAGTCATTCTCACTAGACCTTTGGGGTGCGGGCAGTGGAGCAAAAATATTCTTTTTTTCCACTTAATTTTTACAGCGAAGTTGTTATGCGGTAGGATTTGGTGAAAAAATGCATCCCCAGATGTTGGCAGAAAGCTCCCCATTGGTCGTCGCAAGTATGCTTAAATAAAACTAAAACGAGGGGGCAAGTAGTGTGAGTCACCCTTCCTTGGCATTATCAGATAGTGAGGTCCTGATCCCTTGTTATCATCTCTGGGCATCGTCCTCAAGGTCAACCGAGAGGTCGTTTTAGATGCTGTCCTCGAAATCGTGAAGTGGAAGGGCTCAAAAATTTTTTTAAGCCTCTTTATATACTTTTTTTTTTTTCTATATATCCAGACTGACATATAATTTATTCAACGAGGATGGTCTATGCCATATTCCAATTGCAGTAGCAAACTTTATCTCTTAGAGCTTAGCCGCCTATTTCTATCATCACAATCAGCCGCTGGCATTTTTTAAATGTCTTTTGAGCATTCAATACACTGTCATATAAATGCAGCAACATTTCAGTGATTTATATACAACTATATAAAAGATGTTTAAAACTGGACAGCAGCAGGATAGAATACAACAGTCTCAAGCTCTTGTTTTAGCTTGACAATTGCTTTGCTGGGCAGATGAAGCTTTCAACAAAGCACAGCAATGGTTTCCCCACAACGATTCTCCGAACAGTTGGCTGTCGACACAATCTCTGCGAATGGTTAATGCAGACAAATGGAATCAACGGTGAGTTATATGAGAATGGCTTGGTATGAAATCAATGACCCTATAAATTAGAAACACCAAGGTGTCATCATTCATACTATACCTGAGAAGCAAGATGCATCGTTTCCACTCAGGTCATCAAGTGACATTATCTACAGTACCAGGGGCGTAGCCAGGGAGGGGGGGGGGGGGGGGGCTTATGAAGCTTTAGCCTCTCCCCCCCCCGATATCCAGCCGGCCCTATAATATCCAGATGCATTTTGACCCCCCCCCCCCCCACCTCGCCCTCTCCGCACCCCAAGTAATGGACATCCCAGCCACCTCAGCCCCCTTCGAAAACAAGTCCTGGCTACGCCACTGTATAGTACATATAAGGCCTCGCTGTAAAGGCCTCATTGATGTTTTTTGTGCCACACGGCAGGAAAACAGCAATGTAATGAACAAAAAGAACTCGGATGACAACCGTCTGAGTGCCCATTCGTGCAAGAGTGTTTGCTTAATTGCATTATGAGTCACCCAGACATTCCTGCTTCCAATTTCGCATGCAAAGCTACTCTTTAGATTGTTTTTACACTTCATACGAAGCAAAGCAATTTGAATAGAAAGCACTGCAATCAAATTTTTTATCAGAAGCAGCCATTCTTCCAAGCTCAGTCGAAGCAGCCTGATGGGGTGCGAGGCAACAAGCGATACGCAGAGAAGACCAGTGAAATACACTCTCCTCACAAAGCTTGCTTCTTGCAGTGGGCTTGGAGTTCTTTCATTTTACAGTGATGCGATTGCTGCGCCATTCGCACCAATAAGCCCTGCTTATTGATATATATCTAACAATCACTACATTTTTTTTTTACTCTTTTCAATTGGTCTGTTGTTTAATAGTCATTGCCATGAATACTGCAATTGCAACATGACCCCAAAACCAATAATTAAAAAGTTAACAGATTTTTATTCATTAGCCTACTTACCATGACGATTATCCCCTCACCTAATGTCTGCCGAGGCTAAAAAATAAAATGAAAATGGCATTTGTCTTACTTGTAACACTGCTTTTTTTTAAATCGGTTCATAATAAAATTAAACGCCCTGTATAGTGAATGATTGAGTCACACATTTTTAAGTTATTGTATCCACCTTGTGTACTTACTTAAATAATATTGTCAGTGATGGTGGGCCTCAGAATAATTGCCAACGGCCATAGACTGCTTTGAGCATATGTTTACCCGGGTGTAAACATATGTTCGATAAAAAGATGTATCTATTAGTATTCTTTTAGCTGGATTCAGCATTGGTACCATCACCATTGGCAACGCTAATTTGTCCCACAACAAAAGTTGCACACAAATGTTGCTGCGATAAACATCAATATTTTAAAATCAATAAACTCCTGGAGGTAGCCGCTGGAAAGCCGATATTCATCCCATCCTACCTTGTGGCTGCTCAAGGTGGAGTGGTAAAGGATGTAATAGAGCAGTTTCAACTATCACTCTTCCCCGCTTTATGCAACCTCTATGGTTCATAGCTTTCACAGTTGCAAAAACACGACCTCTCCTTCCTCGAAAGCACAAATAGTATCGCCCAAACTGAAAATTAAAAGAGTGGCTTTTTTCGTGACCAGAAAGTTCAGTGACCTGTTGTCCTGAATGAACCTTGACTAGATAGGCGGTAGACCCCTTTTGACTGATTCGAGATTTGAAAGGTACCTTTGGAGGCACAGGCATTCCCTAGGACCATTGACCCTGTGTGCTGATCACGCTTAATTGTATAATATCGTCTTGTTTTTTTCTTGGGGGGGAGGGCACACTGAAATTCTGAGCTTTACGGATAAATCCGAATTGACAAAAAATTTCCCGGCAGGTGTTTTTCTCAGCTTTTCAGATTTATCCGAAAACATGGAACCCTATTTATAAGTAAGATTTTTGCGTTTCCAGATAAACTCGAAAAAAATCAGAAAAACATCTGGTAAAATTGTGGTAGATTCGTATGTTTGCACCTGACAACTTCGAAAACACATAACCTTAGTTAGAACCTTAAACAAATGTGTGCCATGCCCTTCACAGAAATAAACTATTGGTCAGCTTTTTTTTTTTTTTTTTCTTTACTCCACTTATTGATTTTTCAGCACCTGTTTCTCAGCAAGGGCAACCAGGTAAACCTCTGCAAACTTGCTGTGGACCTCTACCATGTTTGTCGAGTCCGCGGGATTCAGTGTCTGTCCTTTGTTTTATGCAAGGCTTTAGAAAAAATTTTTGGAAACGTCCGTTGTAGGGCTTGTGCACCTTTTATTGTTTTTAAGGTGCACTGCTGCAGCCGGTGTAAAGCAAAGGGCCACCAGGTGGGTGCCTGTGTCCCCATTGCCTGGCTGCAGCAGTAGATAGCGCCCCATATTTTTCTCTACAGAAGACGACACAGTTAGCGCAAGCACAACATCCATTTTTTGTTTTCGGTGTTCTTTTCACAAGTGAAAGTTGTAAACAAACAAATCCAGAGATCCTGGGTTTACTCCCCACCCCTGCCTGTTTCAATCTGTATGAGCATCGTACCGCAACATGCGGTCGTGTACCACTACTCCGTGATGCACGTTAAAGACCCCAAGGCTAGCGGTTGTACTGCACTGGCTATATTGCTCATCTACAGCTGGGAGACAGGTTGCCCGTTGAGGCCGACTAACTTCTGGCTGGATAAACATATGCACAACACAATTACTTTTACCAACCTAGGTCGTAAAATTTGATGTTTGGCAGTGCTGTAGTTAAAACACAAGGATGTTGTGCTCATGCTTACTGTGTCACGCAGTGCACCCGTGGCTCGAACAATATTTAAATTTGAATGCGACTCTCTTTAAACAGAAGCAGACTTCGCTGATGGCATTTTTTTCTTTTCGGTGCTGGAACTAAGCATTTAGCTTTATGTTAATATTAGGCGTCTTTTTACGCCTTTATTATTTGTATGGTTTTACAGGGAGAAACTGCTGAGTGAAGTGTAAGCAAGTGCTGCTTAAAATTTATTTCAAATTTTCACTGACAAGTGGCCTCAGTCAGCGTGTAGAGCTGACCTATACCAAGGTTCCCCAAGTTTTTAGATGCACATAACGTGGCTGATCGTGCTGGTTTGTCTGGGCCTGATATATAAATATTTGGGAAACCTTTTATCCATAGCAGCCATCTTTTTAACACATGAAATGCATTTTAATGAATCTCTTCCGGGACACTTGTCTATCTGCCTGTCCATCCATGTTGGTTAGGCTAATTAATCCTACCAAATATTGTGGGGTAGTTCTATTTGTGTATACTTCAGATTGATATGTGACGCTGCATAATCATGTGATGTCATCCTAACTTGATGTATGTGTCTTTGCTGCAATTTTAGAGATACATTTCATTTGTGTTGTGCGAATATTCAAATTTTCGTATATTAGTTTTGAATAATGTGCTATTCGATATTTGCTTAGAGATTAACTGCGCTATTTATACTTTTCGAAGTGTCGATCGTGGCGAGTTAGCCCTGTTGTGTGCACTTCTCACTGAGCACCTGTGCACTGCGGGAAAGCTATACTCGCAGAGCCAGCGAGCTCCGCGGGTATTGCCTTCTCGCAGTGCACAGGTGCTCGGTGAGAAGCGCACTCATTGGGGCTAACCTGCTGGAATTATGTATGTAAGAGTATATTAGGTAGCGATATTTTGACAACCCGCGCTCATCATCTGTGCTTGTTTTGTTTTTTTGTCAGATTTAAAAAGGAAGAAAGACTATTTTCATAGAGCAAGCAGGCATAAATCTCCTCAATTAGGATAGCAGCAGCAATTTGGTAATTTATATGCCACAGTTAATAAATAAAGCTATATTAAAATCAATCGAGCTTAGAAGTGGACAAGTGGAAGCCTGGGAACAACCTTCACGAAAGTGGACAAGTGAAATGGTTGGAAAAACTATTCAATATTCAATTAAAAAATATTCGGCCAAAACCACTATTCCCTTTCAACTCCAAATCCACTATTCGCACATGACTACAGTTCATGCATTGTCAGGAAATATTTGGCCAATTTTTTCTCTTCATTTAGTGTGGTTAATAAACACGAAATATCATATATTTGAAGGTCCTCAAAAGTTTCTTAAAACCTTAAATTGGGATCTAAGAAATGTTTATGAAATATGTTCATACTCTGTGTCTGTACCAACAACCTGTGAACCATGAATAAACAAACATTACAAATCAATGCTAATTTTTTTTCCTTCCACTCGTGCGCTTGCCCCCTGCCATACAAGTCCCTATCGAGTGCTGGCATATTCTCTGTGGAGATTTTGTTGAAACAAATGTTACAAATAGGAAGGGTTGTGAGCTTTGATGCAAAAGAAGTGCAGCATTTTAATTTACTTTGTGACTTTTGCTGATAATTAAAGTATATTAACATGTTTATGCAGATGTAAGTTTGTCTGCTTCTTTCACAGAGGTTGCAATGATGTCAGAATAAGGAGCTCTTATTGGCTGATTAAAAAGAATAGTGGGTAGACCTTGAGGCATTAGCATTGAGGTCTACCCACTATCCTTTCAATCAAAGCCAATCAGTTCTTGGCGTTATTGTGACGTCACTGCAACCCCTGCACAAGAAGCAGACAACCTACTCTCTGCATTGTTTTATGCACCTGCCCCTATCCGTCTCTCGTGGGTAACCTTATGGTAATCTGTGAACCCTGCCTATTTTTCATCAAGGTGCAAGTGACTATTTACCATTCCTGAGGCTGTCAGAACCCAAAATGTTATGTGCACATTCAAAAGTGGTGAATGAACTTTATGCTATGCATGGCATACCTCAGCATACCAATTTTGTGGATGACACTTTCAAGCAACAGAAACATAATTGCAGAAAAAGCCAACCAATGTTAACATTGACAGTAATGAAATGTACAAAACACTTTATCTTTGAGCATCTAACACTCCCAAAATTGCTAAGTTGTGGTATCAAGAGCTGTCACTCATATAAAAGGATATGACACGGGTAATTTATCATAACAAGGATTCATACTGTATAACAGTAGCGCTTATGGGTGTTCCGGCAGCTAATGTCCCGTTTTCCCCACAAGCAGTTAGTTAGCTTATGAGTCGGGACACATTGTTGTCGTTGTACTTTTCCTTCCCATATGATTAAACAAAGAGTATGGAAATATCAAAGAAAATGTTCAATACTTCATTCAGAAAGCTACCTGAAGCATATGTAGAAACCTCTTCGGACATGTTCTACTTGTAGGGTGCTGAATGAAAAGTTACACTAAAAAGAATTGTCAAACGGGCTGCCTGTGGAACATTAGGGTGATGTCATGTCATTTTATGCAGTTACAATTTGGATCATAGTTTTAATATTTGTGTAAAGATATACTGTGTGAACCATGACCTTGCGAGAAAAATTCAGATAGTATGCAGGCCTGGGCAATATCAAAGATATCTGTATCTTCGATACTGCCTGTAGAGATTGAAATTTTGTCAGAAAATCACTTATAACTTTTTAATACGTTATCGGATCAGGCTGGAACTTTGGCATCTGGTTGTGACCTCTAGTGCTACCTTTGGGCGGAGAATGAGCGCTCGGCAATGCCTAGTTTATTTTTGCGGTAAAAAAAAACCCTGTAAATTTTCTCTTGTGACACCCTGTGCACATGTTAAGTGTCTGGTTGCGAGTTTCTTGGGATTGGTTTGACATGCCCAACCATTCTCCAGTTTGTAGGAAGTCCAGACACTTCTCGAATAAAGAAAATGAACTATTTATTTTAATTATATGTGGCCAACTCATTGTGGTGGAACACAATGAGATTAGCATAATAGGCAGCTTCCTTTTATACATGCATGGTTAAGCTATTGCGTTAGCGGTGCAACTGCATGATGTAATTAAAGGGACACCAACACCGCCGAAAATTTTTGTTTCATATTTTGCCGGGCGATTTATAATGTTGTCAAAAGACTACCCAATCAATATTTTGCTACAGCGTCGCATATATTTCTAATAAAGTAAAAAAAACGCAACTCCTTGAAACCGAAACTTGACTGGGGAGAAAAAAGAAATGTAGAGGAGGAGAGAGTTGGCAGATATCACGTGGCTGTGCAACTTTTTTTTTCTTCAATCACCGTATTTTCCGCTTTTTAGAAGACAAAAAATTGGTACCATATTTCGTTTCCATTTTTAATATTTAGTGCATACCTTCAATGACTCATGACTATGATTATATTTGGCGGTTGTGTCTAAACCATAGAAAATGGCACATGACCACAGAGAAGAGACTGAGCGCGACACAAACCGTTTAGTTCTCAATCTGCGGTTTTCGGGCAGAATAATGACTAATTTTGAGCTGGCTGCATTGTGTTCTGAGTACTTGGGCTCTCATATCTCATGTACAAATAGAAACCTTGGCTAGCATAAATACCTTGTCAGTGTCCCTTTAAGTTTCTAGTGACGTTACTTCGCTAGCCTACCGTTTATCCAATTGCCATAGTGCAAAATCGTCCATCACGGGTTTTGACACTTATGAAAACTTATAATAAGAGAGCTCTGATGATGCTTGAGGTTTTAAAACTTGTTTTCTGCTTCTTCTTTACTCAAAGGAAGCCTATCTCTATACCAGTGGTTCTCAAACATTGATGTTTCGTGGACCCCTTGTGGAAAAAAGATGATGGAGGACCCCGTTTGTGGTGAGGGGAAGGGAAAGGTATACACCTTTTCTGTGTAGGTGCCGCCATCATCAATTTTGAAACTTCCGATGTGCGTGAAAACATTGCTTTACTCTTGCCTCACCAGTTGAACGTGTTCGCATTGTAATTGCAACCGTTAGTCATTCTTGTTATGTCCATCCTATATTTTGTTTACTCATTCTGGGTATTAATCGCTTGCTTTTTCTTTCATTTGGAATGCATACCAGATATGGGAACAAAGGGGCTCTGTGTGAGGCTAAACAAAAAAGGTGTAGAGGTGAATTATGATAATAATTTGATAAGTTAATATAACTAAGGCTTAGTGTCGAGTAGACTCTCTCATTGACATACACACGAGAAAACTCTCCCGAAAATTTGAACGTTTCTTCTGAATTTGAAAAGAGACATCTTTTATTGCCTGGCTCGACTGATGAGGCAGGGCTTCGTGAACCCTTAGAATGCCTTTGCAGACCCCTATTTGACAACCACTGCTTTATACCATCAGCTTGGTTCAAGGCTAATGATTTTAGCCGTGCCGACACGAAAGGTTCTGGTGAAGGGGACACTCGCTGCTTCATTAGTTCAGCGGCGTGAAGGTATAAATTTTGCTGTGTGTATAGTGTTCTTTCCTGTTCGGCTTGCTGCTCTCACACTCAGCTTAAACCCTAATGTCCGCCATAATTCTCATGAGTATTCATTTTTTTTTTTTTATGCTTGCATGATTATGCGGAGGGAAAGTTTGTTTGCTTCTTGCGCAGGTGTGGCGGTGACGTCAGAATGCCAAGCTCTGATTGGCTCCAATTGGGACGATAGTGGGTACACCTCAAGGCAGCTACTATTGAGGTCTACCCACTATCCTTCCAATCGGAGCCAATTCGAGCTGGGTTTTTTGACGTCGCCGCAACCCTTGCGCAAAAAGCACACAAACTTGAGCTCCGCATAGATAAACCATAGCTACTACCACCTGCTCGTTCAGTAAGATCCAACGTTATTGGATCAGCTCAGTTACGGAACTGCTCATAGACGCTGCTTGCACGAACAGTACCCCCCCTTACTCGCCACGGCTCGCCTCCCGTCGATCGACGCGCCGGACGGCTGCTTTGGTAACTGCAGTGTATTCTATGGGATACCTACATTTTGAAGCACAGCGTCTAGATGGTGCTTCTCCGTATTCTATGGAAGACATAGTTCGCAAACGAAAATCTAGATGGCACTTCGAATGACGGGAGGCAGACTGAAGTGAGTGAGGGGGGTACTCCGTTCCGTGGGAGTTCCACGACTGAGGTAATCTAGTAACGTTGCCAATAGCTACCACCACCTGCTCGTTCGGCAAGACAGGAATATAACCTGCCATACCGCAGTGCTGTTCCGTGCAACGGAACTGGTGTAACTACCTATATGTTGATCAGTGAGAGTATGGAAATGTTTGTAACCATAGAGTTGTAATGTACACTAGAGGTCCAGCTGACGCTAGTGTGCGGTTTCAAATTGAAGCAGACGGCAATCAGTCTGAAATTGACTTCAGGCGACCCGTCCGTTCCCCCTTCCTCTCTACCATAATGACAGCACCCTTCTTAGCATACGGAGCGGACCACCCCACCCACCAAAAGCTCCCCACGTTATCGCTGCAATCAGCGTGAGACTCACTCCCTCTCCCCCTCATTAGGGAGGGTCCCCGTTTTGAAGGCGGATTCCGGGCCGGATTCCGAACTATACCCCATTTCTCCGTCACGTAGACAAAACTATTGGTCAGTTGTGGCGTTTTTCGTTCAAATTCATGGCATTCAAAAATCTGCCAAAAATGGCTTCATACATGCATTTATGTCCACGTTTGCGCGAACACCGCATTGGCGCTTTTTTGCAAGGGGGCTTACTTGCCAAAGCAATGATGGACACCTCGAAAAATATTCATATTGGCGTCATCGAGATGTTGGCGCACCTTGAACAAGCCCTGCGTTCTTTTTAACTGTTATTTTAGCTTAGATTCGTCGCTTGTCCTTACACTCTTGCTGCGGAACATAGGATTGGGCCAGGAATACTGGGAGGTTAAACATCGCTCACTGATCGGGAAAATACTGCAACTAAAGCAATTACAGTTTTATAATGTTAATAAAGTTAGCTATTATTAGTTAGGACCAAAATAACAAAGACAAGGAATGTTACTCTCCTACGAAGAGTCAAAATGCAAAGGAGCACCTCAAGAGTGGACCGATTGCTGTCTGCTTCAATTTGAAACCGGAAGTCCCATAGACACTAGCGCCATTTGAACAAGGAAGAAGAACAATATGGGCAGATGATTAAGCACTACGCCTTTATCTGTAACGAAAATAATGTTTAACTCCGTGTATTGTTTTAAATATTTCATCCGAAACAGTTTTTCTTTTCTTTTCTTTTTTTTTTGGAAGTGCTTCCTCCGACGGGCGTCGGAGGAGTGGGACCTGTGTGCAAATCGTTCCTCCGACGCCGGAAGTGACGTAGTCGCGTCGGAGGAAAGACGGCTGTGTGGAAATCGTTCCTTCGACGCCGGAAGTAACGTATCATCCCCGGCCCCGGATGTTGCCTTTGTTATGACATGTGGCCGACCATGTGCGTCTGCCGCTGTGCTGTAGTCTTCTGTGGTCGGGTCCTGGCCGCGCTGCTGTCGGCTCCGGTCACGCAAGCTATTTTGACTGATTTTTCGCACTCTTTGAAGCGTTTTGTTTAGCATTGTCTTGTTCTTTTTAGCAATACATTTTTCCGTATCTAGTGCTACTCTTTGTATTTTAACTTTGATCGCACCCCCAACGTGCCTCGAGTTTTGGTAGCCGGCGATTCGATGGTGAAGTACTTGCCATTGAATAGTCGGTTGGCTGTTGAGGTTGCGCCGTTTAGTGGTATTAGAATCGAGCACTTGTTTTCCCAGGTGTCTGAGAAGCTACCCGATTTTGATGTTGTCATCCTACACGTTGGCACTAATAATTCCCATATTAGTGCCAGCGTGTACATCGACAAATATCGTCGTCTAGCTGCCCAGATCTGTGAACGCTATCCAATGACGCAGATCGCCTTTTCTGCCGTTCTTCCGAGACGGGAGAATAGGTTCTGCTCATTGGAATGGCAGCGTAGTCACGCTGCAGAGATCGAGGCTTCGAATGACCGTTACCGAGAGGTGAACTCGCTGCTGCGAGAGTTGTGTCGCAGGGAAGGGTTCACGTTCCTTGACGGGCTAGCTGACGAGTGGCACCAGTGGATCCACCGCGACGGCGTCCACCCAAACCGGATCGGCAACAAGGTATGCACACGTGCGTTAAGTCGCTGCACTAAAGAGCGCGAATATAGGGCGGCTACGATTGCAAGGCTCACCGTAAAAAGGGGAACTGAAAATTGACCTGCGCACGTGGCGAGCAAAATTACTGGTTGGATTCAACTGGTTGACAGAACGGTGCCAACTCCAGCAACGAAACACGGCACAACTTGGAAGGTTGACCAGTCTTTATTGTCAAAAACCGAGAATGAAAATAAATAGGTTCGGTGACGTTCGCGTTTCCGGATTGAAGGAAGCACAGCGTAGCTCTAAGGACCGCTTCAGTTGCCTCGTTAGCTAATTGCGACGATTGAATCGCCCTTTCAGAGCGAGTATTTGTGCGAGGTGAAAGATTAGCCGCTGGCGTCTGTCAGCATCCGTGACGACGTCCCTAGCTTCTCTCCATCGCGTGAAGAAAGGTGCTCACCCGTGTTTCCGCGTTGCGCAGGTGAAGTCCCGATAGGATGCGGTTGCGCTCCTACCTTACAATCAAACAATTCCAATTGATTGTGTCACAACAGCTGCCAGTTCGGGTAGACTTTCCGCCATTTTTACCATTGTGCTCTCCGCGGCTGTTTTCTCTTCCGTCTGGTTTCTCCCTGGCTGCCCTCCGGTCGTTGAACTGCATCTTTCTGCCCTCGAAGTTCACCGTTGGGTCGCAAGAAGCGCAGATATGGTTTAGACATTTTCATAACGACACGTTTGGCGATGGTTTCCCTTCTCTACCGACCACTGGATGGACGGATGGATGAATCCGGCTGAGCCCTTTGGATCGGGCGGTAGCTTACGCCACCTAGCCATTCTGTTTTACCATTTAAGCTTAGAATATTTAAAGGTGAAAGCTATACTCACTCCGCACTGCAAAGAAAGTGAGGCTATAAAACACCCTTGCCATCAGTTAATAAGAAAATACCTAGTTTTCTCTCGCCTTCTGCCACCATTCACTTAATATTTGCTTGGTAATCTCTACTGATCCACTGTTCCTTCGCTGTTTCTAAAACCCAATGACTTTATTAAATCTATGTTCTCTTCGTATCAAGTATCAAGTGCTCAGCCGTCTCGTCCTCCTCTCCACAAGCAGTGCACACTGTATCCATTTCCTGGTACTTCGCTCTGTGTGTTCTGGTTTGCAGTACACCCGTCCTCGCCTCAAACAACAATGAGCTTCCCCTAGAATGGTCATAAATGCTTTCTTTGGCAATAACTGTTTTGTTTAATTTATAGTTTTCCAGAGCCGTCTTTGTCTGCATTCTCTCTAGCCACCAATCTCTTTCTGTGGCCTTAACTGACACCTGCTCTTCCTAAGTCCACTATAGCCTTAAAAACTGTCCTCCTAACTCCCTAGTGCACTGTCTCCAGTTTGTATCTATACTCCTCGTGTATAAATAGCTGAAAACCTTTTGTGCCCATTGCCACCCATCCATTTGCCTCAACCAATCCTCAAATTCTATCTTGCTCACCGCTTCCCTGCTCTCAAATGACGCCCATCCCATGTCTCCTTGTACTAGCTCCCTGGTTTGGTGTTTTGCAATGTGTCCCCAAAGCCAGCCTACCTACTCTGCACTGTTTTATTTCTAGTCTCGCATGCACTTCGGATTTCACGCATAGCACTGCATTTCCAAAAGTCAAGCCAGGCACCATGACCCCTTTCCAAATCTCTCTCACCACCTCATACCTGTTGTAATTTCAAAGTGCTCTATTTTTCATTACAGCTGCATTTCTGTTGCCCTTACCTATTATATACTTTTCATGCTCTCTGAGATATTCTGCACCATCACATATCCATACTCCTAGGTACTTGTATTTACTAGCTTTCTCAACTGTAATATTCTGTACCTTCAGCCTCTCAACTTCATCATCGTTAAAAATCATGATTGGTGATTTTTCACTGCGTCACATGTGCCATCTGTCGACAACGCGCAAAACTAATCCGCATGCGTGTCACAACGGCCTGCTGGGTCCGATTTAAAAAAAAAAGGGAGTAGGTCTTTGCTTCAATGTTTAATACATTTTATACATGTACATAAATGTTGATTTAAGTAAATATTTTTTATGCCACTAATTATATTGAAATTTATAAAAAGATATGTACATTAAAATTTGACATATTTTTTTAAATACATAAATGTATACCTAGTAATTAGAGGTTTATCCATTTCTGTAAATCTATATATTTAAGTTTTTTTTCCTTCACTAGCAAAGATCAATACACCCCCATCTTGTCGAAATGGACACGGCATGTGAACCCTAACAGGGAATGGGAAAACAATTGAAACTTCCCCTGGGAATCCCTCCAACCAGTTAACTCCTTAACTGGTCCCAGTTACCCCTACCCGTTCCCCATCTGGGCATAGTCAAGCCAGTTGACTCCTCAGCTAGTCCCAGTTGCACTCCTATTGATAACAGCCAATTCCAACTTGGGACCAGTTAGTTCCAGTTGTAACCAGTCGAGATGCCAACCGGTCCCAGTTAGACATTTTGGCATAGGTGCCTTGTATGTAAAGCTAAAGGCGCAGCACCTTTTCTGTGAAATCTTCAAGGCAACATCTTTAACAATTTGAACGAGTGAGGTGACTGCAGCTGACAATCAGCTTTGGTGCTAACGTCAAGTGCCGTGTGCAGGTCCTCGCTGGGTTCATGGGCCAGCAAGTATGGAGCATCCTGGAGAAGATGGCCAGGGCCAAGATCCAGCAGGACCACAAGGAGGCAATGCCAGGGACCCGCTCGTGGGACGGCTGGACCATCAAGGGTGCCCTATTGACCGCGCCATGTTGTCTCTTCAGAATTCTCCGACTTTTCCAGCAAAGTTTTGTTAATCTGACGACATAGTCTTTCTAAGAGGCTGGGGAAATTATAGCAAAAAGTTTGTGGGCCTCACATCTGGTAACAAGAAGGCTCCAAAAACAAGGCCCCTTGAAAACTGAGCAAGTTGCTACTTGTGTAAATTGGCTCTGAAGAAACCAACAACTAGGCGCTGCACAGTCCGATGATTCTTTCCGAGTCTGAAGTGCTTCGAGGGAATCGGAATTTTTTGTTATAATGTGAATAAACTGTTCTGCATTGCAAATCGAGTTTGATGTTGTTTACTTACATTTGGGGGGGTGCCAATTTGTCTTATACCTTAGTAGTTACATCAACACACTGCATTTGATATCAATCCTGCCCCAACAATAGCTAGTGCACATGGGCCCCTTTTTTCCTTTCTGATCACTCCACAAATAATGCCCGGTGCTTCTCTGCGTGCACCAGAGCAACGTACGAAAGCTAACTGCGAGAGCACTGGCTTTTCTCCGCAGCGTGGAGAAGGTTACCAAAAAAGAGCTGGTGCTTTTCACATGCACCGGTGCGATGTGGGAAAACTTACAGCGTGAGCACGAGTGCTTCTCCGCGTGTACTGGTGCAACAAGGAAAAGCTTAACACGAGAGCATTGTCGCAAAGTATTAAGCTTGATACTAGCATTGTATTGAGAACACCACAGTTTGCAGAGACGTGGTTCATTACTCCGACAAGCTGGAAGTGTGCTGTGGAGGCATTTGTTTACAGCATTTTCAAAAAAATTTGTTTTACTGTCGAAGGATGTATGGCCATATCAGTAGATTATACAAAAACTTTCCAACACAAAGAATGGAAAGAAACTACAGTGGACTGCTTCCTTCAACCAGCAATGACAGTGATGAATTTTGTTGCTGGTTGAAATAAGTAGTAGTCGTCTGGAGTTAGTATTCTATTCCTTTTATGTCCAAAAGTTTGAAACCAACACTTTATTCTTATTTTCCTGCTAATCCTTAAATGAATGCTTTTCAGAGGCTGCTGGCCCAGATAGCTAACAATTTCTTTGTTTGCATTGTTCGGCCAAGCATCACAGCTACCAGATAACTGGGTTCTAGTTGCCTGGTAGAAAAGCTGTTTTTCTACCAGGCAACTGCACGTGCCGTCTCGATTTTCTTTCTTGAATGGCATGGGATTGGGCCTGGGTGCCATACTGCAGGAAACAAATGATCCGGAGCCCAGGTACCACTTCCACAGGATGCAAGGAAATTCCTTTTATTGGGAGTGACAATAATAAGACATTAATATTTGGCTCACAAATTCATTGCCTTGGTCGACACGGGAGCCACAAATTCCTGCACATCACATGCAGAGTAATTACTACGGGCAACAAACACCTATTGCACATGGGTAATAGCAAATAGTTACAGCCTATGCGATGTGGAATGATGTTACTGCTTCTTGCAGGCATGTCCACCCTATTTAAAGAAGGAGTCTGTGAAGATGTCCACCGATGCCTTTCTAAACAACTACAGGCAAACTAGAGCAGAACTGTTTCATGTTCCTTCATGTGTAACCAGACATTTCGTATGCTTTTATGTGTGCTCACTGTGAATACCTCACGTCTCTCGGATTCAGTCATATGATGCCATCGCTCCACCTCGCCTTTATATATCTGCATCTGTTGCAATGTACCGTCGCCATTTGGATAATCTTACATTTATTTGTTTGTTAACTTTATAAGTGTGTTTAGGATTTTTTTTGTTTGCTGGTTTTATTGTTTGTTTTGGTGCACCACGGGGCATCCAAGATAAAGACTGATGACACCAAAATAAAGATGATTATTATTATAAACCTGTTGCTGACCCTCCTAATTCGAGGACCACAAATGACAGCCCTTTTTTGCCAGCACTATCTACTATCGCTGTAGCGCTGCCAAATCATTATTTGCAAAGAAAAGTGGTGTAAGATAATTCCTTGTGTCTCTGCAATACAAGGCAGCGTTTGCCTTTGCCTGATTGACACCTACACAGAGTCGCAAATACTTTTCCAGAAGCTCTTGTCTCCACTATAATCAACTATATAAAGAACATGACATTGCCACTCTTTCTGAGCATTTGTGCTACCCACTTATCTACACACTTGAAGCATAAAAGCAGCAATATTACAATATTAGTAAGTTAGCTATAAAAAAATTAAACAGTTTGGTTCCTGCATGGGACATCCTGATTCAATCGACTTATAGATTCAGTGTCCATCCGATCGATTCCAGAAAAGCAGACCGTACCGAATTTCACCTGCAGGATGCAAAGTTATCTAATAGTATATCAACAAAATGTTGGAAAAAAAATTGTTCAGCCCATCTTCATCCCTTGGCCATCCCCCATTGTCCTCGTATAAAGAATTGAGGGCTCAATGTCGCATGCTGCAAATGAAATGATTGGCAGTGGTCATGCACTGACACACATATACACAGGGTGGAGGATAAAAATCAAGTTGATTTAAATCGAAATCATGATTTAGACCACAACTTTAATCATACAGGTAAATTACTTTTAAAATGTAATTTAATTACAATTACTTTGCTCCAAAAGTAGTGTAACTACAGTTACAATTATTACTACCTGAGAAATAACTCATTGCAATTACAAATTACTTTGCTGATGACATCATCAGTGATGATGACAATGCTAATGTCAGTGACGTCATCAGTGACGTCACTGATGTCATCATCAGTGTTGATGATGCAAGGATTTCCGGTTGGCACCGGAAATCCTTGCAAAAGTAGTTGTAATTGTGCCTCAAAGTTTGTAATTACTGATGCTAAAAAGCAAATAAAGTACAATTGCAGCTCCCTTTAGCAGGAAGTGATGAATTACAAATTACCAGAAAAGTAATTAAATTACAGTAATTTAATTACTGTAATTAAATGACTACCCAAGTATGATTTGAATACCGATGTTTCAAATCAAACATTTTGATATATTAAAAAAAAAAACATTAATTTTACCACTGGAACCTCAACTATTTTATTGTTTTCAGGTGTATTTATATTTTCATTCCATGTAAAATAATTATCAAGTAATATTGATATGGGGATAACGAGCAATATAAGACTTCTTCGAGGCACAAGTAAATTGTAGGATTGAACGCTCTCTCTACTTTTCAGCTCGTTCTTCAGGTATAGCAAAACAAGGGAAAGGGTAGAGTCAACAAAAGAACTGCGTGCGTGAACAAGCATACAAACTCAAATACCAGCAGAGAGAGGTATAGAATCAGGCAGACAGACTAAAGTATATGTCTCTGGTTGATCTTGCATATTCTAGTGTAGTTATTATTTTAAGAGAAATTATATTTCTCTCAAAAAATTATTTTGAGAAAACAGTTTAAATCTAACCAATGATTTTTTCTTTTTTTAATTTCGCCAGTGAGAAATCTGTAATTTGGTTATTTGTAAAGTCATGTTCAGTCAATCAATGTGGCCTATTGCCATAAGTGCTCTTCGGAAGATGAGATTCGCGCATGGATTTCTTGCAATAAATGTAGATAATGAAGAAGTATTTCTAGGTCGCTTTTCCGCAGTACACAACTTCGTAAGGTGAAGCGCACTTGCGGGTTTTTTGCTTTCCTGCAAAACTCGGTGTTTAAGGGAGAAGCACGCTTATGGAACGTTAGGTCTACTGCTTTCCCATCTTACTGCAACTGACAAGTACATTTGCTGGTTCTGCGCTTTCCCACAAGGAAAATACGTGCAAGGGGAAGCGCACTTGCGAGTTACTTGGTCCGCCGCTTTCCCGCCGTACAGCAAATAGAAGGGGGAAACCCTCCTTCCAGGGTACAAGCTCTTTTCTGAGTTTCGAACTGTTCCACAAGGCACATTCTCGTAGGAAGAATTGCTTTTGCGGGTCGCGCTATTCTGGATAGCGTGCGTTTTTAATTAGAAGCACGCTTGTGGGCTTTTTACTGCACAGATGTCATAGAAAAATGTCCTTCCACTGGCAAGCAGACTTCCAAGTTAATTGTATTTGTTCCTTGAAACCTCTACTTCAGCAATGTTGCTATTGTGATGAAGCACATGTTTCCTCCCAATTATAAGGTTAGTACAAATAAATGGTGTACAAAACACGTCTTAGCTTCAGCCAAAACTCTGTACTCAGCATACAATGTGTATGTAAAAGAAAACACATGGTGGTATAGATTTGAATGATTAAATCAATATAAAACAGTAATAATAATAAAACTTTGTGGTGGAGGAACACTTCAAATGTTAAAATGTAAAGTTGCATAAGTAACGATGTACTAGAATAATGCTTTCTTTTTATTTCTTGCCTGTTTAATAGTTCCTACACTTGGAGAGTTCCTTTAATAATTAATAATCGCCACAATTCAGTACCATCTAACCTCTGAAACAATAATTACATTCAGGAAGTCATCTCCAGCTATCCCATACTCACCAGTTCAATCAATCATTCCCTTGCACAGACACATAAGCTACCCTAGCCTCGCATAGGACTCCAGCTCGACTGACTCAGGCTTTGCCCTTTCATACATAATTTTTTCTGAATAATCATACAAAATTTAAGGTTTCATCAGCAAATTTTAATGAGAAGGAGATGGTGGTCTTTGTGTGAAATATGATTAATAAATGAAAGATTGTGGAGGGAAGGTAAAAAGAAAGGATCAACCAATCTATGGGGGGATAGAGGTAAAAGAGATGGAAGAATAAGCAGAGAAGGTGCTTGGCCCCACAGCTTCATGAATTCTTTCAGAGGGGTCAAATGATGGTGTTCCCTTCGGTCATAATCTCAGACATAATCTCCTACACCCGCTGTAAATGGTTTGGCTCTTTGCCTATCATCTGTGTATTGCTTGCTGTGCTTCTGGTAATCAGCAATGCATTGGCGGAGTTGCTGCATCTCGATGTGAACGGGCTCGTCAAAACTTGGGAAGCCTAAGATGTCCATACGGGTACGCATTTTACGTCCGTGGATGAGCTCAGCGGGGGAGAGCTTCGTCGCTGCATGTGGTGTACTTCGGTAGACACCCGGAAACTCAAGGCCTGTACGAACGTTGGTTTGTTCCTGCAGGATAGTTTGGATGTACTGCTTAAGCACTCGGTTGAAGCGCTCAACCTGACCATTGGCTTGTGGATGGTATGTCGGAGACCGATGGTGGTAAATCCCTCTGGACTTCAGGAACTCCTGGAATATGCGGGATTCAAACTATGGGCCATGATCAGAAACAATCACCTTTGGATACCATTCTCGGTTGAAGATTCTAATGAGGAATTCACATACAGCTTCAGCAGTAACTTGGTTACAAAGAGCTACCTCTGGCCACTTACTGAAGTAGCCGACTAGGGCGACTGCAAATCTGAATTGCGATGGAAGTTTGTAAAAAGGTCCGACAATGTCTATTCCTATTTGTTTCCATGCACCCGATAGGAATGGAACTGGTTGTAGGGGTGCCGCTGCCGTCACAGCTGTCTTGTCGTTCGTCTGACAGGTGTTGCAGTCTCTAATGTAGGTGTCGACCTCGATGTCGACTCTGGGCCAACAGAAGTGCTCGTGTAGACGCTGCTTCGTCCGCACAATTCCAGGGCGTGACTCATGAGCTAGATCAATGAGTCTATGCCGTAGCCAAATAGGTGGAACCAACACTTCACCACGTAGTAGTAAGTCATCCACGAAGGAAAGCTCTTCTCGCAGCTTGTAGTAGGTAGATAGTACTTTATCACATTGTTCCTTGTGACCCCATTCAGTGCAGATACACTGGATTACTCGAGGCAAATTAGGGTCTTGCCTGGTTTCTTTCTTGATCTCTTCTTGATCTCTTCTTGATCGATTGTGCATAGATTGCGTACCGGCAAGTGAATTCTTCCTTGTCGTCACTAAACTTGCTGCAATCCGAAGGATTCGGAGTAGGCAGGCGTGACAGTGCGTCTGCTACGACACTCTTGTTTCCTTTCTGGTAATGTACCTCGTAGTCATACCTGAGGAGTCTCATAGTCCACCTGGTTATCCTCATTGGTTGTCGACCGGATCCTCGTGTAGAAAGCAAAGTAACGAGAGCCTGATGATCTGTCTTGAGCGTGAAATGGCGCCCGAAGAGAAAAAAGCGCCATTTCTCGCAGGCCCAAAGGCACGCCAATGCCTCTTTCTCCCCTGCAGAGTAGTTGCGTTCGACGCTTGAAAGTTTTCACGATGCGAACGACACCGTTCGAATTCCTCCCGGATGTACTTGCTGCAGAACCACGCTTAATCCGTAATTAGATGCATCGGTTGTGACGACGGTGGGCAGCACCACGTCAAAGTCAGTGGATTGCTGTTTCGTATCAGATCCTTCACAGCAGTGAATGCCTCTTTTTGTGCCTTTTTCTATTAAAAGGGAACATCCTTCCGCAGGAGCACGTGCAGAGGCTCCACGATGGTCGCAAAGTTTGGTACAAACTTGACGTAATATGCGAGCAGGCCGAGTAATGATCGTAGTGATGTTATGTTTGTGGGGGGTGAAGCCTGCATGATAGCCTCAATATTATCTTCGCATTGCTTGATTCCCTGCGGTGTCAGCTCGTGTCCTAGGAATTGAAGCTGCTGGACTGCAAAAAAAAAACATTTGTGCTAGTTTAGTTTCAAGCCTGCATCTTGAAGGCGTGAAAGAACTTGCCTCAGGCGGGCATCATGCTCTTCTCTTGTGCGCCCGAAAAATAAGTACATCATCCAGGTAGACGATGGTACCTGGAGTACCTCAGAGTATGCAGTCCATCATTTTTGAAAGGCAGGGGCAGCGGATGCCAGCCCGAAACATATTCTGGTGAACCTGAAGAGACATTCATGTGCCACAAATGCCGTTAGGTCTCTGCTTTCCTCTGCCAGGTCCACCTGGTGATATGCCAATGAGAGGTCTAGCTTGCTGAAGATGTGGGCACCGGAAAGCTGATGAAAAAGTTTGTCGGGGCACGGTAGAGGGTGGGAATCCAAAACTATTGCAGTGTTCGGCTTGCATAGGCCTACACAGAGCCGGATCTGCCCATTCTTTTTGCGGGCCACTACGATGGGAGACACCCACTCCGAAGCATCAATGCGCTCGATAACCCCGGAGTGTTCCAGCTTCACCAGTTCCTCAGAAACTTTCTCCCGCACTGCGAAAGGTAGTCTTGGTAGCTTTTGTTGGAAAGGAGCGACGGAATCTTTTGTCTTTACCTTATGTACAAATCCTTTCGCATGACCTAATCCCTCGGAGAACAGATGGGGGAAGTCTTGTGTGATCTCTGGAAGGTTTCTCGCGGAGACCGTTGCCACCTGTCCTCCGGTGGGAGGAGCAAAGTTTAGTTGGATGTCCAATGCACAAAAGGCGTTTAGGCCCATGACAGCCACGCCTGTTCGTACGACGTGAAATGTGCAGGTGCTGCGTCTTTGAGCAAACTGTACCGGTGCGTCGAATTTCCCCAGAACGGGAATGTCTTTTCCGGAGTAGTCCAGAAGTGTTGTATTCAAACATTCCAACTTGTAAGAGTGGAAGTGTCTTCGGTAGACGTCTTTTGGCAGGATTGAAACGGATGAACTTGTGTCGACTAAACGTTTGGTGGGAACATGTGCCAGATGTATCTCGCACGTAACCGATTGTTTGGTAAAGCTGGTAGTTAGCACCTGGACTTGGTCGTGCGCTTGTTCCACTCTTCGTACATGGGATTTTGCTTGTGAAACACCCTGCTTGCAAACGGAGGCGAAGTGTCCCTTCTTGTTGCATTTTCTGCAAGCTTCATTCTTTGCCAACACTTAGGATGGTCCGCCATGTGGTGCGGTGATCCACATCTGTAACAAGTGCCGGACGACTTGCTGGGACTTGCCCTCGAATTTTTGGCTTTTATTTTTGCCACTTGTGAACTGGATCCCTCTTCCGTCAAGAGCTTGGCCTCCTTCATCGCTTGCTCAACTGGAGAGGCGATGGCAAGAGCAGATTTTAGGGAAAGTTCAGACTCATGTAGGAGTCCTAGAGTCCTGTCGACTGCACCGATTGTGTTTTTAATACGAACGCCTATGTCAGACAGTACAGGAAAACCAGCTGCTCCATCTCGTGCTCCGTTCGTATCCCCCTTCCTCTTCGTCCTCGTCTACCAGCAGCCAGGATCAGCTTGTAGACACAACAGAGAGTATACGCTGCTATTTAATAGAGTTGCAGGACGGTGAGGGCGACGCGCTCACTGAATGAGTCGAGTATCACATTCATACATTCGTCCCCTTCTGTGTTCCTGGGTCTCGGGTTTTATTACCATGTATCACATTCTACTCTGATAACACTCTACGCATTCTACTGCAGTGACAGGGCCAGGCAACATATGTGACCGAGTGGTCCGGTCAGCTTTAACCGTGAGTGTGTCATATGGTGGGCACAATTTTTCAGTACTGCTCGGTTTGATCGAAGGCGCAAGTGTCAACACCTACACAAAAATCAGCCTCAGAAGAAAAAACTAAATCTGGTTCTATATAAAAACAAACACAAAGAACAAATGCATAATATGTAAAATTAATATGCATGATTACAAATTGAGTTAAATCTGCAGTTACAATTCTTTGCTTCAAGTTGATTCCCAGTTAGGTCTCCATTGGTTCCCAACTGGAACCGGCATATCTCAGTAGTAGTGAATCCAAGTGGACCCAGTTTTAAATATAACTAGCGTACCCGCAACGACTCCCCTCCCCCCTCCCACCCCCGTTCCCTCCCGGGGTTCCGCGGGAGGTCCCGGGGGTCGCTCCTATCCGTTCAACCTTTTTGCAGCTGGGTTACGCACACTTACCACCTGTAACTGAGAACCTTAACGTAACTCAGCTGTTGGCTCGTTGAAAACTACTCATTAGGTGCGATAATCAATGATAAGGTCTTTGCAACAGCGAACACCCATCTAAGCGCGCGGGCGCACTCGGCCGGCCGTCACTACCGCCGGTCACGCCGGTGCAAGAAAGCATTGAGCGTCGTGCTATGTTCCGCTCGCTGGCAGTGTAACGAAGGCTACGGGCACGAGATCAGCTGCGAGACGTTTTTTTCACAGGACGAGCGCCCGGGCTGGAGGAGCGTGCAATGTACAATGCAAGGGACAGCCGATTCGGAGCACACTACCGCACGCGACTCACGCGCTAGGGCCACGGCGGCCACGCCCACGATAATAACGTCACGTGACACAAAGACAATAAAAATGTATTTATATGCATTAATACTATTTTTATAACTCACAACTTTTGTCAGGCTGCGTTTAAAAAGTTGTAAATAAACAAATGTTGTGACAAAAATGTTTAGTCACGTGACCTTTTACTGTAAAGCTACATTGAAATCGAACGGGTTTATTTTTATTTGTACTTATTTTCAAAGGCGCATTATATTCTGTATGTAGTAATGATTTATATTAGTTATTAATAATTAACAAGGTGACGTCACTTCCGTTACGTCACTTCCGGCGTCGGAGGAGTGATTTGCACACAGATGTCACTCCTTCGACGGGCGTCGGAGGAAGTGCGCCCTTTTTTTTTGAGTCGCAACCCGCGCATGGTGCCTAGAGTATTTTTACTACAAATTCCTCGGCGCCATTTTGTAGGCGTCCAGTTTTGCGCGATTCTTCAGTTACTTCGCGTATCTTAACCTTCTAAGCAGTCATTTTGGACACTGACCTTTGTTAACGCATCTTTGACACCTCAGGTGAGTAAATAGACCGGTATCCAAGTACAATGACTGAGACCGCAGGCATATACGCCGGATGGTTTGGGAGTTACCGTGGTCGGCACTTGTTTCCACACTTTTTTCAATGACTAACGTATTTTACGTCTATAGGCTTCGGGATTCATCACATCTACGCCGTGCGCAGTGAAAAACGTTATTCGATGTTTTTACTTTCAATTTAAAGACAGTAAAAGTGCTGTCAGCCTTTGACGCCCTTATCGTTGCTGATTTTAATGGCAAGTTTAAACATCCCAAGGATGGAGGTGAAAGCTGTTAATACACTATGGAACAGATGCAAAGCCTCTTTTGAGCCACGCCAAGTACGCGCCTTACGTAGCTGTTATATCTGAAAGGTGTGGCGCGGTAAACTTCCAACCGAGACACGCCTCGCGTGGAATGGCGCTGATGAGTTCAAGACGGTTACAGCAAGACTTGGCGTAAGTGCTCGTGCCGTAGAAACTCGAGGTCTTGGCGCTCCGGTACGTTAGTTTTAGTGCTGAGCTTTCTGTTTTCCCATCTGAAGTGCCATATCTGTAGAAATGTTTTTGAATAAATTGCCTAGGTGATTGCGAAGCTCCAGTGGATCGCCCTTCCGTTGGATGATACTCCAGCTTACTATAAAACCTTTAAAAAATATGCCGTGCCTACTTTCCGATATGTTTTTTTTTTTTTTTCTGTGTTTGCAGCGTCTACAGCGCCACATGACGACGCTCCAATATCAACTCTCAAGGGCTACCGACAACAGTGTTTGGGCTCAGAACGATACTTTAAAATGCATAAAAATAATTACCATATCCTAGTAATAGGTGATGCATGGTACAACACTCAGTGAACTAGAGCAGAAGTATTCACAGTTCTTCCTCACATTTTTTGTGCAGCATTATTAGTAGCCTGTTCCCCTTGCTACACATGCCTTGCACGTGACGTCACATTAGGGAAGATGGTGCCCTGCACCATGCTGGTGATGGACTTCACACCTCGCAGATGTGCCTACCAAGGCGTAAGTTGCCGCTAACTGCCTGGACATGCAACACATTTTCAACATAGGTACCTAGTTTTGTTACCTGTGAACTTGGAAAAACGTGCCAAGCTTACAATGATGTTTCTACAGTATGTGTACAGTATACGGCACAAACAGATTCCCCGGCGGCAGCGTCTCGGTGAGCTTGCACACGGGGGCCGCCGCCGACCGATCACCGTCTGGCTGGGCTCGCGGCACGACGCTCGCCTGTACTCTGCCGGGAGCCCCGAAGGTGCGCTCGAAGCGTGCAAACGGCATTATGTAACGAAAGACAAAGGGCATCTACACCACGAACGGGCAAAAGCCGATGCAAAGGTGTGCGCAAACATGCTGAATGGTAGAAAAATGCTACCGCTCGCCTCTATGAAATGCGTCTCGCAAACTCGGTAATCCGCGGCCGCGCCCGTTTAATACAGATCATACTTTCTCTAACTCGACGGTTACTCTTTCTCGCGGGACATGCCGACGAAACAATCATCGGGATATGTAGTAATTGCTACAGACGAGCGAGGCGCAAGGCGCAGTTTACCATTGCTTTCGCTGCAAAGGGCCATTGAGTCAACCACCAGCATGGTGGTTACCGGCATTTGATGTCATCATGTGACGTAGGTGCAAGGCATGTATACTCCATTTCACAATAGCTTGGCGAACTGTGGAGGCTGAAGCACCCATGACCCAATAAGAGCGTCGAAGCAAGGCACGCGACCATTCCATGGTCAACACAAATGCTCCTGTTACCTGCTTTCACGTGCTTTGCTCTGACGCTCTTATTGGGTCGTGGAGGTCATAACCTCCACAGTTTGCAAAGTTGTTGTGATATGGAGTATAACCTCAAGTATTCGGTCTCAGCCAGCAGCACATAATACTGCAAAGCTGCTCAGTCCACTGGCAGCACCATGCACCGCTGTTGTTGTAATGGGCATCCAAAGACTTGCAGAGGTAGTTTGCTTTGGGAACTTAAATTATCTATATTAAGGTGGCAAGTTGGGCTGGTTGTTTGCACATTCTTGAAGTTAAAACGTCTAAAGACAGACAGAAGAAAATAGATGCGGACAGTTTTAATCTATTTTATTGTCCCCGTCTGTAGGCTTTCTAACTTCAAGAATATCTATATTCCATTGTGACCAAGCAGCTTCTGCCACCAGAGCGGCTTGTGGCACTTCTAATCTGGGTTGTTGAAAGCGGAAGTGGAACCATAAGAATGCGACAGTTGACCCTAGTATTCTTTGTTCCCGCTGGAGCCACGGTGTGTTGCAGCTTTAGCTGCCAGAGTTATGGCACGCTTTCTCTTGTGCCACCTTTTGCCACAATTGGTCAGTTGCATTGCCATGAAGACTGTGCAAGCTGGCTTTTCATAACAACCGACGTCGCCAAAGATTACCGAGTGGGCTCAAGCTGGATTTGGGCATCGTCGGCTATTCCGGCTTTCTGAAGCAGGACCTGAACTTACCTCTGAACGTCCTCTTGGTCCAGCATCAACAGTTTGATTTCTTTTTCACATCAATGCACCCCGTTTCAAGCTTAAAATCAACATGCTTGAATGAACGGAGCAATGAAACTCCGTTGTCATGGTGATTTCCAGAACCAAAATGGAGATTACCATCCCCGTTTGTGCTGTCTTATGTCTGGCTTTCTGCAAAGTGGCGTTACTACGACAGCTAAGGTTCTAGTTCCTGCTAGAGCCACTGAATGTACCCAAAATGGCAAAACTGCCAAGCTTCGGTTCAGAAGCGCGTTGCAAGGCTGAGATCAATGGCCACAATATGGCAGCCTCCACAATCAGAACAAAGCACTTTGATTCAGAACCATATTGTGGTGCTAATATGGCAGCCTCCACGATCAGAACCAACGTTACTAGAACCAGTCAGTTGGGAAACTGCCATAGAGACTACTCTGAAAAAGTGGCCCCAATCTGTCCACCAGAACAGAGCTAATGGTGAAAACAATGCTGCCATTTATCCCGCAGCGGCCACTCGAGGAACTGCACGTCACTTCTATTTTGGCTTTAACCGGCCATTTTGGTGCCGAAACAGATACAGCGGAAGAGGTTACAGGGGTGCCACGGACGCGCCGCGAATTTCTACCGAAGTTAAAATGCACCCGAGTCGGGACGCGCTACCTGAAAGGACCGCTGAGGCATGGTTGTATAAAAACAATATTAATTGTTCTGCAAAAGCTTGCAAACTAAAGATTATAAAAACACCACGTGCCCTTCATTTTGTACTAAACTCCAAAAAATTTTATACAAAAAGACTCTTTTCCATTTGTTTTTACGCAAAAATATGCTTCTTAAAAGCTCAAGGTGACCACAGTACAGACAAATGATAAAGAGTGGCGCTGTTGTCGTATTTAGCTCGGTCTCGGTGGACGCCAGCGGCCCAGGTTTCGACGGCGAGTATCCCAACTGAGTGTTCTAGTAACGTTGATCAGAACACACCGACTAGGCCTAACCAAGCCGAGCCCGACGGAGCTGATTCACAAGCGTTAAAATAAACAAGCATTCTCTGTTAGCTGCTCGATATGGAAAGCCCCTGCGAAAATCGGCAAGCTTCTTACTTTCTGACGAATAGAATTTCCCTACGGTGTAGAGCTTTGTGTACACGACACGTTTCACATAGGCCTATATCGTCGCCATCGATATCTGCCAATCAGGAAGCTTGATTAGCTCAATACTTAAAGCAGACGCTATAGAATGCGGTACTCTGGGTACGTTCAGTAGTTCTAGTTCCTGCTGATACCTTGTGATTAGTGCAAAAGCCAAGACAAGGTCCTTTTTTTTTTTTTTTTTTTTTTTTTTTTTACAATTGCAGTACATTCAGCTTAGCCTTACTGCTTTTAACTCTAATGTTGACTGACACATCCTTCGCATGGAAAAACGAAGCCATTTATGTACTGCAGTGCTTTCGAGATGTCAGTTCCAATTCCCACTCCTTGATAGAAATATTGCCACTGCTGTATTGATGTTCAAACACCTAGTAACAGCATGGTCATTTGGTCCCCAAACTTTTTAAACAATTACCACTACCAAAATTGGTGTGCTTGCTGTCATGGATGGGACAGCAACAGCAGCGTGAAAAAAATTAAAAGATTGCCAGTGACTACGGATTGATCAAGCATCGCCCATGTGAGTATGTGTTCAAGCGCTGCGTAGCGAAATTTTTTGGTCACTTGGTACGCCCTTCCACTCCAGGTGAATAAGTTCGAGCTACTTGGCGAGTGCCCGCTTGGCTCGCGCAAGCGGCACGCAGACAAACCGCTCGCGATTTAGGAGCACAGAAATATGCTCGGGGCGTGCTTCACATTTTTAAGTGGAAGGGGCTATAAGCTCTGTGTACCTTAAGCGAGGAAGCACATATATCGAGCTCGGGCAAAGTGTATTACAGTTGTACAAAAACAAGGTCCTGGTAAATTTAACTCGAGCTACCAATATTTGTGTTAAAGGGCTGGGTTTCCAAATTGTCACTCGCAACACTTGAATGACCAGCAAACTTTGCGACATTAGTCAGTTCCATCAAAGACTATGCTTCTCCGCACACTATCCTCTTTAGAGCCATTGGACGGTTGACCGGTGCTTAGAGCACTGTCGGACCACTGTTGATCGCTCAATAGGAAACCAATTGGATGCCACTCCAGACACAGCTTTTCCTATTCGCAACTGGGGTGAAAGCTATGCCTCTTAGTGGCAGAGACATGAAAGAAAGAAACGGGGAACTTGCACCTATCCAAATGAGTGGTGATGTCTATAACCAGCTGAGCAAGTAGTTACATCTGTTCTTCAAACCCAACTTCTTACTTATTCCATTTTACTTGCCCAGTATTTATGGTGAGACGCCTCAAATAGAAAATAAAGATGACTCATTTGCCTTTCTCCAATTTCACTAACAAAGGGTCCTAGACCCTTTGGTGTTTAAAGGGGCGATGCAACGATGTTTGTATTTTGCGCAAATACCACTTAGGACGGATCCCTGACGTTAATGACCTGTGAAATACCCGTTCGTTTTTCACCACACGCAATCGAAGTCGCAGGAAAAAATTAAGAAAAACGAGCAGAGTTTAGTTCCCTCAACTCGCAGCCAGAACAAGCGGCCACGTGATCTGGAGCCGATTATACACCTTTCCAAAAAACACTCGACCCCAGGGGCAACAAACCGTTTTCGAGTCCAGTCACTGAGTTTGAGGCTAGACTCTCACCGGCGTCCCTCCTAACCGAGGGGACTGTGATTTCAATAGGCGCAGCCTGCGTAGGCGCAGTTTCAAACGCTGCTGGCAGCTAAATTCTTGTCTTTTCCCGCTATATTTTGTGTTTTATGGTACATGTATTTTCACAAGGACATTGAGAAAGCATTGTGCCAGATTAAAAAAAAAATGAAAAAGAAAATCTATTTTTGTTGGGTACGCATTCAACAGAACGAATGCGACTGGAATGTATAGTTCTAGTTTTTTTTTTTTTCTTCCGATAAGTTTTGACGGCGCCGTGGGATTCGCCGCATGTGAAACGACAAAGCGCTTTCCTGGCAAAAATAAATTGCAACAGAAGAGGGCCGAAAAACGTGCATTTTTCACGCTCACAAATAACGTGTTTGCCGATGGACAGGACACGGACATACGATTGAGGAAGTGTTAACATTCGAACAATATATCGTACGTACCACACGATGCAGCGTTATCCAAAATGAATTTATTTGAGAAAGATCTCAAATAACAGAGTCACAGTCGACGACAGTCACATCTTGACAATCGGACGGAATCCAAGATGACTTCATTTTGGGGCACGTTTTTGGGGAGAGCTTCCTTTTTTCACAACCGCACCAAGGCAAAGAAACAAGCGCAACTGACCTGTTTTCTCACCCCAATCCGGACAACTGTTTTTGGAGATGACTGAGGATTCTATGCGGATTATCTCTGGGAGGGGGGAGAACAGTGTTCGCAAAATCGCATTGAGGGTCGTTCGACGTCCTTCACCTCCTTCGTTTCCCGTGAATGTCGAGCAGAAAAGCTTGAATGGCAGGCACTTACCAGCCTTATTTCTCACAATGGAAGATAACACAAAAAGGGTACACAGCACGCATAAAAAAAAAAGTTAAGTGGAAACTTTCAAGAGGGGCGAGAAAACGTTGAATGCAAAACCGCAGGTAGAGAACCGCGCTGAGCGGGTCTTCACAGTCCCAGAGAGTGGCAGAAAATTTCTAGCTGATGGAGGGCGCGAGAGTCGTACCAGCTGCATCAGCATCAGCAACATGGCGGCGGCCTAGGAGCGTTTTTTTGGAAAGGTGTCGGTTATATGGCGCGAATGTTGATCTTAGCCTTGCGCTGGGGTTGGCAAGGCACAGGACACGCGCTGAGTTCTAGACATTGTTATGGTTCGGTTGTTGTCGTCATTGCAGCGATTGGACACAGGACACTACCCGAATGCTTCTCGAGCTATCGATTATCACGAGCCCAAATTGAGTGTCCACGCCATGCTCGGGTCCAATCTATAAGCCGCATTCAAATATCGTCACTGGGTGGTACTGCTACCGCCGAGCTACGCCATCAGGTTTTGCGAAGGAGAGATTGAATGAAAACGCTCGGTTTTGTCCTCGAAATTAAAACTCAACAAGGAAGTTTCTTGGTCAGTGGCGTTGAGTGCGAGTATCCTTGAGTGCCACTACTGCCAGTAAGCTTGTGTAATATGAAAAATATTCCAATTGAATATTGTTGCACCACCCCTTTAAAGCAACTTAAGCATTTGCCATAACTTCCTGCATCCTTGCAAATTACTTAACGTTGCCCAACTCAGTTTCCACCTCGACCATTCAAATGCACTCGCAGGTGGCGAGGGATAAGAACCATATACTTTGCATAATTGTTTATTTTTAGAAATGAATCGGATTCAACATAAAAATACAACAAAATGTTTTTTTTTTTAAATTTATTTATTTTTCCCACCACACACCCGACATAACTACTGTCACACACACACAATGTCCCACACTTAAATGTCAACAGCGATATTCTTCACTATATCTACACTGCACCATTTCCTTGCATTATCTGTCAATGAGCACATTTAGCATGCCCCAGTTCACACAATGCACATTCGTCCCCTCGCCTCATTTACAGAGATTTCCTATGCCACACACTGACCACTGCACTGCATCCATGATGTATTGGGGTGGCACTTGTAGACTTGCTTTGTTGTCCATAGCTGGTTTGGCACTTGAGCAACATTGAGTATCACTGCCTGTGAAAGGTTTTCTTTACCATAGCCTCCCAATGTTTCTTATGTTGCAATTCTTGCCACTGCACTTCATTCAGCCTTGACCTTGTTCTGTCCTGAATTCCTATGAGGGGTAGCTCTGGCTTCATTGAACTATGCTCCACACAGCTCGGAAGTCATCAGGGCCGCCTGTTGCCTCGCTGACATCTTCAATATCACCAATCTCGTAGTACCTGCACAAAACAAGCAAGTTCTGTACCAAAAGGAGACATAATTTCACAGTAATTGTTTTATTTTATCGCCACACTCGAACCACCTACTTTGTTTCTTCACCTCTAACCGCCTTGTGAAGTAAGGTTACAACGATGAGGATTGTTTCTTCTGTACATAGCTTAGGCGCAAGGCTGTAAAATTAAACAATTGCGGTCGAAAATACCCCCGAACAGCAGGCGTCAGATCTTTCCTCCAACCTGGTAAACCTGACTTTCCTTCCCTTCCCTTCTCCCTTCCCCCCCTTCACCAAGATCAAAATAAAAGGCCACTTGAATTTTGTCAGTAAGATACTTGTGTTGCAAATGGCAACTCGCAATGAAGAGCCATAGTGGGCAATCGCCTTACCAGTAGGATTCGCCATAGCCATGAACTAAAAACAGTATTTTTTTTTTTCATTTGATGTATTATTTATGTCTTTTCCAATATGTTTATCTCGCCACCCCTGCTCTAGTATATTGGGGTGGTTGCAGTTGGACTCTAAACCAAACCAAAAAACGGATTATTTTTTGGGAAAGTGAAGGTTCTTCAGAAAAAAGGAGTTGGAGATAAATTCTAGAGTATTTTTATCCCGTGAATCTTAATACCACATTTGTTTTCCCCAAAGATATTCTAGAGTATTTTTGTCCCGTGAATCTGAATATCATGCTTGTTTTCCCCAAAGATGTAACTAAACGCGAGAAAATGTGAAAAATCTTCAACCAGTCGTTAAGTCAAACCTAGGTCTTTTGGCTGCCAAGCATGTGTCGCTCGTGTGGTCAGCGCGTGGAATTGTAAGCTTGCCAGGGATACTCCCCTATACTTTTTTTTTTTTTTTAATACAGAATTGCTTTTTTTTTTTATGCTGTAGCAAGATATTCGTTGGGTAGTCTTCAGACACCATAATAAATTGTCTGGCAAAAAATATAAAAGGAAGTTGGGGGGTGTTGGTGTCCCTTTAAAGGGAAACTCCGGTCGATACTTTTTTAGTTTGGGATTACGACTGCTTTCAGTTAGAGTAATGTCTAAATTTCAAGATATAATTTAATTTTTTTTTTTTTCTATTTTTGCGTGGTGTAGTTTTATAAATATTATGGCTGTTTGGTTTCAGGCCTCTATGACAAAACCGGAACTATCTGCTAGAGGGATAGCAACACAGATCATCAGCCGCACGGCTGCGACGTGCCGTCACAAGAGTGCTGCGCCAGTTTCATTGACTAAAAGCTAACCCGCTTGCCGCTCGCTAAAGACCAGCTGGTCGCATCTTTAAAATCTGTTTTAGCGGAGTATGTGACCTCACATTGACGTAGTATTTCGGGTGTGATCATATTTCATGCCACTGAAGCGATACTAGTAATTTATTTAGGTTTTGTCTTCCACCAGAGTTGTCCTTTAAAGAACCAAAAAACTCTGTGTCCGATGTACTTGCGATGAGGTTTCCTGTGGCGAGCTTTTCTTCGTAGTAGTAGTAATAAGCAGTTGAAAACAAGTTGAAGCCTGGAATGTGGCCGGTGAGTTTTTTTCCACCATCTCTATTGCAGAATGCAGTGCGGAAATTTCACTAAACCATTTTACCTGTGATAGCATTTCTAAGTTTATCAAACCGACATATCATGTGTCCATCTGCAATTAAAACCAGTGATGACATTGCGATAACGTCCTTACAGGTCGTTACCAATAATTCACCTGGTGACCTCACATTTCGTGACTTTCTGAAATAGTCTATTACTTGTTTCAAATTTTCTGACTTCTCCAGGTTTCCCCTGATGATCTTGAAAGAATTCCATGACCATTACAAATAAAAATAATCCAGAAACTGCAATCAAATTATAAAGTAGACATTTTGCAACCTCAGACAATACTGAAACGACGAGACAATTAACACTGTACTTTTGGTTTTACGTGATAACACAAGGCTATCACTGTTTGTCATCATTATCTTCTCATCTCACAACAAAGCTTCTGTGGAAATGGGCTTCTTAAAAAAAGTACTATGTAGGAAACTCCAAAGCACCACCTCTGACAGTACACAGAACACTCCATATGTGACAGCAACACTGAAACCAGCACACATTTGGTTCAGGGTTGACCAAAAGATATTCCAGGTTTTCCAGTTTGGTAGACAACCGGAGTTTGAAAAAAATATTTGCACCGAAAATATTCGGTGCAAACGTTTAAAAGAATGCAAACAAGGCCTTGTCTTTCTTTTTTTTTCTTCTGCTTAACCTTTGCAGCACTGCATTGATGAAAGTGAATAAAAAAAATATCACCTAAAGGTGCAACGGTTTTAATGCTAAAAGAATTTCCAGTTTGCATTTTTTATATTGTTTATCCAAGCCCAAGTGACAAAAAAATGCCTCCCCTTTCCCCGTAAAACTGCTATTCTGCTGCATAATCGCAAGGCCATAAACAAATTATTTGCCGATCTGCAGCCGCCTGTGGCAGCTACGGGAACTTAAACGACGGCGTCTCAAGTCAACAAACCCTGTCCCTCTCCGCTGCTACACTCGCCGTCAGCCCCGTGGTGAACGGTCTTTTCTGTCCATCGCTTGCCGCGACCTTCGACGAGGCTAATCCTATAAAAGTAGACAATCACGGAGGAAGCGGCTGGGGTCTGAAGAGAGGGCCCAAGGGGAAACCGCGTGAACCCCCAGAGTACGTCACCCGAAAGTCGGCGTGGAGAGTTGAGAGGCACTTCGACCTTCGATTTGTTTCATTTTTTTTGTAAATCTGAACTAGCGCTCGCAAGAAAATGTGGTTTTCTGTTCTTCGTTTCATAGGTGACTCAGATTAATTGGCCAAAGTCTGAAAATCGTTGCACTGCCCCTTTAACTACTTGAAGGTGTTAACACAGGAAAACTAATGAAAGTATTATGTGTAAATATGATTCTCTTTATTTGCAGACAATAAAGCGCGGTCCCAACTGACATATTTTTGCATATGTGCACCTGAACAGGTATAGATTCCTGCTCCATTTTACATGTTCCGGGATGCATATTGAGAGCTCAAACATTCTAACCTTTCCGGGTGCTTGTATTGTGATGTAGGTACCCGTATTGAAGGAGTGGCCAATCAGGGGGTTGGCCGAATGCACGGCTGTTGCCCTCTAGCAGCAATTTTTCTGTGCTTTACCTACCCGGGTCACGAGTCTTGTTGCAAAATTTATGTTCATATCCGCTTTCATGTGCGAAATATCTGTCAGTTTGGACCGCGCTCAAAATAGAGCTGCTACTCTTCGACTCTTGACCACAAAATATTAACCCCTTAACTTCTTTGGACTAGCCTAGCTCGTCAACATGGAGCCGTCCCCAAACCGTTCAGGATAAGTATAGCTCTTCTGCTTTCCCCAGTTCACACACTGAACCCTTTTAGACAAACCAGTCTCGCTCATTGCTTAATTTGTGGCTCTGCCAACAAATGGCAGCACTGAATATTTTTAAATTTTGCTCTCATTTTGTTTCTGACTACAAACTTTATTTGAAGGCGACAAATCTATTGAGGTTGAGAAATTCACCAAAACTAAAACTGGTTAATAAAAAAGATTGATGAACTATCACTTTTTCTATTTAGGTTCAAAATGGTTACCCTACTCATGGAAGAAGAAAGAATAAAACAATTAAAACGGGGACAACACAACCACATCTTTGAAAGATGTGGTTGTGTTGTCCCTGTTTTAATTGTTTTCTTTCTTCATCCATGACTTAAACCAACACGCTCTTCTACCCAAGCTTATGGTTACCCTCATTTGCAGAAATTGCCACAAAACTTCCCATTGTTAAGAACAACTTATCAAAGACAAAAATCACAGTTGGTATTTCCCGGTTCCATCAACTTGAAGCAATGGCGGCCCGTGGCACCGCTTGACCTAAGCCAAACATGCCTTCATCCGCAATGCAACCTACTACAATGGACATCAGTCATCGTCGTTCTCCCTTGACACGGCAAGCCTTGCATTCTTTCTCTTCAGATGGTGTCTGAACTATGCCTGAACTCATCATGCGTTCATGCTGAAACTGAGGACTCACGTGATATGATGTGATTCTTCCTTTATGCAGCTGTTTGCTCTGCGACACTAACCAATAGAAGCGCAGCACAAGGTGTGCGCGCGATTGTCACATTATGTGCATGCGAGTTGGTGACACGCACGCAATATTGGTGCATACTAGGCACTACATAGAGAATTCAGCTGGGAAGTCCCTGTAAGATTATTGCTGTAAAATAGACATTGGAGGTATGTTTGCTTTCTATTTTATCGGGCTGCTCTTCATGATCTGAAAGAATGGCTAGGCCTTACGGGAAACAAGCGATCACTGCTATTTTTTATCGCTTTTGTAGTTCATAGATATGTTTTGTTTTTAATCGCTATCTCTAGTTAACACCAAAAGGACCTCCAAATTTTTGTGTACTGTGGTGCTGGGCTAAGCTGACATTATTTAAAGACTACGACGGATATTCTAGCCGACTGAAAACAGAAAGAATAAAACAAACTTGGGACGAAGGATGACAAATATATCTTTCAAATCAATTCCTCACTAAATTCCAGAATTCGTCACTAATCACATTCAGTACACTTATACTAACAATGTAAAATCAAGCACAGTAACGTCTTCCTTCCCCCCCTCTTTTTTTTAATATACATTAATGGTCTCCACCATGGCATCACTTCTGAAGCATGTTTGTTTGCCGAGGACTGTGTCGTCTATGGACCGATTCATTCACGCCATGATCAACTAATCTTGCAGAACAATCTCCAACTTATAATTCAGTGGTGTCATAAATGGCAAATATTTTTACCCTAAAAGTGCCATATTTTTTTTTTATTTTGAATTTTTCTTTCTCTAGTATTACACAAATAATTTGAAAAGTTTATTACAAAAAAATAAGCAGAGGCGAAAAAAAATATTTGCCAACTAATACGAGTGCTGCCATCTATGATCAGCACCGCGAAACTACACGGATGAGCCTTTTTCGTCCGTGGAATTGAGGGCTACCGAAAAAACCACTGGACGAGCTGAGCTCGTCCACGGCATTTTTAGCCCAAAAATAGCCGACGAGCTCAGTTCGTTCAAGGCACTTAAAGGAGCGGTGCAACGACATTCAATTGGAATGTTTTTCACTTTACACAAGCTTACTGGCACTAGTGGGACTCAAGGATACTCGCACACAACGCCAGTGGCCAAGAAACTCCTTTGTTGCGGTGTAATTTCAAGGACAAAATCGATCATTTTCATTCAATCTCTCCCTTGCAGAATTTGATGACGTAACGTGGGGATTGAAGTATACCCAAGTGACGATATTTGAATGCGGTTCATAGATTGGACCCGAGCATTGCGTGGGCACTCGATTTGGGCTCGTAATAATTACTAGCTCGAGAAGCATTCAGGTAGTGGCCCGTGTCCAATCGCTGCAATGACGACAGTGAGCCGAGCCATAACAATGTCTGGAACTCAGCGCGTGTCCTGTGCTTTGCCAACCCCAGCGCGTGGCTATGATCAACATTGGTGGCATATAATCGGCTCCAGATCGCGTGGCCGCTTGTTCTGGCTGCGAGTTGAGGGGGTAAACGCTGCTCGTTTTTCTTTAATTTTTTTTTATGACTTCTATTGCGTGGTATGAAAAACGAATGAGTGTTTCATAAGTCGTTAACGTCAGGGATCCGTTTTAAGGGGTATTTGCGTCAAGTACAAAAATTGTTGCATCGCCCCTTTAAGGGGTTAAACTAAAAAATGTAAATCGCTATCTTTTTCCCACAGTTCACATGTTCTATCCTCCTCTTACCGCCTTTCTAGCATCCCAGTAACTGCTTGTTCATCATATAAATATCTAGGAATTCATCCGACCTGTTGTGGACCACTCCCATAGCATCTGTCATCGCCGATGCTAACCGCACTCTCAGATTTCTTTGCCGTAACCTCAGACAAGCAACATCCCCAGTAAAACAATTAGCTTATACTACCTTGGTCAGAACTAAACTAAAATTCGCTTCTTCCATATGGTCACAGTGGCAGGCATACCTAACTAACAACCTGGAATCCATTCAAAGCAGAGCCCTCCGTTTTATTTATTCCGACTATTCCCCTTACGCAAGCATATCAGTATTTCGCCAATCAGCTAACCTTGACACTCTTTCTCACCGCCACAGGCTGTGTCGTCTTTCACTTTTTCATCGGATCTTTTATTACAACAGTCATCTCAGACAAAGTGTGCTATCGCCTCCTCACCGCATTTTTCTTCCCCTCAACGATTCTTGTAAACTCCTTCGGATTTCATTGTCAACAGTCACTCACCAAATGTCTACTTTGCCATTGACGACTGGAACTCACTGCCTGATGTCATTGTTTCCTTATCTTCCACTAAGAAATTTTCTGCAGCCATTAGCTTATTTCTTCTAACCTATAACTAGGTTGCAGTGTGTTTTTGTCGATAAATAGTTTTTTTGTTTTTTTTTTTAAGTGTTCACTCTTTTGTATAATAATGCCACCTGGGCCTTCAAGGAATAATAAATGATGATGATGATATCAAGAAATGTTTGTCGTCCTTTGTCCTGAGCTTGCTTTATTCTTTGTTTTCAGTCAATTTTACCAACACGTTCTTCAGTTAATGTGAATATTGTAGCCTTTGTTGGAATGGGAAACAAATATTTTCTGCACTCTTGCTAGTCTTAAAAGCCATGACTGCAATGATAAACCAAACACTTTCTTTCCTAGTAGACAGTGTTTGTGATTATTTGCACATTTAACAATGGGACGTTTGACATGAAACATTTCAAAGTTTTCCTTGATGCACATACAATGCTCTCGCTGTCCGCAGCCTTTCCTGCTAGATACTTGAGCCACCATGTGGAGCCACCATGTGGAGCCACCAGTTTGCTGCACACCACCCATAGGTCAAGTTATGTGGCTAACATATGGTCTTGACTATTATCTCACTTGGTGAGGAACAAATGGTGCAGTATGAAAGGGTTACTTACATTAGTATCCACATCTTCCAAGTTCCAGGCAAGTTCTTTTAGATATCACTGCACTGTTAGGGCTGTCTTCATAGTTGTGTGTGCCCCCACGTCTGGGCTGGTCTCCTGCTGCAGGTCATCTCGAGCAGGCCGCAGGCACAATGGCTTGCCGTGGCAGATTTTAAGGCTGGTTCAGATAGTTGCGTCCGACTGCATTACAATTGCTTAAAACGAGGCAATACATTGTGTTGGTATGGCAACTGAGAGGCCCACAATGCATTGCAGGAACAGTATCTAAAAAAATTGGCCTGCTTTGTATGTTTATAGAGCCTTGATGTTGGTACCCCTCAACGGATGACCGTTCGCTCAGCTGTAGATGAGAAATTTAGCCAGTGCAGTACAACCGCTAACCTGGGGTTTTTAACATACGTCACGGAGTAGTGATTACACGAACGCGTACCGGTACGAAGCAGGCGGTGACGGCGGGGATCGAACCCAGGAAGTTCGCAGCGCAAGCTTTTGCACCACGCTCCGAGCTGAGACACGTTAGCCCACTCGGCCACCGATTCCCCTCAAAGTATCTACATTTCTGCTTTGGCTTTTAACTCTCCCAAGTCAAAGCAAAGTTGTAAAGACTCCTTACACAGCCTTGAATATCATAGCAACAAAATGTATTATCTCAGTGTAAGCTGTTGTAAGCAACTGTAACGCAATGGGGTGCACTTGCGTGAACCAGTCTTCAATCCAAGAGGTCAGTGGTGTCTGTATCTCGGCTCAGGAAACAATAGAACAGTGATTAGCAAGGAAAGCTGTAGATTGCAAAACATTTGATTTGCACTTGAAAAAAAGTTAAATTTCAGCACAACTGCAATTCTGACACAAAGCAGAGAGTGCACAAAGAAATAACTGCAAGGTCACATGCACATGCAACACTTAATACAAGGACCTGTCTCTGTCATGTTATATGTAACATCTATATATGGAGCAAAATGTGTTATCAGTATTTAGTGGAAGCTGGATGTTAGAGAATGTCAGGCGATGCCCATCTTGCCTTCAGCGCGAGCATCCCTTGACATTTTCTAAAGGAAAGCTGCAAGTTCTTTTACAGTGATATGTAAAATAAAACAGAAAAGCCACAGTTTCAGGAAGAATATCTAATAAATAAATTTTATTGCACACTACCATAAAATATTAAGCATCAGCCCATTTTATACTAAGAGCCCAACCCCAAATTTTGCAACATCTGAAAAAATATGCACAGTAGTACATAGATAAAATTGATGACCTAACAAGCACACACTCCCCTCGAGAACAAAACATGAAATAACACACGAAAGATGTACACATTCCAACCTAAACAGCCTTTGAAACAAATTAAGAATACAACTAGAGACACTGTGATAACATGTTAAACTGCCAGCCTTTGGCTGTGAACAGTTGTTACTGATTCGTGCCAACATTTAGCAGAAGCGGGCTGCTGGAGAATATGAAGCGATGCCCATATTGCCTTCAGCGCGAGCATCCCTTGACATTCTCCAAAGCAGATAGACCAATAACAGGGGTGGTTTAGCCAGTTGTCACCCCAACATCGGGCCTACTGAGAGAGAGGGTTGAGACCTTGGGCCGGAGCCGTGCGGGAGGGAGTCCCAATTTTCCTCCGCCCTGCCTGTCCCTAGCTGTGCTAGTTAATTTTACTCTATTAAATTTTCCCTCAATAATTTCCACCAATCTTCTAACCTACAGACAAAACCAAAAACTCTTCCAAAAACCTTTTCGTTTGCAGATTCGTTTACTTTGGCCCAATTTTTCCCTTTGGGTGCAGCAAAGCGCAGGCAAGCGGGAATGTATCAAGTTGCCAGAAATGGCAAACTGGACCACCCCTGCAATAAGCTACCACATATACTGGCCCTTTTTGTGCAAGAGGAACGCTGTTCTTCTGGCACACAAAAATTGGACTAAAAAGCAAGGAATCCTGTCCCTTGTTTTTTTATTCCAATTGTCATGTCTACTGCTCTGCACAGTAGTCATGGTCCCTAAGGACTAAGGCAGCAGCATCCGCAAGAAGCCAAGTGGATGCTGCTACCCGTGAGGAAACTCTGTTGTCTACAAGGTCCTTCATGATGGACTGTTGCTCCAACCTGTTTGGACGCTTTACATGCATGGAACCAGAACCAGGGCGTCTCTTTTTGGTTGAAATGTACCGTGGTTGCTTTTCCATTTTTTTGTTGTGAGGAACCACTTTGGGTTTTAGACATGATGCATCGGGTGCAGAATCAACTAGTTCTTTGGCCTTTGCGAGGTACTCTACTACCATGGCCCGACTCGAAGCGCTTATCAATTTTTTCCTCGAGAGGGACTCGTTCAGTGCATTCAGGGCTAGACGTATTTCGTCCTCCGAATCTGGTTCAGATTTCTGCATGCTAATCTCAACACTGTGCCGAATGTTATCCAAGAGAGACTGGGGCTCATCGACCAATGTAGAGCCTGCTGCATTGCAAGAGGTTGATGGCACCATGTCTGGCTGAGTTTCGACTTCCTCTACAGTTGTCGCACGACGCTCCAGGTAAGCTACGGCGTGAATGTGCTTGCATATTGAAACTGAAATCAAGCTGTCATTGCAAGTGCACTGGTAACTGTCGATACATATGTCGCAGTCCTTGCAGCGAAGGATGCAGCCCTGACAGGGATCACCCTTTCTTTCGACATTGTAGTTAGTTCCAGCCTGGGACTGGGACTTCACAAGCCATCCACTGCCATTTTGTAGCTTTTCTACATCTGATGCGGGGATCTTCATCCCATCTTGGTGCCTTTGGAAAAGGGCTGTGGCATGCCGATTTGTTTTTCCTTTTATGAGCGACTTGAGACGCTTGTAGAGCCGGTCACGAGTTAGCTCCAAGAGTATCATTAGCAGCTTGTCAAGCCTCTGGTTGTGCGTTCCATGCATGTAGTTTGACTTGAGGTCCCTGTGCATTGCCTCCAGATGGTTGTTAGTGGTGAATGGAATGCCTTTTCTGAAACAGTGCGCCCACTGAGTCGCTCTTCCAGCATAATGACTCCTGAAGTACTTAAGAAAATCCTCACCTTCTTTACCCAGTTTCTGATCGCGAAAGCGTGGTAAAGCCTCTTGGAATTCAACCTCATCACTGCAATTTCTGAGAGTGAACAACTGGTCTTGAAGAGTTTTTCGAATTTCCTCATTAGTGACTTTCTGCAATTTTCCTTTCCAGCTGCGGTTCACATGCCAGGTGCAGAGCATCCGATTTTTGACAGGGCCCATCACGTGCTCCCATGCATTACCGTATGCGGGAGCGTCATCGGACATGAATGCCTCGCATTCAAGTTTGCCAATTTGTTCCTTTATGGCCTCAAAAAAGCGGATCATAGTCTCGGCATCAACTTTTTTGGAAATCAGATATGCACATGGCATTCCTGATTGGTCTTCTGCAACTGTCATGAGAGTCGTCAGCTGTAAATTGTGACCGTTTGTTCCATGAGTGGAGTCAATGCACAGGAACTTGGGACCAAGCTTAGCAAGAAGGTCTTTCTGAGGGGCAGTCATCAGGGCAAGCTCAAAGTCACAGGTGTCCTTTTGCGTCTGCTGTTGAAAGTACAGCACAGGGGAATCTAGTTGCCTGGTTAGTTCCTCCACCCACATCTCGACACTTACAAATTGATCTTTGTGTCGTCGCTCTTTGGTTTGAATTTCGTGCTGAACAGAAATGTTGCCAATGTCCTTCATTGTGAGCAAATGAAGCCTGCCCATCTCACTGCCACCAGAAGCACGTGCATCTACCAAGACCTTTCGGGCAGGGATGCCTTGCTTTAGTTTAGTAGCTAAAGCCTCCTTCTCTGTCTTTGAGAGTGGTTGGTGCTTCAGCTCCTTCAGGTGGCCGTAGTGCTCTGCCTGGTACTCTACTGCCACCTTGCCATCTTTCTCTGTTGCTTTAATTATAGCTAAGCACTTCACATTAGACTTACAACTGCCCTGTGTTTTTAGTTGCCGTTCACCTTTGCTCTCACTCTGAAATGACCCAGAACGGTGGCAGTAGTACTTCCGTCTCATTTCACCATTTTTGGAACGCTTGGCTCCGGTGCGAAGAACGAAGTGAACGTGTTCCTTGCTTTCCTCGGCTGCCATCCAGATGCTGAATTCTGGCAAGCAAAGAAAGAAGATTTGAAAATAAATGGTCATTGTTCATTCATGCCACTTCACATGCTGAATCTCAATGCACTAGAGCATGTGCTCTCCATCTCCAACTCGGTTCCCTGGAGTACCTTCAAAGGTTCACTGAGCTCAACACGCTCCTCAGTGGTACACGCGCCGTCCGAAAAGGGTGACCCAAATGGCAAAAGTTCTTCGCGTCGTGCGTATAGTCATTTCCGGTCAAAGTGCATGAGCTTGTGCGTATAGCTTAGCTCTTTCGAATAAGGGGGAAAAAGGGTTTAACCCGATTTTCAGCAACTCTTTTGGGACGCAAATATTAGAAGATTTTGGGTTTCACCCTAATATGAAGGAGGCTATATATTGGGGAGGAGGAGACGGTAACGCCCCAAGCGGTTAACTTTACAACTACATGGATGGAAACAACAAATACAATGACGCAGCGCTCGGCTGACATAACCGAACGCGGCGTCAGCATTCGGCTGGAGTTTGTGTTCTCCGGCGAGGGGGAGGAGGGGCTCTTTTGTTTCCTTTACGGCCTGCATGAACAATGCAGCATGCACGATCCCAGCTCAGCACAAAAGCGGAAGTGGGTCAAGCTCGCATTCTCTGAGGGGCAGATCCGGCACTTAACGTCGCTTCGTCGATTGTTAGATTAAACTGTGCCCGCGCTCTATTGTAGAAGATGACATGACCATACCCATAAGGCCTGTCGGCATGTGCACAGGCCTTGTGTTGAGTAAACACCGAGCGTGGGGAAAACAAACGGGTCAGAGCGCCCCCTATAGTTTGATCTCCTGCCCAATATATGAGCTAAAACGTTGTCATCTTATGAATTTTTTTTAATAACTTTTTTTGTTGACTAAGTTTACGGACTTTGTCTGTCTAAGAAACAAGTGACTGCCTTTGAATGACATCAATAGAGCCTTTTAAGCAGAGCAAAACCGCATTTGATCACAGACGTAGCATGGTAGGGTGTACACCTGCAGGTGGAAGAGGAATGAGCTTGTTGGCAGTGCAAAGCGTAATGCATTGATAACAACGTTCTGAGGGCACGGAGGTGCAGGGATGTTAGATCGACTTCTCACGAGCTATCAGGCAAAGCCATAAGCAGTGGTGCAACCTGTTTAGCAAAGAGCTCAACATGACTGTTGCCGTAAGCTTCACAAAGCAGTATAGGCTGCCACTACAAACTTAACACATAGAAGGGCTCCTCCATCGTGTGAAAAAAAAAGCCGACTAAGGCTAGAAATGAGGGAAGTTAATGGTCACTACAACATATCTACCACACAAAGTGTCAGCATTAACATTGTAAGAAATGACTGCACACACAAAAAAGAAATGCTTTGTAGCTTATGGATTCTAAACACTGTTTAGACCTGCAGATGGATGGGATGGATTAGGTGATGCAACACACATAAAAGGTGTAGAAAAAGAAAAGGTATTGAAATTTTCGAGCCAATACAGTTTCTGATTTGTATCAAATCATGTGGCGATGAATAGTTGCACGCGAAGTGCAAGGTTTCAATTAATTGGAGGACATATATAATGAAGCAAGCGCTCAAAACTACTCACCCTTAGATGAGTCGAACTGCAAAGTCGAACGCTTTGCAACAAACCCGTGCTGCTCTTCGAAGTGGCATAGCAAGTCCGCATGGAAAGGAAACGAGATCCGAACAGTGCACTTGTCGCATACGAATGGGCGACGGTCAGAGGGAAGCTCGGTGCACTTTCCCTTCGCGGCCGCGTCGTTGTGGATCGACACTAAGTGCCTCTTCAGATTCCATGCTTGCGTGAAGCGCTTGTCACAAAACGTGCATGTGTACTTATCGTTGTTGGACGCAGAAGAGGCAGCACCGCTTCCCCCAGGAACCGGCTGTTCAGCCATAGTAAAGCTAACAAAAACGCCACTTTCGAAACCTGTCTTACTACACTTAACGCGGTCAATAAAACGTCACACGAGTATCGCTTTAAAAAAAATTTCTTAAATTCTAAATTAAAAATTTGTAACCACCCGGCAATCCAAACCTCGTGGCTACAAAACACAAGAACGCACTAGGCTAGAAGACGAAATATTGATGCACGGCGGTGCTAGCTAAGATTATTCGCTAGCATTGACAGCTGAAGCTACGTGGCTACCACTGACGATCTAAATGCCGAACGGAAAACTACTGTGAGCCCTTGAACATCGCGCTGTGTTCGCCTCATTTTTTTCCCCGATACTAGCAGTTGGCAACCAGCGTTTTCCTCACACGATTCCCCATAGTAAATCTCCCTACGCGGCTACGCGGTACCTAGATTTCTGCAGCCAATCACAAAGATGATGGGGCTCTCCGATTAGGTGCACGCCGAGGAGCGGGAGCAGGCGACGAGGGTTCGTCTGCTGCGATGTGTCGCGGAACCGAACGGAACAAAAAGTAGATTTTCTGATAGAAATCGCGTCCCGCGGGCCACGAAATCAAACGCGAGCTTGAATTGTGAGCGTCTGCTATTTCCCGAATGAAGCAATTGACAACCCGTGATTTATTTGCAGGTTTTAAATCGCTCTGTTGCCGTACAAACGCTGAAATATACCAGTGTGTAAAGGAATGCTCAGAACAAACGTAACAGCGGCCCCCGAGATATCTATCACGATCCGTGTGCGGGTGAAAAATTTAACATTTGTCGACAAAACTCCCCAGCAGAAACCTCTGACTGCCCAATAAGCATCAAAGAAAGCTAAAGATGGTAACTTTCCCCGAGGATTGGGCAACATCATCATGTTTAACATTTAGCTATGTCAGCTAACTTACCCCGTCGTATTTTGTTCGAGAATGCTCTCGTTCTCGACGCCCTCACCAAGGCTAATATCTGATCCACCTATAATGACGATCCAAATCGAAAGTCCCAGTTTTGGTGGATATTCCAACAGGCTAGTTTTAAGCCGCACCCTTTCAGTGGTTCACGCATAATACCACGCTCAAACGGATCATGCTTGTGCTCGGACAGCATCATCAGTTTTCTTCAGTGTAAACGGTTATAGAATTGAAAGATCGCAACCAGCTGCTTTGTAGACAGCTGGTTGCGGAAATTTACGCCGTCTGTAATTATCTCTACGGCAGCTGAGCTGCTTGAAGTCATCGCAACTATAAACTACAGGTTGCAGCGACCAACGTTTGTAGACAGACGTTGGTAGCGACTGGCATTCTCGCATTCCCACGCATCACTCCGATCAGAAAGCCGCTAGTTTCGGTTTGAAGAAGGTACCTTTTGTACAACATAGATGGCGGCAGCATTAGTCTTCTGCACTCGGTGCATTTGGCGAGTTCGTTTGAGTCCAGTTTTCCGTGCAACCGTGCAACACTCTGAGAGTGCGATGCATTCTGGGAGAGAACTCGAACGGTGCCAGTGCGTGTGAAACGAACTCGCTATAATATAACTAGGGGTGTCGCGAACTTTTGTCGAACCAGAATTTTAGGTCGAACTTTAGGGGTTCGACTTGGTCGAAGGTTCGTCGACCTTTTTAACAAAATTCGACCGGTTCGACTTTGTGGACAGTGTGGCCAGACTTTGATACAAGCATGTCTAAGTTTGGAAAATTTTTTTTATAAAAAGGGTTATTTTATTTTATAAACAGTTGCGATTAAAAGAAACTAATTCTAATCACTGAAGAAGTTAATAACTTAATTGTTTGTACTGTATTAACTGAAATAACCAATCAGCGCTGCCTTTAATTCATCCCTTAGCTAATCACCATCCAATCCGAAGCCAACTGGCCAGCCTGTCGCGCATGCGCACACGAGTCGAACCTCAACACAAGGTTCGTCGATTTTCCACTAAAAGTTCGAAAAAGTCGAACCTGGTCGAACTCGAACCTCGGCCGGTTCGCGACACTCGTATTAAGGCACATTCACACTGAGCAAAAAACGCGCGTTGCGGTCGACGTCGACGCCGGCCACGCCGGCGTCGTAAAATACGAAGCAGTCACACAGGTTCACCCAAACGGCGGCGTCGTCTCGGGGAATCTCACTTTTGTCGAGAGAACACGGAATTTTTTATTCGTCTGCTTCGCACGATTGTTGTTGCCTTGCCTTCGCGATTGCATATGCGGTGGGAGACAACCATCTTCACTAAATGGACAACGGTGATGATTATATATACGTTTACACTCCGGTTATTTGCAGCATTGGCGAAAGGCACGGCCTCGAACGGGCAGCTTCAGGTGCTCTTTTGCCGCGTTTTTGTGCAAACAAAGCACGGTGCTACGCCGGCGCGTCCCAGAGCCTTCGCGTCCGTACCTTTAACACTGCACGCAGCCTGTGCGAGAGTGTTTTCGATGGAGGGCTGTTGTATTCCGTAGTGATGGGTGTACACAAAATTACACAACACATTGGGAGTGATCGCTCCCGCACAGTCGGAGGTCGGAACACACCGCGAACTTCGGTGGCAGCTTTCGCGGCAGCTTCGCGCAAACGATGAAGAGTAGCTTCACAGCATCGTACACGCACATAAAACACTGCTCACAGTCAGATGTTCCAATCGGCTTGCTTCTTTACACACTGAAATACTTCCAGCCCCGTTTGGCGAGCGCACGAATCCCCCGAGCTCTCTGCCTTTTCGCCTTCATTGTGAGTCGAAAATAAAAAAAAACAGCGAAAACATGTCCCAACCGGAAAAGGGAACACGTCACGTCCGGACGCTCGCTGACTGGCTCAAGCGCGCGCGTCGAGGGAGAAATGGGCGCGTTAAGTTAACGCGCTCGAGCGCGCTCCAGCGTGGCTCCAGCGGTCAGAGTGCACTCGAGCTAAACTAAACGACATCGTCTCACTTCCGGTGCACGGTGGCGGAGCGCGCTCCGCGAGCTCCGTCGTCGGAGATGGTGTGCGAGAGCTCGAACAGATTGGGCGCGTTAAGTTAGTGAGCTCCAGACTCCGGACATCTGCGCTCGAGCGCGCGGGTCCGGAGCGTAGCTTAACGGCGCACTTTAGTACCGAGGCGCCATCTGACGCCTATTTTTTTCACGTTTCCGGTTCCGGCTTTCTGGCGCGCGTAAACATGGCTCCCGTCTCGTCGAAACTGCACTATATCGAGACGTCGAAAAAGTGTTTCTTCGACGACGAGTCTATGAAATAAGTGCGCGGAGACGGCGGCAACAGCAAGAGCTTGTATTTGTGCTGCACGCTGTTGGTGCGGCTATTAAAGGTACGCCGAACGCCCCCTGAATTCCCAAAAGCCTTAAAGAATGACGGCTGAATGGCCGAATTCATTGGCTCGCCTGATCGGGAAATTGCGGTAAGGTACATGAAGAACTTCGACAAGCATTTGAAGGATGTATGCATACCTTTCAACACCAGCACCATGCTTTTTTTATTTTTGTATTTTCCACGATGACGGAACGATTGCACGAGCTGCCAAGCGTCCGAGGGAGTCCCTAAAGGCTTCGGCGCAAGCACGAACGACGCCGAGAGCTCCGAGCACTGCATGGTAGCGCAGTACGAGCAGCTCCTACCCACGACCGGGCCTACCTCGGTGCCGTTCCTGGCTAGGCCGGAGCCTTTCGGTCGCGGGGTGCGGTTGCGGTCGCGGTCGGCGAAGTTTGGCGAGGCGAGCACGGTGGCATCCTCGGAGCGTTCGGAAGCGAACTCGCTAGCCAGGGATTGCGCACACCCGACGCCTCTGGTCCAGAGTGGCCCGGCGGCCCGGCCCGGAGCCCAAAACGCTTGGGTTTTGATGTTTCTTCGTCTCGTGCAAGACCACCGCGTAAAACAACGGTGTAAAATGGTAAAACCACCTCGAGTAACCGCGAGACTGGCCGCGAGAGCGGAAACGTCGTCACTACACCGGAAACCAACCTGTCCGAGCTCTCGCGCACCATCTCCGACGACGGAGCTCGCGGAGCGCGCTCCGCCACCGTGCACCGGAAGTGAGACAATGTCGTTTAGTTTAGCTCGAGTGCACTCTGACCGCTGGAGCGCGCTCGAGCGCGTTAACTTAACGCGCCCATTGGTTTCCGGTGAGATGACGGCGTTTCCGCTCTCGCGGCCAGTCTCGCGGTTACTCGCGGTGGTTTTGCACGGTGGTCGTGGTGGTCGTGGCTTCACCGGTTTCACACGGTGGTGCGGTGGTCTCGCACGAGACGGAAGAATCATCAAAACCCAAGCGTTTTGGGCTCCTGATACTTCGGACCGGGCCGCCGGGCCACTCGTGACCAGAGGCGTCGGGTGTGCGCAATCCCTGGCGAGCGAGTTCGCTTCCGAACGCTCCGAGGATGCCACCGATGCCACCGCGCCCGCCTCGCCAAACTTCGCCGACCGCCACAGCACCAACCGAACCCCGCGGCCGAAAGGCTCCGGCCTAGCCAGGAACGGCACCGAGGTAGGCCGATCGTGGGTAGGAGCTGCTCGTTCTGCGCTACGATGCAGTGCTCGGAGCTCTCGGCGTCGCTCGTACTTGCGCCGAAGTCTTCAGGGACTCCGTCGGACGCGCAAGTCGCGCCTGTTTGGATGCGTGGATACTTCGACGGCGATCGCTTGGCAGCTCGTGTAGTCGTTCCGTCATCGTGGAAAATAAAAAAAAACATGGTGCTGGTGTAGAAAGGTATGCATACATCCTTCAAATGCTTGTCGAAGTTCTTCATGTACCTTACCGCAATTTCAGAATCAAGCGAGCCAATAAATTCGGCCATTCAGCCGTCATTCTTTAAGGCTTTTGGGAATTCAGAAGGCGTTCGGCGTACCTTTAATCGCCGCACCAACAGCGTGCAGCATAAATCATAAATACAAGCTCTCGCTGTTACCGCCGTCTCCGCGCACTTATTTCATCGAAGTCGTCGTCGTCGACCAAACACTTTTTCGATTTTTCGACGGGACGGGAACGATGTTCAAGAGCGCGCCGGAAAGCCGGAACCGGAAACGTTAAAAAAGCAGGCGTCAGATGGCGCCTCGGTACCAAAGTGCGCCTTTAAGCCGCATTCACACTGAGCAAAAAACGCGCGTTGCGGTCGACGTCGACGCCGGCGTCGTAAAATACGAAGCAGTCACACAGGGGCTATGTTCCAAATCTTACCCGAGTAACCTGCCTCCTACGTCAGCGGGTAATACCACGTGACATCGCGAGTAAACGATCCGCGACTCGATTTTGGAACGGCCAGGATAATCACCTGGATACTACGCGGATTGGCTTCGTCTTGGGCGACGGCAAAAAGAAAACACAGCAGCGATGGCAGAAAATAGCAGACGATCCTTTTGATCATGGAGAAAGCACCCGAAGAACGGTAATGTTAATGACGACGCGGTGTATTTTGAGGTGGATCCACCAGCTCCTTTTACTCACCTTCGTTTTGAGCTGTATATTCAGATCAAAATTACTTACTCCTTACAGCTAGACATTAAAAAATGTGTTTTTATTAATCAGCGCGATCGCTGCAATTCTAGTCACGGTGCCCTAAACGCATATATTCCACGCATTGTAATTTGCACCGATTATGTTTTGCAGAAATATATTCCACAAGGTGTAGCGGTACAGCGCGGGGGTGCTTTCTCCAGAATGATATGAAACTCACGTTCGCTTTGGCGCGAATGTGATTACAGTGAAATTTTCGAAGCCTTCACTGCTTTACAAACGTTATCCTCTCATTACACACACTCTAGAGGAAACAAAAATATTACATTATCATATACCGAGTTCAAACATTTTCGGCCTTGAACGTGAGATTACGGCATTCCCCCAACGCCGAGGACGAGGATGCGGAGAAGCTCCTGCTTACGCTCGCACTCAGATAATAACAAGTACACGTTCCCGGGGAAGGTGGACGGTCTGGATGTAATGCAGTCAATTCCTGCGTTGACAACAGCAAATCGCAATAACCACACATGCTGCAGCTAATTCTTTGTCATTTCGAACGTCCGTCACCAAAACCAGCGGAGCAAGCGAGCCTTGACGGCTATCGGCGCAGAAAGCAGACGACGAACAGATCACGTGACGTATTTACTCGATTTGATCCGACTTTACCCCCCGATCGAGGAGGGTAGCGCGAGTAATTACTCCGGAGTAAACAACCCGCTTCTGGAACGCGAGTTCTGACGTCATCGAGTAAGCTCGAGTAAGTTTTGGAACGCCACGGTATGAAACTTTTACTCCGGAGTCGGATCGAGTAAATTTTGGAACACAGCCAGGGCCACGTGACGGACGAGCGATTCGGAGGAGGAATAATGGAAGGTCACGTGACCCGACGTCACCGGAAGTGACGTCACAAATATAACGTCACGTGACAAAGAAATTTTGTTTTGCTTGTTTTTGTTTCTTTTGTTTTCTGTGACGTCACAGTTTTTAGCGAGGAAACTCTTTGTTATTTTTACTTTGTTGACGTATTATTTTTTTTTTTATTTTGTTTATTTTCTTGCTTTTTTGCAACCGCGGGACCGCGTTTCTGCGCTTCAGATTGCGTTTTTCCGACTCCTTTGTTTGATATCGTGTCGTATCGTCGTATTTATGTAGTTATTAGGAACGGCAAGGCCTACGTTGTTGCGTCCTTTACCTGAATATCGTGACCGAATCGAGTGTCGTCGATTTGAATCGTGTCTTGCGAACCATCGTCGAACAAAAGGTGAGTGATTTGCGTTTTCCTGTGATGTGATTTCGATGTGTTCGTTCCACGCGTCCGAGCTGCTTCTTCGTTTCAAATACATTTGGCGCCGCTGCCTATTGTTTGAGCCTGTGCTCACGATTAAAACACGCATCGCAGAAACCTGAAAGCCCGCCAAAAGAGCTCTAAAAACCGCATGCCTCCGACCCCAGACCTGCCGGCAGACTTCCGAGCTAAGCCTGATTAAACAAAAACGTTTGATCCGGCGGAATAATGTGTTTGATATTACATCCCATGTCAACAAGGAACTGCGCTGTCTGTCTTCGCCCCCAACAGGTTTTATTCTTCCGGGTTTTTCAAATCTTTACCAACCCGCGTCCGATCGTAATACCCCGATCACAACAAATAGTTGGTCGTGCTCCGATGGCTCCAAACATCAGCCGGCAAGGAAGTTACGTTTTTCGCTTCTATATTTTGACCCAAGTAAACTCATGTTCTCAAACTATGTCAGTCTGTCACCACCTCCAGTTGCACATTCTGGCGCACTTGCAGCCTCGTGCACCCTTGCGAGGTTTCCTGCTATCGTACCCTGGATATCATGGATTTCTCGCCGTACGCGAGTGCTCACGGAGGCGTGCTATACACTCTGTATCATAAGTTGTGTGCAGCAGAGGCGCAGGCCCGAGCACATGAAAATAAAAAGCGCCTTTTTTGCACGAGTACCCGCGCAAAAAGAACATTCTGCAGAGCTGCCCCCTCGCACCCGTGCCTTTGCTGCACACAACTTACGAGGCAGTATAATAACCGAGCCGTTTTTGTTTCTTTTGCACATTACTGTGAAAGAAGTGTCATTGCTGTTTTCTTCTCAAAGAAAACTCAGAGACGTTAGACAAAAGCAAACAGATAGGAGACTGCACATTCATGTTTTTCCCCCTTGTGCTACAGGTGATGGCTGGTCGCGGTTCATCAGCGTTTGTTTTGAAACTGATGGGTACCACAAGGCATGAAGGAGGTGACTTGCAGCAGCAAGACACTGCAAGCCTTCGCAGCAACTGGCTAGCCAGTGCTGCTCTGTTCTGAACTGCACTACGTGTCATGCGGAGGTTTTGTGCAAGCTCTCTGAGCGGCGACGCTAGCCACGGTAAGTGCATTCTATGCAGCTTCCTTTTAGGGATATATGTGGCTCGCAGGCCATGTCGTGCCAGCGAAATATGTGCCACCCGAGTGACAGCAGTGCTAGTGGCAAGGCTGCGCTGACAGTAATCAACACTGCACTGTGTTTTCATTCAATAACTAGTGACAAGGAACCAAATACTCCCGAGAGAGTCTCGGTTGTGCTTTGATGAACTCCAGCTCGCTTATGAACAGGTGGATGGCACAGATGGCTTTTCCTGGTGGACTTGGTGTCCGTGTTAACATTGCAACCAGACTTTCTTTCAGTTTGTGGCGTTTTTTCGTTGCGGGTGACCAGCATTGCAGTAGAAAAAGATGCAAAATAGTATAATGTTTGCATTCGTTACCTAAGTTAATGGCAAGAACAACTGACATACATTTCCACCGACTGCATTTCTCGGAGGAATAACCTGGACTAAAAAGCTTGCTACGCTATGTCGTTCCCTCTTAGCCTGTACAACTCTGCGTCTTCCCTCGATTGTCTTATGTGGCTGCTGCTGTGTCTGCCTAGGCACTCTGTTGAAATGGGGAAAGCTGTCTGCGTTGCACATAACCGCCATTAGAGCCAGCGTGGGCGTAGCTGGGGTAGCCCCCACTATGGCTTCTCCAGCTCGACACAAGTAACATTCCTACCGCTGTTGTGTTAGCAGAAAACAGACCTGCTTAAAACGTACAGTGCACATAGCACACAATGGAGAGGTTGCTCGCCAATCATTTTCTTGGAAGTGTGAGTTGAGCCCTTTCGAGGCAGTTTGCTTCCGCACCGTGCACTATAATCCGCCCGAGAAGAGAAAACAAGATGAATAACCAGTAGGATTTCTTTGTTCCAAGGCTTCTTGACGCAGAAAAAGACTAGGGAACCAGTATTGTTGCTTTTTTACTACCCCGTGCGAGACTCAAACCCGACATGCAAGGAAGTGGAAAGGCCTCTTCTTTTCTGCTTTCTTGTGCCTTGGGTTTTAGCTGTGTTCACAATTCACAGCTCGCCTGCATGCCTACTCTTTTGTTCACTGTGTTACTGAAGTTTTCTGTCGTTGCTGTCCCAGATTGGCTTCGTGGATGCACAGAAATACTCAAGGCGCTTGACGTCTGTGGCTCATCTGTATTGTTTTTCCCGGTACCACGGCATGAAGGAGCTGGCCTCCCTCCCTTCCATCAGCTGCGAGATACTACAAGCACTGGGCTACAGCTGCAGCTAGCCCATGGGTACCGTTCTGCGTCCTGTACTGCATCTAGTTCGAAAGGCCATGTGAAAGGCAGGTGTGGTCTTTATGGGCTCTGTCACTATGTGCATTTTCTGCAGCTTTTTCGGGGCAACTTCATATTAAGATTCAATACGGACTCGAGCGAGAGGGGGGCATTCTGAGAAAGCCAGCCTCTTTGTTAAACCATTGGGACTGGTATTATATCTACAGAGTTTATTTACACCTTTTGTTATGTACTTTTTTATTTATTTTTATTTTACTAGTTACTTATACTTCAATCTGACACGACAGCCACCAAAAATGGGGAAAGGACAAAAATGTTGACATATTGGCCTTTTTGTTTTCTGGCAGTTTGTTTGAAGAGCCAATGTTGGGGGCCGTCATTCGTGTTATTTTTCCCACACGCACGTCCAGCCTATGTTTACGTAAAGCCCCAATTGCCCCTTAGCAACAAAAATAATTTATGCGACAGACTAGGCGGCAGCATTGTGGACGAAAACAGGCCAGATTATATCTGCCATGTTTAAAAACTACATTCGGTGACAGGTTATGAATTCAGTGGCAAGAATGCACACCGCCTGCCAATCGCTGCTGTCAGTTGTCGTGACGTCACGTCCTGCTAAGAAACTAGTATATATTTTTTTTAAATGGCAGGTTTTGGTTGCTGATGCCTCGTAGCACGTCAGCACTCTAAGCAATTCTTCTGCTCTTGGCCTCTCCGGTTTTACTTTGCAAAGTCATGACGGCGTCTGCTTTTGTTTGCGGTATTTCCCGTGTGTCGACGTGAGAAGGCAGCGATTGTATCGCCAAGGAAGTAGCGATCAATCTGCGCATTTATTCCAGCGGCACAGCGTTTACAAACCGGACTTTGCCCTTCACCGAGGGGAAAGTCTACCGACCGGCCCTACAGTTGGCGAGCATTGTGCAGCCGTGAGCGCGTAACTTGTCCGAATGCTTTTGTCTGTATACAGTGACAAAATGACTCGCTGAAATGCGAAGTACCATACAGTACCATGCCGTACAGCAAACCATCGATCACTTGCTGCAGCAACTTTGCGTTTTAAGTCGTAATAATAAAGTGATTTTTAGGCTAAAATCATTTTTTCATACTGCTCAATTATTCCGAATTCTGCACGATCCCCATCGGGTCTGCAATATCGGTCGGTGGCTGTATAACCTTTAAACACAATGGTTACACACCACAGGTACCGGGGACCATGACATCAGTGAGCTGGCTTTCACCTTGTCCAAGGCAGCAGCGGAACACTACGGGCGGGACCCTGGATCACTGCACCATGGATGCCGTCCTGTACCCTGCACGGCACTGCGTGTGGCTTAAGTGGCCAAGCAGAGGGTCATTGCATGACTTTTATGAGGCGCCGCTAGCCATTGTAAGTATATTTTGGACACTCATGTCTGGTGATGTACTTTTGTGCTCTACCGCAGAGCACATTTGGTGGCAGTTCAGTCTTGCCAATTACACCATTTTGAAACGGAACACATTTAGTGGTGGCTCGGTTTAGGTTTCCTGGCTCGGTGATCTTGCAACAGTGTCTAGACTTGGCGTAAACCTTTTTGTACTTCATTGTCAAGGCTAGTGTAATTTCTGCAATGCCGTTGAAGCCACTTCTGCACGCAAACAAGATAAAAGTCGAAGCCACATGCTCGTGCACAGTGTATGACTACATGTATGCATGGGCACTCGTGCCCATGCGTACCCACTCGCAACACGGAGCATGTTTGTTTCGGCCGACTTTCCACGCGTTCATTTCGGCGTCGCCACTCCACACGTCTATGCACTCGCTGCACCTTGAGAATCAAGTGTGCACCAGAATGCACTCCCGTCATGCATCACTCGGGAGAGGAACAAGAGCAGACGACTGGGGTTTTTCCGCCATAAGGAACGAGAACCGAAAAAAAGGGGATTTTCTGCTAAGAAACTGCGTCCCACGGGCAGCAAAATCGGACGCGAGCTGGGCTATTTATTCTGTGAAGCAAGCAATCGACAACCTGTGCTTCATTTTCAATTTTTCTTTCAGTTTGTTGCCACACACTTTTTTATTTTATTTATTTATTTCTCAATACTGCCGGCCCAATATAGGGCCAAGGCAGGAGTGGGGTGATACAGTGTCATACCTGCAAATTATAAACACAACAGTTCTAAACAAAAAGCAATCTTAGCACTGAAAAATATCTACGACTTAATCGAAAGAAGAAAATCAATCAATATCAACAGTAATACAGTAACCAAATGTAAGGCTAGTAATAACAGTAGCAGTAAATGTAACAGCAGTAATAACTAATAAAATAAAGACAGTAAAAATAATGTCATAACAGCAATAAATGCAATCTTAGCACTGAAAAATAATATCTATGGCTCTTCCGAAAGAAGAAAGTGAATCAATATCGATAACATCACTGGGAAGGCTGTTCCAAAAATCAATTGTATGCACAAAAAAAGATTGTTTAAGATTGTTTATAGCTATTTATTCGAGCTTTAATAGGGGCTACGGTCTGTGAGTGATGCAAGCGGTCCGAGTAAAAACTTTGTTTTTAAGTAAATCACGCTATCAATTTTTATACTACTCTTGAAAATCTGAAAGAACAGCTTCAAACGTTGGCTCTCTCTTCTGTTTGACAGCGGGCTTATATTGGCTCTCCTTTTAAGTTCGGTCACACACATAGTTTGTCTGAAATCTGAAAAAAAAACTATACGCACTGCTAGCAATTGAATATCTTCGAGTTCTCTGACCAGAGAGCTCTGCCATGGGCTCCACACTCCAGACACGTATTCTAACACAGGTCTAATAATTGTCTTATAAGCAAGAATTTCAACGGAAGGGGGAGATTTACCCAGCGTTCCCCTCAGGTACCACAATTTGTTAGTTGCCCGCTTCTTAACATACTGTACATGCCTTTTCCACCCAAGGTCACAAGACAAAATCACTCCCAAATATTTGTAACTGTCTACTTCAGTCAATCCTATGCCAGCAACCTCATAGCTAAAATTTAAGATAGTTCTTTTTGTTGTAATATGCATGTACTGAGTTTTGCTAATATTAATATCTTCATGTTATTTTCATGACACCAAGACGCAATGTTAGCCAATGCGTCACTCACTTTTATCTGGTCTGTAAAGTTTATATTCATCTCGTCTCGTGACATGAAGTCGCTAGTCTTCGGGTCTGTGCTGACGTCGTTGTCGCCGATTGCCAGTCAAGGGTTTTAGTGATGTCGGGATCATAGACTTAGGGTTGAATAACTTGGCTTAATATACAGGTGTTATACACAAAAATTACGGCATAGTTAGAGTTCGCTAGTTCTCAAAACTCAATGGCCTCTGCCGTTTAACTCTCTAAGTGACACCCCTGCACTTTATCCACTTGATTTTTTTCCGCATCGCTCTTGATGGGCCTTTTATCTCAACTCCTGCTGCATCGCTCTCGATGTGTCTCCTCTCAAGTCTCTCAGTCAACTCCCCCTTCTCAACTCTCCCGCTCCCAACATAGCTACCCTCGTCTCTCTCTTTCACTCTCTCCCTCTAACATGCATTCTCGTCCCTGTGGTAGGGCTACACATATCCCGACAAGCAAAATAATAAATGAGTTCAGTTGGCGCTATCCAAAACAAAACGGCCCTCCGCCGCCGACTCTGTAAACATTCCAATCATAGACCCCTACAAACGCATTTACAAGTCCTTAATATACCTCTCATGTTTACAATAGCCGATTCCCCGTACAACCTCGAAAGGTTGACAACACGGGATGGGACATGCCATCAACGGCATAATGCGGCACAATGTGCGTCAAGGGCAGCTAAAATAATACTAAGTACCTTTGTAGGCAAAGAAGTTATATGCGGAGTTCTATATAAACAGGTGTAAGGTTATAATGTTCACGTTGGCGCCTCCACTTGGGGCCCATCGACCCCGGGAGGGGGCACGCAAGGTGTAGTAAAGATGCTCGAACCCCCGATGAAGGCAAAAAGATACAAAATTACGCAACACGCCCCTTTAACCGAAATGATAACATAAAAAAACAAGATTTGCGAGCCTCTGCTCACGAAACGCCCATTGTTTTCATTGCACAGTGCAACTCCTCCTGTAATACTGCTTTATAAAACTTAGCATCCGAAACAGACACGCACAAGTGAAATGCTCTGAATACAATAAACTTTTTTTTTTTTTTTCACATTCTCAACGTTTAGGTTTGTAAAAATAAAATAAAAATCTTTGCGACTACATGTTCAGTGGAGAAGCAGATCGCAAGCCTTGGCAGGGCACTACATTCTGATCATAGTGCCCATAGATACGCGACAAGGCGTCCGCATTCGAATGCAAGCAACCCTGTTTGTAGTCTATCTTAATCTGGTAGGCCTGCAGCAACAGGCTCCAACTTTGTAGACGGTCATTGTTCTGCCTGCCGTTGTTTAGCCATCGGAGCGCGTTGTGGTCCGACTGGACTGTGGCATTTTGTCCATCAACATACACATGAAAATGTTTCATGGCCCATACAATTGCCAGACACTTCTCAATTGTTGCATACTTCTTCTCACAAAGAAGTAGCTTACGGCTGGCGTACGCAACGGGGTGCTTGACGCCCTCGCTAGTTCGAGCTAGAATGGCCCCGATCACCCTGTTGCTAGCGTCTACTTGGAGTATATAGGGTCGACTCGGGTCTGGGCTCCGCAGCACTGGACTGCTGCATATTCTCTCCACACTCAATAAAACAGGAAGTATGCGAGTGTTACTACTCAGATTCCTCAGAGCCTTCGTCCGACGACGAGTTCACTAACACAATTTAAAGGGACGATGCCGTCCCTTTGAATTGCGCCCTCGAGAGGTCGGAGGCACGAGCAACCTCAATGCCTTTTATATGGATGCTCTCCGACATCACAGGTATCGATCTGGCGCACAGATCCCGAATAAAGTTTGCCGCCTTTGTTTCCAATCCGGGGTACACTGCAGTCCTTCCACGAAATTAAGTTTTCTTCGCCTTGCTGCACGCCGCCGGTTTTTGTCTCTGGTTTTGCCAGTAGCATATGCTTTTCTCCGATACATTGAACTCTCGCTGCGCTGCAAGATTCCGGTGGATCTCTGCATAGGCGATTGCCTTGTTCTAAAAGGCTACTGTGAACTGTCTTCTACTTCCGCTCATTATTGCTGCGGTAGATGTAACAAACCAAGGAGCACAAGTAAAAGTGAATCGTGACCATCGTGACAAGTGGACGAGTGCTAGGCCATTGCAAAGAAAAACAAAATGGCGTCTTCAGGCACTGAGTGTTGCGAGATTATTTTTGTTTTTCCGCTAATGACCGTCATATAAGACGAGGGTCGACTTTTTCAGGTCCAATTTCAAGAATAAATTCGACCTATATTCCGGTTTATATGCTAGTTGTGCATAGTACTGTGGAAGCCACAGGCTGGGGAGGGGGGGATTAGCAACTTTTGTCTGAATGTTGAGCGACGAGCATCAAGGGCCAATTTCCTAGGGGGAGAATGGTGATGTGCGAGTACAAAAATGAGGATCCAAGCGCCATGAGCAAGAGGGGAGTTCCTCCTTTTCCTCCTCTTGAATTGCTAGAGGTATACTTATGCCCCTGTACCTTTGGTAACACTGCACAATTTGTAAGTTGAGGAAAGCTAAGAAGGAAGTTGAAGAATCGATTCATGGCCCCTTTAACATTTACCTACACTAGTTACCTTGCACCATTATATTTTGTTTGAGAAAGCTCTCATCCTCACCCCTCCCATAAGGGATAAAATCAGAAGTGTATACAACGATCGGAATCTAAAGTGCCACGAAACCTATTGCTGGACATTCTTACGGGTTAGTGATCAATTTTTGTATGAATGCGGCCTTACCAGTGCCTTTACCTCAATAGTGTGGTAAAAGGGCAATTTTCTTGTTTGTGCACACAAATTTGTTTTGAAACATAACTTGCTGGACTGCCAATGCATGTTTCAAGATCTCTGTTGTGGTGAATGTTTTGCTGCCTGTTATATTCTTCAATAGCCAGTATCGTTTAAGTTCTAGAACTCTATACAGTAAACTCCCACTTGAGCAAACTTCTAGGGACTCAAAGAAATAGTTCCCTTAACTAGGAGTCCACTAAACTGAATATATTCACTGGATTATGGAACAGCATAGGGCACAGCATACATTGAGTCAAAAGGGTGAAATGCAATTTATGGAGTCATGTACATTGATATATACAAAGTGTATTGCAGTTACGCTGCTGCCTTTCTCATTTTGAAAATAGTCAATAATTTTCATTTGCACCGGCGCTCTGAAAGCGCATGAAGTAACAAAGTTGCCCAGAGAGTATCTTTTTTTTTTTTTTGCATATCCTCTGGCACGGCTAGTTGCTGTGAGGAAGTCATACCGCAATGGCACTGTCCACTGGCTTGACATATTCAGTGCAGAGCCGTTCCCTGTTGGGATTGAACGCAGTTTCTCTTTCAAGCTTCGACTTTTGCTTCACTAACGTTGACAACGTCGACGGTAGCATCCGATAGTCCTTCGCAACGTTCACTTGCCTTTGACCGTTGTCCAGACGCTGAAAGTATTTCAATTTGTCTGAGAGACAACCGCTTCCATTTCGTCATACTTATTACGTAAGTGGGCGCACAAACTGCCGTTGTTACCCAAAACTAAGATGGCCGAAAGGAACCAATGATAAAGAAAAAAAAAAATATGCACCGCATGGTTCGTTTTTGTCTACCGCACCGCTGCTGCAAAGGCGGCGGCGGCCATCAGCTACGCCAGCACTGCAGAGCACAAAACTTCGTTGAACTGATCACAACAGTAATCCTGGGTCCACCGATCAAGTTCGTTGAACTGAAATATTCGCTATTCCGAAATTTGTTTTTCGTAGAGCAAACATTTGTGCATAGAATGCAAAGGAAAACCACCATAGATTTTTTAAAGTTTGTTATTCTGAAATACTTGTTAAACCGACATTTGCTCAAGTGAGAGTTTATTGCACCCGACTACTGTGCGTTGCCCTACATGTTCGGGTAAGGTACTGTTTCTGTTTACCTAATAGGCACTTTCGTTCTCTGCATATACACCATAGGTTTCAAACCACCCTGAATCGTGGATCAAGCCTTGCAAGATGGAAGTTCTCTTTAGGCCCAGCGCCTCTTGATGGATCAAGTCTTGTACCCCATTCCCTCGTGTCTTTCATATAAGTAAATTGTTGGTATTTCTTTTATGACAGTGCACGTTACCTGCGGACCACGTTTTACAGTCGAAACACAGTGTACCGAAACTTCTTTTATATAGACCCCTTTCTTTGCAAGCGCCACCAGGCGGTGCTTCAGTTTGTTTGATGTCTCAGCAAACTTCTGATTCCTAACAAGAATGAACAAAACCCACTTTGACACTGCTGCCTAAAATGTCGATAAAATGTGTAACCACCAGTTCTCCAGGTGAGCGCCAAAAGAATGAAGAAACGGGAGATATGTTAAAATGTTTCAAATATTTTGTACACCAACTTGCTCCTCCAAGACATTAAATAATACAGGCAAATGCCCTCATTAAATCTCCAACTTTGATGTATGTTGGAGATTATGCTTTCTAGCACTTTTGATTAGAAAGCATTTATGCTTTCTAGCACTGGTGACATGAACAAGCTCAACAGGCTTGCAAAGACTGAGCGACCGGAAGTCACTTGGGACACAAGCGGCAGTTCATGTTTGTAACAGCAAAAGGGTCTAGATAAACGGCTGTACGTTGCCGTTGCCACGGCAGCTTACGCAACCGCAATTTTTACCGAGACGCATGCGGGGAGCTATGTACTTCACATTGTTTGAGCATGCCTTGTCATCTATCTTGTGGTTTTAACACTTGTGGTTTTCTTGTTGAAAACTACAAGTGTCAAAACTATGCGATAGAAGACAAGGTGCGCCGCACGATGCTTTTCTGTCCACTACTGTTCTGTTAACAGACGGAAAAAAAACCTGACCAACGGAGTCCTATACAGCTTCGCTGTAAAATTGCAGTAAAATGCGACGAAAAAACGAATAGAACGCGAAGGGGAGAAACGAGTGACAGTTTGAAGCCACCTAATGGCCGCCGTGTCACGTGATTTCAAGATCGCAGCACCCATGCGACGGAGGGCGAAAAGGTCTATAGAATTTTAGAAATAAATTGAAGGGATAACATAAAACCATTTGCAGGGGGGACTGCCTAGCTCGAGCCCAAGCTACTGTTGCATTGGTAGGAATTTGGCATTAGGAAGATGATGTGGCTGTAGCTGGCTTCAGTTGCTGCATTGGCATATGCATCTATTGACATTTGGTGACCATAGCATGCAGAATTTATTGTACAGGAGGAGAGACAGTTGTGACGAGATCAGGAGCACGATTGTACTTGTTTGCAGTGCTTTTCAATGTGGCTGCAGGACATGAAAAGGACTGAATGTGTATGGCCAATATTTTCCAGCACCTAATATTTTGACAAGCCTTGCATGAAAGGAGTTTCTTACAGCAGAGCTGTTAAGGGCTAGTTTCCCCAGAATCATGTCCGGTACCAAACAAATGTCAACACCTGTGGTCGACACAACACTGTTTGCCTCCGTCGCTCATAGATCGCGGCAGCCTTTCCAGCCTTGGCAACCAGAGAACTGGTTGCTGCCATCGCTGATAGATGGCGGCAACATTTCTTAGGAGGAAGAAGAGCGGGAACGGAACGAGCAGCGATGTGCGCAGCAGCGCGAATGGTTCTGCTATTACCTAAAGTTCCACTGCGTCAAGCGCTTCAGATTCCTTTACGAAAGAAGAGCAGATCGCTCGCCTGAAAAGCCACCACCGAAAACAGAAGCTACAGCTCCGCTGCTCTTCCTTCTTCACCAAAGTGGAAAGACTAAAAATTTTCTTTTTTTTTTTTTTCTTTTTATCTGGAACATGGTGCTGAAGTTTCAAACTGCCTCTGATGTTGCAAACAAAAAAAATGCCACCAGAACATCTCGGTGCTAATAGTCGCCAACAAGGTGGGAAACGCAGGGCATCTCTTAATGCCCAGCCTCCAGCAAGCACTTGTTGCCTTTTCTCATGCTTTGTCTGCGCATGCATTGTTGAGGCTTGCAAGACGCCAAAGCATTGCCAAATGTAGGAGGCTCCTCCCTGCAATTCTTGTTGTCCTACATTTGATCCTCAAGGCACACCCCAGGTTGGTAGAAAAACATGCGATAGTCTATTCAACACCTGTACACGATTCGGGCAATATGCTAGATATAGTCCCTAACGGAATGAGAACGTATGGGCGTGTCTTGCAAATGCTCGGGCTCAAAGCATTGCCGAAGGTAGGAAATTCGTGCTAAAGTGAGGGCAACTGAAGCTTCACCCTGCCGTCCTCATCTTGCAAGTTGCTAGTTATTAATCCATTTTAAATGTGGCAATGCTACACCATACAATAACGGTTTTTACAAAAGTAATTTGTGGTTCATCTTATCAAAAGCTCGTTATAAATCAAAATGAATAATATTAACTTGCTTCCAAGAGAGAACAAATGGCACTGTGTATTCAAGCTTACAAAATCCAATTTTTACTGAGCAACTTTCTAAAAAAAAATTGCGTTCAATGGTGCTCTGTTCAAAACTGGAGTAAAAAGACCCACGTCTGTGTATAACTATCTCAAACACTTTCAAACAAACATACAGTAAGGAAATGGGGCAGTGATTGTCTACCCTACACATGTCACCCACCTCCTACACACCAACTCATGTTTAAAAACAAACCAGAGTGCCCCTAGCGGACGCCGCGCGGTGGTTGGTAGGCAAGAAGCTCGCCGTCGCCCATAAACAAACCATTGAATTGCGTTGTTGTCGGCGTCGGTGTGAGTCCCCGTGCTCTTTTTCCATTGGAATTGTTTATTCTATGTCCTCCTAACGATGTCGACTACTTGAGCGGCTTCAGCAAAATTAATGAGGCTCGTTGCACCGCAAAACTGCGTAAATAATGCGACGTGCAGCGATTCATTTCACGTGGACGCCGCAGAATGAGCGCAAAAGCCCGACTCCCACGATGAGTCATCTCGCTATTTTCAGTCGCAACGTCGCTCGGGCTGTAAAAGCGTGGACCGTAGCTGAGATGGTGGACGTCAATACTGAAAACGGCAAGTAGAATCGGGCATTACAAGTCGGTGACGGCCGCTGGTAGCAATGATCAATATCTTCTTGTATCTCCTTACACTTGGCCTACTTACCCCAACCAACCCTCAAAAGTGTTTTGAGGCCTGCACTTACTTCTTATCACAATTACCAGGTCAAAACTTGGTTTACGGGCAGCTGTCGTTTGAAAGAGCAGACGACAGTTCGAACGGATGCGCAATGGAGTGCAGGCAAGAAGCACCGCGTCCCACGTCAACAAACCATTGGAATGTCACGTCAGCTTCTGTGTGAGTTTGCATACTCTTTTTCGTGTTGGAATTGTCAATTCTACGTCCTCGTAACAATGCCTTACCACTTTAATCGCCTGAGCGAAATTATCAAGGTTTGTTACGACGCTGAACTTTGCGTGAATAATTTGACGTGCAGAGATTCATTCGCATGAACGCCGCAGAATGGACGCCGAAACCATGATGAGATTCTTCTAGTTATTTTTGGTCGCAACGTTCGTGCTGCAAACGTGTAAAAGGTAGCGGCGATGATCGACGTCAATACTGAAAATAGGAAGCTGAAACACACCGAGCGTAACAAGTCGGCGATGGCCACTGGTACCAATGATCAACATCTTTTATCTACTGTTTTCACCGAGCCAACTTAAATCTTTTGAGGCTTGCAATTACTTCTTATTACAATCACCGGGTCAAAGTTTGGTCTGCGGGCCGCTTTTGTTTGAACGAGCAGACGACAAAAAAGTGAAAGCCGTTTACAACTAACTCCCTGTAACGCCGAATTAGAGCGCAGCTCTTGAGGAGGAGGGAAGGGTACTGGGGGCGGGGGGGGGGGGGGGGGGGGTGATGATGACGATGCCGGTGACGTCATCGCATCGTCATCAGCGATGACGACGATGCGGATGCGGATGCCGGTGACGTCATTGGGGGGGTCACGTGACCCTGGGGGAGGGGTCATGTGACCTTAGAATGACCTTGGGGGGCCACGTGACCTTGGTTACGCCGACGCCGCTCAAGCCGGGAACGGGCCCCTAAGAGCTGCGCTCTAAAAGCAGACAAGTTTGAACGATCAGGCGGCCGTGTGAATTTGAAGACTCGCTGAACCCCCGGGTGGTCCGGACAACTTGGCGGTTTTCTCTCGTTCATGTTGGAACACAACTACATCTGTCGAGCACAAAGTGTTGCCAGCATAAGCAATCGTAGTTCGACAGCGTCTGGTTAGCCCTTGTCACGAATACTATCCACGTTTTTGGACGAATGGAGGGGCAGAAACACATGAAAACTGATCTTCAAACCTTTCCAGAGTCTCTTGGTACAGTTCTGTCGCAGCATTTTGACGAGAAGGCAGGTTTTTTGTCTGGTTTCTCCCAAAAGAATGCAGGAATGCATGTCTCGCACCGCGACTTCTGCCCACCACCCCAGACCGGAAGTGCGCCCGACGCGCCACCACCGTGGCGTGACGTAGGAGAGCCGAGTTCATGTATACCGGTACTACAGTAGACTTTCTCCACAACGATGGAAGAGCATGATTCCTTAGGTGATATGCATGCTTCAATAATGGGGCAAACAAATCGGTGCTGCCCTTAACAATAAAACAAGATATAAAATCTGCACCCAAGAACAGCCTCGCTTTAATTTCTTTATTGCTTTTAACATTTCGGTGTCAACTTCCTTGATTGCTGAAATGTTCCTCAATATTACTGAAAAAAAGATGTGCTTGCATTGATGAAAGTGTGAATGTTGTGAACAAATTACTCAGCAAACAGCAGATCTCCAACAATATCTGGACCTGCTTGGCAATGTTAGCAATGTGTGTACAAATGTTCTTAGATCTAGGTCAGTTCACACACTTGGAAAATGCCCGACGCCTTTTTGCGGCACATCCGCTCAATGGCATCTGCTACACTATCAGCGTCCTATGGACAGATCCGGTAGAACGTTGGATGCACATTACCTGCGGTGGAAAGTGGTTTTATTGTGGTTCTTATAGTAAACATAAGGTCTGCACAATACTTAACGCAAAAAGAGCATTCAAAAAATGTTTTTTTGCTGACCGTGGAGGCATTGACGCTGTGGCGCTAAGAACATTATCCACCCTTACCTGCTTGCATGCCGGCAACAGAAAACTGTTTTTGAATGCTGCTTTTCCGTGGAGCTTGTCAACTGATAGATCCAAGAACGTTGGCATGTATGGCCCAAGGGGAGGCATCTATTTTCCAAAGCACCGGTTTAGAAACCCCCATTTTATTGAATCCTTTCAAAAAGACGCCCAGTTTAGAGAAAATGGCAACGAACCTCCTTTTAGCAAATTTGTTTTTAGGAAAACAATTAACCGAACTCGACTGCTTGCTCTAGTATTCGCTTGTTCTGTCTTGGCTGACGGTGAAGCTGAGCCAGTCAGCGAGTCGCTCGCTTTTGCGGCCAGCATATTCAGAGTATGATGGACACGTTTTCGTGCATGTCACTACCCTGCTGTTTTCGCAATAGTACTTTTAAGTTCTGTTTGTTTCACAACTTAAATCATGCCTCAGTGAATCATATGCTAGCCTTTAGGTGCTTCCAGATTTGCTTATCTTAATTCAATCGAAGGGATTCACTAAACTGCGACCCTTTTTCAATAAATGATGCTGCTGTAAACTGAGCTTCGATAAGATGTGCCAGTCCTCGAAAACACGCTTCTATGATATGGTGTTTGGTCAACTGCCATAGACCCCTGCACGAGTGCAACTGAGCAGCAGTTGTAGGTGCAGCACATTCTATTAGCATAAAATAAAGGCACACAGTCAAACAAAGCACCTCAGTGATGCCTAGGAGATCAGCGAACATAGAAATATTTTACACTGGGTACTATTCAGTTTCATATCTCTTAACATTACCGTCCCGCTTCGGCTAGTCCCTAGATTGTTGACAGCTGCCCCGGCGAGGTTGCTTTCCGGACATTCGGAAATAAAACATCTCAGCACAGGTGCTATCCACCCTGTTTAACCACGTGTTCTTTACGAACATAACTCGGCTTCCGAACGATATTATAGAATGCCGTAAGTTAATATTTTCAGAACAGTAAAAGCGTATCTCGCAGCATAAAAAGAACAGTGCAGGTAGAGCGGATCCGTATCACATGAGCGAATGACATTTTAGCGAACAGCGACATTGGTCACTTCCTACGTATCCGGATTCATACATAACCAGACTGTTGTTAGCAAAATTGTAAGTACTGAAAACAGGGAAATGAACGAGTGTGTGATGGGTTGGTAAGGGAAAGAAACGTGGACAAAAGGCAAACAAGCAATTTAGGAGACGACGACCCACCGAGCTAATGCTCTGTACGAATCTAAACCTCAAATACTACTTTCAGTACAAATACAAGATACCCACAATATTACACGATAAATAGCCACCAAAATTAACGTACCAATTGGGCAGTGCTGTTCGTAAATCACGTAAATCGCCGAAATCACAGAACGTTCACGAAAGACGAAACGGAACGGCCATCTTGAAAAAATAAAAACAGTGATGGTGATAGCGATGTGTATTCTGTAAAAACTCTGAGGACAAATGCAGTCAATGTTTTTTTTTTCCTGATTTTTCTTCAGATTTATGTATGGCAATTGCAAAAACTTTGGAAAACTTACTTCCCCTAGCAAGACCTCGTTAAAATAATGGTAAAATAGTCTAAGGTTTAAACACATAGACGTTTTGAAATACACTTGGCAATGTCTACGTGGAGCGAGTTTTTCTGTTGCATGGGTTGTGGCGATGCAAGAATGCCAACCTCCGATTTAAGGATAGGGGATAGACCTCAAAGCAGCTAAACCTGTGATTAAGGATAGTGGATGGACCTTTAAGCAGCTAGCATCGTTTACCCACCATCTTTCAATCAGAGCTCCGCATTTCGACGTAACCACAAGCAGACGAACCTGCGCTCCACATGAACCTTTTCTCAGTAATTAATTGCAAACAGAACACAGACTTGGGAACTTTTCTTGCTAAAAGCCTTTCCTTAAAAGTGTGAATGGTCAAAAGCCAATGCTACGAAAGGCTGAAATACTTCGGACATAGCATGTTAAGGTGGCAAGAAAAATTAAACAGGGATATCCATCTTCTTTCCATCAAACTTTTCGGAGCTTCATCTTTTTAATAATTACCTCCTCACATGTTTCACAGTAATCTGTGGCATGGATTTACCACACTCCTTTTGTGAAGTGTAGCAAGAGGTATACACCGTCATCAGAAAAATATACAATTTATTTATGACAGGGAGCCACGAGAGGGGAAGATGGCAAGACCCGATCCACCAAAAAGGAGAGGGCATAAGAGTGAGGTCTTGCAAGGCTTGGTCCGTGATTCAGGACGGTTTGAAACCTATGATGAATGAAGAGAACGAGGGAGTCCATCAGGTCAACAGCAACAATATCTGACCCAAACATGGAAGGCAATGAACAGCAGGGGCGAATTTGTCAGGCTGGTTGGAGTGGGGGTCGGTGGGAGGGGGGGCGGTTTGCAAGATGATATCACGGGCAAAATGTTGCCCAGGTGTGTTTTGTTGACCTAATATTTGTTATGTCACCAAAAACTAATAATTTCTTCCTAAGAAAAGCTGGAGTATGTTGATTTTTCATTAAGAAGTTAACCTCAAGGGGGGGGGGGGGGGGGGGGAATGTGACCCCCCCCCCCCCACAAAAAAAAATCCTCACATGATGCAGAGCACTCGAGTATACACCAAGAAACTGAGGGAGAGGAGGAGACGAGAGCACGTGGGGACGTCAGAATACAGAGCTCTGGTTGGAATGATTAGAGGGTAGACCTAGCTGCCTTTGTATCCACTGCACTCGTCAAAGGCGTTTGAATGTGAAAGCCATACGCTGGACACCAGTGTTCCGCGTTCTAACGTGTTCGAATGAGAGAACAAAACGCTGGATGCCGGCGTTCCATCTTCAAATGTGTTCGACGACTGCAGCAGAGACAGAAGCTATCTTTGTCTCCACTGCACTCGTCGAACGCATTCAAATGCAAAAACCAAAAGCCAGACACCGTCGTTCCGCATGTGCAGAACAGACAAAGGCAGCTAGCTTTAGGTCTACCCACTAATCGTTCCAATCAGAGCTCTGCGTTCTGACGTCCCCGCACTCTCGTCTCCTCCTCTCCCTCAGTTTTTCGGCACAGAGTTCTGGAAGTTTAACACTGGCTAGCGAAAAATCCAACAGACAGCACCACATCCACAAAAAAATAGCTTTCTTTGGCATTTCCTAAAGGTGTTCTAAATTGCATAGCATTCATAGGATCTCTTCGCACCCTACCCGTCGCCCGGAGTCCACTTCAGGACTCCGGGCAACGTCCACTCGGAGGAGGGACCGTCCCGTGTGATCTGGCTGGTCCCTTGAAAACGGGAAACATGCAGGGAAGTGTGAGAGTAGGCCAGAAGGGTGGCGTACTCTCCCCGACATGATACAGAACGAGCAGGCTCGAAGCCAGGTGACTCCGGCCGGAATGTCTGCAGCTTACACCTTCTCAGGGGAGGGAAACCAGTGGCTCCCGCAAGTCACTCGGTTTTTCTCTAATGATCTTGTCAAGACTTCTTCAATACCCGTATCAAATAAAAGCGGTCATGACCGAAAACGTTACCCGAGAGATGTCCTTTGTAATGGAAGCACCCGACGAAATCGGTGACGAAATGGCGTGTTTTGATGTACGGACCCGAGAGAACGGGTCAAGCGGAGGGCTGAACATGGACGCTGAAGTTCAGGCTCACGAGGTTCAAGAACTAGACGAGTTGATTCGGTCCTACGGTGATGTCTTCGACGATAGGCCAGGTAGAACCACGAGATCCCAAAGAGCGCCGACCCGATTGCGTCGAAAGCGTACAGAGTTCTGTACAGTATCAAGGTGGGGGTACAGGAACTGAAGGAAATGCTGGAAATGGTGCATCATACGGACATCGACAAGTCCATGGGCATCCCCGATAGTATGCGTGAAGAAGAAAGACAACAGCATAAGGATCTGTGTCGACTTCAGGATGCTGAACGCGACAACACAGGATGATGCCTACCCCATGCCTTCACTCCCTGAGATGATTGAGACTGTGGGGAGAGCCAAAATAATCAGCACCCTTGACATGTCCCAAGGCTACTGGCAAATCGGTTTATCAGAGGAAGCTTTTTTTAAGACAGCATTCCGTACGGACACCGGCTTGTACGAATTTACGGTGATGCCGTTCGGACTGAAAGGAGCACTGGCGACATTCCAAAGGTTGGTGGACGACCTCCTGAAAGAGCACCGAGACTTCGCTCGGGCATACTTAGATGACATAGCGGTGTTCAGCAACACGTGGCAGGTGTTCAGCAACACCTGCTTCATTTGTGCACCATCCTAAAGAAGTTGCGTCAGGAAGGCCTGGCTCTAAAAAATAAACAAGTGCCAGTTTGGGAGGCGGGAAGTGCACTACCTGGGGCACGTGATTAGGAATGGGCAAGCACAACCTGACCCTGAAAAGATTGAGACCATCCAGGCGATCGAGAGGCCCCACACGAAGACAGAAGTCCGTTCCTTCTTGGACCTAGTTAACTTCTACCGGAATTTCATTGAAAACTTCGTAAAGCTGGCCGCACCGCTGACCGACCTCCCACATAAGGCTGAACCTAAGCAAGTAGTGTGGACGCTGTCATGCGAGAGCGCATTCAGCGCACTGAAGGAGAGAATATGCAGCAGTCCAGTGCTGCGGAGCCCAGACCCGAGTCGACCCTATATACTCCAAGTAGACGCTAGCAACAGGGTGATCGGGGCCATTCTAGCTCGAACTAGCGAGGGCGTCAAGCACCCCGTTGCGTACGCCAGCCGTAAGCTACTTCTTTGTGAGAAGAAGTATGCAACAATTGAGAAGTGTCTGGCAATTGTATGGGCCATGAAACATTTTCATGTGTATGTTGATGGACAAAATGCCACAGTCCAGTCGGACCACAACGCGCTCCGATGGCTAAACAACGGCAGGCAGAACAATGACCGTCTACAAAGTTGGAGCCTGTTGCTGCAGGCCTACCAGATTAAGATAGACTACAAACAGGGTTGCTTGCATTCGAATGCGGACGCCTTGTCGCGTATCTATGGGCACTATGATCAGAATGTAGTGCCCTGCCAAGGCTTGCGATCTGCTTCTCCACTGAACATGTAGTCGCAAAGATTTTTATTTTATTTTTACAAACCTAAACGTTGAGAATGTGAAAAAAAAAAAAAAGTTTATTGTATTCAGAGCATTTCACTTGTGCGTGTCTGTTTCGGATGCTAAGTTTTATAAAGCAGTATTACAGGAGGAGTTGCACTGTGCAATGAAAACAATGGGCGTTTCGTGAGCAGAGGCTCGCAAATCTTGTTTTTTTATGTTATCATTTCGGTTAAAGGGGTTATGACACGTCAAAAATAAAACATGAGATAACTATACTGCTAGGACCCATTGTATGTTCCTATAATCCTGCTAAATTTGTTTTGAAAATGGCGCGATAGTTTTGTGGATAAATCGATTTATATGCGGGCCCCTCGGAAGGGCAGATCCGGGCGGACCTGGAGGCTGATGACGTAGCCAGCCTCCAGCGCGGTGTCTCCTTGCACGCACTCACAGTCTTGGCTCTCTTGGCGTATCGAGCCTCAGCTTTCTCGTTTGACTTTCACGTTTCGAGCATGCGGTCCGTGACGATTACGTCTACGGCACCGCTCGCCTTGTCGAAGTGTTCGACATTGATCGCAGCAGCGATGAGTGATTGCTATCAAGAGATGTTGGAAGCTGTTCATTTTGACTGCGACCCGCTGGCGACCAGCTCCAGCGACGACGAGTAACGGACGATTTCGCCGTGGTCACCGTCGTCCGGGAATATCTCGCAGGCGCATGCAGGGTGGAAGGTCAACGGGCTGGGGTGAGAGCGAGAATAGCTTTCGGGTTACCGAGTTGTGTGAGCGGTTTTGATCGTACCGCGACGAGGGGAGAGCTTGAGCAATCATGGGGGCGCCTAGAATGAGAGAGTGTTTATGGTCACGTGGTTTATGGACACCATGGTGTGACTAACTTGGGCAGTGTTGCCTGGTCGCCAGACGAAAATGATAAAAATTCGTAAATTGAATAATGCTATTACCAGAGCTCTAAAAATCGCGTAACTTGGTGTATACACTAAGTAGCCTATGAGCATTCTATTTTAAGAATAATCTATCCGTTTAATTTTCATGTCATAACCCCTTTAAAGGGGCGTGTTGCGTAATTTTGTATCTTTTTGCCTTCATCGGGGGTTCGAGCATCTTTACTACACCTTGCGTGCCCCCTCCCGGGGTCGATGGGCCCCAAGTGGAGGCGCCAACGTGAACATTATAACCTTACACCTGTTTATATAGAACTCCGCATATAACTTCTTTGCCTACAAAGGTACTTAGTATTATTTTAGCTGCCCTTGACGCACATTGTGCCGCATTATGCCGTTGATGGCATGTCCCATCCCGTGTTGTCAACCTTTCGAGGTTGTACGGGGAATCGGCTATTGTAAACATGAGAGGTATATTAAGGACTTGTAAATGCGTTTGTAGGGGTCTATGATTGGAATGTTTACAGAGTCGGCGGCGGAGGGCCGTTTTGTTTTGGATAGCGCCAACTGAACTCATTTATTATTTTGCTTGTCGGGATATGTGTAGCCCTACCACAGGGACGAGAATGCATGTTAGAGGGAGAGAGTGAAAGAGAGAGACGAGGGTAGCTATGTTGGGAGCGGGAGAGTTGAGAAGGGGGAGTTGACTGAGAGACTTGAGAGGAGACACATCGAGAGCGATGCAGCAGGAGTTGAGATAAAAGGCCCATCAAGAGCGATGCGGAAAAAAATCAAGTGGATAAAGTGCAGGGGTGTCACTTAGAGAGTTAAACGGCAGAGGCCATTGAGTTTTGAGAACTAGCGAACTCTAACTATGCCGTAATTTTTGTGTATAACACCTGTATATTAAGCCAAGTTATTCAACCCTAAGTCTATGATCCCGACATCACTAAAACCCTTGACTGGCAATCGGCGACAACGACGTCAGCACAGACCCGAAGACTAGCGACTTCATGTCACGAGACGAGATGAATATAAACTTTACAGACCAGATAAAAGTGAGTGACGCATTGGCTAACATTGCGTCTTGGTGTCATGAAAATAACATGAAGATATTAATATTAGCAAAACTCAGTACATGCATATTACAACAAAAAGAACTATCTTAAATTTTAGCTATGAGGTTGCTGGCATAGGATTGACTGAAGTAGACAGTTACAAATATTTGGGAGTGATTTTGTCTTGTGACCTTGGGTGGAAAAGGCATGTACAGTATGTTAAGAAGCGGGCAACTAACAAATTGTGGTACCTGAGGGGAACGCTGGGTAAATCTCCCCCTTCCGTTGAAATTCTTGCTTATAAGACAATTATTAGACCTGTGTTAGAATACGTGTCTGGAGTGTGGAGCCCATGGCAGAGCTCTCTGGTCAGAGAACTCGAAGATATTCAATTGCTAGCAGTGCGTATAGTTTTTTTTTCAGATTTCAGACAAACTATGTGTGTGACCGAACTTAAAAGGAGAGCCAATATAAGCCCGCTGTCAAACAGAAGAGAGAGCCAACGTTTGAAGCTGTTCTTTCAGATTTTCAAGAGTAGTATAAAAATTGATAGCGTGATTTACTTAAAAACAAAGTTTTTACTCGGACCGCTTGCATCACTCACAGACCGTAGCCCCTATTAAAGCTCGAATAAATAGCTATAAACAATCTTAAACAATCTTTTTTTGTGCATACAATTGATTTTTGGAACAGCCTTCCCAGTGATGTTATCGATATTGATTCACTTTCTTCTTTCGGAAGAGCCATAGATATTATTTTTCAGTGCTAAGATTGCATTTATTGCTGTTATGACATTATTTTTACTGTCTTTATTTTATTAGTTATTACTGCTGTTACATTTACTGCTACTGTTATTACTAGCCTTACATTTGGTTACTGTATTACTGTTGATATTGATTGATTTTCTTCTTTCGATTAAGTCGTAGATATTTTTCAGTGCTAAGATTGCTTTTTGTTTAGAACTGTTGTGTTTATAATTTGCAGGTATGACACTGTATCACCCCACTCCTGCCTTGGCCCTATATTGGGCCGGCAGTATTGAGAAATAAATAAATAAAATAAAAAAGTGTGTGGCAACAAACTGAAAGAAAAATTGAAAATGAAGCACAGGTTGTCGATTGCTTGCTTCACAGAATAAATAGCCCAGCTCGCGTCCGATTTTGCTGCCCGTGGGACGCAGTTTCTTAGCAGAAAATCCCCTTTTTTTCGGTTCTCGTTCCTTATGGCGGAAAAACCCCAGTCGTCTGCTCTTGTTCCTCTCCCGAGTGATGCATGACGGGAGTGCATTCTGGTGCACACTTGATTCTCAAGGTGCAGCGAGTGCATAGACGTGTGGAGTGGCGACGCCGAAATGAACGCGTGGAAAGTCGGCCGAAACAAACATGCTCCGTGTTGCGAGTGGGTACGCATGGGCACGAGTGCCCATGCATACATGTAGTCATACACTGTGCACGAGCATGTGGCTTCGACTTTTATCTTGTTTGCGTGCAGAAGTGGCTTCAACGGCATTGCAGAAATTACACTAGCCTTGACAATGAAGTACAAAAAGGTTTACGCCAAGTCTAGACACTGTTGCAAGATCACCGAGCCAGGAAACCTAAACCGAGCCACCACTAAATGTGTTCCGTTTCAAAATGGTGTAATTGGCAAGACTGAACCGCCACCAAATGTGCTCTGCGGTAGAGCACAAAAGTACATCACCAGACATGAGTGTCCAAAATATACTTACAATGGCTAGCGGCGCCTCATAAAAGTCATGCAATGACCCTCTGCTTGGCCACTTAAGCCACACGCAGTGCCGTGCAGGGTACAGGACGGCATCCATGGTGCAGTGATCCAGGGTCCCGCCCGTAGTGTTCCGCTGCTGCCTTGGACAAGGTGAAAGCCAGCTCACTGATGTCATGGTCCCCGGTACCTGTGGTGTGTAACCATTGTGTTTAAAGGTTATACAGCCACCGACCGATATTGCAGACCCGATGGGGATCGTGCAGAATTCGGAATAATTGAGCAGTATGAAAAAATGATTTTAGCCTAAAAATCACTTTATTATTACGACTTAAAACGCAAAGTTGCTGCAGCAAGTGATCGATGGTTTGCTGTACGGCATGGTACTGTATGGTACTTCGCATTTCAGCGAGTCATTTTGTCACTGTATACAGACAAAAGCATTCGGACAAGTTACGCGCTCACGGCTGCACAATGCTCGCCAACTGTAGGGCCGGTCGGTAGACTTTCCCCTCGGTGAAGGGCAAAGTCCGGTTTGTAAACGCTGTGCCGCTGGAATAAATGCGCAGATTGATCGCTACTTCCTTGGCGATACAATCGCTGCCTTCTCACGTCGACACACGGGAAATACCGCAAACAAAAGCAGACGCCGTCATGACTTTGCAAAGTAAAACCGGAGAGGCCAAGAGCAGAAGAATTGCTTAGAGTGCTGACGTGCTACGAGGCATCAGCAACCAAAACCTGCCATTTAAAAAAAATATATACTAGTTTCTTAGCAGGACGTGACGTCACGACAACTGACAGCAGCGATTGGCAGGCGGTGTGCATTCTTGCCACTGAATTCATAACCTGTCACCGAATGTAGTTTTTAAACATGGCAGATATAATCTGGCCTGTTTTCGTCCACAATGCTGCCGCCTAGTCTGTCGCATAAATTATTTTTGTTGCTAAGGGGCAATTGGGGCTTTACGTAAACATAGGCTGGACGTGCGTGTGGGAAAAATAACACGAATGACGGCCCCCAACATTGGCTCTTCAAACAAACTGCCAGAAAACAAAAAGGCCAATATGTCAACATTTTTGTCCTTTCCCCATTTTTGGTGGCTGTCGTGTCAGATTGAAGTATAAGTAACTAGTAAAATAAAAATAAATAAAAAAGTACATAACAAAAGGTGTAAATAAACTCTGTAGATATAATACCAGTCCCAATGGTTTAACAAAGAGGCTGGCTTTCTCAGAATGCCCCCCTCTCGCTCGAGTCCGTATTGAATCTTAATATGAAGTTGCCCCGAAAAAGCTGCAGAAAATGCACATAGTGACAGAGCCCATAAAGACCACACCTGCCTTTCACATGGCCTTTCGAACTAGATGCAGTACAGGACGCAGAACGGTACCCATGGGCTAGCTGCAGCTGTAGCCCAGTGCTTGTAGTATCTCGCAGCTGATGGAAGGGAGGGAGGCCAGCTCCTTCATGCCGTGGTACCGGGAAAAACAATACAGATGAGCCACAGACGTCAAGCGCCTTGAGTATTTCTGTGCATCCACGAAGCCAATCTGGGACAGCAACGACAGAAAACTTCAGTAACACAGTGAACAAAAGAGTAGGCATGCAGGCGAGCTGTGAATTGTGAACACAGCTAAAACCCAAGGCACAAGAAAGCAGAAAAGAAGAGGCCTTTCCACTTCCTTGCATGTCGGGTTTGAGTCTCGCACGGGGTAGTAAAAAAGCAACAATACTGGTTCCCTAGTCTTTTTCTGCGTCAAGAAGCCTTGGAACAAAGAAATCCTACTGGTTATTCATCTTGTTTTCTCTTCTCGGGCGGATTATAGTGCACGGTGCGGAAGCAAACTGCCTCGAAAGGGCTCAACTCACACTTCCAAGAAAATGATTGGCGAGCAACCTCTCCATTGTGTGCTATGTGCACTGTACGTTTTAAGCAGGTCTGTTTTCTGCTAACACAACAGCGGTAGGAATGTTACTTGTGTCGAGCTGGAGAAGCCATAGTGGGGGCTACCCCAGCTACGCCCACGCTGGCTCTAATGGCGGTTATGTGCAACGCAGACAGCTTTCCCCATTTCAACAGAGTGCCTAGGCAGACACAGCAGCAGCCACATAAGACAATCGAGGGAAGACGCAGAGTTGTACAGGCTAAGAGGGAACGACATAGCGTAGCAAGCTTTTTAGTCCAGGTTATTCCTCCGAGAAATGCAGTCGGTGGAAATGTATGTCAGTTGTTCTTGCCATTAACTTAGGTAACGAATGCAAACATTATACTATTTTGCATCTTTTTCTACTGCAATGCTGGTCACCCGCAACGAAAAAACGCCACAAACTGAAAGAAAGTCTGGTTGCAATGTTAACACGGACACCAAGTCCACCAGGAAAAGCCATCTGTGCCATCCACCTGTTCATAAGCGAGCTGGAGTTCATCAAAGCACAACCGAGACTCTCTCGGGAGTATTTGGTTCCTTGTCACTAGTTATTGAATGAAAACACAGTGCAGTGTTGATTACTGTCAGCGCAGCCTTGCCACTAGCACTGCTGTCACTCGGGTGGCACATATTTCGCTGGCACGACATGGCCTGCGAGCCACATATATCCCTAAAAGGAAGCTGCATAGAATGCACTTACCGTGGCTAGCGTCGCCGCTCAGAGAGCTTGCACAAAACCTCCGCATGACACGTAGTGCAGTTCAGAACAGAGCAGCACTGGCTAGCCAGTTGCTGCGAAGGCTTGCAGTGTCTTGCTGCTGCAAGTCACCTCCTTCATGCCTTGTGGTACCCATCAGTTTCAAAACAAACGCTGATGAACCGCGACCAGCCATCACCTGTAGCACAAGGGGGAAAAACATGAATGTGCAGTCTCCTATCTGTTTGCTTTTGTCTAACGTCTCTGAGTTTTCTTTGAGAAGAAAACAGCAATGACACTTCTTTCACAGTAATGTGCAAAAGAAACAAAAACGGCTCGGTTATTATACTGCCTCGTAAGTTGTGTGCAGCAAAGGCACGGGTGCGAGGGGGCAGCTCTGCAGAATGTTCTTTTTGCGCGGGTACTCGTGCAAAAAAGGCGCTTTTTATTTTCATGTGCTCGGGCCTGCGCCTCTGCTGCACACAACTTATGATACAGAGTGTATAGCACGCCTCCGTGAGCACTCGCGTACGGCGAGAAATCCATGATATCCAGGGTACGATAGCAGGAAACCTCGCAAGGGTGCACGAGGCTGCAAGTGCGCCAGAATGTGCAACTGGAGGTGGTGACAGACTGACATAGTTTGAGAACATGAGTTTACTTGGGTCAAAATATAGAAGCGAAAAACGTAACTTCCTTGCCGGCTGATGTTTGGAGCCATCGGAGCACGACCAACTATTTGTTGTGATCGGGGTATTACGATCGGACGCGGGTTGGTAAAGATTTGAAAAACCCGGAAGAATAAAACCTGTTGGGGGCGAAGACAGACAGCGCAGTTCCTTGTTGACATGGGATGTAATATCAAACACATTATTCCGCCGGATCAAACGTTTTTGTTTAATCAGGCTTAGCTCGGAAGTCTGCCGGCAGGTCTGGGGTCGGAGGCATGCGGTTTTTAGAGCTCTTTTGGCGGGCTTTCAGGTTTCTGCGATGCGTGTTTTAATCGTGAGCACAGGCTCAAACAATAGGCAGCGGCGCCAAATGTATTTGAAACGAAGAAGCAGCTCGGACGCGTGGAACGAACACATCGAAATCACATCACAGGAAAACGCAAATCACTCACCTTTTGTTCGACGATGGTTCGCAAGACACGATTCAAATCGACGACACTCGATTCGGTCACGATATTCAGGTAAAGGACGCAACAACGTAGGCCTTGCCGTTCCTAATAACTACATAAATACGACGATACGACACGATATCAAACAAAGGAGTCGGAAAAACGCAATCTGAAGCGCAGAAACGCGGTCCCGCGGTTGCAAAAAAGCAAGAAAATAAACAAAATAAAAAAAAAAATAATACGTCAACAAAGTAAAAATAACAAAGAGTTTCCTCGCTAAAAACTGTGACGTCACAGAAAACAAAAGAAACAAAAACAAGCAAAACAAAATTTCTTTGTCACGTGACGTTATATTTGTGACGTCACTTCCGGTGACGTCGGGTCACGTGACCTTCCATTATTCCTCCTCCGAATCGCTCGTCCCGACGGCGGCGTCGTCTCGGGGAATCTCACGTTTGTCGAGAGAACACGAAATTTTTTATTCGTCTGCTTCGCGCGATTTTTGTTGCCTAGCCTTCGCGATTGCATATCCGGTGGGAGACAACCGTTTTCACTGAATGGACGACGGTGATGATTATATATACGTTTACACTCCGGTTATATGCAGCATTGGCAAAAGGCACGGACTCGAACGGGCAGCTTCAGGTGCTTTTTTTCCGCGTTTTTGTCCCAGAGCCTTCGCGTCCGTACCTTTAACACTGCACGCAGCCTGTGCGAGACTGTTTTCGATGGAGGGCTGTTGTATTCCGTAGTGATGGGTGTACACAAAATTACACAACACATTGGGAGTGATCGCTCCCGCACAGTCGGAGGTCGGAACACACCGCGAACTTCGGTGGCAGCTTTCGCGGCAGCTTCGTGCAAGCGATGAAGAGTAGCTTCACAGCGTCGTACACGCACATAAAACACTGCTCACAGTCAGATGTTCCAATCGGCTTGCTTCTTTCCACGCTGGAATACTTCCAGCCACGTTTGGCGAGTGCACGAATCCCCCGAGCTCTCTGCCTTTTCGCCTTCATCTCGAAAATAAAAAAACAGCGAAAACATGTCCTAACCGGAAAAGGGCGAACGTCACGTCCGGACGCTCGCTGATTGGCTCAAGCGCGCGCGTCGAGGGAGAAATTGGGTTCCGAGGCGTCGTCTCGCTGCGTCGTCCTCCTCGGCGCGCGACTTTTTTCAATACAAAAATAAGCAAAAAATTCCCCCCACGACGCGCGTCTTTTCGCTGTGTGAATGCGCCTTTAAGCTACGCTCCGAACCCGCGCGCTCGAGCGCAGATGTCCGGAGTCTGGAGCTCACTAACTTAACGCGCCCATTGGGTTCCGAGGCGTCGATGGTCGTCTCCCTGCGTCGTCCTCCTCGGCGCGCGACTTTTTTCAATACAAAAATAAGCAAAAAATTCCCCCCACGACGCGCGTCTTTCCGCTGTGTGAATGCGCCTTTACAGAGGCTCTGTACTCGTAGTGAACGCGTTATATTGGATTGGATTGGATAGGACATAAAACAAAGAATCGCATCGCGTCAACTACGCTTAACAACCGTATGAAAATATTTTTTTCATTATCAAAATGACTATACAGAAGGCAAAATAAACTAAACGCTGAAATTTTAAAATGAATTGTACTACTGTACGTAGCGTACACACATTACTGGTATTACTAAATTGCAACTCGCTGGTAGCGCCATTTTTTTTGAGTAGACGGTGTACAGCGTGTACAGTGGAACGGAGAAATTCAAACGCGTAACAAAAGCGTAAAAGCGCGCCGAGCGCGCCAGGAAGCGCCAGTTTTGCCGTTGTGAAGATTCAAAACGTTCAAATGGAACGGCGTGTAGGCACGTTCTGAACTTGGCAGTTACCTCCAACGCCGCGCCGTCATGCACATCAAGTCGATAACCATCGACGGTTTCAAGTCGTACGGCCAGCGGGTCGACATCAACGGATTCGACAACCTGTTCAACGCCATCACAGGCTTGAATGGCAGCGGCAAGAGCAACATCCTTGACTCCATTTGCTTCGTACTGGGCATCACCAATCTCTCCCAGGTCCGAGCCTCGAACCTACAAGACCTCGTGTACAAGAATGGGCAGGCGGGAGTCACCAAGGCGACGGTGTCCATCACCTTCGACAACAGGGACACCAGGCAGCGACCTGTCGGCTACGAGCACTTCGAGGAGTTTACCATTTCCAGGCAGGTCCGTATTCTTTGCGGCTGTAGTCACTGGCAGTAACGTACCTCGGCAAACCTCACTCATGAGGGCCCTCACTCACCCTCATCTTCACAAGTGAGGTGAGGGTGAGTGAGTTTCTGAACCAGGAAAATTCATGAGTGTGAGGGTGAGTGAGGGCCGTGAGGGCCGTGAGGGCGGTGAGGGCCGTGAGGGCCGTGAGTGGCGTGAGGGCCGTGAGTGAGGGGGGGGGGGGGGGGGGGGCGTGAGGGCGGTGAGTGCGTGGGGGCCGTGACGTTTAGTGAGGGTGAGTGAAGGGCTGAAGGTGAGTGTGACTGTGAGGGTGAGTGAGGGGCTTAGGTGAGTGTGGCTGTGAGGGTGAGGGTGAGTGAGGGCGACCTAAAATGCCGACCTCTGGACAGTAATAGTGGTAGTGATAGTATTAATAATAATAATGTCTTCTTTATTCCTTTGGAAAAGCACAGTAACTGGCCCCCAAAAGCAAAGAAGATTGCTTGTCCGTGGGATCAGGCAGGCCAAAACATTTACAAATAAAAGGAATAGAACACAATATTACAAGTAGCACTATAAATAGAGTAATTAAACATAATTGTAAAACACAGCCATATTTTGCGCCATCTAAACAAAACTAGTCTCCACATGCAAATCAAACAAAATCGCTGAACACAAAATACCAACAGAATCTAGACACGGTACTACCGCACGTGAAACATACCACAATAAATAATACTTGAACATCAACATTGCATAACAGAGAAATGACTCGGGGGGGGGGGGGGGGGGGGGGAGAGGAGAGGAGAGGGGAGAAATACACTAAACAACAGGGAAATTAGGCTTTACATTCTAGACACCACTTTTAAGAGCTTTCTTTGCCGTTCACATGGATGGTACACTAATAAAATTGTGTGAATTTATTAAAAAGGGAAGGAAAGGGAAGTGTTAAACGAGGGTTGTATACACATCGGAGTAGGCCACACACCCTTGCCCCTAGGCTCACTTCCAGGCAACGCAGCCTGTACCGAGAGCCACGTGCTCCTCTTTTTGTATTTCATTTTTCCCCGATAGTACCTCAGAATCGCCAAGTTGCTAACAAGTCCGAACAGGAGGACGGCCGCAATCTGTCCTTAAAACCTTTTCTTTCATAATTTTTTTTATATCGCCCACCATATAGATGAATTTTTCTTCTTTCTCAGTCATTCATTACTCGTTCGAAAGAGGTATGTATAGCGATATCGTACAGTTTGCCGATAAACCGGCTAATGCAACAAGCGAGCGCCCATTTTGGCGGCTGAGTCAAGCCAGCCAGCCAGCCGGCCGCAAAGCTAAGCAAGCCAATCCTTGAGCAATTTCCGTCTGTCAACTCGCAAGCTGATTGGCTGGCACCTCGCCATACACTTCCAAGTACGGCATGCTGAAATATGCCAGAGGGTCGAATCTGTCTTGGTCGGATCGCCGAATACACGCATATTTACGCCGACTTTGAGGCGTCGAGGAAGCGCTCATCCCGATGCCCGCCATACGTCCACCAAAACATCCAGAAATATGTCCAAAATACGCCCTATGTTGTTCCGCCGTAAGGATACGTCGGACGTACGCAGTAGATACGTCGGATGTTGCCGCGGTAGGGAAGGGTCGTATCACTGTGGGTCGTAACATGCCTTTCTGAGACCCCCCTGACAAATTTCATCCCATCTTTATATCTCATTGCTACGGTGTATATTTCTTTCCACCATCCCTATTCCCAATACAGAGCAGTCAACCAGAACTGACAGCACGGTTCAGCACATCTATGCTGAACCGTGCTGAACCCTTGGCGGTGGATGCTCGACCTTGAGATTACATTTATTTTCTCTGAGCGACAGCGAGAGGTGACTGCAGTCTTTTTGGGAGCAAAACTTGCAAACATATTGCGGTCTTGCGAAACTGTGACTATCCTTACATGTCTCTGAATAAAAGGATAGTGGGGCTGTTAGTACTTTCCTTTCGCGTATGTCCAAATTTGGAAATAGAATGTCAAAGCAAGCACCAAAGACTTGTATGCAATAATTGTTTTCAAAGAGAACCTTGCTCGCCACGCACACTATTTGCAATAGTGCATACAAACTAATTTATGACATATTCATTACCAAAGACCAAGGAACAAGTTTATTGCATTCCTCACACTGTTTTTAGGGGGAAAATGTATGGCACTATGCTTTATACAGTGCAAACCTATACATTTATGCCGCTGCAATGCTCTTTGGACGAAAACATGAAATGTTTTGGTTTTGGCTGGTCAGGGAAGTACAGACCTGGTGAAACTAGCTGACATCGGTGACAAACCACAGATGGGTCCTCTGCCACCAAGTCTCTACACTCGTTCCACTTCTTGCTTTTCCTCTCTGTTTCTACTGTCACGAGTACAGCTACCCAGCAGTCTTCAGTAAAGTACTTCTGGACACTTCCTATTTCAACGTCCTCGTCAAGGATTGTCTGGGGGATCCTTGGGGGAATTGTTTCCACCTGGTCTTCATCTGTAAACAGTTTACAAAATAAGTGTCCTGAACCTTTATGTCATGCATAAATATAATTTAGAGGCCCAAGAACTTCCTGTAGGCCTCCGCAGTATTTATAGTTTCAACAGATGAGTATGCACTGAGCACACTGAGTAGCCAGTAGCAATAAAAATGGCAGATGTTGAGAGATGAAAGACACCTGGCTAAAAATCGAACCCCGAGGGCGGCGGGCATTTCTTGTGCATTTGGCGATATCAACGATTGTTGCCTTATGGTATGAACCATATAATTGTTTTTAAAGCTATTGCTGTAAAAAATGTGTTAACGAAAATGTTGCAGGACGATAGGGAACCAAAATCAACCACTAAATTAGCTAAATGGCATGAGCTCTCCACCGTGCATTGTATATAGCCATTTCCGGTCAAGGTGCACAACGTTGTGCGTAAAGTGTCACTCTTTTCTTAAATATTTTAACGTGGCTACCATGTTAGTGACTTAAGGAAGTTTTGGTGCTCTGGTTTCATGAACTTCATTTTAAATTTACCATGCCAGCAACTAAAAAAAAAAAAAAACAGTAAAAAAAAAAAAAATTCACTTACCTCCAGGCAGTAAGAGCTGTCAGGAGTTGTGTGCAATGTTATTTTCATTAACACTTGCGTTTCACAAGTTGGCTCGAAGGAATAAAGAAATGCTGGGGCCTATGTAATGGCATGGTTACATTGCAGCAGACGTTTATGTATTTATATTTGGTATCACACAGTGCCTAAGAGGGCATTATAGTGGGAAATAGGACTACAAGTAAGACACCACAAGTACATCAAAGAAAGGATGGGCTGCCTACAGCGAAATGCAGATATAAGAGCGTTTTCATAAATGAGTAACTTTTTGAGGGTCTTATAAAATGACAGACACTTACCCTACTTCTGTTTTACTCTGACTCCGCGGTACCAGAGCAGAGAGTACCCCTGTTTTTCCTCTCTCCTCGCAGGTTGTTGTTGGTGGGCGCAACAAGTACATGATCAATGGAGTGACCGCCACCACAAACCGTGTTCAAGATCTCTTCCGTTCAGTGCAACTCAACGTCAACAACCCTCACTTCCTCATCATGCAGGGTCGCATCACCAAGGTCCTCAACATGAAGCCACCAGAGGTAAACTGTTATTTCGTTCTTCATTATGGTTTTCCCAAGCTTCCAAATTTCCTCAATTGTCCTTGCCCCTAAGTAAACAGTTTCTACAGTTGAACTACTTTCTTTTAGCAAATCTGAGCCATTAATTTATTTATAACCATGAGTCAAACACTGCCTAGCATGTGCCTTATTGTTTACGATGTCTGTAGGCTTCTGCATTGCTTAATCATACAAGTGCTGAGGCTGGCAGAATTTCTGTGGTTTTCAGTCAAGCTAGTTTTAACATTGTGAAGCTTGGCAACCCTTTTTCTATGCTGCTGTTGCCATTGACACTTTTATAAGCAGGTGCCAGCTTTCAGTGGTTTAGACTTTGGTTCAAAGCTGCTAGCCGTTGGTGCTGCTGGTTGAATCTTTTAAAGATATGCTCTTGTTTTGAATCAAAAGGCCACTTCTTTATTTTGTGGGAATGAGAGATTGTGGTCTTTTTTGTTGTATTTTGTGTGTCTTGCTACTTGCACAGCTTCAGTACACCTGTGGAGTTGTCTGCTTCAGATCCTGTCCATGATCGAAGAGGCTGCAGGCACTCGCATGTACGAGAGCAAGAAACAAGTTGCGCAGAAGACCATTGAGAAGAAAGATGCCAAGATCGCAGAACTCAACAATGTGAGTGTGTTTCTGGTGTCCCCGTTCCTTCCTTCTGTCTGAGGCGTTCTTTTATTCCCTTTCTTTTGGTTGCCTTTGAAGAATGGCATTCTGTTTCCAGCAGACGGATGGCTTGAAGCTTCTGCCTTGGTCTGTGTTGGGGTAACATAAGTTACGATGCCACTCCTCTCTATCTAGTTGCATCCCGATTTCAGTTACAATTCTCCAGAACTGATCCTACTCTGTATAATTGTAGTCAAGTTTTATGCACTGTCTCATACTTTGTGGTGCACCCAACATTGTGCCGCGAGCTCACCGGCCGTGACAGAGCCTCAACCGCATGCGAGCCTTGGTTAGGCAACTATGAGCACTTCCACTGTAACGGACGCAAGCTGCCGCCCGTTACAAAGGGTTTAGCCATTAACATCCATCCATTCATCCGATTAGGCATGCCACTAACTTTTGTCAACCTTCAGACATTTGGTAAAGCTTGATGAAATTCAGCTCTTGAGCAGTGTTGCCCAACTTCTGCACAAATTTTAAATTTTTTAAAGAAATAATTCATGCTGTGTTATTTAAATTCTAGAAAAATATGATTACCAGCATTCATGTCATTTAAAAGCAAGTATATAACTTTTAATAATTTAGTTAGTTTGTTACACTCCTCCTCCAGGTGGTATTACACCATTCTCGATTTATGTGCATAAAAGTCAAACTTTTGTCAGACCGTGTGCGAAATGCTTCGAAAATGTTGTACCTAGTCGAACTCAAACCTTGGCAGGTTTGCAATATCCCTACTTGCAATAATTTTGACTCTCTCATGAAGTAGTCCCCTTAGAAAGTTCTAGCCTGTCTTTTTGAGTTACTTGCTGTTTCAAGCAATACTAGGTGGCCCAAGTAGTTCAGAACTTGTATGTGTGTGCAGCACGCTCGTGTCTCAATGCCCTTTAAGTTTGGTGCCTAACGGTCATTCTCTTTTGAACAGGTGCTTGCGGAGGAGATCACGCCAACGATCGAAAAGCTCAAGGAAGAAAGGCAGGCTTACCTGGCCTACACCAAGGTCTCGAGGGAGCTGGACCACCTCACTAAGCTGTACATCGCCTGGCAGTATGTCGAGACTGAGGTGGGCTGCATTGCCGTGTTCACTGCTTTGCTGTCCTGATAAACAAAATTTATTGAGACCCTTAGTAGCTGGGGTGGATGTTTGCTATCTTCCAATGGCAAGTTTGTCACATTCTGTGTCAAGATGGCAGTGCTAAGTAAATGCTAGTGGAAAATAGGGATGCCGCGAACTTTTTTCGAATCGAAGTTTCGATGATCGAATCAAGCGGTTCGAAAGGTTCGAAAGATTTCGATTTTTCGAATTGTCTACATCGTAAAATTCGACGGAAGTCGAATTTTCGAACTTGTTAAGCTAAGAAGTTCGACGCTTTTCGAACCGTCGAACTTATTACGCTAGAAAATTCGATCTTTTTCGAACTTTCGAACTTATTGCGCTGCAAAGTTCGATGCTTGTCGAACTTCCGAACTTAACTGACCAAAAAATTAGATGAATTTCGAACTTATTTATGAAGAGAATTCGAAAAGTTTCTAACTTTCGAATCCTGAAAAGTCAGAAGTTCGACGAACTTCGAACTTTTAAGGTAAAAGTTCGTCGAACTTCGAAAGACCGGCGGACGGTTTCATTTGAATTCAAGTAGTGAGGTACATTCGTAATTTTTTTTTCTCGAACTTTTACACGCGGTGCTGCGTTCCTTACGAAAGACAATGCCGTTTGTTTAAATGTTCTGGCATGCTTAGTTTTAAAGAAATAAATTCCCGAAGGGGCGAGGAAGGACGACGAGTTTTTGACAATTATCGTTTGTGCCAGATTTGAAGCGCGCTGTAGCCGAAGCTATTTATGGTAGAGATGTTATACTTTTTTAAAGAATGATCTATGTATAGCCTAGGTAAGTGCCGTCTTAAGATGTGATTATTGTTATTCAACGTGAGTTTCGAAGAAATGTCCAAACATGTATCTACATGCAATTATGCCCTAAACTTGATATTTATTTTCGTCTAAGTTGTTTGAGGTATCGCATTTAAATGAACACCACGGACAGTACATATCATTGCCATCTGCAGAATACAAAATAATGTATTTATTGTTTTTTTTTCACGTAATTAACTCATGGAAGAAGATTTATAATAGTGTTTAAGTTCAGCACGTCATTAAAAGAAAACTTTTTTTTTCGCTTCACGTTCCTGGGACGTGTTTCTTTTATCCTGTACATATTTTGGTAAAAGAAGCTTGTTTCGAAGTTCTGAACCTCTGAATATGCAAGAATACAACACTTCCGGCGAATTCTTGATAGTTTTTTTTTTCTCCAGCTTTTTATCCGCGCATTTATTCCTTTTTTTTTTTTATTGGCACAGGTATTTAGCTTGAAAAGACATAGCTTTGAAATTCCGAACCACTAAGCATGTGACGAGTAGTGCCTTCTGACAACGAGTTTCTAACAATGACCATCTACGCAATCTTTTATGCAGTGAAGAGCAACAGTAGCTGTACATATGCATAAATAATTTCAGATTAAAATTAGCTCGACCACGTCCTCTTTCCCCGTATTGTTTTCTTTAACAGTCCGAAATATCTGGAAGGAGGGAAGAAAACTAAAGCCCCCCACCCCCCCCCCCCCCTCCTCCCCCCCGCTACCCTCTTTCCCCCCGTTTTTCCTCTTCCGACGCCACTTGTATGGTAGAACGCTTCTCGACCTCGAGTTGTGTCGGCTTTTTGCGAGGCGATTCCTCCGTCCCAGAAAATAAACCTCCAGGACAATTACAAACTTAACTTACTAAATGCCAGCGTCATTCGGGCGGCGTTCGATCGGATTACTACCAGCGTGCAAGAGGTGGCGAGGCAGTTTGCCAGGTCGCTACAAGGTTTTTCTGAGCCTCAACCTCCTGCCCACCCCTGGCCGTTTCGAACTGGATGAGTCTCGTAAAACAGTGTGTTCGTGTGATCACCCCCCCCCCCCCCCCCCCCCCCCCCGGGCTGGCAGTCACAATTACTGATCTATGGTCACACGTCACTCTGCACTACCAAATATTCCAGCACATCCGGGACACTCGTCGTCTCATTTAATTGCCTGACCAACTTCGCAGAATCTAGATATCACACCCTAACTTTTCTAAACTTGATTTTGTGAAAACCAGTGAGTCGTGAAAACGTTATTTGAAACAAACGGTGGAGGAACTTGAAAACCGGACTTCGAACTTTGAAAACTTGGACTAGAAAGGAATTCAATATCTTCGAAGTTTTTTTTTTCTTTTTTTTTTTTTTTTTGAAATTAGCGATAAAAGAGAATCGAAACCTTAACATTTCAAACTTTTTGCAGAAAGAAATTCGAAATCTTTGATTTGTTCGAACTTCATGTCTATAAAAATTCGAAGCGTTCGAAGTTTTCGAATTTCATTTCCAAAGAATTTCGAAATATTCGAATTTATCGAACCTGAAGTAAAAACATATTCGAAATATTCGAATCCGAAATTTTAGAAACCGTGAAAGCTTCGAACTTTTCGAATTCGAAACTCCACTGTGATCGAAAGTTGCGAATTTTTCAAATTCGAACCTCGGTCGGTACGAAAATATCAAAATTTTTCGAAATCGAACCTTAGTTCACTTCGCAAATATCGAAACCTTTCGAAATCGAACCTGGGGTGGTTCGCGACATCCCTAGTGGAAAACATACCTGTTGAGTCTAAAGCCAGCACTTCCACCTTCCAAAATATTGCATTGAGCCTACAAAAGATGATATATTTACCGTGTTCAAGGTGGATCCTAGTACTGTAATATGAGCGGAGAAAATTGGCGCGTGCACATAGGAAGCTGAAACTTTCACCGAATGCGCATTTAGGTGGTGCATTTTACCTAGTGAGATTTCAAGTTGTATCCTTCCCATGAAAGATAAGACCAGCGAAATTGCCAGAGTCAACAATGAGCATGTTCACAGATAAAATATAGCACCGTTAATATGCCAGTTCTTCTAAGGTTGTCAGTTGTTGTCATGACTGCTGAGCCATTATGGCACTTGGATCCTCATGAAGCCTCGCAAATGTCTAGGTCCGCCATTCAACTCCCATCTCAAGAGTCCCGTGCAGTGTTCGGCACGCACAGGCGCATCACTTTCGAATGGGCATTTTCTTGTGCAAATATTTGTACGAGAAACGCATCTGAAAAAGCTATGCTCTTAGGCTTGTGCCTTTGAATGCATTACGCACAACCTGTGAGATTGTTGTGTGTTGATCTGTACTTGGATGCCAGCAACTGGAATGCACACTTCTGTATTAAGTTGCTTCCTCCTAGTGTTTTTTTTTTTTTGCCTGGCTCAGTGGCTGTGGCTCGGTTTGTATAGAGCATGCACGGCGTTCTTCACCATACAGAATGGAAGCCAGCAGTCGGGCAGAAGGTTGGAAGAAACGAAGGCCAAGATTTCGAAGTCCCGCACCACCATCGATGAAATTAATGCCAAGACGAAGGACATAGGCAAGGAGATTGCGGAGCTGGAGCGCAGGCGGAAAGAGGTATGTTGAATTCACTGCTTTCAATGCGCCTACCTTCAAAACCTGCAAGTTGCTCGGGTTGCAGGATTTTAAAAGTATGCCCTAGACATGCAAATGTGCTGTCTGAAGCAGTATTGCTGAAACTTCCCCAAAGCATCTTCTCATCTGCATCTTCTCAAAAATGTGTATCATCCACCTTGAAGGTAAAAGGCTGCTCACATTTGGAGATCGCATTGGTGTGGTCTCTCGCGCTTAGTTCCAATTACATTCACATTTCCAGCTTTAGTTTCCCAAGTTTTGACATTTGCACAGCTGGCTTTTAGTAACACTAAAGCATGTCGTTTAGTTCAAACATTTGCAGCAGCAGTTTTGTTATCATCAAGTGAATTCAAAAATTGTAGTTTGACGGAAAGTTTTGATGCTTCAAAACTCAGTTCCTTCTGCTGTGAGCATTGTACTCCTGTAAATTTTTTTTCTGGGTTTTGCAATCCCTCTGGAATTTGCTGTGGTCGCCTGGCCTTTGTACGAGTGCAGACTTGAAGTTGCCGGTGCCATTTATCGAGCCAAGCATGTTTGAACTCTTAGGAGACTGGAGACCGTCTGGATGCGCTTGAGAAGGACCTGAAGGAGAAGCAGTTGGAAGAAACCAAGGTGAACTCTGACATCCAGTTTACCAAGGACCAGATCAAGGGAGAGGCCAAGAACCAGGCAGGCTTCAAAAAAAACATGGATGAGGTACATACCGACGACCACATATACTCTGTTTACCGCTTTGTCTCTCGCGGTGTAGCGCAGGGACTTTCAAACTTGTGAACCTCGAGGAATCCCTATCTCTCTCGACTGCTAGACGAGAAATCCTCCCCGGTCCCAGCATTGATGCAATAAAGCATCCCTGAACCATGCAGACCATGTGAACAATAATGCACAGGCTAGTAAGTGTTTGGTTCATAGTTACGCATCCACGGGTGGCTCAGATTCGCTCAAATGCTGCTTAGACGAAGAAAACGCTTTTACGTAAGGATAGGGGCGGTCGAGAAAGTTTACATGCTCGGGGAATGCATTAATGTACTCTGGGGGAACCCTTTGGGGAATCAAGTTTGGAACCTATGGTGTAGCATGTTGCAGATTGCGTCCAGCACCCCCGCTTCCCCCCAGATATTTCGGACTGTTAAAGAAAACAATACGGGGAAAGAGGGCATGGTCGAGCTTACTTTATTCTGAAATTATTTATGCATATGTATAGCTACTGTCGATCTTCACTGCACAAAAGATAGCGTAAATGGTCATTGTCAAAAACTTTTTGTCAGAAGGCGCTGCTCTTCACATGCTTAGTGGTTTGGAAGTTCCAGGCAATGTCTTTTGGACCTAAATAGCTGCAATTGGTAAAAAAAATTAAACGTAACAATAAATGCGCGGATAAAATGTGTACAAGCTAAAAGAGACATGTCCCAAAAACGTGAAGCAAGGAAAAAAAAAAGTAAAAATGGCTTTCTCGTTTAATGACTTGCTGAACTTAAAGGGGCACTGACACCCCAAAGGTCGTATTTATTTTTATTGTCTAAAACGATGCAAGTTGCAGTCATAGACACGCAAAAAAAACCGCATCGCGAAAAAAAATTTCCTTGCGCGCGCGCGCGCCTTTTTATTTTTGGCGTTTGATTTTCCCGCCTCTCGCCTGCTCGCTTCTTTTGATCTGTGACGTCAAGAATCATGAAATTTAGAAGCTTTGTAGGTAACATCTCTATAACATTTAATTACGGCAATCCTAAAACATGTTTTTTAACGCAATTACGAACGCACTACGGCCCTTCTTTTTGAAATACCAAAAATCTGGAGTTCGTTGTGGTGCCGCCTCCTGGATTTGTATCCTCCAACGGAAAACAGGCGGCACCGCTCAAAACCGGTCCGCCGCAACGCCGGCGCCCGCTCCTTTCCTCCTCGCTTTGGGTCGCCATGGCAACAGCAGGGAGTGGTGAAAGAAAGTAGACTCTCAGGGCTCCGCAATTTTTGACGTCAAGGCACCGGCGCCGATCGCGCGGGAACTTCGAATTCGGCATTTGGAAATTGTTTTTTTACTTCACAAATACTGAATTCCCAAATTTCAAATTTTGAGGGTAATGTCCCGGCATCGTTTTCAATCGTTTCGGATAATAAAAAAAAAATATGATTTAGATGTGTCAGTGCCCCTTTACACAATATTAGAAATCTTCCCCATGAGTTAATTTATTCCTCAACGTGGCAAAACATTATATACATTATTTTTTATTCTGCAGATGGCAATGAAATGTACTGTCTGTGATGTTAATTTATACGCGACACCTCAAACAATTTAAACGAAAAAAATAACCAGGTTTATGGTACAATTGCCCGTAGATACAAGTTTGGACATTTCTTCGAAACTAGTCTTGAATAACAATAATCATATTCTAAGACGACACTTACCTAGGCTATACATAGATAATTCTTAAAACGTTTAACATCTCTACCATAAATAGCTACGGCTATAGCGCGCTTCGAATATGGCACAAACAATATTTGTCAAAAACCAGTCGTCCTTCCTTGCTCCTTCGGGAATTTATTTCTTCGAAACTAAGCATGCCAGAACATAGAAATAAACGGCATTGTCTTTCGCAAGGAATGCAACACCGCATGTAAAATTAAAAAAAAAAAGAAAAAAAAATTATGAATGTATTTTACTGCTTGAATTCAAATGAAACTGCCCGCCGGTCTTTCGAAGTTCGCAAACTTTTGACTTTTCAAGATTCGAAAGTTAGAAAATTTTCGAATTCTCTAAAGTCGGTGACTGGTCAACAACAAAGTGATAGCTCCTCCCACCCCTTTCCACTTTAGCAGAGTGAATGGTGGAGAGGAGGTCGCCTCCCCTCCATCGTTCGCTGTACTAAAGTGGAAAGAGGTGGGAGGAGCTTCCATTTCGTTCTTGACCTGTCACCGACTATAGATATACAAGTTTGAAAATTATTGAATTTCTTAGCATAGGAAGTTCGAAAGTTTGAAAAGCTTCCAACTTTTTAGTGGAAGAAATTTGAAAATCATCGAATTTTTTTAGTCTATCAAGTTTGAAAGTTCGACAAGCATAGAATTTTGCAGTGTAATAAGTTTGAAAAGGATCAAATTTTTAACGTAATAAGTTAGAAAAACATTGCATTTCTGAACGTGCAAAGTTCGAAATTTTGAAAAGCGTCAAACTTTTTAGTTTGACAAGTTCGAAAATTCAACTTTTGTCGAATTTTTCAATATAGAAAGTTGGAAAATTCGAAATCTTTCGAACCGCTTGATTTGATCATTGAAACTTTGGTTCGAGAAAAGTTTGCGGCATCCCTAGTTTTAACACGTAAAACCCCTAATTTTTAGTTTATGAATCTTTTTTTTATATAGGCAATTTTTTCTAGGATGAGCTGGGTGAGCACATGCATTTTTGTCTCGTCAATACGAACAACTCCAGTGATGTGATTGCTGCGCCAATTGCGCCAAACTGCGCCAAAGAACTAACCCTGCTACATCCTGCTACATTTCGCCAAAATATGGCTAATCTGCGCCAACCTTGCGCCAAAAGACCAATTTTGGTCGCCTTTCAAAAGCGAAACTAAGCTGAGAACTGTAATTGAGCATGCGTGAGCTAGGTGGCACAAGACGCCGCCCGACACAAAGTACCCTGCATCAATCGTCTATTCGGTCTTTCATGGTTTTTTCCGCCGTTCGCGTTTCGCTTCGCGCTCCGCTTCGCGCTCTTGTCTTCTCGGGAATCTCGGCTCGCGTCTTTTTTTCTTTTTTCTTTTTTTAATTTTTTAGCGATAGACGCGGGCGTGTGCGAACGCTCCGACGTTAGTTAGTGTGCCGGGTTCCAGACATGCCGTCATGCTGCGAAACAATATCACGTTTTTGCGCGGCGAGAGTTACTTTGTGAGCTGAAGCGCACGCGCGACACCGCAGTCGCCGTGGTCGCGCGACGTCGTGTGTTGCCGTCCCCACGTCGCTGCAGATGTGGCGCTTTCTAAACTGAAACGCATCGACATTCCTGCTCTTGTTTAAATCATACGCTGCTATAAAAATCCCTCTTTAACTCAATGACTGCTTGGCGAAGTTTTGATTACCTAGGTTTCTCTCGGTGGACTTTCTTTCGAGAGGGACCCCGGTACGTGGAAAATCTGCCGCTAAAGAAAGTTGATGACGAGAAGTGAGCTAAAGCGAAGAAGGCAATGGTCTGCACGCTGAACCCGCACACCGCGCTTGTTTGTCTCGAGTTCAGTCGTTGGACATAGCGCTCCAAGAACTTTTTGACCCTGATTCGCAGTGTCTTGCATCGATACGCTCAGGTTTTTTTTTTTTGTGTGTTCAGCCTGTACCTCGCCTGCCGGCCTGGCAAGCACGTGCCGCTGTACTGTTTATTGTCGTATGCTGGACAGTTACATTTTGCATACTATTTGGGAACCAGTTGGCGACGGAGCGGAGTGGCATGGTTTCGGTTTCGGTCGAACAGCCGTTGTCTCCGCTCGCGCGACGAAGCACGTGTAACTGCAAGCTTGCCGAAGTTGCCCTCACGTGCATGTGAACATGATTGCACGAGAGGCACCAGCCGGGACGCTTGCAATCCATTGTTTTACGTTTGCTTACTTTTTATAAAAATCTGCCACGTCGGAAACCAGCAAAACGATAGCAAGTTTTTCTTCTTTTTTTTTTTTCTAAATTGCTTGGCAACGCCTACAGCACTGTATACTTGTGGGATGTCTCAGCAGCAAAAACACAAGCAGCGAATTCCGCCCCAACACGTCACACGCATCACAACACAACACAAAGTGCCCTTCGTTTGTCCAGCACTTAAAACAACTATTTATTTTTCTAACAGTATATGCTCCAAAAGTCACTTTTTCTGCTCCGAAACACTGTTTTGGCTGCTCCAAAATTCACTTTTGCTGCTCCAAAACACTGTTTTGGCTGCTCCAAAAGGTGCTCCAAAATGGCTTAGGCCAATCACATCACTGAACTCGCATTATGGACTATTTTTATGGGGAGCAGAAGCGTACTTGTTAACGAGGCATCGCTGTACCGTCCCATTGGTCTGCCGAAAAACTGATCGGGATCGGTTTGATTTTCCTTTGAGCGCAGGATAACGCTGCCCTGGTGAGCAAGCAGAAGCAGGCCGACAAGCTGCAGGCAACTGTCGATGCCCTCGCGGAGAGCAGCCAGAAAGACGCCGAAGCGGTGGCGGCCGCAAACAAGCACTTCAGGGCAGTCACAGCTGGCCTCTCCAGCAATGCTGACGGAGAGGAAGCAACCATCACGGAACAGCTGAGGGGTTGGACCTCTTTCCTTCCTTTTCTCTAAATGGGTTCTAGTATCCCGATTGTCCGTATTTTGCTGTACTGTTCTTTGTAACCATAGTGCAGCTCATCCAGATGTTCACTTGGGGCTTCCTGAGTTTGGGGCGGTTTCATGGACACACGTTTCGTAGACGCTGCGACGTTTCGTGGAAATTTCTCGCAATTTTTTGGCAACATTGTATCCGAGTGGATTGGACTATTGGCTTTTGTCTAGTTCGGCAAAAGTATATTGGAACTATAGCAGAGCCACCCAAATGGCTCCGATAAAGCAAAAAATAAAAATTTGTTATCTCCACACTTGTGCTTCCAAACATGCCGCGCAAAGGGTCACCCCCTTGGTTCACTTTGCTTTGCTCGGTAAAACGGATTGTATAATCTCTAGGCATGGGCGAATAGAGGATTTCGGGTCAGCATCGAATTCGAAGCGAATAGTGATTTTGGTCGAATAATTTCGAATCGAATAGTACAAGCAAAAAATACCATAAGATATGTTTAAACCATAGTTTTATATTTGCCCTTATTTGGTATTAGATATATTGTAATTGTTAATTTCAAGTGTATTGAGTTCGGTAGCACGAAAGGGTCGAAACAGTCGGAAGCTTGCGCCACCCGGCCGTAAATCCAAGCCAGAGTAAGTGAAACCCGTTTACATCGAACTCACAAAAAAAGTCTACCAGTTCGATATAGCGGGTATTTCGTTATAAAAGTTTTAATGAATTTGACTCTCAAAAATCTACTTTCTGCTGCAATATTACACAATGAAGTAATCTTGCATCTTCTGCTGCTTTTTCTTCATTGCATCTGCGATAACAATATTTTTCTACGCTATCGACGGACTCCAGAATGCTGAGGCCGCTGCCTTCTATATTTGCGCATTAGCGCCGAACTATGCCGAGAGCACGGAGCACGTCTGAGCAGGAGCACCTTCTCCTGCAGAGCGCAGTTTTGCTCTGCAAGCTGGCTTTCCCTTAAAACAGGTGGCTGCGTTGGGGGAAGCCAACTAGCAAAGCAAGCTGGCTTTTTTTTTTTTTTTTCTCTCTCTCTCTGGGCGGTTGCATTAATTTGGAAGAAAAAATAGGGAATCGTAGTAGACAGTTTTTCTCCTCCGCTACGGTATCCGTCAAGAAAATGCCGCCAGCCTTATTTGCCTAGTTCAAGATCTTGTGGCGGATTACGGAGCGCTATCCGGGTGCTTAGCGGTCTACGATCTACGAAAACTCCCTATTTTCGTTTCTTCCAAGCGATCGACGCGACCGCGGGGGAGAAAAAAAAAAAAAAAACAGTCAGCGGGCTTTGCAACCTGGTTTTTCCCCAATGCGGCCGCCCCCGTTGGGGGAAAGCCAGCTTGCAGAGCAAAACGGCGCTCTTGACAGTTCGATATGTCGATAGCAGCTGCTATTTTTGTTCGATGCAACCATAGTTTTTGCTATATATTATCACTGTAACATCACTGTGCACAAAAATTGTTCGATATAAGGTGTAATTCAATGTACCAGGTTCAATATAGTCTGGTTTGATTGTATTTAGAAAGGTAGAATAATTCTATATAGTCGAATAATTCGATATTGTCGAATACTTAAATTCGATTCGAAGCGAATGCCGAATAGAACAGGAATTCGATTGGCTGTCCCTAATAATCTCGGGCTCCAGGTTATGCTAAGCTTCTCTAAACCATTGAGGGTCCAGCAAGCTAGGCTACCTTCACGATTTCGTTAGTGTGCGCGGAAAGAAGTCGCCAGCAAAACGTTGTGAGTAGTGTCGACGGAATGAACGCGGGCTTCTTTAGATGCAACGTCACAGCGCCGACGAGACATCATTCAGTGAACTGGTTGCCACTGCGGCCAGCTGTACGTCTGCAGTCGTTTTGTAACGTTCGCGCAACTTGTGGCAATGCCTTTCTTTTTTGTGGCATCAAATCTCGCACAACTGAACACAGGCAGAGGCATCCGCGGTAAAGTGGTGCAGCTAGCACCATTTCGCATTGTTCATGGTTGTCCTTGCTTGCAGCGGCCAAGAGCGACATAGCGGAGGCAGTGACGGCGATGCGCCAGGCAGAGATGGACCTTAAACACTCTCAGGAGGAGTCCAAGAAGAAGCAGGCAGAGTGTCGCAAGACGGAGTCGAGCTACCAAAAGGACGATGCTGCCAACAAGGCCATCGAGAAGGACATCAATCTCCTTAAGGTTGGTGGCATACTTTTGGTCTTTTATGCAAGGAAGCAAATTTGGCCCTTGGACTATGGACCCTTCTATTGTTTACAAAAACAAGTTGTCTTTTTCCCTCCAAGAGACTTCCGGTCGCTCCGTTTCGGCAGGCTATCCGAGCCTGTTGATGTCGGAATTTCTTCTGCTTTGCTATAATCTTCAACAAATTTCTCACTGACCGGTTCTTTAGCTAATCACCCTGCGAATTGGTCAAAATATTTCATGAACTCTACAAGAAGCGTTGCTACGGTGGGGGTTGTTTGTTCTCTAATTTGACCGCAAGTTCACAAGGACGTAAACTGCCAACAGTGCCTCCTTCCGGTGCTTTCAATAAAAGGTTTATAGTTAGTATGGGCCGATTTCCGGTGAAAATAATTTCCCTTGTATAGTATGGACCCGGTGCATAATCTGCACATAAAAGGGTTCTCATACACAGCACATTTTAAAAAGTGCCGGCTTATTAGCGCGCAAAGAAGCTTATATCATTCAGAAACCATTAAAATAACCTGTCAATCGTGAAATCTATTGTGTCACATCGTGGAAAAGCAACAAGTCCTTGTGTAGTCTGCACCTGTAAGATAATCTGCACTACATAAAGTTGAATCTTTTAAGCATGTGTAGTCTGGAAAATGTGATAGGTATTTTGTAACCAAAACGCCTACATTTGTGCGATAGTTAGGTTAGGCCGTGTTCGGCCTTTTGCCTTTCGTTTGAGACGTTGCTCACTTGTTGGACGCAGGCTCAGATGAGCAAGCTCAACTATGAAGAGGGGAAGGAGGAGGCACTGCTCTCGCAGAAGCAGCAGTTGCAAAGGGAGGTCAACACGCTGAGCCAGAAAGTGGACGTCTTTGAAGCAAGGTGGGTTCCCTCTCCGTGCCACTTTCCTCGGGTTCGTGGCGGTGGTACAGGCGGCATATAAAACGCAGAATTTGTTTTCAGCATCTGTAAGTTGTGTGACAACAGCCTTATTTGTGATTCTTGGGGGCCCACAGAGGTGTAGAAGTGATCGTTGCAGTTGATTGCTTTTGGCAATACAGTCCAACCTCGTTATAACGAAGTAGCATCGGGCGTGCAAATTCGTTCGTTATATCCAATATTCGTTATAAAAGTACTCAGAAAAATTTGTACAAACGCAACGGCAATTGGGCCTGTGCAAAAAGTGCTCGAACATGCATAATGCTAAGATATAAAAACGGACTGTAGGGGAATTCGAATCCCGTAATAAACATATAAATCCTTACCTGTCACCTAGGGTAGGATTAAAAAAGTTGAACCGGCACAATATGAATTGAATTTACAACCGAGGAACCATGTTGCCAGAGTCCGCAATTGAATTTATTTGAAGAAAGACGTTATCTTCGATTGGTGGACTTTCACGGCATTGAGTAGTATGAACTTCTCGACAGTGTCCATGCAGGCGAGAGCCTTCTCCACTTCAGTGGTTTTTGCCGTGGGGAGCTTCTCCAAGTAGCTTCGCAGCTTTGTCACGATGTCCGCGGCATCCGCAGTACTTGTGCGAGGTTCTTCAATGTCGTCGTCGCTCTCACCTTCGCTGTCAGTGCCGCTATTCTCTCCGGTACAACACAACACGGTCCACGATTTCTTGGTCCGTTAGCTCGGGCGCCATGGCCAAGTTGTCGTCGGTGGAGACGAAGTCTTCGAATGTGATACTATCCGGCAACGTCAACCGATCCCACGGTGTCTCGTCAAGTTGCGCCACTGGGTCTTCAGGATGTACTTCGTCGGAGGACAGAACGAAGCCGGCATCTATGAAACAGTTCCTTATCGTTGACCGTCTCACGTCATTCCAAGATCCATACAGCATTGTCAACGTTGTCTTCATGTTGATGGCTGTGGGTTGGCGCCGGTCCGTGTCGAACACAAGCTGCGTCGCCAAACGCTTCCGATACGAGCACTTCAAAGAACGGATGATGCCCTTATCCAAGGGCTGGAGAACCGACGTTGTGTTGGGTGGCAGAAACATTAGGCGGACTGCCTTCAGTGGGCAAGACACCTTGTGCGCCGAACAATTGTCCAACAGAAGAAGGACCTTCCTATGCTGCTCCTCCATGTCCTCATCGAAAGCCTTCAGCCAGTCCTCGAAGAGCTTCGTCGTCATCCACGCATTTTTGTTTGACCAGTAATCAACCTGCAGATTTCGAACACCCCGTAGGCACCTAGGGCGAGCAGACTTTCCGATGACTGTCAACCGCCTCTTGTCGGAGCCATCCATGTTGACCGCAACGACAGCAGTTACCCGGTCTTTGTGCTTCTTCCCTCCGTGGCAGGTTTCGTTTTTCACAGCCAATGACCGCTCCGGCAACAACTTGTAGAAAACTCCAGTCTCGTCGACGTTGTATACGTTACGTTCTTCATATTCTTGGAGTAGAGGTCGGAAGTTTTCGAGCCATTTCTCGCAGGAGTCCAAGTTAACAGCGGATCCTTCGCCAGACAGGGTGTGGCAGACTATCTCGTGCCGGTTCTTAAAGCGCTGAAGCCAACCGCTACTTGCCCTGAAGTCATGATGCCCCAAGAGGCATGCTAAACTGACGGCTTTCGTTTGCAGAAGAGCACCAGACACAGGCAAGTTTCGCGCTCTCACGTCCTTGAACCAGGAGAACAAAGCCTCTTCCACATCGGGGTAATGAGAAGGCCTGTCACGCTTTCTGTCGCCTTTCAGAGTGCTGTTGGCGTAGGTCTCTTCAATCTTCTTCCTCGAACTTAAGAGAGTAGACAATGTGCTGGGTGGGATCTTGAAGTCCTTTGCAACATCTTTCTTCTTGCGGCCGCTGTCAACTGCTCTTAAAATTTTAACTTTCGTCTCGAGAGACGGAGCTTTGCGCTTCAACGTCGCCATTTTCTGCTCCCAGATTGTCTGACTGCCGTCGCTGTCGCTTTGGCACTCTAAATTTTAGTGTTTGATGACGCTTATAGGTGGCGCCGCTGGTGCGCCATCTTTTAGGGTTTATGCACCCGCTTCATAGATGGCGCCAGTCACCTCCCAAAGCGCTCGTTCGAGCGTTGGCAACGTTCGGTATCTTGAAAATCGGCACTGAATTTAGGTACATTGCCTTTTTACATGGTAATTTATAGATTTTATTTCTTTTTGTTTTGGTATTGCACATATTTCGAGCCGTGCGCGGCCGAAAATAATTTCGCTATAACCGATACCGCGTAGGATTCCGTGGTTTCGGTTTCGTTTTAAAGGTCGAACTTCCATTGAAATAAAGCATAACCAACCAAAATTTATATTTACTTCGCTATATCCGATAATTCGGTATATCAGTGTTTGTAATAACGAGGTTGGACTGTACTGCGTGAAATACCCAAGAAAGTTTGTTTGTTTGTATTTTGCACAAAAAGATGAGCCTATGTGTGCAGAATATGAAGTTGCAGCGTTGAAATCCTTCAATGAACGTTTAGTTGCAAGCAGACATGTACATGCTACCCAAAAGAAGTAACTACTAAATATTGTTGCTCATTACTCGCTCAAAACTATCTAAATATGTTACTTGTTACTGATCCTCCAAAGGAACAGCTTACTTTACCTCAAGAGCAGGATTCTCTCCAGGAATGTTTGAGGGGTGAACATAACCACCATGCGAGCGGCAGGTGGAGGGGAGGTAGTTTGCAATGCGGTACGATCTGGCTTGCTGACAGTAAATCGAATTAGGGTGGTGCCCAGTGTTTTCCTTGCGAGTCCCACGGCTTGATGTGGTGGCGCCCTGTGTTTGTTTCTGTTGCGCAGGAACCAGCACCTGAGCTTCCACTATACTGACCCCGTGAAGAACTTTGACCGGCGTAAAGTACTGGGTCTGGTGTGCGACCTGTTCACCATCAAGGACAAGAGAGCGGCTCGAGCTCTGGAGATGGCCGCGGGGGGCAAGGTATGCGCCCCTGCTTTTTGCTCTGCAATGTTTCGGACAGCTTGAAGTCCGAAAGTTTGATTATTTGGACAAAATCGTCGTGAGCGATGAGCGGAAAACACCATCGAGAAGCGGCCATTTTGAATTCTATGTTGGCTGCAAATGGATTGGCTTGGTTTGGCAGCGCTACTTGAGCACTCCCGAGTCCTACCGCTAGGGGACGCTATGCTAGCCCTTTTTTTTCCCATTTAGCTGCACGTCATCATCATCATCACATTATCATTTTGCTTTGTTTTTCGTTCCTTCGCGTCACCAGTCGCCATTTTGCGCTCGTGGATTTAAGCCTCTGATCTCTTTCGGAAAACGCTGGCTTGGACGTCATGGCCCCATACGTTGTTCTGCTGCCGCGATCCGTAGTTCAGAAGCGCAGAAAGTACTCGACCATAACGCTAGAAAAGAATGCAGCGATTCTCAAGCTAACAGAAAGTTGCTGAACGGAAACGGAGGCGTAATCTAAAGCAAGGCACGCAGGCGTAACCTGAACCAAGGCACTATTTACATCTTTTTTTAGCCCACTTGGAAGTAATCAAGGCAAGTTTTTCAATCTGCTGATTTTTCGGACTGCTCTATTATTCGGACGTTTTTTCGGTCCCAGCGAAGTCCGAATAATCTCTCAGCGACTGTATGTCAAAGCACGGAGTGGCTATGTTAGTTCGCATTTATGGCAATTAAAAAGTGGTTTATCTATTAAAGAAACATGTATGACGTTTTTGTGAGCAATCTTTCTAATGAATAACAGCACTGTGCATCAGGGCTATTCATAGCCTCTCCGATTCTTAGTTTTTCGGATCTTCGGAGGCTGCTGTAGAAAAAGGTTTTGCATTCACCAGAGTAAATGACTTACTGTGTTCTTAGCTGTGCAGGCACGCACAGTTGTCGCAAAGCGCCGCACACTTGTTTTAGCTACATTGAGCTTGTTGGTACCGACGCTTCTATCAGAGTGTCACTCGACAGTTGCTGACGAGCAAGTGCTCGTCAACAACTGATGCTTAGTTGCTCCCGCATCTAATACATTGCAAAGAAGTTTGTCACATTGCGACTTCTGCCAACACCTTGTAGGTAAGAAAGCCCAAGTGCTGAATTTTTCCGCGTCTCTAAAGCAGGCCATCGGAGCACACAGATTGGACACAATTACGGCGTCAGCATTTGGCTAGGAGTTGTGTTCTCACTAATTGGACATGAATCCTAGTCGAACGCTGACGGCGTAGTCATGTCCAATCTGTGGCCAACGGTGTCTTTCTTTAGTGACGCAGGAAAGTAGTTAAAGGGGGATTGCAATTTCCATACTTGGGTCTGCGCTTACGAAGTCCTGGTTTCAAACTGTCTGGGGTAGTTTTAACATTCTAAGTTGAGAGATTCCATTCATCTGGCTTCTCGTCGCAGGTTATAAACGAGGTGGTAGGGGCCTTGCTACGTAAGATCAAAGGGTGTCGGCAAAGCAAACCTAGAGATCACCAGAAACAAATAGCGGTGGTTCCATATACCTATGCACAAAACACCACGTAATTTAAAAGGAGCAGCCAAAGGGTATGATGTGCCTGTGGTGTTTTCAGCTCCAAAAAAATGGTGAAAATCTGCTACAAGGTTTGTTCGACAACAGAAAAACAGAAAAAAGCCAAGTGCCAGAAACGCCACAGCCACCTGTATGTGTCATGTTCAACTGGCGTGTACAGAATCCCATTAACAAATAATAAAAGATATGTGGGCCAAACCGACTGATGCTTGAATGTCCGCCTTGTCAAGCATGATCGTTCACTGAAATCTACGGCATAATCTACACTGCAATAATTGCTTGTGTTCTTTAATCCTTAAAGGCACAGCAATAATTGGACATTATCGAGACAAGACGAGTCGGGGAAATTTTGGAAGTGCATTGCATTAATAGCTTGAGGGACTGCTTTGTTAGCCACCCATTAGTGACACTGCTTCAAACAGAAACCTTGTTTTTAAATCGGACTACGGGGCAAAGACATACAAGTTAGATGGTGTTTTGTCGAGTGTGACACGCTCTGGCACTGCGTGACTTTCAGCACATTATCTTCTTCCTTTTGCGTAGAAATTCAGTGGCGATTCAGTGCTTGTGTGTCGTGCATGTTTCTTTTCTCTGTCCTTGTCTTTTTGTGCGCTGTTCTGTTCGCAATGTCATCATACCAACTCGCCCAGCTTACCACATTCCTGGTTTCATCTTTTTTTGTTAGCCTTCTCGGCAAAGGGGAGACTCTAACGAAAAATAACATTAGCATAATCGTGATGTAGAAATCCCGAGACTGTGGTAAAAGCAGGGAAACTTGATCGAAGGAGACATTCTTTTCCCCTGTCTTTCTTCTTCGACCAAGTTTCCCTGCTTTTACCACAGTCTCGGGTTTACTAGATCATGATCAACATCAACCAGCTCGCCTGCGCACTTGCTGTTTTTTCATTAGCATAATGTCCGACGTCACAATCTAGCATTCCTGTGTGCCCCCCTCCTAGTGAAATCTCCTTTAAACCGACACAGTGTCCCAACTCGTCTCTGCGCAGCTCTTCAACGTGGTGGTCGACACCGAGGAGACAGGTAAACTGTTGCTGAAGAGCGGCAGGTTGAAGCGGCGTGTCACCATCATCCCGCTGAACAAAATCGTGGGCAGGGACGTCGAGCCCGCGGTGATGAGGAAAGCCGAGAGTCTGGTGAGCCTCTTCGCTTTTGTCAGGGTGCCTAGAACGCGACCCTGGACCCTGGTTGGCGTCTCATTGCACCCATGCATTGAAAAAGGTCCCCGAGCAGCAACGAACGGCGTTGCAAAAGCCAGAGTGCCGTGCCGTCGGGGGTTACGATTTCAGCAATCGGTTGTAGAAGCTCCAGCGAAAATCCCGAGAAATTGCTCATGTCACCATCATCGTCCCTCATCTATTGCCGGCGGCACTGCAGCTGCACCCATAATTTCGTTTACGATAAATGCAAGACAAGGGGGAGCTCCGTGCATCTGGTCGCTCTGTAGTCGATGCAATTACGGCATTAGGCGATAAGAATGCCAAAGAAAGGATTCCAAAGCAGGAACATTTATTAAGTCGCATCCTGCGTTCTGCTCCTGTCTGTGACCACGGTTTGAAGCTATGTGTCATTAATTCAAAAATCGGACAAGCTTCATCATGCTGACAAAGACTGGTAAGCACAGAATGTGTTAGTATAGGCCTTCCAAAGGAAAAAAAAAAAGGCAGCGGCGCGCAAACGACTTCACCCTTCAACGCTCGGGCCGCCGACCCATGATAGCTCAGTCGGCAGAGCACTTAGCTCACAATTTTAAGGTAGCAAGTTCGATGCCTACCGGGGGACCCTAGTCCTTATGTGATTCCCTACGTCTGGCTGTTACAGCCAACCTTTACTGCCGAACGTTGCAGAATTTCATGGAAATCGGCTAATAAAACACTTTCTGCGTTAAAAAATGAGTACGGCATTGTGGAGCTGCCCGATTTTGCCAGTAGGTGGCCTAAGCAGTTGCTTCAGCCGACGCTCACGCGTTACATTTTGGGTGTGGCGTGCACCGTACAGATAACACTACGAGTTTTGAGTTGCACTACTGTACCTGGAACTCATCTTGGACCGTTGTCTTGGCATTTTATCCTGCCTATGCATCGAAGGTGGTCCCGTAGCGGCAAGCGAGTCGTGACGGAGAAACGGGCGTGTCGTGTCGTCGTATGCCGAGATCCCGGCGGTTGGCCGTAGAAATTTGGGCAAAAAGTATGAACGAACGCAAGTGTCGCTGTCGCCGCAGCTTCCAGATTCCCGGCTGCTAAAGCGTCCGTGAAATGTCGATCTGAAAAGCGACCTATGGCAGAACAGGCTGTTTGCCACATCCTCCTCTGTTGCTCAGGTGCAGCCATGCTTGTGACCTGGAACAGCGTGCCACACGAACCATAATGCTGTAAATGCGCCGTGAGATACTTTCCGGGCATAATACAGTTCCACTGCACTGGTCAGATTGTGACTCTACAGCAATGCAGTGGAACCGCATAGAGGCAAACCTGCTTTAACAATCGTCTGCAATGATTATGCCTACCTTTACTCTAGTCCAGAAAGGCAGCCGACATGCAAAACCTATGTTGAGGACATGCGCATTTTGTCCTCTCTTTTGGTTACATGGTTTTTTTGGCAAGTTGTGGTATCACTCTCTGCTGTGCAAGGAAGACCGGTGGCTGAAGGTGTTAACGCAACGCAGCTTGGAGCGCACGGGGCAAAAGCTAGCGCTGCAGAACCTGGGATCTTGGGTTCCAACTTCCACAAATGCGTGACATCTTTTCTGCCGCACGCAGGTCGGCAAGGACAAGGTGTTCTCAGCCCTCTCGCTGGTGGACTTCACGCCAGTGGTGGCTTCTGCTATGAAGTACGTCTTCGGCACCACGCTGGTCACGACCAACATGGACGACGCTCGCGTGGTGGCCTTTGACGCCGGAGTCCAGAAGCGGACCGTGTCTTTCGACGGAGCTTCTTTCGACCCCTCCGGCGTCGTCTCTGGAGGTACGCCTTCTCCCCATTCTTGTGCCAGAATGGGGGTCTTAATTAACAGCTGCCTTCGGCTGTCATTTTTGCGTGTCAGTAGATTCTTGTATTGCATACCTTAAAAGTGGAGTTTCGTTAGTCACTAAGTAATTCTTAGAGTACCGACACTCCGTCCCTCAATTTTCTCGCTGGTGCCGCCATTTTGGTACTTGTTGCAGAGTTTGCTTGATCAATGATTTTTACAATTTGAAAATGTAACTTTGTGAGCTCTAGACACGGTGTCAGGAACCTCAGGTGATGGGGGTTTGCTCTGTCATGGATGTTTGTCATGTTTGGAGGATGCAAAATTGTTTTCATAGTTTTCAGATAAATCTTCAGACAACTGGCAACAACATTTCTCAGCACTGTGTTGGCTGGAGTGTTTGCGCTTTCGGAGTTTTTTCGGGGGTGAAATTCAAGGGCAGTTTTTGAGAGCTTAGTTTTCATTGCAAAATATTTAGAATTATCTAGAATCCTAAATAAAAACGAATAGTACTGTTCTCTGGATACATCAAGAGATTACAGGAAGCTGTTTTAGATGTGAGCAATGTTTACAAGGACGTGGCAATATGTGCACATCAAAGATCTTTGATGTGCAAAGAAATTTTTCCGCTAGATTTAGCGAGAAAATTTTTCCGCTACATTTAGCGGGGACACTCTTCCGCTAGATTTAGCGGGGAAAATTTTCTGCTAGATTTAGCGGGGAAAATTTTCTGCTAGATTTAGCGGGGAAAATTTTCCGCTAGATTTAGCGGGGAAAATTTTCCGCTAGATTTAGCGGGGGAAATTTTCCGCTAGATTTAGCGGGGAAAATTACCCATAATGCACCGTGCGACTGCGCCGACGGCGACGCCGCTCAAGTTGGAAACGGGCGCCTAAGAGCTGCGCTTTAAAACAAAATCGGTGCTAGAGCATAGGCTACTAGACAGCATGGAGGCTCCATTCGTAGCTGGCTTCTGCTTTTATACAAAAATGCTGCGTCCTCCCCTCTGTAAAGCGCAAGACCTGAAGAAAGCCTAGCGCAATACTTGCGTTTAGGCGGATTGATTTCTGTCGTTGACCCCGAAATTTTTGTTGTCCGAAACGGAGGTCAACAATGAGCCTGCTTGGGTAATCCTTGGAGTTTAGAGAGATTTGATTACTTCTCACTGGCACCACTTACCTAATGCTGTACCAAGACTTTTGCAAAATACTCTAATCCTTTTCTTTTTTATAATGTTTATAAGTGTTGACACAATTCTAACGCACACTTTCGACATGCACGATCCAGTCGAAATCAAAAACTAAAACTCAAAAGAAAAGCAGAGTACTCGTTGTAAGGTTGCTAGCCCCATTGCCATCGTGACTGTTTACTTACATTTGCCATTTTGGTGTCTGCCGCTTTAAGATGGAAAAACACTAGGAGGCCTTAATTAAATGAAAGGCAATCATGCTGGCAGGAAAAGAAAACGGAGCAGCACTGCGTGGCCTTGCAATCTGAGTGACCCGACGAGCTCGCAAGATATTGTTTGGGAGGTGATCCTCCCAGAGGTGACTGTCGTCCAAGTGCAAGAAGCATAGCACCTAATATGAATTTGTGGGCAGCAAAGAACCATTGGTAAACTCGGACAACGGTGACTAGTGCACGGTATTTAGTTTTGTGTTGGCGTGCATTTCATAAAATCTGTTTTATGACCTATGTCCTTAACCTTCATTATTGTACCTGTGCGGTAGAATCGGCAGCAATTTACTCTGTGAAGATTGGGGGGGCTAAATCTGCCTGTGCATTAGAATTGGGGGACACGTTCCAATCGTGCAAACACGGTATATTGTAACTTCTCAGATTGACAAAAATGTTCACTGGCGAACATTTTTCAGTTTTATCTGCTCGCACGAAATCCTACTTATGACGCAGAAACTGCTCAATGACTATTTCTGCAATAAACTGATCTAGCCGGGCTGATTTCTCTAAAAAAATTCCAGCATGTCCTGGTCATATCCGGTAAATTTGGAGACTTGCAGGAATGCATTGCGAATAAGCTGGGCACACGCTGTGTGCATGCGTGACGTCCGGGGTCACGGGGCACTGCGACGTCGCAATCGCGCAATCTTCGGGGTCATGCGTCTGTGTAATGCTGCAACATAACGCCGCAACTTGATTGTTTTCTCGTGGAATTTGGCCGATAATTAAGAAACGTTTGGCAAGTTCGATGACCCCAAAGTGTCGATGCTGCGACACCTGCGTGTCGGATTAATGTTCTTGTAAACATGCTATTTCTGTGGGACAGTTTTGCAAGTTGCATATTTTTGGTTGAAACTGCTGCAATGTACAGACTTGCTCGCTGCACAAGTGCCCCAACTTTGAAACCAGTGACATCTCTGCAGGTGCTGTGGCCAGAGGCCCGAGCACCCTGGAGCAGGTTGCGGTCATCCAACAGGACAGGAAGGCACTGGCCGAAGCCACCACCAATGCAGTCGCCGTTGCCAAGGAGCTTGCTGGCATCCAGAAGGTTGCCCACACGTAAGTGTTGTGTTCTTTGCTTTTTTTTTAAATTTTGTGTAACACTTAGACTTCCTGTATCTGGGGTGTAGGTGCAACTTATTTGTAAGCTGCAATGGATAAATGTGTGCTATCCTCTGTTTCGTCTTAAGGGATGACACTATTCTGAAAGGTGAACTTTTAAACTGTTAGTCTGACTTGCTTGAAGTTTCAGGGCATATTCAACACTGTGAATGAGGTTGCCATGCAATGTTTCAAGTTTATTCATTAACCCTTCAAAGAGTTAAATGAAGGTGCGTCAAATAAACGCCACACCCCCTGAGGAAAACTATTTAGAAATAGGATTGATAATGATTGGTTCTTTTGATAGCACATACAATGTAATACATACGTCACGCAGCTGTGGACAGAAATTACAGAATTAACACAATTTTTAATAGAAAATAAACATGTAATAAGATTTTAGTTTTTATGCATGCACTAGGTTGGAGGTACTGCAAGTTTTCATAACAAAAGACCATGGAAATGCAGAAAATGCGTTCCTTACAAAATATCAGTATCGAAACTTCAAGAACTGGCTTCATACATGAATTCATTATCAAACGATAGTTTTCCTGGCGTTAGTGTTGATAGCAAAAAGAAACTGATGTAAACATATTTGGAGGTTCAGAAAGGTGTACCGTAGATGGTGCAGGCATGTTGGAAATAATTTATTCCGGAACAAATACTTTAAGTTACACCAGTGAAACTTTCTAATAACATTTGTCAGATGATCCGTAATCTCATCAGACAACTGGCTAAAAAAAGTGGCATAAAAAAAATGTTACTTTTTATGCCCCTCTCTTAGAGGGGCACTCAAGTCGATTCCGAGATTGTCCATAGTGATAACTCAATCTACGGGTCTCCGCATACTAAAATAAAACTAAATAACTCGCGGACTGCCGATTTTCCTAGGTTGTAACACGCCTCTCTTCCTGTGCCTTGGAGCAATACTAGAGGGGTCGTCGGATGGCGTTTTCAAACAATAATTGTTGTATTACGTCTCCTACACCCAAAGATTTTACGTTTTGCAACGATGGCTGTAATGGGCTCTTCCCATCACTGGCAATGGCGTCCGTTGAAGTTGTTGATGTCATGGTTGGCGGTGTAAGGCGTCTGTCGTCGGTGTTGCCAAATCCTTGAAAAAGATTGCCTGCTGCCCGCTGGAATCGATCCTGGGTCCGCTGCGTGCGAAACGAAGGTGTTACCACTGATCTATGCCACATTTTAAAGGAAACTCGAGTGTTTTTCGAGATCATTATTCTATGGTCATAACTCGATCTACGAGCTCTAAATAACCTAAAAAAATAAAAAAATAACATTTATCTGCGGCCGATTTGTATATAAAAAAAGAGATAAAAGTTCCTCACACTAACCGTCGGCGCGAAACGACTGATGGCGCTGCTGAACCTTGCTGAATATGGTCGAACGATGAAAAACGCCTGACAGCCACTCGCGAGCGACGGGTTCCCGTGTGGACGAGCGAGACTGGTCAGCCGCTCGTCCACGCGGGCGAGACTGGTCAACCGCGCAGGCGCGCGCATTCCGGAAGTATTGCCGCCGCCATGCTACTTGTAGTCATCGCTCTCCGGCTTCCCGGCTGAAAAGGGCTCATATGGGCGTACATCATAGTTTTCGAAGCTCTGGTGTTAGCTATTAGCTCCTGCATATCAGCACTTTATGAGATTGTGTTGTTTGTGGTGCCTTAATTTGTCATCAAGCGCAAGAAAAAAAAAAAAAAAGTTTCGGTCGTCTTATTGCTTTAGAATCGCTTTGTCGTCTGCTTCGTCGTTGTCCGCTTCTTCGCCTTCGTGAACGTGCATGAACCCACTGCGTTCACGCAGTGGTCTTACTGCAACAGCGGGAAAAACAACGAGGCCGCAAATCCCTCGAACACTCCGGATAAACTTGGAAGCAAGTGAATATCTACCTCAACGTGAAAGAGCTCAAAATTCGAGGGACCATCGGCTCGGTGTAGCACCGCGGAACAGCATCAACTGTGTCGTGAAATACTGAGCTATGTAGTGCGCAGGCTTGGGCATAACTTTTATTCGACAATGAACACGAGCTCAATAGACATTTTCGGAGAGCGATAGTTTTCTAAACTCGTTTTATTCTGGTTGACAGCCTTTGCGACAGGGTACAGATGAACTGCGGGGGGAAGCCTGCACACAAAGAAACGATCCACAAAATGAACCTGCCTGAAGAGCCGTAACAACTCACATTTGTCAAAATGAAACGTAACCATGCGAGATGCCTGAGAACTTCGGGTAGAGATGAGCTTTTGTGTACAGTTTCTATTCAATTTTATTTGGTTAACGGTAAGAACTGTCCGACGGAAAATGCTTTTTTCCGCTGTGTCGATTGGTGTTAATACAGAATGGATCAGTAACGCCAGACCTACCGAGAATCGCTGCTCTTTCTTCAGTGATTGTACTGATCTTTTGTAGCACAGTTGTGCTCAAAACATGTCGTATCAATAACAGTTGGAACCACCAAAATGCATCAAGCAAACATTGCATTAAAAACGGTCGCAGCAAGGCAGTGTGGAAGTTCCGATTGAGATAGACCAACTGATATACCGCTACGGAGCGAGTGCTCAGGGAGATTCCAACGTACGGAACACTTTAGCACGCCCTACTACGTCTCATGCCCTGTGTAAGCTTACCCTCTTTAGTTATCGTGCAATGGGGTGAATATAAATGATGAATCAAATAACGAAACAAATCTAAAAACTCTTTTTCCTGCCGCTCTTCTACCGCTCTCTTTACCTTTTTTAGACACTCTTTTCGTGGGCTGCTTTCTTTCGGGAGGACATAAAATCCTATGCCTTTTTGCCTGGTGCGGTTATTGTAGCACCTTGACACAGAGCGGGTGAAGACACCCACTAAAAACCGTGAGTAAACGGCTGACTAAAAGTTTCGTGCTAACCTGAAAATTCCCAAACGTCGGGCGTACAACGCACCTTGACGCGGCCAGAAAACTGGGGAGAACTACAGGTACCAGAATGCACCGCGGCAGCGGTGGCGTCGTGCAACTCCTGGTGAGATCGGTCTATTGTGCTAGACACTGTAGTACATTGCTACCAAGATGCAGTAAAGATGCCTTCATTTCTTGGTTCTCCGGTCTGTCGCGAGCAACAGATCATGGAATTCACCTTTCTTGAACAGAATCATCTGTAGCCCAGAAGACCTGCAACATTTTCTATAATTCGGTCGCTTTGGCGGTTGTAGGTCACAGGGTCAACTTGGGAGAGCTTTGTGCCATGGTCTCTTTAGTCATACCTCGGCAAACCTCCCTCATGAGGGCCCTCACTCATCCTCATCTTCACAGGTGAGGTGAGGGTAAGTGAGTTTCTGAACCAGGAAAATTCATGAGTGTGAGGGTGAGTGAGGGTTGTGAGGGCCGTGAGGGCAGTAAGGGGTATGAGGGCCATGAGTGCGTGAGGGCGGTGAGTGGCGTGAGGGCCGCGAGTGGCATGAGAGGCGTGAGGGCCGTGAGTGCATGAGGTGGGGTGTGAGGGCTATGAGTGTGTGAGGGCGGTGAGTACGTGAAGCCCCCTTCAGATCGAGCATCTTTCTCAGCAATTTTGGTGTTAATGGTGGGTTGTTCACTAGCTTTCCCTAGATCGACACGAATTGCTGAGATCGAGTCCGGCTCGAAATAAGCAAGCAACTCGCAGCAATTCGAATGCGTTTAAAGCGGCTGCATCCAATCAGGGATGCAAAATTTTCACGTGATACCTCGTGCCGGTGATGATAACACCGAAAGACTGGTTTGGAATTGGTCGTTCTGGTTTGAAATCCATCGTTTTTTGGAAATAAACTGCTTCAGAAAGGGTGCATTAGTATTTTTAACGAGATTTAAATGCATAAAAACATGTTTATAACGCGTAATTGTGTCTAAATAGTGCAAGAAAAATAAAATTTTATGATGACGATGGCAAATTGCAGCAATTGGTTGCTGCGTGTGATCGCGGGCGGCCTGTGTTGCTGGTGTTGCGACGTAAAGTTTTTGGGCGAAATTGCCCCATCTGAAGCTGGCCTGAGTGGCGGGAGGGCCATCAGTGCGTGAGGGCGGTGAGGGGTGTGAAGGTGGTGAGGGTGGTGAGTGGCGTGAGGGCCGTGAGTGGCGGTGAGGGTGGTGAGTGGCATGAGGGCCATGAGGGCGGTGAGGGGCGTGAGGGCGGTGAGTGGCGTGAGGGCCATGAGTGAGTGAGGGGCGTGAGGGCCGTGAGGGCGGTGAGTGGCGTGAGGGCCATGAGTGAGTGAGGGGCGTGAGGGCCATGAGGGCGGTGAGGGGCGTGAGTGCGTGAGGGCTGTGAGGTTCAGTGAGGGTGAGTGAAGGGCTGAAGGTGAGTGTGACTGTGAGGGTGAGTGAGGGGCTGAAGGTGAGTGTAGCTGTGAGGGTGAGGGTGAGTGAGGGGTTTAGGTGAGTGTGGCTGTGAGGGTGAAGGTGAGTGAGGGCGACCTGAAATGCCGACCTCTGTCTATAGTTGCGCATGTGGAACTAGCCTTGACACTACGTGCGAATGGGCTAATTGCTTTCAAGACCTACATCCTCAAACACCCGCTGCAGATACAACAAGCTCAAGGCCGAGTTTGAGCTGAAAGAGACAGAGCTGGAACAGCTGCGGAGCAGGCTACAGCAGAGCACGCACCATCAACTGCTCCAGGAGTTCAATGCCCTGCAGAAATCCATTGGTACGTACAAAAACAGCTCAACTTTTCTTTAACACACATGTTGTGGCCCACCGAAACCATAGGGTGGCACCACCTTGTTTGGGCCTGCGACTGGTTCGGTAGGTAGGGCGCTGCCATATTGAATAGGACCTTTTTAATCAGTTCCTCTAGTTCTCGACCCCCTTGGTTCCCCTCATTCTGCAGAGACGACTGAACATTGCATTCTAATTCAATGCTATTACAATGACATTTTAATTTTACGTTAAATACTGCCGAGATCAAAAGAACAACAAAGCCATGATCTCCACTCATTGCGTGCCTCACTCAGAAGTAGCTGACACAGGTAGCTAGCTTACCATGTGTCCCATGCTGTCGGATTTATAGCTTCTAACAGATAAATTAATTTCATGGCTTACTACAGGGATCACTATAAAGAGTGTCATGCATCTTACCAGCGATAATGGGGAACATTAAGAAACCAAACGATTGTGGGGGAAACGAGGTTTTCAAGTCTTTTGTACTTTTTTTTTTTTAAACCTCAGAACTATTGCAGACACCACTGGACACCACAGGATGAGAAGAAACCCTTCTCCTCTTCCGATCTCCGATAAAGATTTTATTTGGGAAATCGGCCACGCACAAATGTAATGTTTGGTTTTTTAAGATGCTTAGAGCCCATACATTAAAGGGACACTGGACCAAAATTTGGATTTCGCAAAGTAAGGCTGCAGAAGTGTTGAACGGGGACGCTACGGACTCCAAAACATCACTCGTACATCGATATCTCAAACGGATTGCCATACTTTTGGAAAAGAAGGGCGTAATCAAGCGAGTTCTTCGATGTAACTGTCCTCCGGGAGAATTTGAGAATGAGGAGAAGCGGCCTCGCTTCTCTCCTCCTCGCTTCGGTTCACCAGCTTGACGGGACGTAGCGAGGAGGAGAGAGAATGGGAATAGTGACGTGCCTTGTCTCGTCGGCCGTGTTCAATCGCACATTTCTTTTCCAAAAAATAAGGCGATCTGTTAGATGTATCGCCGTATGAGTGATATTTTTTGGTTTTGCAGCTTCCCGCCTATCCGCCCGGCATTATTTAGTGAGCTTGAAATTTCGGTTCAGTATCCCTTTAAGCTATGACCATAAATAGACTATCGCAGGAAGTGGTTTAGCACCCCTTCTAGAGCCTACACACAGGAGAAACGAAATTCTGTTAGCCCGGTGACAAGCGAGCAGGCGTCTATTCTCTCCGCACAGACTGCAGTGTCGTCTGCATCCCCGTGCATTCACAGCATCCCCACCTGCAATCCTGTATCTTTCAGTCTTTGGGCAATACAAATTGTGCAAGGCTACAGGATTGCTGCCGACAAAGAATCTCATTCAAAGTGCAGATGAGAAAACACTTAATAAATGTTGTAGCAATCACTGGACCCCCCAACTTCTGCTTTGTAGAGCAGAGGTTCCCGAACTTTGAGAACCTTCATTTGGCGAGCCTGGTAGCCGAGGGACCCCTCCCAGTCTCGGCATTGACGCAAATAAGGCGGTAGAGAACCGTACAGGGACCATGTAAACAGTCGTGCGCATGACTGGAAAGTATGGCTGTGCGAATTCTTGAATATACGAATTCAAGTCGAATACCAAGTTCCCGAATAATTCGATTCGCGAATCGAATTCCTAGTATTCGGTCACTCAAATAGTGCTGACAATAGAGCCGTTTTTTCTCCCGATGTTAGCGCCTTGATGTTAGACCTTACGAGAAACGCCTCTTGGTCCTACCATTCCACAAAAACCTAACGCACAAGTTAGGAAAAAGTAACGAACGCCAGAACCTTTATAGCACACAGATTTACTCATGATCGTGACGCAACCTAATTTTGAATCGCAACCGAAACATCCTGTTTGCGCCGCTCCAGAGAGGAATTGTTGGGAGGCTGGAATTCCGCGCCATGCCGTATTTTCACAAGTAAAGCCCCTTGTTTCAAACTGAAGCGCCGATGTAGAACACACTTGCCACACTCGCAGAAATCGGCGACTGCATGCTGGAACCGCAAGGGTCAAATTTTGATTCAAAAACGGAACGGAAAAATAGTGTGCCTAGACTTGAGAGGGTTTCCAACCGTTCGACAGCCGTGTTTGAATTACGAACTGCCAGAAGGTGACGAAAAGACGAAAGCGTCGACCGGGCAGGCGTCATCGCTCTTCCGTTTGCTCGCCTTCTTTCCACGCGACAACACAACACATGCACACTTACGACCAATCTGCGCAGGAGCCCTCTCCATTGTTTCTGTTCCGCTTGCTCCCTCTTTTAAATCTAGGCTCTCTAAAACAGGATAGACGGACGGAGGACTGGATGCGTAGCGGTAGTTGGACGGTGACTTGTGCCACCTAACCACATGTTTTTTTCCTTCTTGCCTCAGATTATATTGTTTAAGCCTGTTTACTCAGATTTCATAGCTATCTGTTTATTTATATAAAATAACATCCTGGGTGCCTTTTTCCTCCCTTAAATATGAGACCAAACTTCTGAGATACTATATAAGTACTGTAAACGACTAAATTTTTGCAAGGACCTAATTTTCGTGAATTTCGCGAATCAGCTGCAGTTCGCAAAAAATATGTCCCGCGAACAATTCTGGCAATACGTGAACGCTAGGGAAGCTACACTCGATTCCCGAAAATTGGAGCCCGCGAATAATTTCAAATTTTCAGCTTTGGCCCGATTCGCGCAAATTTTAGCCCACATTAAGGGGAGACACTGCCCAGAAAAAAAAATTTCTGCAAAAAAAGTTGATTTTGAAAAATGATATCTTTACATCCACAAACATCTAGAGAGTATTCCCAGAAGGTTTCATTAATTTTCACTGTATAGATAATTGTTTATAAATTATTTTCTGTCCACTGAAGCTATAGTAAAGGTAGGGTTTGGAGCACTTTGAACACATTTTTCTCCGTTCCACTTTTTGGTATAAATTCCATTTTAGTCAATCTATCGTTTGATAATGGCAAAACAGGGAAAGCTCATTCTTCCCTTTTCCTGACTGAAATTTAATAAGGAGTGCGGCTATGGAACTTTTTCGTCACTTTACGGATGTCTTTTGTAAAAAATGTTGACATTTTGTCGAAGGCACAGAAGACCAAAAAGTTGACCAATTTTGCAGAAGAGAAAATTTATAGAAATGAATTACTTTCTAGAAAATATGTTCCATAGCCGCACCCTCTAGGCATTCTGCTACATATCTAGCAAATAAAAATCTTTAATATCGCAATAGTTTTCTGACGATAGATTAACTAAACAACGTAGGCGTGTTGCTGATAGAAGCTACTCTTATTTCCTTCTCATTTAACCGACAGACCTGAAATTTTGTTATACACCCTCTAGCATGACCACCAGCCTACCCTGTAAATTTCATTAATTTTAAGACAAGGGTTCAAAAGTTGACCCCCCTAGGGGGTGTGCCCCCTTAAGTCGTTTACAGTATAAGAAAAAGGACATGTTGTGATGTTTGGTCATGCTTTTAACAAGAAAAAAAGACACGCGTGGCTCTAACTTTGGGTTTTTTATGACACTTAGGGTAGATAGATTATGTTTGCGCCATAAAATTGGATCTTTAGTGCCCAACGTCCATCAGCAGCTGCCTTTCTTTTTCTTACTTTTTTTTTTTTTCACGAGAACTTGTATACATTTGTGTTTTTGTTCCGTACGAGATGCATATTCTGCATCAGGTGCATACTCTGCACGTATAATAATCTCATTAACAGCACACTTTGAAAAATAATTTCTACAAATAAAATCACTATTCAATATTCTATTCGATATTCGGCTTTTTTTTCTTAATTCGATTCGGTAACTACTATTCGGTATTTGCACACCCCTACTAGAAAGTGTTCTGACTCGTAATTATGTGTCGAAGAGTTGTCGAGGTCTGCTGAAATGGCGCTTAAACTGGCTGAGGGAGTTTGGGAGCTCGGGGAAACCATTCGTTGTAGTCTAGCTGGGGAACCCTTGTGTCTAGTCTGGTGAACCTATTTTGTGGGGAAAAAAGCAGAATATCGGTTGCATCGAGACATATGCCAGAAGCTATTCACAGCGGTTCTTTCAGAATCCGTAATGTGCAGCGGGTATGTCGAAGTGCAAGGAATGCTCGTGGCGGTTGTCCCATGGTGCCTTTCTCGCAGAGGAGTCCAAGGCCAAGTTGGAAAGCTGCAAGGAGGTAGAGAAGAGGGCCACCGCCAAGGTGAAGGACCTGGAGGAGAAGGTGAAGGACTCCAAGAACATCCGGGAGCGGGAACTGAAGGCGGCTGAGCAGCAGATCGCTCAGTGCAAGAAGAGGGCCGACGAGTCCTCAAAGAAGTTCGCCCAGAAGAAGCAGGTAGGGGCCTCTGCAGTTTTCGAAGCCCTTTCAATTCTGCGAGGCGATTTCTTTGGGCGGCAGCTGAGTCCGCCTTGATGCTTAACGTCATGATCGTCCTAGACTAGGTACTGTAAATTTAATTTTTGCAAAGACCTATAGTCCCTGGCTGTGCGAGAACAACAGGGAACAGCTTCGGTTGTCTTGCCTCCAGCGTGAGCTTTCTGCCTTTGACAAAACTTCAACGTCTCGTGCACCTCATGCTCGCAGCCAAAGCGTAATGAAGACGTGGAGTGCGTGAAAGAGGCGAAAAATAGATCGTGCTAATATATCGCCCCCTGGCAACGAATACGCAGCACATCGCTCTAAATCGCAAAATGTTGTGCCGCAAAATATTTTCTAAATCCACACCTCGCCGAATTCGCAAAATATTGAGCACACAACGATAAAGTTGTTTCCTGCTCGCAAAAGAGTACACAAAACTGTCTATATTCTGCTTCACCTTTCGAAGGACTGCAGCAGATTCTTTGAGCCATCCCGGCCTATTCAGCACCACGAATGTATCGCGCAACTATGCGTGTCGCTGTACCCCTCCCGAATGTCGCGTGACACTCGCGCAGCATTGAATCGACCTCGTTGGGTCGTGGCGTCCCCTGCAGTCTGTTGTAAGATGGAACGGAGTATGCATACTACGGTCTAAGCTCGTTATAACAGACCTTGATTTTAACAAAGATTTCGGTCTGTTGTAAAAGGAGTGTTGTATGCAGATATGAAGTTGAGTCAAGGGGGCATAGAGGAAAACCAACCGAACTTCACAAATCGGTATGTTATATCCAAATGTCTGTTACAACCAGGTCTGTTGTAATGAGCTTACACTGTATCACTGGCAGCATTACTGACAAATGAGAGAGCTGCAAGATTTGTAGTGCCCACTTCAAGGTGTAGCAGCAAACTGGACTCTAGCTTTTTGCATATGGTCGACCTATATCAAGCACCGGAGTGGAGTGTACAACCCTGTTAAAAATTGTGACGCAGTCTCTGCTTTTCAAGCTTACGCCATTTGATGGCACATTTGTAGGAATGCTCTTGCTCATTCAAGTTGTGGAGCTTCAAGAAGTAATAACGCTGAAGATCCGAATGTTTTTTATTCTCAAGTTACATCTCCACACAGTTGGGAGCACAGTCGCTAGGCACCCTTATTCGCACAGTGTCACCTTGTCCTTCACTTTATTGTCTGTTACCAAGCTTGCTCCTGATTAGCATTGCTCTTCGTCCCCATAGGAAGCTGAAGGCCTGCAGCTGGAGATAGAAGAGCTGCAGAAGTGTCTCACTGGTTACAATGCCCAGCTGGAGGTCAGCAACAACACCCTCAAGGATCTGGAACAGGCCCTGGCCAATCATCAGCAGAAGTTGGCAGGCATCAAGGTCTGTCGAGATTGTACGCGTCACAGTGCCCTGGAGCTGAGGTCACTGTACGGGGTGGGCGGTAAAGCTGACGTCGCACTGCGACGACATTGCAGTGCCAACTGCTATTTGTTCTTAACTCCAGACTTGATTTGCTACGGGTGTGGCACTTGGGTTCGATTTTTGTCTAGGTAAGAGAGAGAGCGTTCTCAGTTCCCTGATTGAACGCGGCGCCACAGCTTGCACATAATCAACCAATGAGACATTTGGGGCCCTTTCGCATGTTCATAACCAGGTAAAATTTTGGCGAGAATGTCTCGTCAACTTCCAAATGGCGATGAAGGTTTCTCGGCCTCCGATGTGCTTTTCCTTGGTACTCCTTCATCCACCAGTCGATGTCTGCTTGTGTACGGCAGCAAAACAACTTGAGGTTTGTAAAAGAAGCACAAGTTCTCAGTGGCTTCCAGAGAGAAAATAGCAGATGATGTCTATTTTGGACTGCATCCAATCCCACTTCGCCGCGGCGCTCGGTCCGTTAGCAGCTGACATACAATGTTTTCTTTTATTTTCGTAAGCTAATGACTCTTTGTAGCAGACAATCCGCATTCTGCACTCGCATGAACAGATAGCTGTCTACGAATGCTACTTTGGTACAATTTGTTGCTACTTTGGGACCACTTTCGACGCATGGGTTGCATAAAAGGACGGTAAACACACCAGTCGAAGACGCGTTCCTGGCACTGTAGGCTTCGGATTCACAAAATATTGCTATTATAATGTAGGCTAAAGGTTCAGCTAGCACTAGTGCTCAGCTCCAAATTGAAGCATTATTTTGTTATAGATAGCTTGAGACATTTCTCAGTCGTGTAAATGAAAATATCGGTCAGGTGATTTCTTTTTTTTTTTTTCTTTCGAATCAATGGCCTTAAGCATTGTGAGAAAATAGCTTTATACATGCATTTATGTACACTGTCCAACACTGTTAGCGCAAATGCTGGGAAGTTACAGTGCTCACTGTTTGAAAAATTGCTGTAACTAAAGCAATTGCACTTTTACAACAATAATAAAGGCACTTACTTATTCACTACGACCCAAGTAAGAAAAGTGATTCCTGTTACCCTCCGGCAAAGAAACAAAATGCACGCGCATTTCCCATAGGAAGAGACAGTTGCGTCTGCTCATTTTGAAACCGGAAGTTCTGTAGACACTAGCGTTAGTTGAACTCTAGTTTACATTAAAAGTAGCTGTGGTGATGGCGTGAGAGTTGGTAAATTTTGACTAAAGCTGCGATCACACTGCCAATGTATAAAAGACATGCTGCAGACATTGTCGGAGGCGTGTTTCCTTGTACGGCGATCCTGTCGCATTCGTCGTATATAAACTCTGCAGACATGTTAGAACATGCTCCAGGCACGTCCACAGATGATCCTGGCCTCGAATCCGCAACGAACACAGTGTCTCTTGTGCGATGTCTGCAGTGCAACCTTCAAGGGCAACTCCTGCCAAAACTCAAAATGAAATAAATTACTAGTATTGCTGCAGTGACACAAAATATGACCCCAGCCAAAAAATTACGTCCGGGGGACGCCGCATTCTCAACTAATGCCGATTATAAAAATGCGACCCGCCACAAGCCGCTGCTCCTTAGCGGGCGGCCAGTGGGTTGCCGATTGCTAAAGCAACATTGGGCGGTGACGTCTGTATCATTCTTTTTTTTCCTCCGGTCCAGGCGTTGTGCGGAGTGCACTTCTTTGAGCCGCTACCACCGCTACTTCGGCTTGTGATTGGCGTGTTTAGCCGTTGCTTTTATCTGTAGCCTGTGTAGCTTCAGTATCGCCTTTTGTTTATTTGCTTGTGAGGGCTCCAAGACTCGTTTTAGCGAGCAACTCGGTGTGCCCAAGACTGCCTAGCTGTTCCTCGAAAGACGCAGAGTACAACTTGTAGCGCTGTGGGCTGCTCACACAACCCGCTGCACAACCCGGAGGTCCTTTTCCACAATTTTCCAACGGACCGGAAATTGGAGAAGGTGTGGGTGAACGCTATTTGACGAGTGGACTTTGGACTTCGGCTTTTGCGCACCCGAGGAAAAAAAGAACGAAAGAAACGGACATGTACAGCCCAGCTCACATGTGTTCGGGCGCCGCTGACCATGCCGGAGAGTCTCAAAGCTTTGTGTCTGGGACTGACCTGCAGTGCGAAAGCGAGAGGGCCCCCAGTACTGTGCGTCAGTACTGTACGTCAGCGCGGCGTAGAGCAACGCCGCTCCATCCACAGAGCCCCGATGACAATTTAGGCCTAGTGACAAGTACGGAAGACCGCACTCGCGGAGACAGCCGCCGAGTAAGGCACCGAACGAGTTCACTCGTTTTCCAGTAGCTAGCTTTTGGGTATACAAGCGACGAATACGGCATCACACGCACGGCGGCCGCCGCCGAGTACGGCACCGAACGAGTTCACGGGTTTTCCAGTCACTAGCTTTTGGGTATACGTGCTAACTCTTGCTACATATGCTGGATAACTACCACGTATACAGAATTAAAACAAAATCGGCTTACCTCCTATCTTTAGACGGCTAGTGCAACAGAGGTAGGTGCCGCTCGGCCTGCATACACATTGAACGAGAATAATCCTGATGTCACGTTCACATAGCGGCTGATTTCCAGTGTTGCCGGGGCCTCGAGCGGCTAGGTTCGGTTTTGTTGGCCGTGCCCCAAACAAAACTTTAAGGCGTCGGTATCTTTAAAACTACGAACAACAACGAGAAAAAAATTGCACCTTGCAATTCAGGGACGCTGACTATGCTAAAAACGGTCATAATCCGAAAATCTAAAGTATGGACTGGAGTTACCCTTTAAGAAAATGTTTGGGTTGAGCCGGCTGGAGGCTGAATGGGACGCACATGCAGGAGCAAGTGTCCAAGGCGAACGAGGACCTGAAGGCCCAGAAGGAGAAGTTGAAGGCGGCCAGCCGAGAGATCGGGGCCAAGTACACAGAGCGGGACGGCCTGCAGAAAAAGGCCGACGACCTCAAGCTGAAGATCCAGCAGTGGGAGCACGACATCAGCAAGGTCCAAAAGGAGGCCGAGGATGCCCGGCGCAAGGTACGTGTCTTGCCGGCGTGCTCCCCGAGCCGGACGTTTTGCCGCTCGTGGTTTACAGTGGTGGCCGTTACTGCAAAGTCTTGCGGCCGATTCGGTGTGTACGGTGTGGCCCGCTATATTTGGCGAGGAATCGCAGCGCAACACCGCTTGACGCTGTGACCACGCTAAGCGTTACCCCGTCTTTGGCAGAGAAATTGTGACATAGTCTCTTCGCCTCGTCGCTTGGAGCATTTCCTGCCTCACGCTGTCACTCCTTTCCTTCAACAACTACAAAATGCACACTCCTCTCTGAAATTCGCCACCTACCTTTCTTGACCTCACCATCTCTGGCGACAGCAGCCACTTTAAAACATCTGTTCATTACAAGCCTAACGACCTGCACAGCTACCTTCACTACTCTTCTTGCCGCCCCAAGTGCCAAATCGACTCCATCCTCTTTTCACAATTTCTCCGCATTCGACGCTTTTGCAGAGACAACAATTTCCACAATCAAGCCCTTTCTGTCTCCACACTTTTTCTGAACCGGGGACACCTTCGCCCCATTCTCGACTAGGCATTCGGCCACGTCTCCCGGATTTCCCATTCTGACTCGCTTTTGTCTCCACTCAAACCCAAAAATCAACCCTCTTGTTCTGACATGCCACCCTTTCCTCCCTAAACTCGCCCATCAGCTTCTTCCCGCCACTGGCCGCCTCCACCCTTCCAAACACGTTTCAGAAGTCCCGACTCTAGCCTACCGCCGCCCCCCAAAAATTTCTGATCTCTCTTGGTGAAAAGCTGTCTTCCGTCTGCCACCCCCAAATTCCCCACACAAAAATTGCCCGGTACCATGCCATGCAAGCATGTCGCTACCTCTCTCCCTCTGACAACCACGCCTGCAAATCTGCTAACATCACTTACGTAATTTCCTGCACCTCATGCCCTGATACTTTTTATATTGGTGGAACCGATCGCAAGCTCTATGAATGTGCGAGATCACCGCCGCCTCGTGACCCTTAAGCTCCCTAACAAACTGGATTCTAACCTCTCCACGCATGTTTCCAACCACTTCTCCAAATAAGGTCACAGTGAAGTCAATATGCGTGTCTGCTTCATTAAATCTGGCTTTCCCAGCTCCCTCTCCCAGAAAAAAGAAAACTGATCTTTATTTTCTGCGCTGAATTCCCTAACAGGTTGAACAATAGACTCTTCTTCGGCTACTAATACATCCACTCTTTCCTCTGAAGTTCCCTTTCCCACACTCCTTCGTTCCCCTGGCCTTCCCCGTCCCTGTCAATCTTGACCCTCACGGCATTTCTTCCCGACCCTCATTTCCACATACATTCGTCGTTCTGCTCTGGTGCCTTTCTCATTTTATTTTTGTTATCTTCTGGTGTCATGTTGCAACAGCTCTCGCTTTCCCCTTGGCTTCCCTTAGTTTCTCCGTAGTCTGACGAAGGGCATGTGCCCAAAACGTCTCTTGTTTCCTTTCCCCTTCCTTTTGCACGTCTTATCTCTCCCGCTTTTAGTTTTTGTTCCCATCTTTACATGCCAGCAGCACCCCACCCTTGTACTTCGCATGACACCACTAAGAGCGTTTCATCGCAACATTTTTTTGCTTGAATTTTTCATTAGTTTTGATTTTTATGACAGGTTCCAAAAGGGGTCCATGCAAAAAGCTGAGAAGCCTGACGAGACACTGGGATATTGCGACTAACGACACTACACGTCACTTAACACTTACGTCGCGTAAAGCGTTCCGCACTTAATTTAGCAGGAAACGTTCTTCGAAGAACTTAGCGGGAGAAATTGTGACACCACGTGTCACTGCGACGTCGCGCGACATTTCAATTTCCCCGCTTTCGGCGCTTCATTAATCATGCGTCGTGTGGCGACGTAGTAATCCTCGCACCTTTGCCGAATTTTGAATGGTGGTGGAATAAGATCATGTGGCAGTCTGTCTGTAGCTGAGCGTGCAGGACATGGCAAGGAACCGGGGAATTCTTTTTTTCTCTTCTGTAGCTGGAAGACCTCGTGAAGCATTACGAGTGGATTCCGTCGGAGAAGCAGTACTTTGGCCAGGCCAACACGGAGTACGACTTCACGGTCAACAACCCCGTGGAGGCCGGCCGTCGCATCCAGAAGCTCTCCGAGACCAAGGAGAAGTTGGGCCAGAACGTCAACTCTAGGGCGCAGAACCAGCTGCTCAAAGCCGAAGAGAAGGTACCCGATACTTCGATTTGACCAGAGATTGATTGAAGACATTGCTCAAACCATAGCACGATGGTTCTCAAATGGGAATCCATGGATCCCTTTAGGGTCCCTGAAGGCCTTCTGGAGTCGCCAAAGCACTTTACTGTCAGTCAAGCCGAGCAGTACATAGCTTGCAAGTGTCGCCATTGCTAGGTACTGATGGTTATTTTTACTTACTGGTTTCTTCAAACTACAACTTCTGCGGTGTGAAGCTAATACGGTGAACCAGACGCTCGCATAAAATTCTGGCCTGGCCGCAAATTATGTCACATGGAAGCTATGTATAAAACCTTGTTGCTTATTAATGCTAACTGTCCCGTAAAGCTAAATAGTCCAAACCACATGTACTGAGTGACTAGGGTTGATTATTATTTGTTTCAGAGCTTCAAAGTTGGTTTGCTGGTTTGCACGGATTTAGTCTTCTTCATATTCCCTTTTGTGATTGTAATAGTCCAATACCCCCCTCTTTCCCACTGGATGGTGTCCCCCATCACCTCTACCAATGCAGGAGGGGGTTCCCGAAACCTTCATTGTTGAGACATTGCAGACCAGGGGCTCTCAAACTTTTTAATATTCGCCTTGAACGGCAGCAGAGTTACCCCCCCCCCCCCCCCTTCTGATCCCAACACTGGTGCAGTGAAGCCGTGCAGAAGCATATAGACCTTGTAAACAATAAGGCATGCATACTAACTAGTTTGGCTGATAGTATGCATCAGTGGGCACCTCGGGCCTGCTAAAATAGTGCTTAAACTGGAGAAAAACTTTACTTTAGAGGTAGGGACAGTCGAGAAAACCTGGGGGCTCTGAGAACCCCCCAGGCAACTTTGGGAAACCACTACGTTCCTGGGAACCCAGTTTCAGAACTCATGTTGGAGACCATTACATTGTAGTGGAAAGGTGTTCTTTTTGCTACGTTTTAAACTCTGTGGAATAGTACACCTCTCAGTGTTGAATGACTGCAGAGGAACCCTTAACCTTCTCGACGTTGCCTCGATAAAGTGGTGCAAAAGCCTTCGGACTGCTAAAGGTAATGCATACTGGAGTTCGGGCCAGGCCGCGTAGTACTCGCCGTTCCTGGGCTTGAGACTTGTGTTACAATCCACTGTTGAGGTACCTCCAGTTAGACCAGGCTTCGGCGGGGCCCGGGTCAGGGAAGACCGATAGTCAATGGGCTCGGTCGGGTCGCAAAAGGTAGGCCCGTGCAGTGCTCTAATGCACGCGTAGTGCTCCGTTTCGCCTTGCGGCGTACCGCAGCCAGCCCTTTGTGTGTGCGCCAAATCTCACTATGGATTGAGTTTGATGGCTCATGGTATCCATTGCAGTACATTGCAGCATGGTGTAGAAATTGTCTCATGTTTGTGCGAGGCTCGGTTTTTCTGGAGTGGGGTTTCAAATGGGACAACGCTTGGGTCTCACATTAAGCAACAGTAAGCAAGTAGTATGCAGAAAGGCAGGTGTTTTGTTTGTTTATTTCAGTGGTTCTCAACCATGAATGCTTCGCGGACCCCTTGTAGATCGGCGGTGATGGAGGACCCCATTTGTGGTGAGGGAAAGGGAAACAGGTTAATTATGATTGATTTAATTAATATAACTAAGGGCTGTGTAAAGTAGACTTCTCTTTTTAACAGATACAGGAAAAAACTCGCCCAAAAAACTGGAATGTTTCTTCGCAGTCTGAGAAAAGACACCTTTTATCGCCAAGTTTGACTGATGAGGCTAGTCTTCGCGGACCCCTAGAATGCCTTTGCGGACCCCAAATGGTCCATGAACCCCCATTTGAGAACCACTGGTTTATTGATTTACTTATTAATGCGAGAGCCCATGGAGGGAAGCTGGTGTTATCTGATGTCTGTTTCTCCAGTTACTCTGCTATGCTAAGACGTCCGGCCCTCGCAGTATCAAGATTTGAGCAAGAAGAAGCGGACGGTGCTGGCAGACAAGGCTAAGATCATGACCGTCATCAAGGAGCTGGACGAGAAGAAGAGTCTGGCACTCAAGGCTGCCTGGAAGAAAGTGAACAAGGTGAGTCAGCTTCGGAAGGTGCATCCTATACTACGTAGTACTCAAAAAGCATATTCTTGTTCTCAATGCCACGAGTGTTGCTCGTGCCGTCCCAGAAATCCCGACTATGGGCCTGGCCTGCCCACTACAGGTTCTTTTGCTGTCTCTGTTGAATTTTCACAAAGCTATCGTCCCACAGACACAAAAACAAACACTAAAAATCATTCCGAATGTCACGAGCTCTCTGCCATTTCCGATGACGACTCGTACCGCCTCTCTGACGGCTCGCAAACTTTATTTGAATTTGGTAATTTCCACCAAAAATTAACGAAAACGTTCACTTGGCCTTCAGGTCTTGTTTGTTGCTCTCTATCATCCTGAACGTTTCCAAGAGTACCACGCACTGAAACTCTGCTGAATCGACACGTCAGATGGCAAGGAATTAATAGTGGGTCACAACATCTGGAGGTCAAGTGGATGTTTTCTTAAATTTTCGTGTAGATTTAAATAAAGTTTTGCAGAATGTTTTATGGGGGACAAAAATACATTGAGTTAAAGGTTTTGGGAAGGATCTGTCCTTCTCAACATAATTAATAGTTCTGTAGATAATTAATTATGAATTAATTAATCATTAATTTATGCAACTGCTAAAATACATGCCCCCTATTAACCTGAATGCTCTCCCAAACTATAGCAGTGACTATTTCAATTGCAGTGAAAGATTTGTGTGATGAGTTGCATAAAAATTAATAAATGCATGAGTAAAAAAGTTTTTTTTTTGTATTGTGTGCCATGTTGAGTTTTTATGCTGTTGCTGCATATTTTTGATGTCACATGTGTTATATGAAACTACATATATGAAACCAGAAGCCGAAAAGAATCCTCTAGCGGTGGTAGCGAGAAACAATTCTGATCGAAGGTCAATGTTCGTAAATGGTTTTAATAAGTGCGTAAGAGTGAAGTGTAGTAACTCTTTGTGGTTGAAAATAGGGTGCACGTGTTGTTTTGATCATGATCATGCAGAAAGGTGTAAGAAACGAATGCGCCGCTCAACTCTGTTTTGCGCGGACAGAATGTGACCGCTTGGACGGCCGATTCCCGGCCCTCGGCGTTTGGCGTAAGGATTATGTCGATCGTTCCGCTAGTCGCACTCTTCCTCCATCATTTTGGATGAGCGTGATTGAAACATCACGTGTACCATATTTTCAGCCATCGAGAGTTACTCCAATGCAGTTATCAGGTTTGTTTCTCGCGACCACTGCCAGGGTATTATTTCCGGCTTCTGGTTGGCCACATTCAACTTCATGAAGACGCCCTGGAACACGCCCAGCCCGCTTTCGGCCAATGGCGCTTCCTCATTTGTCTCCTATACTTCCCAATGAATGGCCAAACTCTCTACATATACGGCTCTGTGTAAAGTAACTCCAGTTAGGAAACTGAAACCGCGAGAGTGTCGTGGAAGCGGACGCACCAAAATGAGACCAAATGGAAGGGAGGTGACAACCTTCTGCCTTCAGTATTTCCATTTGATGCTTCTAAACCTGAACAGCTTGCAGACACTGTACGTACTTCTGTTGAGATAATTACAGTGATGTGATTGCTGCGCCAATTGTGCCAAACTGCGCCAAGGGGCTAACCCTGATATATCCTGCTGCATTTTGCCGAAATATGGGTAATCTGCGCCAAGCCTGCGCCAAAAGACCAATTTTCATCATCTTTCAAAACCGAAACTAAACCGAGTACCGTAATTGAGCATGCATGAGCTGTGTAGCGCAAGCGCCTGCCCAACAAAAAGTACCCCGTATCAATCGCCCACCTGGTTTTGCTTAGTTTTTCCCGCCACCTCTCGTTTCACGCTCTCGTCGTTCATGTGTCTCGTCTCGCGTCTTTTTAAAACAAATTTCAACGATAGACGCGGCCGTGTGTTGACGCTTCAGTCGTTGTACAAAGCGCTCCAAGTACTTTTTGACCCTGACTCGCGATCTCTTGTTTTGACCTGACTCGCTCAGGTTCTTTTTTTCTGTGTGTTTAGCTTGTACCTCGCCTGCCGGCCTGGCAAGCACGTGCTGCTGGACTTTTTTGTCGTATTTTGCATACAATTTTGCGACGGAGCGAAGTGGCATGGTGTCTGTCTCGATCCAACAGCCATCTCCGCTCGCGCGACGAAGCACGTGCAAATGCAAGCCTGCCGAAGTTACCCTCACACGCATGCGGACATGACTGCACGAGAAGCACCAGCCGGGACGCTTGCAACCCATTGCTTTACGTATGCTTACTTTTGACAAAAATCTGGCTCGTCAGGAACCAGTAAAGGTAGCAAGCGGTTTTTCGGAATTGCTCGGCGACGCGCACAGCACTGTTCACTTGTGGGATGTCCCAATGTCTCTTTGGAAACATTGAAAGTAGGAATTCATTACTAGCCAAAGGCAAAGCGAGGCTTGCAGCAGCCTTGCAAAAAGTTTTGAAAAGCAAAAAGAAAAGCACCCGCTAGTCTTAATGCACCTTTGTCTTGTATACAATTTCGCGTTGCACTGCAGTAGTTACGTGTTTCATTAGTCGGAGACAGCTTCCATTTATTATATTATATAACTATGTAGTCAACCTAATGCTGTGATATTTACTACTAAGCTGGTCATTTTCAAATAAGGTTTAATATGTGCAGTTTGGTTCTTATTTATCTATAGCGGGTACATATATACGTACAATTTAGCTGAAGCATTGCAAAATGTGTCATGTCATTGGCATTTTAGTTGCATGTTGAAAGACTCCCAGGTGGTCGAACTTGACCATAAATTGTTTATTGCGGCGAGCGAAGTGGCCTTCGTTCATTCAGCACTTAAAACGAATATGTTTATTTTTTTAAGAATATCTGCTCCAAAAGCCGCTTTTGCTGTTCAGAAACACTGTTCTGGCTGCTCCAAAGGCCACTTTTGCTGCTCCAAAACGCCGTTTTGGCTGCTCCAAAAGGTGCTCCAAAACGGCTTAGGCGAATCACATCACTAATTAATAAAAAAACAAAAACTGCTTATTGACCGTTCCTTTATGCTATTCCTTTGAAAACATAACCCGACCACAGAAAAAAATCTTTTGGGAAAGAAAAACTCTACAGTCGGAGGTTTCATGGGGCACGTCGCACGCAGGACTTTGGGTCCATCTTCAGTACCCTGCTGCCCGGTACAAATGCCAAGCTGGAGCCGCCCGACAACATGGACGTACTCGACGGCCTGGAGGTCAAGGTGGCCTTTGGGGGGGTCTGGAAGGAGTCCCTGCAGGAGCTCAGCGGGGGTCAAAGGTAGCCTCCTTTGCCCTTCCCGAAGGCGGTGCTGGCCAGCCGAGCAATCTCAGCTAGAGCTATTGTCCCAATAGGTCAGCCCGTTACCATGGAGGTGGTTTGAGGTTGTGGCCTGGATTTTGCTCATGTGCGCACGAATGGGAACCCGGCACCGTCTGCTAATCCTACTTGCAGACAGTACTCCTACATTAAAGTTCACATTACACTCCATCCTCGAACAACAGCAGACATGCTTGAGTGAATGGATTGAAGTCGTTAAAGCGGCCAATACGTGCCGCCAGCTATCTCATGGGCACGGCAATATCTGGGACCTAAAGAGGGGGTAAACACTGGGAGCAGGATGCGGCAAATCCTGGGCGCCGACATTGGCTGTCCCGAGAGAAAGAATGAGAGTGGCAGAAGAGCAGTGAAAGAAAGCGGACGAAAGGTTTGGAGTGTTTGTTTTGCTGTGACGAGTTGGAAGTTGCTCGAGCGCTTGTCAGCTTTATTTTTATACACTGCGGGATTCTGGAGTTTTCCACTGGCTAGAAACGAACAAGGTAGAGACCTTGTAGGTGATGTTTTCCTGCTTGTTTGTGCATATATTAAGGCGTCGCCGGCGATATGTGCCCATCAGGACTGACAATTGGGACTGCCGATGTCTGCTTCTATGCCCCGCCGTTCCCAAGGGGCCCCAATGCATGGGACTTTTCCCTCTATGATATTGTATTAATTCTACAGACCTAAATGGGGGGTTACCATTATTGCTTCTAATATGGCACCTTTACCCAGTGTTTGTGCTGCAGCCAAATCTCCCACTCACTGTGGCCCTAGTTCCATCTATTGCAGTCTGTGATGCTTGCATAGATGTGTCATTAATTGGTCAATTTTAGGTAACTATTTTGATAATTAGTGTTTTTTTGCATTCTCTGACGCCCACCTTGTCTAGCAGTTAGTTCCCGATTCGCTGAAACGCCCTTTATATATTTTTGCTTCCAGGTCGCTGGTGGCACTGTCGCTGATCCTGTCGCTGCTGCTCTTCAACCCTGCACCCATCTACATCCTGGATGAGGTGGATGCGGCACTGGACCTGTCCCACACGCAGAACATTGGCCAGATGTTGCGCACCCACTTCAGGCAGTCACAGGTGCGAAGCCGGAGTGGAGGGCGTGGCGTCTCAACGCCTACTACAGTCGCATTCGTTAAATTACCTGGGGTCCGATTTTCGTCAATGCGAGAGCAAGTCGTAATTTGGCTCGCAGGGCGAGCGAAGATAGGGTTCGTAGACAGTTTGTCTGCTAATGTGAGCAAAGGATGCGGCTCGTCTGCTACGAAGCATCATTTGCAGACAAAGAAAACAAGAAAGCACAGTTTGTCGTCTGCTAGCAGAACGGAAAAACAGTTGATTGTCTGCGACAAACTGAGCACCACGGCAAAGTGAGATAGGACGCAGGATTGTGACCCTCTGCGATTTCGCATTGCAAGACATTGACATCACTCGCTTCGTTACAGTTTCTGCTGCCATACGCAAGCTGACATCAACCGGTGGATCCAAGGTCAAACACATCACAGGCCGCAAAAACTGTCTCATTATTCGCGCGTGGGCAAAACGTTCTCAACAAAATTTTGCCCGACTGCAAACCCGCCAACGAGTCAAATGTCTCGTTGATTGATTGCACGGAAGCTGTGAGCCCAACTGTGGGGCTGTGGGGCAATCAGCGGCTGAGAACACTCGCTCTCTCTTTGACCAAAACCAAACCCTTGGTCTGGAATCTTTTAGTCGAGCTACGGGATAGAGTTTCTTTTGGGACAGATGAAAGCATCGGATGCACCCCGCTGACATTAGGAGTCCGCCCGATTTCTCGGAAAACCTAACAAACGGATGTGGGTTCGGAGGAGCCACCGCAAAGAAAGTTGCTGGACGCGTGCATGTGCATGTTTCTGCCCTCGACAGGGAGGGCTATGTTGGTGCAGCGGTATTGACTTCACTGTTGGCTACAGCGCACCTCACTTGCTAGGATTAACAGATTTGGGGAATTTTGTGCAGCTCGAACTTTGTTTGCCAGTTTTATCAGCTTTTAGGTGGAATTAGATTGAAATATTTGGCGTGTGAGCTCTTCAGGCGACGCTAGAGACGCTAAAATTCTGGCATATAAGCCACAAATATTAAGTCTCAATAGTTTCATACTGAAACTATAGTTTTCCTAAAGTGAATTATATGCCAAAAAGTGCAATGGAGAAAAACACGTTCAAAGTGCTCCAACCTCTGCCTTTTCTCTAGCATCGGTGGACCGAACATAATTTATAAAAATTAACTATGCAGTGTAAACTAATGAAACCTTCTGGGAATACTCTCTAGACGTTAGCTGATGTAAATATGGCATTTTTCAAAACCAACCTTTTTTGCAGAAATTGAAATGAAGTATGTTGGTTTAGCGCTGTGCTGTAGCGTGATTCCGGGGAGTCCTGCCGTTTCTTCCTGTCAGTGGTTGTGCACTCATTCGTTCTCTCTGTGTTCCTCAGTTCATCGTGGTGTCGCTGAAGGAGGGCATGTTCAACAACGCCAATGTGCTCTTCCGCACAAAGTGCGTCAACGGAATGTCGTCCGTCACGCGAACAGCCCAGCGCCTCGAGTTGGACAAGTGATGCACATCTTCACTGTCGTCTTCATCATCATCCTCCGTTTCTTTCTTACATAACCTCTGTACATTGCATTTCATTGACCAGGACAGATCAGTTTTTTTAGATACCTTTTTTTGATATAATACTTCCATGTTTTATATCCAGTCTTTCCAGTTGTATTTTTCCTGTCTTTATTCTTTTATATGTGCATGGCCATCTCTTTTTCAAGGTTTAAATAAAAGTGAACTATCTTTGTCCAAGTGGTTTTTCTTGTTTTCCTCTCCAAAATGTTGAACTACCATTTGCATTTAAATGCATTTGCTATACAGTAAAAACTTCATAGAGAACTGTTTTATTAAAATGACTATTTGCTACTACGGGGCATAATCAAAAAAGTTTGGAAAATAGTCCTAAATATAGTACAATGAAGTATATGCTTTACTTGTGTTTCCCTCGAAGTGTTGTCCTCGCTTCCTTTTGCTGTGATAGCGTTCCCGGCGTTTTTACCACATCTGGAAAGCTCTTTCGAAGCCAGTACCGTGCAACTTCTGTTTAGGACACAGAAGATTCAGCGCACACTTTGCAGCAATGCGGTGCACAATCAAAACACACGAGAATTGCCTGCATTGCTCAAAACAAGATATTGAGTATCTTAACAATGTCCTGAATGAAGTAGGGTTGTAAACTGCCAGTTGCTCATAGTTAAACATGATGAAATACAGCCTCAGTAAACACGGACGATGAACAAGAAACAAACATCACAGGACAATGGCTGTTTATTCTATGAAGCATGAAAGGAAACTTCCACGTTGCATGACTCATTGCTTCTTTGCCATAAGCCCAAAGAATAATTTCGAGGCTCTTTGTTCTAGATTTTCTGAGTTTGACGCAGCTAGATGTTTACACCGAGTTTGCCAATCTGCTCATGCATGTGGTCACAAAAAACTTTTGCAGTTCAGCTCTAAATGTTCACAGAATGATACCTTTTAGCACATTACCTTCGACAGTTGCACAAGCATCACCGTGCTGCCCACCCTTTTTACGCTACGAGACTAGTCTGAACTTTTTTATCGCACCTTGTATCTTAACCCCATCCTCGCATCAAATGTCTGTAGCAATATATTACGAGCATTTTAGATTTGCCACTGATCTCTACTGTATGGGGCTGGATGGCACATAAGCTGCTCTCCGTGCCTGGCGCAAGTGAAGCCACCGGAAGTGTGACGCTTGTCCTGCAACTCGAGTCTGCTGGGCTTCGTAGCGCATTCAGTTGATGTTTTCATCCATGCTTTTCCGTGTCAGAGTTGGTTTAAATAATTTTCGTTTTGCATCGAATTCCGAGAGTAAGGCATCTGAACATGGGACATGTGTACGCTTGATCAACTGGAATCTGAAAGTTTTCACAGAATGGCTTCCCAGGAGACTTCTTGGGTCTGCATGTGCTGTTACTGTGCAACAAACAGTCTCTCTTAAGGTGACAAGAAAAAATCCAGCACCCTGAACGGTTCGAATGAGCACTCGGAAGAGTTGAAAAGCCTGTCAAGCGCTCACTTCCGAGAGAAGCGGCTTGCTTCTGGTGGCTTCATACCTGTTTGCTCAGTGTTACATCCAGCCCCCTAGTGGAGTATTCCAGTGAGATTTGCTTGGCTATATGGGCACTGGCAACCATAGCGGTGTGCACAACAGCCAAATGAGTGCTGGTGGCGAGCTTCCAGAGTTCTTTTGCAACATGCATTCTCACCATCAAGATTGCCGTCTTAGCAGCTTATTAATGCAAGCTCATTCTGAGCATCCGCTCTAAACGGCACCCATAAATAAGGTGTTTAGTGAACACCTTTTATGGGGGTATTCACGGGACGCCATATTGTTGGACGTTCACAGCGCATGCTCAGAACTAGCTCCCATTTATTGGATTCTAAGAACGACAATTCTGTATGTGTGGAATGGATGTTGAACGTACATTCTTGTTCACTCCTTGTAGGCGGTGCAGCCAAAGCTATGGATATCCGTGCGCTCGCGGACCTTGAGCACCGATCAAGGCTGTGCGTGCCACTGCTTTGATCGGTTCGCCTCTTTTGAAATGCCAGAAACAAATGTCCTCGAGCACCGTTCTGAGCGTGCGCTGCGAACAACGTTCAACAAGATGGCGTTTCGTTAATACTTCCTATAGTGAAAGTGTTTTCTTTGTAGGGACTCTACTGTACTGGCCTCTTTGGACTGTCATTTCACCTTTGCTAATGGTCTCCCAGCAAAGATTGTACCAGTGCTTTGCTGCAGCTTCATGTAGCGCCTGCTTTATTTTATTTGTCTCTGACTGCAAGTGACGCACCTGTTGCGACATTTTGTATCATTTCAGATTTATTTAAATATACAATGGCAACCACCAATATTAAATATAACAAAAATAGGATGAGAAAAAATATCACATTGTGTCTGTCGAGATGCTTGTAGAGGCATGTCCTAATTAAGCATTGCAATCTATGATACTTTAAACGGTCAAAGATGCAATGCAGCTCCCACAATCCGTAATGTGAACATAAACAATAGGGCAGTGATCTTGCGAGAAAATAAAAAAAAGAAAACTGTGACGGTATGCAGCTAGGATATGTGGAATCTTATGCGGGCATGGTGTACCTGGGTGTAAGGAGTGCCGTACTGAATTCACTCAATTCTAAGCAACCCTAGCTTATTCTTCATCTCATAATTTAAATTGCCTTTCTATTTCACAAGATGAATACCGTAAGTTATTCTATTCACGAGCAGTTCATGTACACCGGTGTTCCAATGGCTTCTAAATTCTTCAACTTTTCTATGTCTCATTGTCGACGGGGCAAACACTCGAGTGATTTCGGGTGATGTCATCACTACTGATGTCTAGTGGTATTCTATTCCCAAATGTAGCTTTTTCAACTACAATTGTGAAATGGCTATTTTTACAAAATATGCTGCTTACATATTCTAGATCCTGGTCTGCACCTGAAGGACAGCACCAGAATTCCCAAAGCTTGCATATGACCCGGTGGCCCCTGACCATGCTTCGACGCTTCGTCCATAAGTAACCTTGCATTTCACAAACGTGAAACAAGTGATCGTTGCATGCTGTGATACGTGTCGCAACATGCCCTAACCTGCAGATGTGACATATATGTCTGCAAAAAAAGTTTGTGTCGCGAGATGTGGACAGTTGATGGCAGATGCAGACCGTTCCGATAAACACTTGTGCAATGCTCGGCATCGTCGAAGAATGTGTGCTTTGTCCATGGTGCTCGCGATCCGTGGCCGCCTCACTCGGGGAATGTCGGGCAGATTTTTCTACCCCCTCATCCACAGCCCTAACTGCTGCGGCAGGCTCAAAGTTGCTTCTTGACAGCAGTCGGGGTCAGCACGACCTTTCCCTCGAGGCACCGCTTCATGAAGTCGACGACGCTGCCGACGTATCTCTGCCGATTCAGCACAAAGTGCTGCACGTGCGGAGAGTCCTCCCACACGACCTCTTCGACCGGAACGCCTCGTGCCCTCCTGGCCTCTGCAAAGGCGGCGATGCTGTCGTGGGAGCAGACGGCGTCCTTCTTGGAGTAGAGGAACAGTTGCGGACACAGGGGCTGTTCTTCGAGCAGGCTGTCGAAGGTGGACGCGTGGCGGCGCATGTTGAGGAACAGGCCCCCCACCCAGTTGAGCGTTGAGTACAGCCACACAGTGAGGGCCCAGAAGAATGCCACGACGTACCGTAGTGGCATCTTGGTGCTCACGAACGATGCCATCACGTGGACGCCCTGCCAGAACCCGACGCGGGCCGGCCCGCTGTCGAAGACCACGCCACGGATCTGGAGAAGAGAAATAGGAGGGCCTTTTGAAAAATCAAATGAGAATCGCTAAATGGCAGGATAATTCACTATACTGGTGAGGTGTGTCTACCAGCACAGCTTTCACAGTATTCAGCTTGCATCACTAAGGTGTCCGGAATCCCTGCACCATAGCGGACTAAAACCTGCAACGTCGCAGCACACCAAGCACACCCACATAAGAATTTGATGAGTGCAGTGATGTTGCGCTTCTGAAGCTATTTGATTGGCTCGTCGGCTCCTAGCTCTGGCAGCGCTCCGACGTTTGCTATCTGATGAAATGACTTGCACGTTCCACAATATCAGTTGTTCTGCCATTGTGCAGTGGTTCAGACCTAACAATCGGCACATGACCCCCAGGACCAGGCTAAGGTGTCCCTTTGCTGTCGCTGCTGCGTGCGATTAATTAAGCCGTTTTATTTATGGCTGTGTCTAGAGTGCCGTCTGACAGTACTCTTGCAGAGCGTTCAAGTGCTGTCCAACAGCACTCCACTTGGCGCCTTCAAGTGCCATCCGAAAGGAAGTCTGACGGCACGTGTAACACTGGGGAGCGTGTTAACCCTCCCCCCCCGCCCCCGCCCCCTGTGTTCATGCCGCGACAGTCTGTGGCTGCTAATTACAAAACTATTAACCCACTTGGCCATGTTGTACATGCCACTTCAAGGTGTCCAGCTGGCAACCGAAGCCCCGCCGTCCCCCATTGCACCTCCAGGAAGGGAGTCCCATACCATTTAAATCAGCAAAGTTTCGTCAACAACATTTATTTTTTAAAGCGGAGCTGTTGAGGTCTAGTTCCCCAGGATCGTGTCCACCAGCAAATAAATGTCGACACAACACTTCAGACAGCTACCACCATCTATGAGCGATGGCGGCAACCTTTCCAGCCTTTCCACTCTGGCTTGTCAACTTGCGGCCGGCTATTACTTCATTCCCATTTAGTACAGCTTCGCTGGTCTTCCTTCTACACCAGAGTGGAAAGGCTGAAAGTTTTTTCAGCAATAATTGTAAAAAAATAAAAGCCGTTTACAATTCCCTGTAACGCCGGTTGGAGCGCAGCTCTTGAGGAGGAGGATGGAAGCGTACTGAGGGACAGGTGACTCCTTAAAGGGGCCCTGCAATGACTTTTTGACTGGTTTTTAGTTTGCACTGAACCTGAGCGTACTGAACGCAGTAACCTAATCCAACTTTTCTTTTCTCAAATTTCGCTTTATTTTAAAAGTTATAGGCAAATTAGAATTACAAAAACAAGCAAAAAATAACCTCCTTCATGACGTCTTAGGTCCTGCCTTGAGTGGCCTTGAACTAGAGGAGGAGTAGTGAGCTCATCGAGCGCACACGGCTGCCGCACTCCGTGTCGACGGCTCGAGAGGGCGCCACTAAAGCACGTGTTGGATAGGCTGTATGAAGCGGGCGGCCAGGGCAGTTCGTATTTCATTTGCAGCGCGACTAAACAGTAATTCGGCATAACATTTCATTGGCCACAAACGACAGCAAACACGGGGTAAAGATCAGTTCAGAACGGGAGCCACTTCGCGCTGACGCACCGCCAAATGGCCAAATCGCCAGCAGGGCCCGCGCCGAAGGCCTTCGGAACGCTCGGAACCGGTCGGATTCTTGAGCCGGTATACGACCACAGCGCCGCCGCGTACATCCGGGACCTTTCTGCGCTCCTCGTTTGTCGTAGCCTCATTCCACTAGCCTTTTCTAGTATGCGCCGTTTTTTTCCGCCGCTTGGTGGCGGGTATGTCGACAAGTCATTTCTCGTTTCCGTACTTTCTAAACTGCATTTGTTTCTTTTCTGATCTAAAATAGTGAACAAAAACTACTTTCATACATAATTGAAACGGTTCGCGACACTAATATTTTGTATCTCGACTAAAAAAAAGCTCTTAGCAGCTTTGACCAGTGGCAAGCCCAGGACCAAAGACATCACATTTTGCGCGCTTTCGGTACCGCGGGTCGCCCTCGTCGGTGGAGGAGGTTTCCGCGTCGTCCGGTTAAAATATGACGCACTGATATTTAGTTACTCTGTCCGTGCCCGCTGGCTTGCCCCAACCCCAAGAGACGTGGAAACTGCAAAAAAGGTAGATGCTTAAATATGATTGCAGGGCCCCTTTAAGGTCAAGTGACCTCATGGGAGGTCGGGTGACGTCAAAGGGGTCACGTGACCTCGGGGGGTCACGTGACTTCAGGGGTCAAGTGACCTCAGTGGGGTCACGTGGCCTTAGGGGTCATGTGACCTCCGGGGGTCACGTGACCTTGACGATGACGATTTGATGACGTCATCACTGATGACGATGTGGATGCCAATGACGTCATCAGTGATGATGACGATGACGATGCGGATGCCAATGACGTCATCAGTGACGTCAGTGATTGCGTCATCAGTGATGATGACGATGCGGATGACGATGACGTCATCAGGTTGCATGCAACCTGGATTGCATGCAACAGGTTGCATACAACTAGTTGTATGCCAGTTGCATGCAACCTGTTGCATGCAACTCTTGAAGGAACCCGAGGTCCTCCCGAGGTCCTCCCGAAGAGACCCGAGGTCCTCCCGAAGGACCTCGGGTCGCTTCGGAAAAATTTACCCATAATGCACCGCGCGGTAACGCCGACGGCGACGCCGCTCAAGCCGGAAACGGGCGCCTAAGAGCTGCGCTCTAAAAAGAAATGTCGTAAATATCAGCAAATGTTATAAAAAAAAAGTTATGCCTACTGTGAATTGAACCTAGGTCCACTGTGTATGAAGCGGGCTCCTTTCCACTAAGCGACACTACAGCTTCAAAAACCTTGTTTTGACAATTCATTTTATGCGAGGTTCTTGGAGCTAGGCACTTTTTTATGTGCGTCAACAAAAACTCGCAGCATCCTCTCTATGTTGTTGTTCCAAGCGCTTGCATGCCTAGTTTCCTTCCGCTCTCCCGGGGTAGCGATCCTGTAAACGCGTGTCTACTTCCTGCCGGGTGGCGGTCCCGTCGCGCGTGTTTAGTTTCCTCTGGCATCTCGAGGCGGCAATAGTCGTCCACATGAATGTAAAAAAAACCAGAGAGACAATTGCTACCGTTCTCCAATCTCTCGTAATGGGAAGGCCGCGTATGTGCAAAGCAAGTCGTCTGCTTCTTGCACAGGAGTTGCGGGGATGTCGGAACGATGCCGTGCTCAAGCTCAGCGTCATTGTGTTTTTGTTTATCAATTGGCCAATAAGTGCTCGGCATTCTGACATCATTGCGACCCCTGTGCAAGAAGCAGACAAACTTGCGCTCCGCGAAGTCTGGACTCCTGAAGAGCAACGCACCTACGAAGAGCAACGGCGGGAACGGCAAACACCACTGATGAAGATCGTCCACAAAACGCCAAGCGCATGTGGCAAACCAGACAAGATGACGAACGTCGCAAAGCGGAGAACGCATCACAAAGACGCAGGTACCATGCTGCTAAATTGGACAACTTTAATGCAGCATACGCTAAATTCAAAAGGGACTTTCTGGCCAGACAGTTTGGGTGTAGTTGTAGGGTGTGTGATCGGCTGTGGTTCGACAACGACTTAACCAACACCGGCAATGTGCGGTATCCTGCAAAGCGGACTTGTGAGCTGTAAGTATTGTCGGTGATCACTTGATCGATGAACACCGATCACGACAATAAATGTGTTCGTACCTTCGTCCAGAATTCTGTGTCTCGTCTGTCGTGAGCTAAACAGCGTTGCTGGTCATCCATTTTCACGGAATGGAATGGCTCATGATTTTTGCTGATTTGCGAAACTGGGAATCGGACAATGATCGTACGGTTTTAAATAAATGTTCGATCTACACTGCATGAAGTTTCGTCTCGCCCACCTTTGACATGATGTCGACGCGGTCTCGGAACTGCCGACTCATCAGCAGGTAGACGAAGGCACCTCCGTTGCTGAAGACGTGAAAGAACAGCGGATGGTCTTCGAGCTTGAAGTCTTCGAGCAGACTCAGTAGCGTGTACGCGTGCTCTTCTAGGACGCCGTCGCACTTTCGGTGGAACAAGTGCTTCACTGGAGCGATGTAGCGTATCGTGATGCACCTGCAAGAGACCACAGTGCTTTCGTAGAGGGAACCTCGAGTTCAAGGCCACAAGCATGCCGATAAACAAGTCTTATATCGGATGTCCGGGCGTAACTTATACGTACCCTTCGTCTTCGTAGATAGACCCATACTTTGACAGATGCTTGTCCTTGCAGCCGGCCCAGCCGAGTAGGTAAACAACCGGCTCTTTCGGCGTCGGCAGCGTGTCCGATTGCTTGTTCGGCGAAGGGAACGTTATGTCGTACTCGATGTCGTCCTCATTGACCTTGTTGATCGTCTTCCGCTTCGTCGATCCCTGATCTTCGGACGTCAAGGAGCTCGAAGAACGACTACTCGACTCCATTTTTAAAAGGAATGCCTTCCGTGTTTCGATCTTTTGCTGTTGCCGTGACCGCCGTGCCTCCTTTCGCTTTCGAACCTTGCATCAGTTTCGTAAGAGATTACGATATTTGAAATTAAAATATATTACTGGTCTAAACAGTTTTTGCGTCAATCATAAACTTTTATTTGTTTTAAGATCGGCAACTTACATATTTAGTTTACGTTATTTTTCTAAAAAAAAAAAAGTTTATAGATAATGCTGCGTCATCTATTCTACGTTTCGAGGAAACCCGCGACTGCCCGCCTGCCCGCGACATGCCAGCTGTTCTTGCGGTGTTAAAGGTACGAGTAATGCAGTGTTACTAGATTTGAAGCAATAAAAAGACCAGAACCGTTTGTGAGAAAATGCGGCCATTTTTCAGCCGACGAAACGACATTCCGTGTGCTCTTGGCGCTCTTGGCATGCTTTGAAGTTTGAATCATCTTTCAGACTGCTCGGATGGTTTAGATCGACTACAAGGTCCAGAAATTGATAACCGGTAAGAAAGACAGCGTCTGAGAAGTGTCAATAAACCCATAAATTACTTCCGAGCGAAGCCTATGGAGTAAGTTAGTGACTTTAAGGACGAATTACTTACCCCACGATGCTGCAGACAATATAAAAAGCTGCTTATTTGCGTGCTTTTGCACTTCAATAATCTTACAATCATCTTCATACAGCGGAAAACCTAAACGAATGCAGGTTGGCGTCGCAAAAAAAAAAACAGCATATGTGTTTTTTTTTGTTTTTTTAACGATCATTGTGTTTGGTTTTTTAGATGAATCTCGACGACTTTGTCAGCAAGCACTTGGAGCTGCTTGAGCTCGAGAGGGATGAAGAAGTTGAACAAAATGCGTAAGTAATGAAAGCCGATATGTTGGCATGCAGCATCCCGTGCAGACGCCAGTCGAAGGTGGAGGCACTCTTTGGACACTAGGTTTGGTATACGGTTGCTTCATTTCTTTTTTCTAGGAAATTGCAGGAGAAGTTTTCACTCAAGGAGCTTCAGAACAAGGGACTGTGTATCACGAGGCTTTTGTTAGGTTCCAGTCGCACCGGTCTCTATGGACGGAACATCTGTAGGTTCAGATCCTCCCACCATGGTGCGCCACTCCCGTCTCACAAGTTCTCGAGCGGTAAGCAATAAAAACAATCGAAAACAAAAATTATACCGAAATTGCTGCCGTTGCTACTCTGATTCTCGACGAAATCACTGCTGTGTTCGGAGGGCCAGTGGGCCCTCCGAACACAGCAGTGTTCTTTGGCATCGACGGTTTTGGATGCGGCCACCACAGCTTCGCTCATTCGCCGCCTATGGTCCACACACTCTTGTCTTCGAAGAGCCAATCTTTCCTCCTGGCTGTCGGCGCTTTTGCGCAAACGGCGTCGTTGCTGCTCCTCGGTTTTACGTCATCGCATCTGTTGTGGCGCCACCACGGCCTCTCGGTCCCCTCCTCCTGCTCTCGTGGCACGTCTTTGGAAGCGGGCCAGAAGACTCTTTCCCTCTTGTAAGAGGGAGAGTGGACGTATTGGGGCGAGAAATTGGGGTGAAAGAGTACGGGGGGAACCGCGCTGCGGTCTCGCGAAACTAGTCCAGTCCAGTCCAAACCATGGCCGCCCAAACGGAAGACGGCTGCATGCACCAGAGGGCAATAAATGCTGATGCCTTTAATAAAGAAACTATGATGGGTCAGTCAACCCGAGACCTTCAACTCCGAATCCTAATTTTTCATTTACTGCCGTCAACGGGAAGAAATATCATTATCGGCAACTGTAGTACAGAACCGCAGACCAGGATAAAAATTTGAGGTTGTCACTTACCGATGAACCATCCCTTAGCTTTCTAAACTTTTGTCGCAGTTTAGTTGGGCCATTGCGCTGTACGTTGCACGTTACTTTGCTTCTACAAAGTGACCGCGGTGGAAATTAAACTTTGCTTTTTCGAAGAATAAGAGGGCAAGCTAGTTCCTATGTAACGAATTTCCTCAGCTTCAGCTTCAACCATTAACTTACGACACACTTTCATTTGAGCAATCATCCGCTGTAACTAGACAAGTCAGCTGGCATCCCTCTTGGATACGTCACATCTCGGTAATGCAGACCCCGTTAATATTCCGTAAGATACTGAGCATTCCGCCCATTCTACGGTAAGCGCCCGCTCCTCAATTTTGTAACATTAAAGAAATAACACAAAAGACATATCTTTACATATTGTTGACCTAAGAAGCGGCCATCCCCCAGTTTTACACAATTATCTCTAAATTGTGAACGGGCGCTTGCTCGGAATTTTATCGTAAATTCTCTTCTGCAGAGACGAACTGGGTAAAATACACATATTTTTGTCTAATTATTACGGACAATTCTCTGGGAAAACAGAGGTGTCGACAATAACTACACGCCACCGCTACGGTGCTTGAAACGCGTCTCCGACTGGCGTGTGTACTGTGTCCTAACAAGTTGTCCCTCGATTTCCTCCCGATGACTTCGTAGAAGTGTCACGCTGTCGCCGGTCACGATAGTGGCACTGCAACAACAGCGACACTTGCATTCGCTCAAACTTTTTGCTGGGACTTCTAGCGCCGACCGCCAGGATGTCGACATCCGACAGCATGACACTCTCGCTTCTACAGTGTTGTTCATTGCCACTTGGGGCCACTTTTGATGTGGGGATGCATTCCAGGCATTGTGCCACTTAGCGAGCAAGCAACCATTTTTAGTCAAAGGCCCGTCGGCGATTTGGGAAACTTGTTTCATCCTAGGTGACATTGCTGGGGTGGTCGTGGCCAGCGACCCGGGAAGGGAGGTCGTCTGCTCGGGCGTCGTTTCAAACGTCTCTCAGACCGACGTCACGGTCGCCTTCGACGAGGGGCGCGACGCACTCGACGGCGACGACGGCCGCACTTTTCACCTCCTCAAGCTGGCGAACGATGTCACATACAGGAGGCTCAGAAGGTAGCCGGATAAACTTGTGTCATTCAGTGTGCTTGGAATTTCTGTTAGCTAAACTCGCCGTACCCAGCATTTAGTTCCCAAACCGGCGCTTACCGTAGAATACTGTGCATCCGCCCATACCACACTAAGTGCCCATACCCGAATTTGTAAGATCTGAGAAAATATGCACAGTACATTGATATGTAAAATTGATGACCGGACAAGTGCCCATCCCCTATTTTTTCGCAATTATCTCTAAATTTTGAATGGGCGCTTGCCCGGTATTTTACGGTAGGTCACGTAAGCTGAACTTCGAATACGCCTCGAAGCTCCCTTGGAAATTGGTAATAACAAGGATATACGAAACATTGATCCAAGTTGTTGGTCTGGTAGAGCGACGTCGTTTATATCATGGAGCGCGACGTAGGGTACATGTCATATGCCGACACCTTTCTAGCTTCAGTCTCAGTGATAGAAGCGCTGCGCCATTTGTACCAAATTGTGCCGTGACCAAATTGTGCCTACTAAACGTCGCACCAAAATTACATTTTTCCTCAAAAATGTGCCACACCTGTGCCAGGACGGGCCTAAATAAGTAAAAGAAACATATAATATTGGTAGACATTAATATTGAAAGAAGTAGAAGAGAAGGAAAATAGTAAAAACATGTATTTCATGGCGTATCTAGTTACCATAGCTAAACTTTGCTCATCTACCGCACTGGCCACGCCATCGTCCAAACTTTCGCATAGTGATATCGATGATGTCACGGAGCTAGAAGCTGCAAGGAAAATTCTTAAAATGGAGGTATGGCGGCCACGCTGATGAGACAGAACCAAGGTGTCATACTATCCTAATGAGATCTTTTGATTTTTATCTCAGCTACATGCCTTCATGCCTTGGCTAAATCACCGCTCGTGTCAACCGTCACCACATAGCACAGGCGCGCTTGCATCGAGCTTCACTGCGTCGCATCGGCGCGTTAGGAGAAGTAGCTTATGTGGGGGGAACACCCAAGGGTTAGCGCCGGGGGCCCGGAAATTGTGCGCAAAGCTATTCCAGGTCGACCCTTTTTTTTCTTTTTTTTTTTGTATTGATTGTAGGTTGATTTTTAATTTGAAAAAGCAGTTCTGACAAAGAGAAGGAAACAAGGAACGCGGACCTATATTTGAATAAATAGACGAGGTAGTTCCTGCGCAGCAGTCAATTGAAGGGCCCCAAACTCCATTGAACTCTGGCTCCAATGCCGCTAATTCTTGCAGGACTAGCAGTATCACTTTTAATATCTTGTAGAACATATTTTTTTTTAATCGACGTTTTAGCGGGTTTACTAGTTTTCTTTTCCTGAATTTTTCGTAAATGATATTGACATGCTACATAAACTATGAGCATAAAAGAGGAAGCGGGAGAGCCACTTTATCTCAACTGAAGTATCTTGCTATGATTTATTTTTCAACCATATTTTTTCCCCATTGTAAACGGCACCTACTTTGACCTGTGCCATATTCCTAAAAAGACAGTTATGTGTCATGTACTTTTCATGATCATTTATATAATGATTACAAAGGATACTAAGTAAAACACTTCTCTATCAAAGATAACCCTGCATTATTGTCAAAGATTGGCTCATTTAGGGGTACAATTATTGTTTCCTTTTCAAGTCATGTGCTAACACAAGTTGGAATCTATTTTAAAAGGGTCAGTGGCTGCCCCAATCAACATTTTGTCTTCTACAAAACTTGCTGCAAAAAGTCAAATGTCGCTTTCATCACTGGAGTCTGTCTGCTTAAAATCGGCAAGAAAAAGCAGACGCCCAGAGTATGGTATCCTTGCTATCATTTTGGAAGTCACAATCTTCCTTGACAATTCACCAAAATTACACCTGTCAATTGTTCCTCTGCGTTTCGTCAATGTCTGTCACATTGATGTGGATTGTGTGCATTGGATTTTATCCCTCCTTCTCGTTGTCTGCGTCTCCTCGTAGGACCTTGGAAAAGCTGTCCAAGGACAAGGAAGTTAGATACTCGAGCCTAGTCGAAGTATTGTTTGGGACAAGCACACCCGGCGAAAATGCTGAATCGTCGTCCACTCCTCCTCTAGGTAAGCGTCTGCTTCGAACAGCAGTTCAAGCTCAGGTCTCTTTTGCGAGTACTCATCACACCACTTTGTCGTATGCATCTAAATGTTAGCAGTTATTATTCACAAAGACTCGTTTGCAATACAACATGGAAGAAAACAACAGTTACTCGGAACACACAAACCAGTTGAGGTGTTGAAGGGATGGGCACAAAGGTTAAGGTTTTATGACGGCTTCATCTTCTGTCATCTCTCTTAGATTTCTACAACGACAACCTGGATGACTCGCAGAGGGAAGCGGTACGGTTTTCCCTGAGGCAGAGGGAGCTTGCCGTCATCCACGGTCCCCCTGGCACGGGGAAAACGACCACGCTCGTTGAGGTCATCCAGCAGTGTGCCAAACAGGGGGCTAAGGTCAGTTGGCTTCCCGCAGAGGCGAACATTCTAAGTGTTGGGACACGAGAAGCTCCAAAATTTCTGCTCTAATGCCAGTGACAGAAAATCATGATTGCCTCGATTGTGCACCCTTAACTTCGAAAGTGCCGTATATGGGCCAATTTTTGGGATTTGGTTCTACGCTGCCTAGGCTCTTGTTGACGGTCCGTTTCCTTAATTCGAAAAAATTGTGATGCTGCCATTAGATTATCAGATTCGGCTCTGGAGAGGGTTGACCTCCTTGGTGGTTCCGAGGCAAAGCGCCGGCCTATGGCTCCCCATTTGGCAGTTTCGAATCACGGCCAAGGCGCTTGAAATTTGATGAAAGGAGTTGCTCTGTAACCGAGTTGCTGTGTAACCGAGATTTCGGTTGCGGGCTGTAATTTCAGCGACCATATTTTGTTGATAATCAGGTATTAATCACAGTTCTACATTGGCCTCATTATTCGTGCTGCCCTCCGCAGCCGGAACGTAGCTATACATATTTTCACTGCTCAAACTGATGTGAAAATAACGAGATTTCCCGTTTCTCTATTTTCCATTCTTGTAAAGGTCCTGGTATGTGCGCCTTCCAACGTGGCGGTCGACAACCTTGTGGAGCGACTGTCGAAAAGCCCGCTTCGGATCGTGCGGTTGGGTCACCCCGCCCGGTTACTGCCGGGCATCGCCAAGCACTCCTTGGACGCCATCCTCGCAAGCACGGACGACTTTGGGATCGTGGATGACATTCGCAAGGAGATCGACGCCATCGTGGTAGCATACCCGCCCTGTCTTTTACTTGCTGCGGATGCTTTCGAGGGTAGCGTTCCAAGTTGTTAATTGACTGCATTGCCTCAAGATTCCTTATGATCACCTTAACGGACGTAATTAGTGGATCGCACCGTAATAAGTCCGTTTGTGTCTACTCTTTGGTTTAGCACATTTTTCTTGTGATTCTTGCAGTACATTGAAAAATACTTTATGGTGAATGGCTCAATAAGGTTTGACATCCTAAACTAATGGACGAGGAGATTGAACTACTGTAAAGTAACGGAAGAGTGCCCACCCGGCTTTCACTGAAAACGGGGTTAGTCTTGACATGGGCTTTTTTCCGGTCCAATCTGGCACTTGGTATATAGTTCGCTGAGTTTCAAAGTTTGGGAAATGTGAATAGTGGGCACTTGAACGAAGTGGGCACTTCCGCGGTTTTCTATGGTACAGGAAGCACGCTGTCCAGCTTGTTCTCCCTGGAGCTCGGTGTTTACTCAACTTAAGGCCTGTGGACTTGATTTTTTTGTCATCTTTCTTGAGAGGACATGGGGCACACTGTAACGTATAAAGTGTTTACAATAAACGAAGTAACGTCGGCGGGACGCGACAAGCCGCATCCCTCCCGAAAGCGGTCGTCGGAGAACGCGAGCTTGACCCATTTCGGCCTTTGTGCTGAGCAGGTGCTGTACACATGCACAGTGCCCATTGTTTATGCCGGACAGAGCGGCTGCAAAAGAGCTACGGGCTGACATGAGCTCCATTCATACGCCGGCGCAGAGTTTGGCTACGCCAGCCGGGCGCTGCGTGATTGTTGTTGTTTGTCCCTATTGCTGAAGTTCTAGAGTTAGCCGCTGGAGGCATGACAGTGGGACTTCCTCCCAGATACCCGATGTTAAATTTTGTAGTGCACCGTCAAGGTTAGCATTGTTTCCACGGTGTTGCACCATTATGAGAGCACATGGCTTTGTTTTGGGTCTCATTAGCACGCACTCTTGTGCAGAGGAGACAACAAGCAAAGCCACACGCTTGCGAAATAGTTTGGACAGCATTGGAAGACTGCGGAAACCACATTAGCCTCGACGAAATGTGCCGCAAAAGTGTTGATGCTGAATATAGACTGGCAGAAAACGGGGTGCAGACGTGCTCTTTTATTTTCCCCGTCTCGGAGGAGCATCCTACAAGCTTTGTAACCTTGACCAGTTTAAAAGCACCCGTTGTTGGGCTAGTTGGGGATGAACGTTTGGTTAAAAACGCTAAAAAGACAAACACAACAGAGAAGCCTGTGTTCGTCTGTTCTCTTGTGTTCATCTTTTTAGCGCTTTTAATTATGGTTCCAAACCTTGACCAGTTTGCTTGCACTCTTTCTCTTTTACTGGAGTCCGAGCATCTGAACAACGTTTATATGTGCGGAGCGTTTGATCAGAAACTCGTCTACCAAATGGTTTCGTTCGAATGAACCATCGGTACCCCAAATTCGCCCGGTCTTCAATTCTACTCTTTTCAGTCAGTAGCATCAAAGAACAAGGCCAAGGACGCCTATTACAAAGTGCAAGGCAAGCTAAGTGAACTCCGGAAGGAGCTGAAGGAACGCGAGCGCAAGGCCATGGGCCGAGTCCTGACCAATGCCGACGTCGTCCTGTCAACCCTCACTTCCGCGTCCGACGACGGCCCCCTGAGGAACCTCCCGCGGAGCCACTTTGAGGTTGCAGTCGTCGACGAATGCTCGCAGGTGATTTCTTTGTACGGTTGCCGCACGCATTAGATTCCATTTGCAGAGGCAGTCCACAGAAACAGATCTACAAGCAGTTCTAGCTTTTGTGGAACAGCAAGTTTGTATGTTCCACACCAGCAAAGAGTGACGTCGACTCGTGCGAAGTCGTATCGCGTCGCGTGACGTCAGGTCGCGCGACATCAATTTACTTGCTATATTTCGTGGGAAAATTGACGTTGCGCGATGGTAGCATTGTACGACGTCACGGTGCCAAATCACTGTGTCACATGGTCCCGATCTCCCATTAAATTTAACGGGGAAATTAATGTACAGTATGCTCTTTGTCACTCTTTGAATTGACTGTTCACTGTCTTCTAAACAAATTTAAGTTATTGCTCGTTAAAACCTGCATTTCATGCATAATAGGACTTTGGAAGTAAAGGTCACTGGTAATTTTTGTTTGTAGCATTGCATTTGTGTTTCGGTTTAGCATGCAAATCTTGTTTGTGCTGATTGCATTTTTTTTTTTTTTTGATTGCTGCGATTTTGAAATGTGCGTTGACAGCGGACGTTTCAGATACCAATCTACTGAGTAATTTTCTGTCTGATAAGTGTCCTGGGCATTGTTTGTGGTAGGCGCTGGAAGCTGCCTGCTGGATGGCACTCCTCCGGGCTCCGAAATGCATCTTGGCCGGCGATCACCTCCAGCTTCCACCCACCATCGTATCCGAGACGTAAGCTCGAACTCTCCCTGCATGTCTGCAGTGTGGTGTCGGCCGTGTCGGGCAGAATTAACTTCGCAACGATGCACTCGTTAGCAAACTTGGACAGAAATTTCAGAGAGTTCCTGTACGTACAGACATACTTTTGTGAAACATACAAACATACTTTTGGCCCGCTTTCTCCCTAGCTCTGCAAGTTTCGAACTGGTGGCTCTGTGGTTTTTAAAGAAAGAAGCGAGCTAAATGTGGATACAAAGAAATGCTTACGCAATGTGCTTCTTGCTACTACAGTCTAAGCTCGTTATAAGAGACCATGGTTTTGACCAAGATTTTGGCCTGTTGTAAAAGGAGTATATTGTATGCAGATATCAAGTTAAGTCAATGGTATGTACAGGAAAACCAACCGAACTTCACAAATCCGTATGTTATATCCAAATGTCTGTTGTAACCAGGTCTGTTGTAATGAGCTTAGACTGTATATGATCTCTCATTGCTTTTAACTTCTGACAAATAAAATAAATCAAGCTGAGGACGACGGGAAGGAGCTTCAGCTGTCCCGCCTCCAGCGCATGCTTCTACCTTCAGCAACGCTTCAACGCCTCATGCACCTCAAGTGCGCATGCGCGGTGGAAGGCACGCCCGCTGTTCTTATTCAATCAGTGACTATGGTGTATTTTGTTTGTAACTTTAACAATCGATAACTGTGTGGCCTTTCGCAGTTGAGATTTTATTTTTTATTTTATTTTCGAGAACATGCTTTAATTGTTTTTTTTAAAAATTACTATTGCATTAAAAAATATGTTAATGTGCAGCTTTTTTTAAATTATCATCTAATGGGAGCACGCACAGTGCTTGCAAGCTGTCCAGATTGAGACAGTATAGAAGGGAAATATTGAGGACGAAAAGTTGTCGCCTTTGTTCGTTCGGTTTCATTTTCGCGTGTCTGCTTCCAATTGACGTTTCGGCGGTCACGGACTCTGAACCGGATGTGCTGGAGAGAGCTTCTGTGTTGGACGACGAGTTCTGATCCTTTTATTTCAATTTCGAGAAGCTTTGAAAGTCTGAATCGAAAAGACAGCGCTTGTATTTCGCCGATTGCGATTGCCACTAGCCCAGGAGTGACCGACACTACCCAGCCCCCTCCAGCATATCACTTGAGAAGAGTGTCGAATTTCAAAACTATAAATTGCTCCAGCAAAGCCAATCATGGTGTGAACAAAAAACAAATATAGATTGATCCTCAAAGACATAGCAGAGAGCAACACCTCCCGGGGTACTTGCAGATCCGCGTTTAGGTGGGAACTTTTCAATGTATATAATCGCCTCTGTACATCTAAAGTGGCGGTTGTTAAAGGGTTAACTGTGTCACCCTTGTCTCCCGTTTTGTGTTTTCAGCGCTGCGAAGGAAGGCTTGGCGGTCACGTTGATGGAAAGGGCCCTCGTCCTTTACGGAGACAGCATCAAGCGGATGCTGAACATGCAGTACAGGATGCACGAGGCCATCATGAAGTGGTCGTCGGATCGCCTCTACGAGGGGCGGCTGGTGGCCCACGCTTCGGTCGCGTCTCATCTACTCAGGTTTGTACATATAACTGCCTCTTCCTGATCTCATCAGAACGTCTTTATATAGCAGAATTTAAACTACCATGTTTTGGTGAAGTATGTAGCTTGTTGCAGCAATCCTTCTTTTATAACGAAATAGTAAGCTGGGATAGGATGTTAGGGTGCAAAAGAGCTGGTGATGATATAAACATGATGAACTATAACCCGGAGACTAGGGAGAAAGACGATGATGAAGGAATTTAAGAACAGGAGACTCAAAACACAGCTGAAATTTCAGCTGTGTTTTGAGACTCCGGTTCTTCCTCTCCTTCATTGTCGTCTTTCTCGCTGTAGTCTGAGAATTGTAGTTCATTAAGGTGGGCTAGTTGGTTTTTCATCTCGAACCGAACGCCTAAAAACAAAGACAAAAAGAAGGAAGGAACAACATGAGGCATAAAATTTTTTATATAGTACTCGAAGCATCTTCTTCTTCTTCTTCTTTATTAAATGGAGGGTTTTGTGGAGATGTTGGCACTGTCTATTCAGTGCCGGCTACTCCACTACGGTTGATTGGTCTTGGTAATATATACACTTGAGAGCCACTTAGGATGTATAGTTCAAGTTAAAAATACCCTGAAAGCTGTGTACTCATGTATACATACGGATGGGCATATAAACCACACTCACGCGCACAGAAGTAACGATGCTACACTGTATGGTACGTAGTTGCGCACCCCAGGCAACGTTCTGAGTTAGTACGTACAAGTCATGTCGCTTTCGACGATAAAGTCGCGCACAGCATTTAACGCCTTTCTTTGAAGGGCCGGACTGGGCCATGGTCGAAGCACTTTCGAGAGAGTAAACGGTCGATTGTCCATGAAGCGCAATCGCTGTTCAAGTCGCTTGCGTTGTCTTGAAAATCGGACACAATGAATAATCAGATGTTCGACATCTTCTTCTGCTTGTCCAGAGGGACATTCAGGGGATGACGCTCGTGATATTTTGTGCAAGAATTTTTTCGTGAAGGCAACATTTAGACGAAGTCTATGAAGCAATGTGTCCAGATGCCGTGGTAAAATGGTGTCTGCTGGAAAATTCAGGTGAGGATCAATGGAGAAGAGAAGAGAGTTCTTTGAGTGCTCATCAAACCAGGAATCTTTACATAAGTTTTCACTGGACTTGCGGAGTAGAGACCTCAGGTCAGTTCGTGATATCGGGATCAGTTGGGCTTCTGCGCAGTCATGTCCCAGGGCGGCGAGTCTGTCGGCTTCCACGTTGCCAGGTACGCCACTGTGTCCGGGCACCCACTGTAATTTTATGTCATGTCCGGCACTTTTAAGCAACGATGTTTCCTGTAAAATTCTGTAAACGAACTTTGCATTTATACTTCGTGTGTTTACGTTTCGTAGGGATTCTAGAGCTGCTTTCGAATCTGTACAAATGACCCATCTTCTTGTTTCGTAGGTTTCTTTTATAAAATAAAGAGCTGACAAGATGCCATGAAGTTCTGAAGACGTGGAGGAGGTTTGGTGGGAGAGACGATTGCACACTTTTACATTTAAATCTGAAATCGTAAAACCAGAGGCAGAGCCCGTCTCTGTGGTTGATCCATCTGTGTAAATCAAGCTAGAATCCCGAAATGACGAGAGGTGGGATAACGTCAGTTGTGCAGCTACGACACCGGACACAGCCGATTTTTTCTCAATGTTTGGTATGTTGGTTTGAATGTGAGGAACTGTAATGGTCCAAGGTGCACAGCTGTTTTCATATTTCCAGTATTCAAACGGTGGGCATATGGCTTCGCATAGTGCTAAGGACCTATGTAAACGCGCTCCATATCTTTCTTGAACGAGGTTCGCAAGTGGATGGTGGCGATGCTGTGAAGTGATACGTAGAAGGTGCCTGCATGTCTCTTGGTTCCGGAGAACTGAAATAGGTAATTCTCTAGCTTCAGCTATGACAAGGACGCCGGATGTAGCGCGGGGGACACCTAAGCACACTCTTAGGCTACGTGCCTACAAGTAGTGTAGTCGGTTGTCCAGAGTCTTCGAAAGCCCATGAAGGATTGGAAGTGAGTAAGTGATTGCTTGACGCACGAGCGCGCCGTGCAATTGGAGCATTGCCGCTGTTGAAGCTCCCCACTTCGTGCCTGCTATGCAGCGCAGGGCATGAATAACTCTATTAATTCTGGTCTCTAGCGCATTTACATGTTTCGTCCATGTGAGTGATTGGTCAAGTGTTATTCCTAGAAATCGATGTTCACGAACCATTTCAAGGTTTCGACCATGCGAAACAAGTTTAAATTCTTCTATACGTTTCCGCGTAAACGGCAGAACGACATTTTTCTACCGATAAATCCATTCCGCGTTCTTTTAGAAACTTGTCAATGATATCTAGGCCGTTCTGCAACTGTGCTTGAAGTATTTGTATAGAAGAGCTCGAAGCCCAAATACAGATGTCATCCGCGTATATGGAAAAGTTGAGACACGATGGCAGCAATTTGGAGAGTTGGGACATGACGGCATTAAATAATGTCGGACTTAAGACACTGCCTTGTGGGACTCCATGAGGCATGTCATGGTCTTTGCTTTTTCCATCTAATGTAAGGACAAAGATTTTCCTATTTTTTAGAAAGTTAGCGATCCACCGAATCATTCTTCCTCTTACCCCAAGATTTAGCATTCCTTCAAGCACATGAATGTGACTTACTGTGTCAAATGCACGGCGGATATCTAAGAATATGGCGATGGTGACGTTTCCCAGAGTTTTTTCATGTTCCACAGAAGTCACTAGGTCTATGACACTGTCCATGGTACAGCGGTGGCGTCGGAATCCGGTCATTTGGCATGGAAGAACGTCGTTGACCTCAAGCCACCATTGAAGTCTTTCGTTCACAAGCTTTTCCATCAGCTTGCCTATACAACTGGTGAGGCTGACTGGACGAAAAGACTCCACGGACAACGGTGATTTTCCTGGCTTCAATATCGGAACAACTTGTGCGATCTTCCAGCATTCAGGAAGAATTTCGTCTTCCCAAATGCAATTGAAGAATTGCAACAATACGTCCGTTGCTGTTGGTCCAAGATTAGCGAGCGCTCCATACGTTACACCATCTGGACCAGGGGCGGTGCGTTTTCTTGTCGTCCGAAGTGCGGTTTTCATTTCTCCCATGGTATACATGCTGTCCAGTTGTACATTAGCTTCTGAGCTGTGCCTTTTGAAACTGGTTTCAGCATAAGTGCAAGATAATTTGTGCTCAGAGCTGTTGGCCGCTTCTCCTGGTTTTGAGAGCAATTTACAAAACTCGTCGGCCACGGTCATTTCAAGTACACCGCGTGCAACAGCCAAAGCGCGAAATGGTGTTTTCTGGATAACAGGGAGCTGCAGGCTGCGTAGAATTATCCATACTTTGGGTATCGGAGTGAATGGAGTCAATGTTCCGCACATTCCTCGCCAGTTTTTTGTAGCCAGTTTTTGTAATTCTCTGCGCATAAGTCCGTGGATGCGTTGGGCTTCCTTATAAAACTCAAGACTTCCAGTTCTTCTATATCGACGTTCTGACCTGCGGCGTATGGCCCGCAGCCGTTCATATTCTCCGTTTATACACTCCGTGCGACGCGACTGGCGCGCCGCCGCGCGGCCGGTACCGAAGGTGGGCAGTGAGAACCCCAGAGAAAACGAAACCGAAACCAAGCCGCGTACGTTGGTAGGCATTGAAGTCGGTGTGGTGCGGTTGCGCTGGGTGCAGCAGCATGAAGTGCTTGCTGCCTGTACTGCGTCATTAAGTGCTTCAATAGTTATGCGTCGCATCTCGTGGAAACAAAGTTTCACAGTTTTTCACCTCGCTGATGTTTTGTGGAAAATGGACAACGATGGAGCCGTGCCGTACGACGCTAGAAATTTGGTCTCCCGATCATGTCTGCCACTGTGTCGGCACGGCTGACATATTCTAGCTACACTGCCGCTTTGCGCTCTGCGTTTGTTTTCGTACCAGTAACGCCTACATCTGTTAGCGCCGATGGGACGAACTGAAACGCCATCCCACACTCGCGGGTATGCAGTGCCAATTTCGTTGGAGGAATGCCCTCCAAAGAAGTTTCGTCCCCATCGTCCGTGTCGATGATATTTCCGAACAAGCATGGCACGCAATCTGTACTTCATGAAGAAAGATTCGAACGGTAAAAAAAGTGACAAATATAAATCTAAAGAAAACAACAATGAAATTCGGAACCACTGGAGAATCGACGTTAGAGTATGGAAGTTTATGTGGTGTGCTTTCTTTCTTGATCAGCCTCCTTTTGGATGTGGAAACGCTGACACCCCGAGTTCTGTAGACAACAATTTTTTTTTCTCGGCTTTAGAGCCACCTATTGCAAAGTGGTTCGAACTGGAATTACCGCCCACTGGTCCCTTCCTACCTGTAAAGTGTGCACCTGCCACGATGAGTGGTATTATCTGACAGCCTTTGACGGTCAAAGCCAGTTCCCATTTAGTTACGCCGCCCAAACTAAATTTCCACCTGGTTTCGCTATGCCAACTCTTTTTGTTATAATAAGTGTTGTGCCAAGTGACGGTCATGTCAAAGTACCTGTGCGCCGAAAATCAGCACCTCGCACAACAGGTTATTACACAACAGCAGGCCGCAAAAGCCCTTGGCGGGCAAACCGTGTTTTGGCCGACAACTTTGTTTTCTTGGCTTTGGAACCACCTTTCGTAAAGTTGTTTCAATTGGAAGTACAGTCCACCCTAGTCCCTTCCTACCTCTAAAGTCTCCACCTCCCCCGACCAGTGATATTCTCTTGACAGCCTTTTCATGGTCAAAACCGGTTCCCATTGAGTTACGCCGCCCAAACCAAATTTTCACCTGGTTTCCCTATGCCACCTTTTTTTTTTTTTGTATAATAAGTGCTGTGTCATGTTACTTTCAAGACCAAGCACCTGTGTGCCCAAATCTGCGCTTTACACAGCCCGCTATAACACAACATTTTGGGTCGAATATTGGATATCCCGTACAGCTTTATTTCTTTATTCATTAGAAACCTAACTTTCACACCTGTTGTCTTAAAGAAACTTGGCACTCTTCGTGCACGTACTTAGTGAACATCTCACTCGCCTCCAAATATCATCGTTCCAGCAGTCCTAGGTTTACAGCGACGAGCGAAATAAATTTCCCACCCAGAGCAATCAAGGTGGCGGCCGTCTTGTTTTTCGGAAAATTGCTCCAACTCCTTTTTTCGGCCGCAACTAGAGAAATTACCCCTAATAACGACTCAAACTCAATTTATAAGAAGTGGAGAACAGCTAGGTCTACCCCAGTACTCATGCAACGTCACCCTCAACTTATCGGCTCAAAAAGCAAAAGTTTCGTCCGTGCGCGCTTCCGCCGCCACAGTTTGGCATGCGAAAAGGCGCCGCAGGCTGTTGAACGCGCCTCACAGTCGAACGCCAGCTCCTCCGCTAGCGGCGCTGCGCGCGTTTTTCAAAGCGCCCCCTATAGTTCCCGCACGGAGTGTATACCTGTGTGACCTTGTGGAACGGGAAGTTTTCGGGTCACTCTTTTGAGGTTGCTGCTGACGCATTCTGCGAAGTTGTCAATTGTTGCTACTTGATTAATATTTGTCGTGTTGAAATGGCGAAACGCCTTCCAGTTTGTGTATGAAATTAGTCGACGATTTTTGGAGCGCAAAAGTTTGGGGTGATGCACGAGAATCGGTAGGTGATCACTTCCCCTAGTTTCAGTATCCGTTCTCCAGGTTATGCCGGGCGCAAATTCACGTGAGCACATAGTCAAGTCCAGGCAACTCGAATAATCGTGACCTCTCAGGAATGTTGGTGAACCGTCGTTAAGTAGGGTAATATCGAATTTGTCCATAATGTTTTCAATCGAACGCCCTCTCGCATCCGTGTGATCACTTCCCCATATTGTGTTGTGGGCGTTAAAGTCATCACATACAATCTCACTTAGGGTTTTTAAAACAGAAGAAAACGATACACTGGCACCATGTTCGATGTAAACGCTTGACAAGCACACACTCACACGCCCGAATAGAACTTTGCAAGTAACATACTCCGGTGCGTCGCAGTCGTCAGATGAGGCCACTAGAGATGAGGGCAGGTCCTTGCGTACACAGAGCATGGCTCGGCTAAGTCCATTTAAACGCTGTGATTTGTATGTTACATAATTTGAAAGACGAAAATCATCATTTACTCTGGCCTCTGAGAGAGCCAAAATAGGAAATTGGTATTGGGCAATGAAATGACGGAAGTCACCGCTTTTTGAGCGTAATCCGTTTGCATTCCATTGAAATATGGCAGTTGTTTCATATGACTTATTCATAAGGTTGAGTTTGGAATCCCCGTGATGCAAGGGTAATCAGAGGTTCCATCGTTAGGAGAGTTTGTACCTCTTGTACATTTCGGATGTCTGGAAATGATCGTAAGATTGCTTTTAACGCAGCGAATACAAGTGGAAGGATGATCTTCTCCAAGCTGTTATTTTCTGATTGTATGTTCCTCGTAGTTGTACCACCGTCGTTTCTGCTCGTACGTTTTCTCCGAGGTGCAGGTATAGGTGAAGTGACAGTCTGCTTTGGTCGAGTTTCCTGTGCGTCCGGAGCTTGGGTTTTTTGACGCACTTGACTTTTCAGTGGGTTGCTTGTCAAAACTGTAGAGTACGTTCCCTTGGCCCCTTGTATGTGGGGAAAGTGCAATGGGTCTTGAAGACTTGGAACTGGAGTTGTGCGAATCATCTTTGGATTGGGCGGAGGCGATCGTCTCTTTTGTGGTCTTCCTTCTTGCAGTTCCTGTTTCCTCGACAGAGACGCAGTTTTCTTACTTGGGCATCCTCCGTACGACGCTGCATGGGGTCCAGCGCATTTCGCACAGAGAGGAGATTGTTTTAAACCGCATTCTTTATGGTGATGCGATCGCGCGCGCAAACTTTACACCGCTGCGGTCCCCGGCAGTACTTGGCAATGTGACCATGTTTCTGACAGTGGAAACACTGCACAGCTGTTCCAAGGTACTCTTGGACTGGATGGCTTGTGAAACCTAACATTACCCGGGTTGGTAGTGGCTTGTCTGGTCGGAAGTGAAGTATCACGCTGTCGTGATATATTGTGTCTGTGCTATCATCGTCTTCACGCCGGTAGTAGGACGCCTGGCGTCGGAGTGAGAGCACCCCGAAGTCCTTCAAGAACTCTAAGAGTTCTTCTTCTGTATATTCCAGAGGAACTCCCGTGATTTTTCCGATATTCCTGGAGTAGGACTTGGGGACTGTGGCTGTGCATGTAACACCAACCAGAGTGGTTATGGCCAGGAGTTTGTTGGCTGACGCAAGTGATGCCACATTGACCGCCAGGCTCCCGTCCTTGGTGAAGCTATGCGCGATCAGTTTCTCTTGTGACACTGCGAGGATTTCTGAAGCAATTGCGTTTGGATTTACCCTCCAGAACGATGATCCAGGGTTTGTTGGTTTGATCAGGATTGGAATCCCTGAGGGGCGATCTTTTTTATAAGAAACGAAGGTGAATGGAGTGCCTCCTTCTTCGATGTTCTCCATCCCGCGTATCGAGTAGTTCGAGGTTGTGTCCTCGTAATAGTCCTCCGTACCTGTACGTGGTCTTTTTGCTGCATGATCAGCGATTGGATGTGCGTCTTGCATACAGCCGATGGGTCCAGTGTCTCTCAGTTGCTCACTTTGGTCGGCCGTTAGGCCTCCTGAAGTGCCAGGGCTTGCGGAATTCATTCTTGGTATTCTTGGGCGGGAGATCGCCCGTCGGCGCCTGGAAACGCTGCTTCCTTGCTCAGACGTTTTTTTTTTTTTTAATATCCGGTAAATAAAAAGGTATGAATATTATGAAATAATTAGAGAAAAATCGAAATATAAGCAGGAGCCAAAGGAAGAGTGGACTTGCCTGCCAACTTCGTCGTCGTCCCCACTCGAAGCATCAAAACTTGGGGTTTGAAAAACGAAAAGGTTGGATATTGTGAACCTGCAGAAGCTGCTAATCTGATAACCTTACAATCTTTGAACTTGGGTATTTTAAACTTCAGTTAGACGTAAATCAAGTATCAAACTGGCTCATGAAACTTAATACAAGTAAATGTAAAATGGTAAGGTTATCGAGAAGAGAAAAAGTTACAGAAGACATGTGCTATGTTATTAACTATGAACACATCGAAAGAACTAATTAATTTTGTTATCTCAGAGTTACTTTTTGAAGTGACCTGTCATGGAACAATCATATCAATGCGACAACAAAAAAAGGCAAACAGCATGTTGGGATTCTTGTGTCGGAATTTACAGCGCTGCCCTTTAAAACTAAAGGAAACTCTGTTTTTCTTTTGTCCGTCCAGTATAGTACCCAAGGACAAAATGTCTCTCTTATAAACTAGAAAGAGTGCAAAGTCACTGCGCAAGATTTGTTTTAAATAATTGTATGTTTAAAGCGAGCATCACAAATATGAAATCGCAATTGAGATGGAGGCTGTTTGTCTCGCAGAAGAAAGGGCCTAAGACTCAAATTTTTCTGCTCTTTTTATACCGGTGCAGCCTGCATCGCTAGAGATTACCATATTCGAAGCCTGTTTTACGTGTCAAAAAGAGTAGCTACTCAATTCAAAATTGCAACTGTTAACTCCTGTTGCAAACCTTTTTTTGTTTGTACATTATTAGAATGGAGTCTGCTTAAAAAGAATGTGTTTTCACTCGTATTTCCGCCCAACAACTTTTCTGAGACTCTCACCTTGCAATAATGCTTCAAAGGTGCTTCATATACTTATTAATAAACAAACAAATAAAAGCAAGGTTCACTGAAAAAAAGCTTGTAAACTTATTTGAAATCCGATAGAGTTGCAAAAAAACAATACCAGTTATGAAATCCACATAAATGTTTGTAGTTGTCACGTTCAATGTTTATAGACCTCTTTCGCTTACTCTCGTACCCAGCCACCTGGTAGGCGCATCCGGTATAGGCGTCGAAAAAATAAAACATTTTAACCTGCAAATATTAAAAAAAAAAAAACGGGAGACAAAACGAGAATGGGTGGCAGTTATGCTTATATCCTAAATGTCTTATATCGGCATGGCGATGGCAAAACAATGTTTTTGCCCATATTGGAAGTGATGATATTTCAAGATGGCGGCGCTTTCATGAAAAAGGTCTACAAGGTTCCAGATATTTTTGTTTTTCATTTTAGCTTCCTTAGTCGGTGCCCTCTAAATTTTGTCTTGAGATTTCATTTCAACTACAGTAGGGTCCGATTATATTGAACCCGGGTATTTCTATACATCTATTTCGAAGAGTAAAAACATCCCCTTGAAAATCCCACGTAAAAGTATAGGCACCTTGTGCGTCTGTATCAAACTCCACCACCGGAGACCTTCGATACGTCGAACCTTGCGCTGCGCTACTGGTAGGGACGCTTTTCCCGAACGCTGCCGTCACACGCGGTTTGGCTGAGGATGAACCATGACTCTGTCCACAGGCAGCAAAAGGTGCAAAGAGGCAGGGGAGAAAAGTAATACAGCCTTGACTTCTTAACCCCCAGTAAAAAAAATATAAAGGCGTCTTTAGCTAGCCATTGTGCAATCATGCTTGAATGCCTTCTTTGTCTTTGTTTTGCCGTTTTTCTTTTTCATTTCTTTGCTGTGTTTTGTTTTATGGTGGTCCCTTTTTTGTTGCTTGTTTGACTTTTTTTTTTGTATTCATGTTGATTGTGTTGTTGAAATCGCGGCTATGCACGTTCGTAGAGCAGCAACGTGCGCGCAGACAGTGCCTGCAGTTCTCGCCAAATATGCTTTAACGACGTTCTGTTGTATTTAGCGGTTCTTGAATGCCTTATTTGGTAAGCTCTCATGTGTCACAATCTTCGATATTGGCAGAGACGTGCGAAAATTTCAACGAACTTCTGTATATCTAACTATCGATATATCATACCATTTTGCAATCCCCTTTGAATTTGATATATCTGAGTTTGACTGCAGTATATATTCTCAAATACATTTGTTTATTCTCAGAATGAGATAGCAGACAAAAATAGAAAGAAATGGGTAGTTTGCACTTGCTTGTCCCACTTGGATCAGACTCATTACTTTTATGCCTCTCGCGAACTGTTATAACCAATCATTGTCTCGCTTATGCTCAGGGACCTGCCTGGTGTTGAGGACGACGACGACACTGCAACACCGCTTCTTCTTATTGACACCGCCAGCTGCGGCATGACTGAGCTTGACACTCCTGACGACGAATCGAAAGGAAACGAAGGTGGGTGTGCTTGCCCACTATCTTCTGTTTTCAAAGAAAGAAGTATGCTTATCTAGACAAAAAGTTATCCTAAATTATTAGGTTGGCAGTATGGTTGTTCACTCCTTAAATAAACACTGAACATAGGAGGGAAAAGAATTTTCTTTCTACGTGATTATGACAGGCAAATCTCGAAATAAATGTCTGGAGAAAAAGCTTTTTTTTTTTTTTGCTCAATATTTATGTTACAATATGAATTTTTCGATTTGCAGGCGAAACCAAAGCTACCCGTGTGGGATGATGATAGCGTTTGTACTCAACTAGTGTGCAGTCTGATGTCTAGCGAACTCGGAGCGCTCGCTAGCTGGGTACAAAGGCTATTATATATCATCCCATAGGCATACAATTTCAGTTTTGCCTCAAATCGAAAAATTTGTGTTGTAAGATAAATGTTGGGGGAAAAACTGTTTTCTTCGACAAACATTTTTTGAGACACACTTGTCCTAACCAGGTAGGGAAATTTTGTTTTTCCTAAGTTCAGTGTTTTTTTTTGTTGTTTTTTAAATAGAGTAAAAAAATTGTCATTGTGTGTGTCACGTAGACCATCATTTTATTAAGGATTGTCTCATGATTCAAATGTTCAAATGGCCCTCAAATAAACCCTGTCAGTGTTATATGTTCAGCTCTCACCGTTTACTTTCCGGAACTTATTCAGGGGAGGCTGACCTGGTTGCGATTCACGTGGAACGCCTGATATCGAGCGGAGTCGATGCTTCCAGCATTGCTGTTATCTCTCCCTACAACCTGCAGGTGGGCTGTGTTGCATTACCCGCTGTCATCGTCAAATTTTCATTGGGCAGCTAGCGGTGTAGCTGATTTCCTACCCTTCTACAGGTGGAGCTGATACGACTGAGGTTGTCGTCACGTCACCCAGGCCTAGAAGTGAGGTCGGTAGATGGGTTTCAAGGTCGTGAGAAAGAAGCGGTCGTCATGTCTCTGGTGCGCTCCAACGATGCTGGTGAGCCTTTTCTCTTGTGCCGTTGACTCTGTGACACCTCGCTGCATGTGAAGGCTTACTGAGGTCCATTTGTCAAGATAGCCTAAACTAGTTGTATACCATAGCCAGACAGTTGATTCTGTATTCTAGGCTCTTATTTGTCCGAACCCCAAGGAGCCACGAATTTTGTTCGAATTATCAGAAATTTATTTACATATGATGCAAATAAAATTATGATTTCCCATATCAATGGCTACACATACTAAGCAGATATTTGATGATTTCCTCTTTGTAGGCCTACTGATCATAAGCAGGTATGCCACGCATAAAACATTTGTGAAATGTATGACATAAGTTTATTTTAAAATGTTGTTTATCGTGGACTGTTTAGGCAGCACATGACAACTCAAAACAAAATTAAGTTTGTTCATCAGGCTAAAAAGTTACCTAATGTGGACTATAGACCTTTCCGGAATTCAGTCTGGCCACTTTGATCACTATCATCATCTGTGGAACGGCATCTGTGCCATACCAATGGCGGCCTTCTAGTGATGATAAAGGAAGATGTTGAAGATGCTCCTAAGCGGATCTTGCGAGGCCTGTACGTTCAAGGGGTCAGTACGACGCGACGTAGGAATGGAACACCAAAGCTACGTAAGCGTTTATTTCTTATAACTCAGATTCAGTCAATCTGTGGGCGACACACAATCGGCTTTAAAGCACTTCGGTGTATAGAATTTTCTCGAGGCATCTGAGTGGGTTGGATCTTTGTTCTGAATGCAGGTTCTTGGTCACCATCGAACTGAAAGTGATCGAGAAAGAACTCGCACTGAACAATTCCTCGCGTGCCGTTGACTTCCGAAAGTCACGGTGCCGATGCAAGTTCATTTCCGCCATTGATATGGCAAAACCTAAACTGCTTTACAAACCACCACATGGCACTGAATTTCGGAAAGGGTCTATTCAGCAGGGGACACATGAGCGATGAAAACGGGTGCGGCACGGCAGTTTTCATAGCAACTTGTCCAAACGCTGTCATGTGGACCTACGCCATGCCGCCACATCACATCATCCGCGCAAGTTGCTATGAAACTTTTTGCGTTGTGCTTGTTTACATAGCTTGTGTGTGCCTACTTGAGCCCCGTTGAGTGCACTTCTCACTAAGCACTGGTGCACTGCAGAGGAGCTACACCCATGAAAGCAAGCTTCGCAGGTGTTGCCTCTCTGCAGTGCACCGGTGCTCAAAAAGAAGCGTACTCAAATGGGGCCATCAAGAAAAAACAGTAGGAATTGCGCGAAAACGGTGTTCGAATTAGGCGGCTTATGAATACAGTACCGTAATATTCCAAGTCATTCATTGCCAGCCCCCGACCGCCTGAAATTCATAAAAAGGTGGGGTGGGCCATGTCTCGGTGGGTAAGCACGAAGCATTTAAAAAAGAGCACAAGAAACGCCCCATTTTTTTTTATGTATCTGGCTCGGCTTCACAGGAGATACATTAAACTCAAAACACGAATTAGTCCTAATATTTTATACTAGAATTGCTAATGAAAGAATGTTTTACTATTGCAAAGTCCGTTGCTTGCATACGCGCAATGAAAACTGTCGATCGGCGTACAGCACAAACGTTTGTTCCTTGAAAGCGCGCTTTTAACACCCCTGTGTTCTCTTTGTAAGTAAAAAAAAAGTCAACAATAAAAAACCCAGCCAAGTGCAACGAACGAGCGAGCGGGCAAAAGAAGCGACAAAGAACGTTGCTGGGGAAACAACAAAGTCAGCGATCGTGTTGGCAAATACTTTGGTGACGGGCCAAGTTGGGCACCTTGTCGATCCCAAGGAGCAGGCCCTTGTGCAACTTCTGGGTCGCGGAAATCTGGGAAGAAATGCGTAAAGAAAGTCTTTCCCTCCTTCGTTTTACTTTGTCACGGACGTCCTCCAACCATAAGGTTTGTGGCGTCGTCATTTGGGAAGGATGAATTTTCGCGTATTGCAGAATCCACGTTGGGATATTTGGAGGAGTGGGCAATCACTTGGTGAGGTTTGTTTTTTGGAAATCGATGTTCACCGAAAAAGTGGGGTGGGCAATGACTCGGGGATAGGCGGTGATAACATAGCAGGACAACCGGAATTTTTAAATTTGTTTGAATTAGCCAGGAGTATGAAACATCTGAGTTTGAGTTATCGCGAGCCTAGTGTATTAGGAGTGTGTGGATACCTGAATAGGATGTTCCCTCTGCAGTTTAAACACCACGGTAAGCGACCATGTTGATTTGGCAAACATGGAATTTTGCTGGAGACCTACCGGGACTACCCAATCTAGATAAATATACTTGATGAAGCAGCCTTGTTGCAGTCTTATGAGAAAAAGAAATGTAATGTATATATTGCCAAATGACATGTAAAATTGTGTGGAAGTAAAGCATGACTATTGCGCCGAGACAATAATTAAGGAAAAAGCAACTAATGGTGTAAATTACCGCAAAAAGCTGAGGGTAAGTGTGGGTGGTCGTCGGATCGACTCTGTCTGTATCTGCTGTGTGGCTAAGCAGAATCGCGCAAAAAGCTTGCTTATGAAGAGTGTTTCGTGTTTTCGGTATATACTACCGATGAACACCAAAAATTAATCCCCGAGGTGGTTTTTCTGAATCGGTCAAAACCGAAAAACACAAAATTTTGGCTGTCCTGGAAGAAAAGATAAAATAAATAAACACCAGCTTCACGCAAAGAAATTTTCTATGCTATTTTAATTTTTTCTCGTTGACCCAGAATACAACCACACTGAACTGTCCTTGTGGTTGTTCCTCTCTATCGAAACCACATTCCTTGCCCAGTTCCCTTCTCTTATCCTCACCAGCACTACTGGCAAAAATATTATATTTTATAAGTTATAAATTATAATATTTTTTCCACCAATTATACAGTCATTTTACAACACAAGCCCGATAAACACCGATTTCTCTCTAGCATTGAAATTAGACACCGAAAAACACCGATTTCAAGGGAAAAAAAGCACTGATAAATAACCCCAGAATTTGAAGAAAAATAAATACCGAAAACAAAGAACCCTACTTATGAATCAGTGAGCAAGCATCTCTATTCCAAAATTCCAGCTGAAAGCATGAGCATTGCAGGCACTTGCAGAATCATGCTATGAATCAGAGTTCTTTGGGCAGTTGAGAAGAAGCTTGCTGGGAGGAGATCATGCTCGAGATGACTCGCATAAATATTCTTTTCCGGCTTTCAGGGAATGTCGGGTTCTTGGCCGAAGACCGCCGGATTAATGTGGCAGTCACGAGGGCACGACGCCACGTGGCCGTCATCTGTGACACTGTCACGGTGTCGCGCCACGACTTTCTGAAGTCGCTTGTCGACTACCTCACTTCTGAAGGGGAGGTGAGGAGCGCTCGAGAGTACAGCTCTGGTAAGTTTTACTCTTACTTCGAAAGCGGCTACCAGTGGTTCATTGACTAGTAGAAGTTTATTTTTTGTAATTGAGTCAAATTAGCTAAAGGATGAATTTTTCTGATGATATTTAGGTGGTTTAAAATGTAGTCCCATTTCAGACTGCACACGTCTCAAGCATCAAGCAATAAGATCTATAATGCACCTTGGCATTAGTGCAATGTTTGGATCATTTGTGGCACCGAGGTTGTAGATATCAAAAAGAATCTTTCTAACTTAAAGCACATTCAATTGGTAATGCTGTTATGCTAACTTTGATATGAACGACGATGCTAGCCCTGTACTCAAGTTTTTCGGTACGTAAGGGTTCTCGTGAAGAAATATAAACACCATACTTGAGATACGAAACTGGAGAAAAAAAGTTTACAACTTGGAACGGTGGTTGGTTGGTTAAGAGACAGCAACATTCTACGCAGACCTAGAGCTGTGCTCGGCAGTCCGACCTCAGGGGCTGCGGCTGAACGAAGAGAAGAAGAAGCCAGTCAAAAAGCCAGGAGCCAAGTCAAAGACAACAACAGCCCACCCCGGAATGCAGCAGAAGGGGGGTGTTCAACATCAAAAATACCCCGCCACAGGAAACGGCGCTCGGCAGCACTCCCAAAAACCAGAGCAAGTTGTTGAGAACACATTATCATTTGCTTTGAGTACGAGTTGAACGTGTTAACTCTTCTTTAACCCTCCAGGGATGACGTCACCCTTGGACGGATATGCAAGGAAGTGGAAGCGTTCGTTGCTTCGGGCAGCACCGAGCAGGCATTTCCTGCCACTTTGACAGCTTATGAAAGGAGGCTCGTTCACGAGGTACGTCTTCTCAGTTACTATCCTTGTGTTATCATGAACGAGCGGCTTGTGATTTAGCCGTGCATTGTGTGTAGACCCCTTTCGAAAGCATGCCCGTGTGTTAATGCACCGTAGCTCTGAACACGTGTAGCGAGAGCACGTGTGGCAGAACCCAGGGACCCTGGGTTCAATCCCCGCCCCTGCCCGTTTCGATCTGGAGAAGCATTATACCGGAGTGCATTCGTGTAATCACTACTGCACGACACACTTTAAAGACCTCTGGCTTGTAGTGATACTGTACTAGCTTACCGTAAAATCCTGAATTAATGCCCCCTTTTTCGCCGTAGATAATTGGCAAAAAAAGTGGGGTGGGCGATCTTTCAGTATTTAATAACCAAAATCACAAACAAAAATCGAGTAACGCGTGCGCCAAAGCAGCATGGGTTTTTCTTTCCCTAGCTCTCATCGCTGAAACCCTCAAACGACACATCGCTTTCGCTATCGAAGATTAAATCGCCTCGTTAATGAGGCTTTCGGGATCCTCGGGTCCATTGGTTACCGAAGCCAAACGGTCGTTGAGCTCGCCGTCCTCGGAACCATCGAACCTTGTGGATATTCCGTTTGAACGAACTCCGCACGGTATCCTCGGAGACGGAGGCCCACGCCTGAGCCACCAAGTCCACAACCTCTTGACGCGACGGCTTGCGAAGGTTGCCCTTTGGAGTCACCGAACCTTTTCGGAAGAACGATGCCCAAATTCCACGCGTCCTTGAAGGGCTTCATCCATGAGACGTCCGCGGGTTGCAAAATGGACGTGCAACCGCCCGGTATCAAGACGACGTCGGTGTCTTTTGCGTTGAGCGCTTCTCGGGCCGCCTCTGTCTTGTGTATGGGTGCTTGGTCCAGTATGAGCAGTCTCCTCACGTCGTCGGCGTTCGGGCCCCAAACTCTCCTAGTCCACTCCAGTAGGATGGCAGAGGTCATCCAACCGTTCTTGGAAGAAGTAACTCGCACATTTGCTGCAAGTACAACAAGTATAACATGAAATAACAGTTCGGGCCCCAAACGCACATTACACATGCTACGCCGATGAGTGAAGATATACGAACTGCCCGATTTTATGGCCGAGCACCTCCTTGCGCGCAAGTGAGTAAGCTTCGGAAAGCCAGCAAGTCACGCGCCAACTGCTCATGCGCTCAAGATGGCGCCGGCCAGAACGGCTACGCCATCTTTCGGAAATGGGGCGATACAAAACAAAACGGGCTGTGGCGTTTTGTCAATGGATGACGCAACAGTCGCTCTATTTAAAAAAAAAAAAAAATGCTGTCAGCCTTATTTTTACGTATTTCTAAGGCTTTGTTTCGACATTTATACCCTGAATGGTGATTAATTACAACATACCTGGAATCCTTAGAGAAAAGAGTACTCTGGGGGGAATCCGGCCGGTTGGCTCTTTCAGTACGATCAAAGCAGGTAGCTTAATGCCCGCTGCCATCGCGCACAAGGCCATTGTCATCCCTCGCCGAGCACAGCCGGTGTTGGCGATGCGAATACTCGACTCGCCGACAGCATTGTTGGTTCTCGCAGCAGGGCAATCCATCCGGACCATAGTCTGATCCATGTTGGCTATGTTGTAGTCCGAGTAGTTGTGCTCCAGGCGCAGAGTTGACACAGCCTTTCGGAACACCGTAATTGCTTCAACGTAGTCGGCAGGCAGCTTCTGACTTTCGTTGGTCCCCACCCGCATAGACACATTAAATCGCTTCTTCCAGTTAGCTATGTACTGGCATGACGCTTGGAAGTTTCCTAGGCCCATCTGTTCTGCCAGTTTCCGCGCATGCTCTTGAAGCAGGCGATTGCTGACTGCTCGACCGGCGGATCTCTCAGTCTCCAGGAAGTCCATCAGTGCGTCGTCGATTTCTTCACTAAAAACGGGTCGTCCCCTACCTATTGCTCTCTTCAACTTGTTCGTTCCATGGCATTGTTGTAGAAGTACTTGGTAGCTCGTATTCCATTCCCGTACACGCTTCCGGTCAACTTCGAAATGGCGCGCAGTCTTGCTCACGTTAGCTCCGTTCTTGCGGTGCCATTCCACGACTTCCACTTTCTTCTGGATGGTATAGCTGGACCTCATCCCGAGTATACACAATAAGCGTCTTCACAGTTTGCTGGTCGAAAGATTTTCTGGGGTTCTCGGGCGATCTGACGACAACCACTAAGTGACCTTCAACGCTTTCCTGATGTCATTCAATAAGTGACCTTGACCGCTTTCCGGGTTCCTTCCGTTATCTTATCTCCCTTATTGTGTGTGGCTTCTTTTTGTGAAGGGAATCCTAGGCTTTCCAGACCTTCTCCCCTACCCTCCGGCACCTTTCTCAACCTTCGGGCATCGCTATTTTTGGAAGGTGGGGACTTATCAGTATTCGAGGGAAACACGTGTTCGAACATAAAAGCGGAGTGGGCGATCTATCGAGTGTGGGCGGTATTTCAGGATTTTTGGTAATTCCTCATCTACTGCAGAGACTCCAGGCGCCCATTTCGGCTGAATAACTTCCTCCTGTATAAACATACTCACAACGCAGTTACTGTCGAGACCGGTTATAACGAAGTCGGTTATAACGAAATAGCGGCTACAGCGAAGCGATCACATTTTACCATTCCCTATTGCATTTCGTTAAAACCGAAGTCCGTTATAATGAAATAGCGGATATAGCGAAGTGATTTCCAATTCCCACTGACTTCGTTATAACCGGTCCCGACAGTACTGCACAATGGTGGACACAAAATGAACTGCCAAAGTTGAAATTTCCTAGAAATGTTTCCAATATCACTTCGTCACCAGTTTATGTAGTACAGTATCAGACTTGTGCATTGTGCGATGTCGCCTGTTTCGCTGTCAGGCAGTGTTTCGAACTTTCTAACAATGGGCACATGTATTTGAGAAGGGGCCTACCACTACTTTGGAACATGTTTTAAGTTGTTTTTTTTTTCTTTTCTTTTTAAGGTTGCCGAACGGTTCAGTCTTCTGCACGCCAGCGAGGGCGACGGAGAGGAACGACACATTGTACTCAGAAAGCGCGCTGAAGCCAAACCGTCACCAAATCAACCTTCTTCCGAAGCTTCTGCAGAGAAAACCACCGGCACCAAAAAGTCAAGCCCGAAAGAGCAACGGACAGTGTCGAGATGCCCAGATAAAACACCAGAATCAGACGACGCATCCACACCGTCCGACGAGTCAGACGGTGCCGAACACTCGGCGGCAGTTGTGCAAGCAACTAAGCCTAAGGCATCGGTGTCTCTTAGAAAACAAAAACAAAAGAAGCATGTTGCAAAGGCAGCGAATGGAGACGCGAAAGATGAAGACGACTTCGACGAACTCATCGCGAGCGTCATGGTAGCAGACCGAACGTGCGCGGACCCGACGTGTCAGGAGAAACTGCACACCGTGCTCGCGGGAACGGGGGGACCCTGTCCCTTTTGTAAGCGAGGCTACTGCTTCAAACATGCGCTGCCGGAAGCACACGGTTGCGGAGACGAGGCTCGTGCGCACGCCCGTGCGGCGTGGCTCAAGTCTCGAGGGGGCACTGTGGCTCCGCCCAGGCTGAGGCCCGACAAGAAGGCGCAGGTTCGCAAGGAGCTCAGCAAGCAGCTTGCCAAGATGGCGGACTCCAGGAAACGGCAGACAAAAAAGTAGGGTGGGTGTCTGGTGCTGGTTAATTTCTTTGAGCGACCCCGTTTTGGCTAGTCCGGTGGATGTGTGGTTTGGTGCAAGTTGGGATGGGCTCGCGGGTTTTACGCAGGCCCTGTATTTCGTTTTGTACAAAGATTGCCAAAGACTGTGATTAAAGCGAGTTACCACTTCAGTGGCATTTTGGTTTTCGGCTTCCACTAGAGGCTTATTTATTTATTTATTTATTTCAAAATTCCGAGGGCCTGATTCTTAGGCCAAGCGTAAGGGGCGTATTTAACAAAAAAAAAAAAATACATGCAGATATGAATGTATGTGCAACAAATGTGACAATTTAATAATTCAACGACGGAAACTAAATTAAATGTTTCTATCTAACATTTCTAAAAGAAAGAAAAATTACTATAATGCTGCGCACGAAAGCAATGTAAATGAATAAAATGCTGTTCAAGGACTTTACTGAGGTTAGGTGGCTGAAAAATTTAACAGATTGGCCGGATTGCCAAGTGCTCGCGTAAATTATAGTCCCACCAAAAAAAAAAAAAGAAAACAGTTTAAAGGGCCATTGAATTGAAACAAAGAAATGTGTTTTTTTAAACAGTCAGGTTGGGAAACGCGTGTCAAGAAATTAATCAGATTTTTATATTGACGGCACAAGGTTTCTTTTAAATTTTGCGCGCAAGGTCCATGACCTCGTGGAATGGTCATACACTCTTTCCACCTCAACAAGATGGTCATACACTCTCTCCACCTCAACAATATGGCCAAGCCGATCCACCTCCATGCGCCCAAAATGCCTAGAAAAAACAAGTGGAAAGGAGGTGACTACCAACTAAATCGTGTCTCGCACCGTCAATGTTGCTCTAAAGAAATACTTTTTTGCGGAAAATTAATTTTTTGACACGTGTGTCCCATCCAGACTGTTTAAAAAAAACTTTTCTTTTCAGTGGCTCTTTAAGGTTTGCATTAGGTGAACCAACAGTAATGCACATTTTTTTTAGTTTGTTTGATGAACCACCAGTAATGCACTATTTTTAGTTTGCCTTAATACTCATCCCTGCCATAGCCTTTGCTGAACTTGCCGATGAGCTAAAGAGGCCATCAAAAATGGGACAGAGAAGGATAGATACACGTTAGCACCTTTAGCAACAAGAGCATGTGTTCTAAGGGATGGCCGCTGCTAAGCATCAACGTTTGCATTTGCCATTTGTACTTTTCACAGCGGCTGTGCAATCTGTTGTTCCAATGACAAAATGCCAGGCTTTCCCCAGATGGATTAAGCTAGCTACAACTAAGTCTATTGTTTATGCAATTGGGAAGGTGCTTTTTTTTTTAGTTTATATTTTGTCTAAAATTGGGGGTTTATTGGAGCTTACTTCTGTTTAGATTTCCAATTCTTCAATGATCCAGGTTTAATCTTGTGTGTTCCCAATTTTTGAGAATCCCAAATCAAGATAAATAATATCGAGACAAATATATCCTGCATTCATAAGAACTTGCTCGTGTCAAATTACATTTTTTTCAGCTGGACTTCGCAAAATTGGTGTTTTCACGTGCCAAACCAACGAAGGACATCTATGAAATTACGGTCGGTGCGCAGGTGTGCTGGTGTAAGTTTATCATTATGGTTTTAACCCGAGACTAAGGCCGAAGGGGGAAATTTTTTTTTTACACTGGAAGAACTAACAGGGACAGGGTAATAGACACGCTGCCTGTCCCCATGACTTTCATTCAACCGTAACAAATATTTTTGCCCCAGTTTTGGGTTAAAATCATCACGAGGACACCTGGCACGCCCCAGCCGAGAACGAGGGATTAATTTTCACCACCTGGGGATCTTTCAATGCGCAACCCAAATCTAGGTTACACAGCGCCTTCTCCACAACAGGCCTCCGTCAGAATGTAAGCACCTCGGCCGAGATTCGAACCCGCCACCTGGGCATCAGTAGGCCGACACTTTGCTCCAGAATCGCGGAAGTGGCAGCCTACTTGGCATTGGCACCCCTTGTGATACTAACTGTCCAATGACAAAACTTGCAAATAATTTGCTTCATGGATGTCGTAGGTATTTTAGAATCGCCCAACTGCTGATGCAATTGCTGTTAAGCTTGTTTTCCTCCCATATCATTCCACATATGGAAGGTATGGTATGGAAGCTTCAGCCTGCATCTCTTTCCTAGAAAATCTATAGGTTTAAAGCTTTCAGTTATAAAGACACAACCCCTCCTTCCTGCAAGAAGCACAAATACCTAGCATTTTCCAAACCGGAACGGCGACTTTTTTTCATGGCCCAGAAGTGCAATAACCCTGCCGTCCTGAACCAAGCTTGGCAAGATGCGCAGTGAACCCGCTTTTGTCAATGGTCAGAGATTTGAAAGGATACTGGAGTGGTTTCTCGCTGACCATGGGTCGATAAAGCTGATTTGTAAAAAAGTGTTTTTTTTTTTTTTGTAATTGCGATTTTGAAAATATTTTTAAATTCATATTGACGAATTTTAATGGCGAGAGCTTTGCAGATTTATCAGAAAACTGTGAACCCTAGCTATGACCCAACACTAAAGAACTGTGCATTTTCTGCCATGTCCTTTTATATTGACCATGTAACCATCACAAAGTTGCTTGTAGGCTGTGAAGTCGTTTAACAAATTTGCATAAAATACAACTGCAAAATAATGCCTGTCCTCAAAAAAGAAAAATAATAAAGTTTTATGGCATTAGTGTGGCGAAAGCAGTGGCAGCACAAATTGTGATCCATTAGTGTGGAAATCTTGTGTACACAATTGTAAACTAGAAGGCTGAAACAGTTGGGTGCCATCCTCTGCAGTGGCAATGTAAATGACTTTCTTAGAGCCCATCAAAGTGTGGGCTCTGCTTGCAACAAAAGAACCACACTCGAACTATCCCAATTCGTTGCAGCAAAATGACCACGTCTAACGTACCGTCTGCTTTTTTTCTCTTTCTGTCGCTCGCTCTTGGGAGGAAGCCTGGAGCGCACTCATTTTACGGAGCAGAGTGCCACTGCGTCTCTGAACACGACGTTTTCACCCCTGACGGGAGTAACACTGACACACTCGAGGAAAAGGGTCAGCTGGCGCTCTTGTCTAATCAGTGCGACGACGAGTGCAGCTTCGGCGTTCGGCTAGCAGGAGTCTTTTCAACTTTTGTTTCTGGATGGGCAACAAAAATGGTTAGGTGCCGGCCATACAACACATCCCACGCTACAAACCTTGGGCATATTTTTATTGACCAAATATTTAACGCACCTTTAGCATTTTGTACACTCTTTCCTTGATTCATTAGCTCCTAAATCATGTAGCTTCACAACAGCTCATACGCCTAATCAACGTTTCCAGATCCCCCGCATTCCTTCCTGCAACCGGATCCAAAATCTAGTCCGACAAGTCGTCGTCGTCGTCGTTTTGACTGCTCTCCTCTTCCTCTTCCGACGTAGATGACAACTCCATGTCCTGAACGACATCTTCGTCTCCCACGGCAACCTCCTCTTCCTCGGGCTTGGCCTTCTTTACTTTCTTTTGCTTCTTTGCTGCCTTTTTGGGCTTCTTCTCTACCTTTTCTTCGACTTCTTGTTCCTCGCCAGAGTCGGATCCGGTGTCGGATCCAGACTCTGGCTTGGGGAGCTTCTTGAGCACCCTCCTATTCGCTGCTGTGTCTTGCTTCTTACTCCTCAGCTTGCTCCACTGCTCGTAGAACCGTGCGCACGGCGTGCCCTCCTCACTCCACTTCTCTTCGAGCCGCTCCAAGCCGACTTTATCGCTCAAGGCGACGCCACAGTTCTTACGCCGCTCCTCGATGAACTTGTAGTTTTCCTCCATCTTCTCGAGCAACTGCCTGACCTTCTTGTTGTAGTTCGCAACCTTGCACTTCTTCGCAAACTCCCGCAGCTGCACCATCGCCAGCAGCACGAGCTCCGGAAATGCGACCGAGCTCGACATCTGTGCGAGGTACTCGACCATGAGCTCATAGAAATTTTCTATGACCGCGTCGCGGAAGCCGCTCTCCTTCATTTGTGTCGGCGAGACGCGGAGGGCGCAGCTGAGGTCAACTGGACGCATCGAAGTGGACGAATGCTTCAGGTCGAAGTTGACGATGGTGAACACTTGAAGCAAGTGGGGCAGGATCGGAATGAAGATGTTTGTACCGGCGGAGACCTGCACGAGTCCTCGAACTAAATGGAACCGCAGCGGTACAAACTTGGCTGCCGGGACCAGCTGTATGGTGCCCACCACCGTCTGTACCAGTGGATAGACGAGGGCTCGCAGGTTCTCACCATGCGCCGCGGAAGTCGACAACAGGTGGCACCAGAGCAGGCAGCAGTGGACGTACTGCCAGTTGTAGACTGCCTTGCAGGTCTCCTTCTTGCGGACCGTGAGTGCATTGCGGAGGTGGATGGCCAGCTGGCGGATGTAGAGGAAGGCGTGCTGGTAGGCGAGCCCTTCGTCGATCGCGTAGGCCTCGACGAGCGTCCGCTTCATGAAGTTGATGAGGGGCCAGGTCGACGGCGACGTGAACTTGGAGTTTCGCACGTATGACATGTACATGTGCTTGAGGACCGTGTCCAGGTAAGGCCGCGGAAGACTGCGCACCGTGCGGACGAGGCAGAGGAAGGCCACGACGCGGACAGTCTCCTCCCCCTCGCACCAGAGGGCAACGAGGCGTTTGAGCAGCGTCTTGGCGACCTGCGGGAAGGCAACGTAGTACGGGACCAGGAACAGGACGTGGCGCAACAGGACGGACACAAGCTGGGGTTCGGTCACGGCCGTGGCAAGCTTGACAACCTGCATGAGATAGACCTTGACCGAGAGGGCCACTTTTCGCCAGGAGTGGCACTTGGTAGGGTCGAAGGGTTTTACACCGTCCTTGGGCACAGACGGTTCCGGTAGATTTAGGACCTTGTGCAATGCCGGCAGCAGATCGTTTAGACAGAGCTTGACGACTGCGTTGAAGATGGTCTGGCCTTCCACTCTGAACGGACACTGGTGTTTTCCGGTCTGCGGTGTGGCCGACTCCCCTTCGGCCTGAAGTACGGCGGCCCGGAAGCAGGAGATGACGTCTGCTATCTTCTGGAAGTCGGGCTTGGTCCGTAGGGCAAGCTCGAACTGGCGGACCTGTTCCAACTTGAGGATCTTTTTGTGCCTCGTCGGTTCGGCAGGTTCCTCCTCCGCCTGGCCGTCGCCGGCTTCGTCATTGTCCTCTTGGTCGGCGTCATTTGTGTAGAAGTCGAGGAGGTCCTTGTCATGTTCCTCTAGGTACTGGTAGAAGTCCGGATCGGTGTCTTTGAGGTTTCGGATAATCTCCTTGTTCTTCTCCATGTCCACCTCGGAGTCGTCGCTGCTGCCTTCATCATGGTCGTTTTCCGAACCTTCGTTATCGAAATCGTGCTCTGCTATGCCGCTGGTCTCTTCGGGCTTCTGAGCTTTCGTACGGAGAACCGCTTTCCGAGCATTTATTTTACCTCGTATCCGCTCGGGCTCCTCTTCTTCCGAATCCTCGTCCGAGTCTTTCTCCGAGCGTATTTTCGATCTTTTCTTCTTAATCTTCTTGTTTTTCTTCGGTACGTCGATCTGCGCCGCATCGTGCTTGGGAGACGTAAAAGCTGCTTTCTTGGCTTTTTTACCTGGGCTTGGTTCAGGAGGTGCTCCCTCAGAGTCAGACGAAAGTCCACCGGCCATGAACTCTTCCACGCTCACTTCACTAAGTTTCTTTTCGGTTTTCGCACGTTTTTTGACAGGGCCCATGGTTCGATCGCGTTATGTGCACGTGTTCGACGCAGCAACGTTTACGTGCTGTAGTTTTGGCTTCTTCCACCAGATGGCGGGGTGATCGCAGTGATCACCGTGGCGATTTTGCTGGCGAACTGATTTCGAGTTGTGTTTTGAACCCCAAAAATTTAAAGCTTGGTTCCGGTTTCAATGATGTCGTGATTCGTTTCGGCAGTTTGAGGCCTGGTTCGTTGGTATTCGACTCAAATAACTGGATATAACTTTCAACTGTGCCAGCATAAACTTGTATTTAAGCTCTTTAAAATAATTTGTGTCATAGTGCAAAATAAAGTTCTTTTTGTAGGCTAGATTTTGCATGTACTTATCGTCGTAATGAAATTAATGAACGTGTGTATTATACCATTCACTGGAAGCAACCGGAATCAAGAACGCAAGTTCTTTTCTTTTCGGTGCACAAGACAGCTCTGTGTCGGTCTCAAAACTGCTTGCAGCAAACCTTTGACGAGCCTATCTCTGGAAGTGAGCTACTTGCCCTGGCGAAAATATGGTGCTGCGTCAAAGAAAACTATATCTTTGCACGGAAAGGGTAACACGATCTTCGGAAAAGTCGTAAGGTGCTGAAAGGTACTTTCTACAACTGAGAACTTGCTCTCTTCTGGCAGTTCTGCTAGGTGTGTCGGACGAACGTCTTAGAAAAAGTAAGTGTTGTCAATCGTCTCATTTGTCAATAGGTTAAGTTGTTTATTGTATATTTTTTTTAACGTAGAAATTAACGTAGGGAACTGGAAAGGCTCGAGACGCTTACACTTCAGTCCGAGAATAGAAACCCCGATGGTAGAAACACCGGTAGAAGAACGTGATGAACTAGAATAACGCAAGCAGTGCCACGCGAACTCGAAACTAGACACAACCGAAACCGCTAAATTCAAGAATTTAAAAATTAAGAGTTAAAAAAAAAAAAACTAGTGAGTTCTAAAGCGTGTACAACCCATGTTCTCAAGCGATCTGCAAGTTACAAACAGGCCAAAAATACAGTGGAAGCTCCGCCTCCAACACGCGCTATTTGCCTTCCGCTGGGCTTAGGCTTTGCGTGCGACAAAGCGTTCGTTATCAAAGGCAGAAAGATCTTGCTGGCGGCGGAACATCTAGCCTCCAAGTTTGAGCATTAGGAAGAATTATCGCCACTCTATTCCGTTTCACCTTAGGATGGACCGCAGCTAATGCTACGAGCCATCCCAGCCTATCCAGCGCTGTGAACGTCTCTCCCGTAGATCACGTGGAACTAACGTGGCATTTGATTGGCTTCGATGACCCGTAGCGTCCGCTACGGTCCATCGTTCTTGTTTTGTGCAAACACAAGTTATTTTAATTTTTTTTTTTTTTTTTACACAAGGAGTATTTGGTTAATGCGGTTTTATTATCTGTTTTGAGGATCACTACCGCCGTTCCAGGTGATGGGGACGATGATGTGGTACGTCGCAGCTGCCCTGTTGGCAGTGGTAGCCAACCCGTGCGTGGCGGCATACTACCCTGCGACGCTTGGCGCAGAAGTGACCACTGTACCCGGACTGACGGAGCCCTACCCCTACAAGCACTACTCCGGTTACCTCACGGCCGGCGAAGGACGCCAGCTACACTACTGGTGCTCGCAAATGTTTACACTTTCGCTCCGAGATTCAAGCGTCGGCTAGCTGATGAGATGCGCCAGGAGCAACGATACATGCTTTCTGGAAACAGTCGTAAAGCCGCGATCTCACTAATACATAATGTGCAAAAGACAGGGACTGTCTTTTGCACATTACGCAAAAGACAGTCCCTGGACACTGCCTGAAACCTTGTATGAGGGTTCTGACAGATTGATCATACAAACGCTGTCTGTCAGCGGACATATGTTCGAAGCACACATATGGGTGAAGCAAAACGCGCTTCGAAGTATTATTTTAAAACAATGAAAAAGACTTGAACGTATCTTATCGCGTAAATAAAAAATAGGAAGCTTTATCATAGACCGCCTTTGTCACTCGGCTACGCTCTTCGCAAACATTGCGCTTCGCAAACAAACTTCACAAACACTGCGCAAACATTTTTTTTTCATCATTTTTTTTTTGGTCCTACACGAGCACGAGCACCTGCAAGATCGATGTGAGCACAGACGCCGGACGGACAAGGCTAGACCCTAGGAGCTCCGCCCCTAGAACTGGCAAAAATGAAAGAAAACTAACTTCAAGACAATTAATATTCCCAACCTCGGCTGAAAGCTGAAGCTCAATTTTTTTTTCTTTAACGTTTACGTTATTGTTGTTTTCTTCTCGCACCGCTGACGGCATTACACGGCGCCGTTGAGGTAGGCTCCAAAGAGGATTGTTTCTCAGACCGCAGTGTAAGGAACAAAACAACAAACATTGCGACGCTATTTATCTTGTGCGTGTGTTTGAGTTTGTGTGTGAGTGTTTTACCGAGAGCTAGGCCGCTTGTGCGAGCGCTAGGGCTTTCAGAGAGGTTCCGTCGACACCGCACAGACTTGAAAAAGTAATTGTAATTGTGCCTGAAATTTCGAAATTACTGACACTATAAAGTAATTAAAGGGAAGCTGAAACACTTCTTGAAAAAAACGAGTTAGAGGTGAATTCTGGCGTATTTTTATCCCGTGAATCTGAATATCACTTTTGTTTTCCCTGAAGATGCAACTAAAAGCGAGAAAAAGCGAAAAAACATTCGACCAGTCGTGACGTCATACTAGGATCTTCGGGCCGCCAAGCGCGTGTCGCTCGTGTGGGCAGCGCGTGCAACGGCAAGCTTGCCAGGTATATTTCCCGCACTGACACCAGTCGTGACGTCTCTTTCTGACCTTTCTGAAAATAGCAAGAGTGCGCGTGCATAGCTTTGACAGGCGCTGAAGATGCGCGAGACCAGAGATTCCGAAAGCTCCTAGTGTGACGTCACGCCCCGGGAAGGAGGGGCTTCGGCGGTACTTTAAAAATTAATTTCTGAAGCCTCCGTGCACCAAATTGAAAAATAATCTTGATATTCCTGATCCTGGAGGTAGAATGAAGGCCACTGAAATGTTTTTTTCTCAAATAGAGAACCGCTTCAGTTTCCCTTTAAATTACAATTACAATTCCTTTTAGCAAAAAGTAATTAATTACAATTACGAATTACCAATAAAAGTAATTGAATTATATTAATTCAATGACAGTAATTGAATTTCTACCCAAGTATGCTGCCTACGAGAGCCAAGCCAAGCAGCGATAGCTGACGACGGAGTGGAAACGACCTCCTCTCCTGAGCTTCTCGCCATTGCCGCCGCGCGGCGTCGATTTCGCCTGAGTCGCCACGTACATGACTGGTCCAACGAGCACGTAGCTTTCACCGCACTCTCAGATCTGGATTGGGTTGCCTGAAATAGAGCACTATATAGCTCCTACAGGGGTATTCACACGAGGGAGAAATCCCGGGGATTTGTCCCCGGCACGCGCGCATCACGAGATAAAAACGCGAGGCTTTTGCACATCGCAAAGCCTGACGTTTTCGTCGTGGGATGCGCGTGCCGGGGAGAAATCCCCGGGATTTCTCCCTCGTGTGAATACCCCTTACGGAGCAGGGTAGCGCAATCCTTTGATCCGCGTCAACGTTACTAAAACACTCAGTTGGGAAACTCGCCGTCGAAACCTGGGCCGCTGGCGTCCACCGAGACCGAGCTAAATGCGACAACAGCGCCACTCTTTTTCGTTTGTCTGTACTATGGTCACCTCGAGCTTTTTGAAAGCCTGTTTTTGCGTAAAAACAAACGGAAAAGACTCTTTTTGTATGAAATTTATTGGAGTTTAGTACCAAATGATGGGCGCGTGATGTTTTTATTATCTTTAGTTCGCAAGGTTTTGCGGAACAATTAATATTGTTTTTATAAAACCATGCCTCAGCGGGCCTTTCAGGTAGCGCGTCCCGACCTAGGTGCATTTTAACTTCAGGAGTTCAACGCGGCGCGTCCGCCGGGGAGACGGGAGTTCACTCCTGTCAAAGCCAAAAATAGAAGTCACGTGCAGTTTCTCGAGTGGCCGCTGCGGGAGAAATGGTGGCGTTGTGTTCGTCGTTAGCTCGGTGTTCGGAGACAGATTGGGGCCATATTTTTAGGGCTGTCTTTATGGGAGTTTCCCAACTGAGTGTTTTAGTAACGTTGATCCGCGTGTTTCGCTGACAACATGGCCGACAGAGCAGCTCGGCGCGAGTCACGTGATACTCAGGGCTGATTAAAAGATAAACGCCAAGTTCACACTTTTCGAAACTAGTCTGTCGTGAAGTTGGTAAAGCATTAAACACTTTATCAAAGTTTTAATAATATTGGATGCGTGTGAAAATTGTGAGAAGGCAATTTCCAAGGCAATGGCGTTTGAAGCGGACGATTGTTTTGCGTCGCGGAGATGGACTTTATGGATTGGCCGGAGCGGGTCACGTGAACGGTGTGACGTCGCTGCGTTGTCTGCTGCATGATGCCGCTCAAGCATATTTTTTAAACAAATTACATTACTAGAAAAGAGTCAAAGTACAGGCTAGCTGGTGGAAGTCAACCATTTCGTCGTTTACCCTGAGACTGGGGGTTTTTTTTGAAGAGCAGAAGACTACATGACATGACTACATGGCAGGTCGGTATTGTAGGTCGCCCTTACTCACCCTCACCTTCACAGCCGCACTCACCTAAGCCCCTCACTCACACTCACCCTCACAGCTACACTCACCTTCAGCCCCTCACACACCCTCATCCTCACAGTCACACTCACCTTCAGCCCTTCACTCACCCTCACTTAACCTCACGCCCCTCACGCACTGATGGCCCTCACGCACTCACCGCCCTCACGGCTCTCACGGACTCGTGGCCCTCACGCCCCTTACCGCCCTCACGCACTCATACCCCTCACGCCCCTCACGCACTCATGGCCCTCACGCCCCTCACACACTCACCGCCCTCACGCACTCATACCCCTCACTCCCCTTACGCACTCATGGCCCTCACGCCACTCAGGCCCGCTTCAGATGGGGCAATTTCGCCCAGAAACTTTACGTCGCAACACCAACAACACGGGCCGCCCGCGTTCACACGCAGCAACCAATTGCTGCAATTTGCCATCTTCGTCATCAAATCTTTTTTTTCTTGTACTATTTAGACACACAATTACGCTTGTGTTTTTATGCATTTAAATCTTGTTGGGAATACTAATGCATCTTTCTGAAACAGTTTATTTCCAAAAATGACCAATTTCAAACCAGAACTAAGTCTTTCCTTGTCATCATCACCGGCACGAGGTATCACGTGAAAATATAGCCTCCCTGATTGGATGCAGCCGCTTCAAACGTCTTCAAATTTGTCCGAGTTGCTGGCTTGTTTCGAGCCGGACCCGATCTCAGCAATTCGTGTCGATCTAGGGAAAGCTAGGGAACAACCCGCCAGCAACACCAAAATTGCTGAGAACGTTGCTCCGTCTGAAGGGGGCCTCACGCACTCACCGCCCTCACGCCCCTCACGCACTCATGGCCCTCACACTTCTCACCGCCCTCACAACCCTCACACCCCTCATGCCCCTCACGCACTCATGCCACTCACACACTCACCGCCCTCACGCCCCTCACGCACTCATGGCCCTCACACCCGACACGCACTCACCGCCCTCACGGCCCTCATACCCCTCACGCATTCATGGCCCTCACGCCCCTCACCGCCCTAATGGCCCTCACGGTCCTCACAGACCTCACGGCCCTCACTCACCCTCACACTCATGAATGTTCCTGGTTCAGAAACGCACTCACCCTCACCTCACCTGTGAAGATGACGGTGAGTGAGGGCCCTCATTAGTGAGGTTTGCCGAGGTATGCATGGCACAGAACGTAGCACAAATTATTGTAAACTGTTTCTGGATTATGTCAAAAACTATTGTCGTTCCGTACATCCCCAAAATATTCAAGAAACGGCGATTTTCTCACGTTCCCCATGCATTTGTGACTGGAGTTGGAACCCTCGGGCGTTCACCGCTAGTCGCCGAGGGACGGCGTTCTCGATTGCGCTACTCTGCTCGTAGGAGGAGGAAGCAGACGGAACGCTGGAGAAGGGAGGGGGAAACCTCCTTCTCTCTTTAGCGTTCCGTCCGCTTCCTCCTCCCCGACCCTATCTTCTTGAGTTGCAATAGGGAGTTTTCGTAGGTCGTTTTCGCCGTCCCGCAACCCTCTCCGCAACCCGCTACGATACCCAGGACTCTACATCCAAGGCCTTCGGCGCGCAGGCGCAGTAGCGGCTTCTTCGTTGCGGAGAGCTTAGCGGAGGTGAAGACGTGGTCTACGAAAACTTTCTAATGCTGCTCATTAGGAAGTTTTCTTAGACCGCGTTTCCCCCTCCGCTAAGCCCACCGACACGAAGCAGCTACTCCGACTGCGCGCCGAAGGCCTTGGATGTAGAGTCCTGGGTATCGTAGCGGGTTGCGGAGAGGGTTGCGGGACGGCGAAAACGGTATACGAAAACTCCCTATTGAGATACTCCATCGGGAGCGGTCTACGAAAACTCCCCAAAGACAAAGCCATTAAATATCCAACTTGAATTAATAATTCAGGTTTTGAAAAACAGTTTAAAAAAACTGAAAAGAAAAAAAAAAAAAAAGGAATTAACAGTCTGGTTGGGACACGCGTGTTAAAAAGGTGATTTTACGGGGGGAAAAAAGTTAGCGCAACATTGCCGGCGCAAAACGTGATTTCCACTCTCTTTCTCGGCATTTCGGGCGCGCGGAGGAGAGGGGGATCGGCTTCGCCTTCACGACCGAGATGGACCGAGAGGGTCATTTTGGAATGACCCATAACGTCATAGACTTCGCGCGCAGAATTTAAAAAAAAATCTCTCGCCGTCACTATTGCTCTAAATTTTTTTTTAGTAAAATTTATTTCTCGACATTCGTGTCCCAACCAGACTGTTTTTTTTTTTTGGGGGGGGGGGGGGGAAGGGGGGGGGGGGAGGGGGTGTTGATATGTTAGGCGGTGATTTGAGCTTAGGTGATGGTATGACCAATATTCAATCCAGCCTTACCGGTTGTCTTCCTGAACACTACCACTAAAATAATAGGGCTTTTTTGTTTTGTTTGTTTTTGTAAGTTTTGTTAGGAAGCCCATTTCCGATGGCTAAATGTGTCGCGAGCATTCCTGGTTCACGAGTTTTGGACTCCCCCGTCAGGTTCTTCGAGAGCCAGCAGTCTCCGTCGTCCGACCCGGTGCTTCTGTGGATGAACGGAGGACCCGGATGCAGTTCCCTGGTGGCCACAGTCGGCGAGCTGGGTCCTTTCCGCGTCGGGGACCTGGGTCTGAATATGACCCTCAATCCCGACACCTGGGTCAAGGCGAGTACTTCTTCAACTAGCCGTCAGAGGCCAAGACCTCGGCGCGCGCTCGCTGTCTCGCACCAGGGCTTTCGACTGCATGTGGGACGAAGCGTTATCAAAGGTAGAGCTCGCGCTGGAAGCGGAAGATATATACTTGTGGTTCTTAAGGCCGATTCAGACACTTGCGTTTGAGCGCGTTTGACTGCGTTGCGTCGAGTACCGAAAGCGAGTCACCGGCACATCTGTGCTTCGTATGAAGCGTGGAATCCAATTCTAGGAATCATCTTGGCACGCGATATAAGCAGCAGCGATGTCCTGGTTTCTCGCTGCCGCAACGCAGTCAAACGCAGTCAAACGCAACTGTCTGAACCAGGCTTTATTCCTGACGTCACAATCATATAAGTAGCGAGTGACAAGTTCGATGGTGCGTAAAAAGCGCGGCGGAAGCATAATCTCGCCACGTTTCTAAATCAGCACTGTAGCAGATGAGAGTCTGACTTTGCTCTTATTTCTGTCGACGAGAGCAGAAATAATCGTACTCAAGACGTGGAAGGCATATCAAAGCGACGCTTTTGCTCGCGCACGTCGACAATCGCTCAGATTTCAGTCAAGCTTCCTGTTCAAGAGAAGTTACACCAATAAAACTGTAGGGAGTATTCACTGGACGCCATATTTGTGGGTGCTGTTTAGAGCGCATGCTCAGAACGAACTCGCATCGATAGGCCGCTAAGACCGGCACTCTCGATGGTGCGGAATGCACGTTGCAAAAGAACTGTGGAAGCTCGCCATCAGCACGCGCTCAGCATTCGCGCACACAGCTATGGCCGCCAGTGAATACTCCCTATGGAGTGGGAGTCCTAAAGCCGAGGTCACACTGCTTATGCACCATACAAAAAAAGTCTGTATACAGATTCGAACGCGAGTCACCGCGATATCCGTGCTTCGAATGCCGCGTGGCAATGAGTTGAAGGATAAAGATTGGCACAAGGCATTCGAGCCACGGATATTGGGGCGACTCGTGTTTGCGGGCTGTCTTTTGTATGATGTATGAGCAGTGTGACCCTAGTCTGAATGTTGCTTCCACAGGAAGCCCTTGACAAGGGTCGCTAAACTCGCCAAACACAAAGATTCGTGTTATGACACGGTAAAGGGAGGAGCCGAACGATTGTCGCGAAGTTTTCTTTACTCACAAATCCGCAGATCCCTCTTCGTGGCGCTTTTCATTGAAGGGCCTCACGGGCGCAACACCGTGGCCCCACGCGCGCTCCGATGAATCTCTGGAATTTGAGCACCGAGAGAGTTTGGATGATTGACATCTCGTCCCGCGTGACGCCATATCGTTGCAAGAGTTCAATGTGCACGCTCGGCGAACTTCGGCCCAAACTTTGTGTTCGATGAGTTTAGCGACCCAGACCTAGGAGGGCCTTCCGATGAAGCGGTTAAAAGCGACGTTCTTTTGACGTTGATAGAATTAATAGGTATTTTTAGCAAACCGTTACCATGTTCCGCGTACCGCAAGGAAACAATTTGCTAAAAGTCCCTATTACCGCTTTCGGTTTGATCCGAGGCACAGGAAATTTTACTGTATACCTGTTTAGAATTCAGGTGGCGAAATGGCACGAATGAAGGTGACGAGAAGACGAACCGTGAACTGAAAGTAAAGGTTTAATTGGCGAACTTGTGCCAACCAAATTAAGTAAAGAAAAAGTGTCGAGGTGGCAAAAAAGCAGGCGGCGATTCGGCGGCATAACTGAGAGCACGAGCGAGACTGACTCGACAATGTCGCGGGTAGCTGCTTATTTACAGTGCGTCGTTATCTCGAAAGTTCGGCAAAGAAAGTTCGAGCGTCGCACGCTCGGGGCGAGGATAAACTGGCACTTTCGAGAACAAGAAAGCAGGGGGAAAGTTACGTCTGGTGCGAGGATGGACGCGATTTTTTATACTTGGTTTCAGCTTTGGTCCGAGCGTGGCCGTTATTATGAGCCGAAGGTCCAATCAAAGAGCGCGAAAAGCGCATCCTCATGGCGTTTTCCGCTCTTGATAGGACGAGCCGGCGGAAGAGCATGCACTGAAAGACGGCGAACAACGCTGGTCCTATGAACTGCGGGGAGCAAGCCATGACGGTGTACCTTTTTCGCCGTTAAATTGGCCCTTTGGCTGATAACATCGGCCACGCCCGGACCTAAGGTGAAACAAGGTATAGAAGTCTGTGACCGAGCGTTGCTTTCTCGGCCTTGAGGGCGGCAATATCACTTTATTATCCATGGGCTTCGTGTTTTAGGTCTTATATATACCGGTAAACCCCGACAGCAGTTTTTTGTCTGGGACTCCTTCCAGTGTTTCTGGAAAATAAAGCTTTGATTTGATTTGAAGTAATCCCCGAGCAGGTTTTACCAAGATAGGGGAAAACCGAAAAACTCCAAATCGCAACTGTCACAAAAAAAAAAAAAAAAAAAAAAAAAAACGCAAGCTTTAATGAAGAAAATTTTAATGCACTGCTTTAGTTTTATTTTTTGGTTGGCATGAAACAAAGCCACCACGAAAGTGTCGGCATGACTGCATTTTTTTGGTGGGGCAGGGGAGGGGGAGGGTTCTGCGGGCACGGCTCTTGCGACTGGGCTAGGGCATCCCACAACCGTGTTCTAGTTTTTTAAAAAATAAGAAAAATGTCCCAATAAACGCCGTTTTTTTGTTTTTTTTTTCTTGTCTGACATTGGATATAGGTACCGAAAGACGCGTAAAAAAAAAATTACCCCCCCAAAAAAAACACAAAAAAACACGGAACTATACTAATAGCGTAGTCAAAACATCGCGAATAGCAACGTGATTTGAAAAACACGCTGCAGGTGGCGAACGTGTTGTTCCTCGAAGCCCCGGCAGGCGTCGGCTACTCGTACGACCCTACGGGCGTCTACGTGACGGACGACACCCAGACCGCGGATGACAACTACCTGGCAGTCCAGGACTTCTTCGAGAAGTACCCCGAGTACAAGAAGAACGACTTCTACATCGCGGGAGAGAGCTACGCGGGCGTCTACGTGCCCACGCTGGCGTCGAGGGTCCTCAAGAACCCCAACGGCATGCAGTTCAAGGTACCGGGACTTTTGATGCACTTCTGGACCACGTGGGCGCTTTCAGCCGCGAACATCCTGTATTTTGTATGATGTGTGAGGAGTGTGACTGTGGCATATGGGACATTATAGGGGCACTTCGATTGGAACGAATATCGCTCCCATGTCGAAACGATATTCTGAGCTACCCAAACCACGGCCGGGCTAGACAACGGCATTCCTTCTGGTCTTTGCTGAACGACCACCGTGATTGAAACTGTGTGCCAATGTACTCACGAAACAACTGTGGTGCGCTGATGGAAATGCTTTTTGGCTTATAATAAGTCAACGCTTGTTTGTATACATTTTTTTTAAAGACAAAAAAGTGTTTTGCAGTGTTATGCAGGAAGTGCCTTGCAGGCAGGCGGCCTCAAAGGGGCACCGACACATCAAAATCATATTTTATTTCATTATCCGAAACGATCGAAAACAATGCCGGGACGTTACCCTCAAAATTCGAAACATGGGAATTCAGTATTTCTAAATAAAAAAAAAAAAAAAAAAAAAAAAATCCAAATGCCGAATTTGAATTTCCCGCGTGATCCGCGCCAGTGCAGAGAGTTGAATTTTGCGTTCTCCTGCGACTCGACTTTTTTTGGGACCTCCGCCGTTGCCACCGCGACCCGAAGCGAGGAGGAGGTGACCAGGCGGGATAGAAGGGCGCCGGTACGGGAAAAAAATGGTTTCTTCCCCGACTCACCGATAAGCCTCTGCTTGAGCGCCGCCAAGTTTTCCGAGGGAGGATACAAATCCAGGAAGCGACATCACATCGAATTCTGATTTTTGGTATTTTAAAAGGAGGGGCCGTAGTGCGTTCGCAATTGCGTTAAAAAACATGTTTTACGATTGCTGTTATTAAATGTTATAGAACTGTCGCCTACAAAGCTTCTAAATTTCCTGATTTTTGACGTCACCGATCAAAAGAAGCAAGGAAGTGAGCGCGGGAAACATAAACGCCAAAAATAAAAAGGCGCGCGCGCGCGCGGAGAAATTTTTTTTTCGTGGTGCGTTTTTTTTTTTCTCTTCTATGACTATAACTTGCATCGTTTTAGACAATAAAAACTAATACGACCTTTGGGGTGTCAGCGCTCCTTCAAGACCTTTAGCTCTGGCTAGTTTGGAAATTTATCCAACTCAGCTCCGGGGCCAAGAGGCCAGCACGGTGAGATAAGGGTGTGTAGGTGAGTAGGAATGATGGTCGCAGCGACCCGACCGAGCGGCGATGAGAGAGAGAAACTACCCCCTAGTCTGAAGGCCGTAAGAAAGAGCGCCTTTTCGATCTAGGCCGGCCGTGCCCAAACTAACTATACTTTCTGAACACCCAGCCTTTACTCTTTCCGGAATGCTACTTAGTATCTCTAAATTCAAAATTGTTATTGTGAAGCAGGCCTAAATGAAGACGCGACGTTGAGCGAACCAACATTCAAATCTACCCGCGCTTTTCAGTACCGCGACCTCACTGCCAGGCATGCGGAGTGTAGAAAACAGAGTATGCCGCCCATTTGTTTCGTGTTGCTGCGCGAGTTCTTCTGGGGCGAGCTTCCAAAGCATTCATTTCACACCGTCAAACTTCTCGTGACCAGTTGGGAACAAATTCTACTGCCAACATAGTGAGCGACCGCCTGCCACTGGCGTCACTTTTTATAGTTGCAAGCAAAAACTTTCAATTCGAAAAAAAAAAAAAGTCAAGGAACAAAATTGAATATTGAATAACTTTGCGAAAAAAAAAATATTTTGACCTAATATTTGGGTTACTATTTTAGCGATGCTCGTTGGAGTGTTTAGTGAATTTTGCAATAAATCGGGGGCCCCGGAAGAAAACGGCGGAGTATAACCCTTTTACGCCCGAAGAATCATTAGTCTGAAACAGTTTTGCACTCAGTACAGTCCTTTCCCGGCAGCGCTATGCGGATCACAAGTTCCTCTGCTTCTTGCACAGGGGTTGCGATGACTGCATAATGCCGAGCTCTTATTGGCTGATTGAACAAAATAGTGGGTAGACCTCAAGGCATCTAGCATTGAGGTCTACCCTCTATCCTTCCAATCAAAGCAAATCAGAGTTTGGCGTCGTTCTGACGTCATCGCAACTCCTGCGCAAGAAAGCAGACGACTTGCTCTCCTCATACTGTCTCTTTGAAGAGCCAAAATGGCGTCGAAGCGCAGCAGTCACACTGTACATACATTAGGCACGCAGCCAGGATTTTGATTCGGGGGAAGGGGGGGGGGGGGGGGGGAGCGTTTGCAGACCGGATGGATGTTGGATGAATGCTAATGGCTATACCCTTTGTAATGGGCGGTAGCTTGCGCCACCTATCATAAGTGTAAGACCGTCTTTCTGAATGATGTAATCGCAGTGTGACCGAAGCTTTAGGCTAACATGTTTCCGACTCGACTTCGCAAAGACGTTTGACGATGTTCTAGATGACCTCGAAAGTGTCGTTGGAGGGGCCGTTTGAACGAGTCTTGTCCGCAAATTGCGGTAATATGACGCACCCGGCTCTTTGCTATAAACGTGCGCTCCCGGAATCTTTTGTTTCTGGTCCTCCGTGTGCGGGTTGCAAGGGCATCGCCATCGGTAACGGTGCCGTGGACTTCCCTATCCTGGGAAACTCTCTCATCTTCTTCGGCAACTACCACGGTCTCTTTGGACAAAGGTATAGTCTTTAAAAATTTGCAAAAAGTGATTTTACTTTTTCAGTTTGAAACGAATTTACGAAACGAGTAGTTCCTTTGTACGAAAATTTTCGAATCAAAATGAATAATTTAGGAAGCGAAGCGAATACTTGGCGGCCCTAAATACAGTGATGGCAAAACACCCTTAAAACTAAGGGGGAAAAAAAGACACGACAAGGTTTGATGGGATCTCTACCATGATTGTACCCCAGCTCGTCTGCACAATTACTTTTATTTTAATGCAGCCATGTCTTATTAATATGAACACTTCCGTTACCCAGAAAGTCTTCCATGATAGTGAATCAAAGTCCAGATCACAAATAATGAACAGAGGGTGTCCACAAAAAACACGGCTTTTAAAGCGAAAAAAAAAAAAAGCTGGAGACTTATTTGCATAAACACTTTGTGTTGGCTATTAGAAACGCAATCCACAAAAGATTCAAGAGATTAGACTTTTTGCTTCTGTTTTTATTGCTACTGTTCCAGGCTTGGTCGGTGAACTCATTTCAAGTAGGTATTGCATACTGTTTTCGTTCGCCTTTTTTTTTTTTTTTTGAAATGCTTTGCAGCATTTTAGACTTCGAAATGCTTCGAATATATTTAAAGTTGACGAGTAGCCCTATTTGATTTCAACTTCGAATTGAATATGGCATTATTCGCTTCCCCTCCCCCTCCCCTACTTAGCAAAAGGTAAGGTGTGCAGCCCTCGTTACCTTCTGCTGCGCCTGTGGTGCCCGCAAACTCAATTTTTCTTCAATTTGTCGAAGACTTCAGCACGGTGGAAAAATAGAAAAAGCTGTCTGAACAAGGCCAGCCAAGGGGCATAAGTTTGCTCGGGCTTCGTGCATCTCACTGCAGGAGCACCCGGACTGCCTTGTAAACGTATGCGTGGTTTCTTGATTGGCTCTCATCGATGAATGGCTGGATGGAAAGAAGGGTCAAAGCGTAGGCGAGCTGGTGCACAGTCACAATAAAAAAAAAACAAAAAACCCTAAGCGAAAAAGGAAACAAAAATTATATGAGACTGTGCTGTCTGTCCTTTTTGTTTCCTTTGTTTCAAGGTTTTTTCTTTTTTTTGCAACCTTGTTTTTTTTTATTATGGATGAATGGATACGGCTGGAACCTTGTAATCGGGCGGCGGCTTGCGCCCCCTAGGCAAAGGTATATGTAATTCGAACTAATGGCTTATCTCCGATTAAATTAATGGAGAAGGGCAACGATTCTTATATCGCCGCTAAGCACAAGCCTTCATTTACTAATCTCGACAACTGAAAAATACAATTCGTGTGGCGGCTCCTAGAGTATCTGTGTATGCTCTGGTTGCTCTAACGGCCGTAACGGCCCCGTACATATGCTGCGTCATCTCACGGCGTCGGTCAGAAACGCGAGCGAACATTCGCCACGCTTGCTCCGTGGAGCCGCGGCGCCGTTCAGAAACCTCTCTCCGCTTCCACCGTGGACTTCAGAGTCTGAGGCGTAAACATCGCGCTCAGGCACCGTTGTTAACTAGAGCTTCTCCAAAAACTGGAAGGTTCACATTTATATTGTCCGCGATAGTAGCATAATCTCCAGCACTACATTTGCAGCAGCGTGGGAAGTGTTCTGGAGATGAGTGAGTGTGTCTGTGTGTGTGGAGAAAGATTCGGGGGGGGGGGGGGGGGGTCTTAATTCTCTCCCCTGCCACCACTCCGCTTTGTTTCGACGTCACTGATCAGCGAGTAGCGCTGCTTCTGCTCATTTCTGCTTTCCCTGTGTTCAACAATGCGTGGAGTTGGGCCAGTTTGTTGGTCGTGTCTTTTAAACTGTCTTTTTTTTTTTTCTACTGCGACATGGACAGCGCTGTGCTTGTGCAATCCTTCCACTTGTCTTCCGTCTTTTGCGCTGTTTCGACTTCGACATTCCCAATGTTCGTTCTCTGCACAACCTTCGCATTTGCCCATTACGTACGTTCCGTACGTCTCGTCATCCTCTCACAATCGGTATACCTCTTCGGCAGTACTTTTCATGAACTTCGTTTTTGTTTGGGCAGACCTGTTCACGTCCAGTGAGACTATACAACAGATCGCATTTCGTCGTATGCAAGCGGGAGATGCTCTCTTTTTTTTTATTTATGTACACGACTTCGGTAGATGCGTGTGACTCGTGTGCATCTAGCAGTGCTCGATTGGGCCAGTTGGTTGTTTTTCGTGCTTTGACTGAACTGTTGTGAAAAAGGAAAAATAAACAGTTTGCGTTTACTTGAGCATGTGGTGTCCAGTCCCGGTGTTTTTTTTTTTCTTTTGTCATTCTTCGCAGCGCAGTTTAATCAATCATGTGCATCCTTCCCGGTGCGACTGATTGGTCGTCGTCGAATGGATCTCGAGCCAAACGGTGGAGACATCTGTTGTGTTTCCCGCTTGCATGCAGATTGTGGACTGCCTTGACTCAGCACTGCTGCAACGGTTCCCAGCTTGCTCAGGACTGCAACTTCGGCTGGGACATCACAGACGACAAATGCAACGAAGCGGTGAGTAATTATTAGCCAGCATGACTCGCATAACAACAGCACGTGCCGTGTGCAAGTTTTCCCCGTCCCCTGGTGTGTCTTCATTCCCCAACCTAAAATATCAACAAAAAACGAAGAAAATTGCACTAGCTTGATCATGCTGGCAATGACTGAGGGGAGCACGTAAGGAATGAGCTGGACACGGGTCACATGGCTGGCGTCACACGACCTCGTGGTGTTGTGTTACGTCACAGTCACGTGACGTCATGATATCGCGTGACCTCAAGGTGCACGTGACATCAGTGTTGAGGGACAACAGTTGTGTCTCGTGACGTCACGATGTTACGTGACATCAAAGGTTTGCTGCACTTTGTCGTCTCGGCTTTTTTTTTTTTTTTTTCATATTTGTTTACGACGGTCTTGCGCTTGAGGTCATAAAATTAGGCTGATATAACACGTTCTGGGAGTGCGAAACCGGAAACAAAAACCACTCGTAAATCTGTTGTTCTTTTGGTTTCCCGGAAGTCTCAAAACTGTGTTAAAAAAAAAACTTTAATTTTGCAAGATTCTTTTTCTTTTCTCTTTTATGTATTTGTGCAGGTGGACGAAGCGAACAACATTATCCTCCACGGAGGGCTGAACGTGTACAACCTGTACGACCCGTGCAGCTACGGAGATGAACCCGAACCGGTTGCTTTTGCTTCCCCGAAAAAAAGGTCGATGAGTCAGCACAAGGCCCAAAGGCTCATCATGAAGTCTCTGAACCGTATCAGCTCGCTGAATCGTGCCGACTCGGTAAATTTCTCCCCTCGAGCCTCTTCATTCCCCCCGAATTTGGGTCGATAGAACCCTTCCGGAATTCACGTGCCGATTATTAGGAGGTCGGAACCACCGCACAATGGCGGAACAACTGACATTGTGGTACGTGCGAGTCATATTCCATAACATAGCGAACGCCGAAGCTGGTAACCGACTAGCCAATCTACGCTCGTCACATTTTTCTGTGGGTGCGTTTTTGGCCTCTAATTTAACCAAAAAGGGGATAAAGTATGTCGTGACGTTGTTCGGCATTATTAAAAACAGCGCATAAGGACGGGACAAAAGTAGAAGGAGCACACAGGACGGATGCTGCTTTGTCGGCGTCCGTCCTTTGTGCTCCTACTTTTGTCTCGTCTTTTTGCGCTGTTTTTAATAATGTTAATGTCGTTCAACAACCAACTAGCCCAGCAATCGACCCTTTTATATGACGCTGCGGTTTGAGTCCGCCACTGTGCAGGGATTCCACAGCTGTTGACAGCTGCCAACGGAGGCCAGTCTTTCGATGGTGGTCTATAGACCTTCTTCAAAAGTGTGTGCGATAAGTCCGAGGGTAGCCGACGTTACGATGCGATGAATTAAGCCAATCAAACAGCATCAAAAGTGCATCATCACGGCTCTCGTTGTCCTCGGTGGTTTGGCTGGATGGATGGTGGTTAAATGTTAATGGATATAAGCTTTGTAACGGGCGATAGCTCGCGCCACCTATATCCTAAATCTCAAAAGACAAACACATGATTCCCACCGCCCTTCTAAGTCAATGACCCCCCCCCCCCCCCCCTAACTATCACCAGGCAGTGTGGGATATCACCGCGTGGTGATAGTTTAATATACCCTTTTCGAAAATCTTCCCTCTGTTGGAAACTGTGGGAATCCCTGCACGATGGTGGACACGGATAACACACAGCACAGCCAACGCTTTATTATATACGAGACGATGGATGCAAACACTGAGCGCCAAAAGCGCAACGTCACGGCGCTCGTTTGTCTTCCAGCGCGTATATGTTATCATCGGCTAAACCGATCGAGCGCAGGCATGCACCGTGACCTTACGCGGTTTTATTGCGTGCCTTTGTGTTCATTCTAGTTTAGATTTGCACGTTCAGCGGTGTAGGTTGCTCCGCCATTGCGCAGTGGCTCCGACCTTCTGACGATCGGCAAGTGACTTTCGAAAGGGGTCTATTGGCTTCGGTCGGACTTTTAAGTGAAACGGGAATATAGTAGCCGAAGCGCTACATTATCCGATACCACCATGGTTTGATCACTGTATTGAACGCTGGCTAAGTCAACGTTTTGGCGAGGACTCTGATCCCGTCACTCTTCTGGCCTCCCCTCCCCCCCCCCTCCCCCCCCCCCCCCCCCCCCAAAGAAAAAAAATGGCGACCGGCAATGTTGCTTGATGACGTTTTGGTCTCTTGAAATTTTGACCTCTTTTGTACCCGGTTAGAGTTAAGCTAGTGACAATTCGGGAACCGTCCGCCTAGAGCTGATGCAGTGATGCAATCTAACGCAGCTGACGCAACTCCATAGGAGGCGACGCCACCAAGCGGAAAAGACGGAAAAACAATTGCACTCTCAAGAAAAAAAGGGTGTAAAAAGGTGTATCGTTAAACCTTTTGTCGCATATAATACACCCCAAAATTTCAATTCGACGTACAGTGCCCTACAGTCGAACAGACGGCCCGAAGCTTCACGAGGGGCTTGATAGCCGTGTGGTACATACAACCTTTTAAATAGCTAAAGTATGTATCAACCACCACATAAAGAAAACACCGAGTTTTTACAATAGAGCCAAGAAAACCCCGATTATTATTTTTTTTTGTTGTCAGTAAAACGTACATTAGCTATTTTAATAAGTTGTACCACACGGCTATCAAGCCCGTCGTAAAAGTTCGGGCCGTCTGTTCGACTGTAGGGCGCTGTACGTCGAATTGAAGTTTTGGGGTGTATTATAAGGGACAAAGGGTGTAACGATACACCATTTTACACCCTCTTTTCTTGAGAGCGTGGCGTGCAAATGTTTATACAGCCGGAAGTTCGTCTGCCTCAGTAAGCGTCTGATGTCTCAGCTGTATAGTTGAGCAATCTAGCCAATGCGGTACAACCGCTATCCTGGGGTTTTTAACGCGCACCACCACCCAGCTCGGAGCACGTGGAGCGAAAGCTCGCGCTGCAGAACCCAGGGATCCTGGGTTCGAGCCCCACCCCTGCCCGTTTCGATCTGGATGAGCATCGTACCGGCGTGCGGTCGTGTATCACTACTGCGTGGTGCACGTTAAAGACCCCAGGTTAGCGGCTGTACTGCACTGGCTAAATTGCTCATCTACAGCGTGTGACTCGTCGCAACTTTAATGGCAGACCAACTACACGCTGTATAAATATCCCGAAAACCCCAATTCACGCGCACCACGCAGTATACTGACACGCGATTGCACGCCGGTGATGCTCATCCAGATCGAAACGGGCAGGGGTGGAGAGTGAACCCAGGGTTCCTGGGTTTTGCAGCGCGAGCTTTCGCTCCACGAAGACGTGACGGGGAGCGAAGGGGAACTAACGCCTTTTCAATTGTGCTGCGAAAACTGACAAAGCCTGGCGGCCGAAATGTGAAACAGAGGACAGAAAAAGACTGTTGGTGCTCAAGGTTGGAGCTGGGAATAGCAAACGGAAGTGACGGTCTGAAAAGCATATTTGTTCAGTTTTCGTTCGTGTCTTTTAACTGGACTTTTGGTTTTATGCCAGAAGACACACAAGGCGATCTTACGCTGCATTGTCTGCAACCAGGGACGCTATTATTTATAGGGTGCCGTGTTTCCGTAAATACCGATAAAGCCCGAAAGTTAAATCAAAATCGGAGAAAACGACGCCGAATTAGAGCTGTCCTTGAATATGAAAGGCCCAATTAAGCTTCGCGGAAAGAAATCATTATCTACAGGTGTACTTCGTGTTGACCCGGAACAGGTGTCACACTTAGTTGCTCGCCTGCTTCCTCGGGAACTGCACCCTTTCCCCTGTTTCCTTCCCTCACTGATACCGGGCTTTTTCTAATGGCTAATTCTGGTGGTAGATTTGGAGCGGTCCAAAACCGCCCCATGCTCGCGCGTTTAGAGAAGCGAATGCTAGCTGGCGTTTGCACGCGCGACAAAATAATAATAATAATAAAAAAAAAGGCTCTTCGTAACCTCTTTAAATCTACCAGCGGGTTCCATAGCAGCTCGCTAGAAGTTGGTGTTGGGCCCCGATAAAGGCCGATCTTTGTTTGTTGTCTTACACCGAAAAGACACCAGAAGACATCGAATCCGTGGGAGAAAAAAAATAAAAAAATAAATAAACCCCGAAAATACGGAACCGTACAAATGTCTTGAGGACACTAGAAGGGCATGCTGCCGTTTCACGGAAAAGCACGCGTCTCAGTGATATGTCTGGCGTAAACTTTTCCCTCCCCATGTACGTCGCTTTTGCGCAGTCGCAGCGGTCCGCTCCCTTTTTTATATATATCTATATGTATATTAGCGTTCAGGCATATTCCACCCACTGCAATGACATATTACTCTTTGCTGCACAGCCCGAACCGATGAACATCGATAATCCCAACTGCGTCAGCGAAGAAAGACTGGACCTTTACTTCAACCGGAACGACGTCAAGGAGGCCCTACACGTCCAGGAAACACCCGCCAAATGGGAGCCCTGCAGGTAAGACTTGCCGATCCGTTAAAGCACGTTCACACCGGCGATATGCAGCACTCGCGCGATAACTTTCCTCGCAAAAACAACCATCGCAAAAAAAAAAAAAAAAAAAAAAAAAAAAAAAAAAATAAATAAAAAATGAAAAACGACGCCTTTTGAGCAGTCATTAGTTGACCCGACATTTGCGATGCAATCTAGTCGCATTTTTCAAGTGCTCGATATCGCCGGTGTGAACGCGCCTTTAGACAAGACACGTTATGAAAGGTAACACCGTGTCGACGGACGTCCGAACGGGAGTCGACCATTTCAAAAGATGCTGAGAGAGTCACAACACTTCTGAGCCTCTCGTACAGTCCACTCCGATGTTGACTCTTAATGGGGTACTCCACCGATTTTTTCAGCTACCTCAACTAATTATATTTTCTGACTCCCCGGCCTTTAGCCTTTCCGGTATGCTATTCAGCATCGCGAAATTCATAATAGGTATTGTGAAATCGGCAAATGAAAATGGTGCAAAAACGAATATTCAAATATTCGCGCACTTTTCAGTGCCGTGACGTCAGTGGCAGGCAGGCTTGCCAGTCGAGCAAGTAGTCTAAAAACAGAATATGCCAATCATTTGTTCCGTGCTGGAGCGCGGATACGGGAGCGAGCTTCCAAAGCACTCATTTGACACCAAGAAACTGCTTCAAATCCGTTGGGAACAACTTCTGTAGTCCAAAAAGTTATAGCGAGTTCGTTTCACACGCACTGGCACCGTTCGAGTTCTCTCCCAGAATGCATCGCACTCACAGAGTGTTGCACGGAAAACTGGACTCAAACGAACTCGCCAAATGCCCTGAGTGCAGAAGACTGACGCTGCCGCCACTATGTTGTAGAAAAGGTACCGACTTCAAACCGAAACTAGCACCTTTCTGTTCGGAGTGATCCGTGGGAATGCGAGAATGCCAGTCGCTACCAACGTTTATCTACAAACGTTGGTCGCTGCAACCTGTAGTTTATAGTTTCGATGACTTCAAGCAGCTAGGCTGCCGTAGAGATAGTTACAGACGGCGTAAGTTTCCGCAACCAGCTGTCTACAAAGCAGCTGGTTGCGATCTTTCAATTCTTATAACCGTTTACACTGAAGAAAACTGATGATGCTGTCCGAGCAGAAGCTTGATCCGTTTGAGCATGGTATTATTTGTGAACCACTGAAAGGGTACGGCTTAAAACTAGCCTGTTGGAATATCCAGCAAAACTGGGACTTTCGATTTCGATCGTCAGGATTAGATATTAGCCTTGGTGAGGGCGTCGAGAACGAGAGCTTTTTCGAACAAAATACGACGGGGCAAGTTAGCTGACGTAGGTAAATGTTAAACATGATCATGTTGCCCCACCCTCGGGTAAAGTCTCCATCTTTAGCTTTCTTTGATGCTTATTGGGCAGTCAGAGGTTTCTGCTGGGGGAGTTTTGTCGACAAATGTTAAATCTTTCACCCGCACACGGATGGTGATAGACATCTCGGGGGCCGCTGTTGCGTTTGTTCTGAGCATTTCTTTACACACTGGTATATTTCAGCCTTTGGACGGCAACAGAGCGATTTAAAACCTGCAAATAAATCACGGGTTGTCAATTGCTTCCTTCGTGAAATAGCAGACGCTCACAATTCAAGCCCGCGTTTGATTCCGTTGCCCGCGGGATGCGATTTCTATCAGAAAATCTACCTTTTTTTCCTTTCGGTTCCGCGACACATCGTAGCAGACGAACCCTCGTCGTCTGCTCCCGCTCCTCGCCGGCCCCGCCGGAGCGAGGCATGACGGGATTGCATTTTGGCGCACTCCCGATTTTCTCGGTGCAGCGAGTGCATGCACGCGTGGGGTGTCAGCGCTGAAACGAACTCGGAGAGTGCAACCACTCGTGGAGTGCCGGCCCAAACCAACCCGTTCCACGCTGCGAGTGGGCACGCGTGGGCACGAGTGCCGTGAAACGAACTCGCTATTAACCACTGCCTTCCACTGACGTCACTTTGTTGTTGTTGCCAGTAGAGACTTTCAGTTTGAAAAACATGGTGAAGACCAGAACTGTAAATTCAATAACTTCGCGAAAAAACAATATTTTTTCCTAATATTTGGGATACTATTTTAGCAATGTTTGTTGGTTAGTTTAGCAAAATTTCAAGCAAATCGGAGACAATGAAAACGTTTTGGCAGATCCAATCCGCCACAGGCCTTGCGCCGCGTGACTAGGTTCTCCTTGTATATAGAGTGCAGCCGAAGGACCATTCCATGACGCAGCGCTCATGTAACAGCACATAAAGTTATTATAATGCACGCTAGAGTTTGAACTGGCGCTATGCGACTTCCGGAATGCAAATTGAAGCAGACAGCTACTAGTCTACTTTAGTGGTGCTCCTGTGCGAAAACGCGCGTGCATTTTGTCTCCTTGCCGGAGAATAACAGCTAGAATCAGAGGCTCCGGAAGTCTTTCTTTGGAGGGGGGGGCTCGACATCCCTGAAATCCTCGAGGTTGGTTCCAGGTTGACATTAATTGCCATATTTGAATGAAAACATATTAATGCAGCGCGTTCACATATTCACGCACTTATCCATAGAAAACAAAGTAAACCAATGGTTCAGTAAAATAACAGTAAGAAGCTTGCACTGACAACTCATACAATGATTGGATAACCACTTAAATCAGCCGCCCCATGTGTTCTTTATTCTTTTCTTTTCTATACCAGCTTTTACATATCAACCGCAGCTGTGCTTATGCCAAATTGGCTATGTCTAAAAAGGAAAACGTACCTTCTTTTAGGGATTCTCGGGGAACCATGATGTATTAACACAGACGTAGACAAACTAGTGTTAAAAGTTTTACACAAAACCCCGAGACTCGCGGAAGAGAAAGGACAACACAACACGAAGTCTCAAACACAGCACGTTGGACCATTGACTTCTCAACTGGAGGCAGAGATTGCGTACATCGGTATGTGCCTCAGGATCAAGTACATCGACCGTGATCGCTTCGGACTCCTGGCGTCAATGCAAGTTGGGGGGCATCACAAAAGGAAGGCGCTGAAGGATAAGAGCTGTGTTTGAGACTTTGTGTTGTGTTGTCCTTTTTTCCCACCCAGTCTCGGGGTTTTGTCTAAAAACAATATTTTAGCCTGAATGAACCGGTTGCACCCGCCTAGTGCTTTCAGGTTTCACGATACATGAATAGCATCGATCACGCATCTTAAAGCTAAGGGCGCTAAGTGATACTGTCAATATTGCCGGCTTGTAACAGCCTTTTTTTTTTACTTTAGTTTGAAAAATGAAGTCGAGATAAGGATAGGTAAGTACAGTGCTCCTCTCCAGCCTCAATGACGTCACTTGATTTCCCAGTTATTGAGATATTGCCGCTTGCTAAGAGATAAATCGGACAACGGACCAGCTTGAATGGCTCCCCTGGATAGGGTATACCGACACGTCAAAGTGTCACCAGAGAGGGCTATCTCGTGGCGGCGTTAGGGTTGGGGGAGGCTGTACCAGCCAGTCTCTGCGAAGTTTCCATTCATACTCGAAAACCCAAACCCCTTTGGCTTTCGTTCGTGCGGAAATCCCCCTTTATGTTGTGTTTCGTGACGCCTTCACAGTTTAGGAGCCTCCGCGTTCATTTTCTTGCAGAACAGAAGGTTCATCCAATCACAGCGAACAACGAAGGAATTAGAGCTAACAACGAAGATGGGAATCGATGCCTTGCATTGACGTAATACTGTACTGCAAACAGGAGTCCTTCGCATATGGCAGCGTGACGTTAGGTGTGCAAACGTATTATGATTTGAAACACTCATTGAGGCAAATGACAACATAGCTTCCACTGCATTAATAGGGCGCTTGGTACCAAAGTACGACGGTAAAGAACGTCGTGCGTCACGGGCAAGGCATATAAACAATTAGATATAAGAAATCCAAACCACAATAGGACAATCATGCAAGGAAAACGTCATGCCCAGTGTCGCAGCGTACAAGGCATTGTGAAGTTTAATCTTATTCCAATTGTGGTAATTCGCTAGAATTGTTCAGTTGTTCGTGATGATTTTCTACGTAACCATCATCATCATAATACATTTGTTTGAGACCTGCCTTCTGGTCGGCGAACCCCCGCTTTCCGTGAAAGTAAACGCTCTGTGTGTTTTTTTTTTTTTTTTTTAAATATTTATACTTATTATTGTATTCCAAATCCTTGGTTGTAAGTTGTTTTGAAACATGTAGCGCTTGGAGAGAATATTAATAAAGAACCGTCTCCAGCAAAAAAAAAAAAAAAAATAAAAAAGAATAAAGTTGCAGCGCGACGTGTGCAGCACTTTTGAATCCGACGGTTGCAACGGGAGAGTGGATCATTCCAACCATTTAACTACTTACTGATTTCCGCCTCAAACGCATTTTCCTAATAAGATGTTAAACTGAGGTTATAGAGGCGAAAAACAAATACCAGAAAATCATGAGCTCGCATCGCCACTGCCCAGTGGCACGCACACAGATTTTTTTATCAACGCAGCGACGACTGGTGATAGCGCTAGACTTGGATAGTCACTGTAAAAACCAATATTCATACACTCGTGGGCCACCGTTTTTAACTGCAGCTTACGTCCTCGTGTGCGCATCGGGTCGGTTTAAAACACTTTATAGAGTCTAAGATTTTGGCATTGCGCAGCGGCTAAGCGCGGCTGATAGATATCATTTCCATGCATCCACCGAAAAAGGCATCCACCAAAAAAGGACACGACGGAGTAAAAACGGTGGATCCGTGTTATATGAGATTTACAAACTACATCACAATGATGTCGCGAAATAATAGCATCTCATTTACGCAAACACAGAGCTCCAGGCCAGCTACCAAATTCCTCTTTCCTGTCGGCTTTTCTCAATATTTCTCCTGAGTTTTGTAAACATGTGTCGCCTCATACCTCACCCCCCTGCGGGCAAAACGCCGCATGAGCGCAAAGCTTTCGCCATCGAAGGCGCCTTGTCACAATTGGGAGCTCGTACCCTTTCGCCTCTTCTAAGCACTCCCAAATCCCCACTCAAGTTCACCAGCCCCCCCTCTCCTAATGATGGCCTTTAAGCGCCGCGGTAGTACCGCCTGCCTGTTTTCCCGCGGGCCAGAAGCATCATGCATCTTCTGGGCTTCTTGCCTCCACACGGGGAAGCAGACAAACGCTCGCCGACGTCGTCTTGTCGGAATCCATTCAGTTCGCTGTCCCCTCTTTGCTCGCTCTCAACTGGTTGTCAATCAGGTTCATGAGTCCTGCCTGTCATTTTCTTCTGGTTTTGACTTTTCAAGCAAGTCCCTCCGTCGCCCCGGTGCTTTTCGTGCTTGGCGGAGATGAGGCGGGTGGTAGGTCAGCATGCATAGAAGGGTCATTTCATTTTCATTTAATTTATTTCGGTTCAGGAGAGACGGAGGTACAGCAGATAGGCCGAAGGCCCATAACAGATAACCTGCAAACACACAAACTAAAAAAAAAAAAAAAAAGGGAGGGGGAGGGGGGGCTTGGCAGCTCGGTCCTGAGGACAGGAGGGGCTCAAGCCCACCCTGCCCCCCCGCTTCCGGAGCCCCTGGCTAGAATCACATTTGTTACGTGGGTCGTAGCGAATAGAGCTTTATCGACATTATAAAAGTGTACTTGCTTTAGTTACAGTATTTTTTTTCCTCAATGAACAACATTAAACTTCCCTATATTTCAGGCCCAAACCTCTGTTTCGTAGCAAGTGTGTAAAAATGAGCGATGATTTTAAGCATAAATAATCGAAAGGGGTGTAAAGCATGTTCAAAGTTCGCCCGTATTCCGGTTGCGCTTATATATTGCTAATGTGCCCGTCCTGTCACTAAATGAAAATGACCCTGTCGTGCATTTTGACGAGTGGTTAAAAACATAAAAAACGTAAAGTATAAAGTACGTGGGCTATGAAAGGTGTCTCTTTTTATTATTTCCTATGCAGGGAAGCATTTATCGGCCACTTGTGTTTCTGGGGCCTCCCTGTTTTCAAAGATTTCGATCGTGCGGGTGATGTTCTGCCCTCAGAACCAGCATCTTCGCACATATCCACGAGAAGAAAGAATAAAGCGGCACTTATTTATTGCAAATCGGACTATGTCACGTGGCTTTTAATTAATTTTGATCATCTACACAAACAGGGAGTTACTGATCCCGTGTTACTGAGTAGTTCTGGCCGTCTCTCTTGGTTTTTCAGATGGCCTTCGTTCGTTTGGCACGTGAATCGCCCATGCAGAAAAGTGCCGACGCCGTGTTCGCGCTAACAGTGTCCGGCAATTCACATAAATGCACGTATGAATCTGTTTTAGCACTGTGGTTAATGCAATGAATTTGGATTAAAAATACTGCAACCGAACAATATTTTCATTTACACGGTTCAGAAATGTATCCAACTGTCTGCGAATGCCGCGGCAAATAGCCCAAAACATTTTGAACATGATAAGTTTATCCGTAGAAATTTTTATTCGATGTTTCCACCGCATGCATGGTTGTACTTCTGTATAGTAAATCGCAGCACGATACGTTGAGAGCTCGATCGAAATGCCTCGAAGCGTTACGTTTACATGCTGTAATAGCTGCACCCGCGCTTGTATGTCGTCCGTACGTTTGACTGCACTCGAACTTACCAGGATGCAAATTTATAACGTGATGTGTTGCACGGTTTCAAACGCCCCGGTGTGCAGCACGAAGCTCAACTACACCGAGCAGTACCTGTCCGTGCGCGACGTTGTGCGGGAGCTGGTGGATTCCGGGCGTCTGAGGACGCTCTTCTACAACGGAGACGTGGACATGGCGTGCAACTTCATCGGAGGCGAATGGTTCGTCCAGAGCCTGGGCTACAGGGTACGCCTCCCGTCCTAGATCATATACCGCGGTCAACCGTTTCGTTCTTCTCTGGCCACGCATTTGTTCCACAATGGCTACAGATCTTTGCAAAAATCGCTTCTGCGTGCTGCCATCTTTGTCTTCTGGACTGTGGAACGCAGCATGCGCTGTAGCTCTGTTGTGCGATATATCAGACGCTGCGCGTGCGTCCACGGCTCAATGACTCAGCATTTTTAGCCCGGGTGATAGGCGATGCAAAGGTCTATTGAGAATCGTAAATATCTGCGATAAGAGTTCAAGCAGAGCTGTCTTAGAGTGATGACTTGATCGGGCGACCGTTTCTGGTGTGAGCAGTTCATAGCTCAGTATACTAAGCCAGTTTTTTTTTTATTGTTTTATTTGCGCGTAAGGCTGTGCGCTTTAAGTAACCCGGAGCGCGTCCCGCAAAAATCAGTTTGGAGACGCTGCCATCTGCGGTGGTAGCTCGGCAAATGATGAGAATATGTTTAGGCCTAAAATGACAGTCTGCGTTGCGGTACCCAGCATGACATTTGAACATACATGTTCAGTGCCACAGCAAAGGTGTTTTTTAAAATAAAAAAATATATATTTTGTTTTATTTAAAGTTTAGACGCAGCCGACACTACAACTTGATGGGACCAATCAAACAGCTCGAAAAGCACAAGTCAATGGGTCTTCCTTGTATACGATTGATATTAAGTTTCTAGATAAGAGCTTCCTACAAGTAGCGACATTCTTTTGAAGCGCCGACTGCGTGACGGTGCGGGTTTGAGGAAGCGAATGGCGGCGCACAGTAGAAGACAACTGAATGTCGCCATTTTGTGATTTGTATTGGTCGCGGTTACTTGTAAAAACTTGAAGGACGCTTAAGATTCTCCTTTAAGAGTGGAAATGCGATAGCTTTATCGGGTTCCGTTCGTATCGTCTTCTCAGTCGCCGTGCAAGCGTGCTTTGCGTGGCCCATTCAGTAGCGCGTTTGGCTCGCAACCGCACGCTTGTGGGCTAAAAATCTTTAATTTTTTTTTTTTTTTTGTGAGGCAACTGAATTAATTTACGAAGTGAAATCACTTGACCCATGCGGCGACCTTTAGTTCGCATTACACGTCACGTTTAAATCACTTTAGTTCCACGCGCGACGTCACGTTTCGCCTGAACGTTGTGGGTTGTTTGAAATTCCCGCGCGAGGTCATGTAATGTGACGTCACGACCCTATCGACTAATGAGAAGTTTCCCGTCACGCCACCGACGCCGGCTTTTCTGTGACACGGGCTCCTTTACTCTCTCGCGTTAAAGGAAGTATGACGGGACTTCTAATTGTTTCAGCGATAATAGAACACGTACAGAAAAGTGGCGAACACCGTGACATTGCACTTTTTACGCCGTTTGTTTGGTCCCATTTTGAACTCTAAACGTATTCACAGCCTCGGCATTCGCTGAACGCTCTCCGTAGCACTCTTAGCATCTTTTAATATATATATACAAATATATATATACTATCGCGGGACACCAGAGAACTTCTCGTCCGACGGCGCCCTTGGTGTCTGCGATAGTACCAAGATAGTAGATCTTTGATACCGATTTCAATAGAGAAATCGGCCAGGCAAGAGTGCAATGTTTGGTTTCTTATGATGCTTAAGAGTCGATAAATAGACTATCGCAGAAGGTGTTTCCCTTCATTTCTTATTCTAACTCATCGTTACAACAATAAGCCACTGCGACTTGGCCTAAAATATTAGCAATTCAACCAGACGTTATGGGTTGTACGTATATGCCGGTTCCCTTTTGCCCATAGGCTCACATCTTAACTTCGAAGCGCGGGTTGGCTTGGCAAGAAGACCCCGGCGTGATTGTACGACGCTTTACAGCGAACAGCACTTCAGCGAATTGTTTGCTTAGGTTAATCTCACTTTGGTGGCGAACACTTTAGTAAACGACTTCAGCAAATCACTCTCAACTTAGCGAATTGAGTAGTTTGCAGGTATGTTTTTTTTTTTTTTTTTTCAAACCAAACTTGCGCGTCCTTCTTCCCCACTTTGTCTCCAGTCCAAATCGGAGTACAAGACCTGGAAGGCGGGTCTCGTGATTGGCGGTTTCTTCGAGACATTCGAGAAAAACATCACCTTCGTCACTGTCAAGGTGAGTCCGATCTTCCAGAAACGGCACACTGGCAAAAAAGAATTCCAAGCCCCGGGAATCGAGACCGCCAGTGTTTTAAGCGCACAAAACTCTTGACATGGATAGTGTGCCTCACAGTCTCCCACCTGTTGCCATCACGAGATACTGGGAACCGCAAGGATAAGTTGTCTTTATTTATTTAATCTATTTTACCCTCGAGACCAAAACATCCCAATTGTTTGCATCTGGCTGCACTGCCAAAGCCTAGTGCTGCCTTCTCGCGAGCAGCACCTTCGGTAGTTCAGCACGATTGTGGTTGTATATATAGGATGTTCCAAGTCACCATGCTCGATCTACAATGGACCGTAAAAATCGACGCCTGCACGTAGCAATTTAAACTTTTCTTCAAAGATGTATTTCACAGGTCGGTTTTTTCTTGTAAAATTATGAAGCGTAGCTCCCTTTATGTAAAATATAGGGCCAAAAAACGTGCCAGAGTCAACGGCGGACGGCGACGCAGACGACTGAGTCGAGTTGCGGGTGCGTTTGGCGCGCGTATTGATAGATGGCGTCGGGAGCAGCGTCCGAAGGTGCAGCCGACCAGCGAAAGAAAGCAGACGACACGCAGACGAAATCCGTTGGCAGCAAAAGCGCCGTCGTTATGCAAACGGTTTTTTTTTCTCTTTAGTTTTTGCTTTTATTTTCGGCATTTATTTTTTACCCAAAGGTACATCACAAAAAGATTATGTTCATTTTGATAAACCACGGTGGTCGCGAACAGTCTCGATAAGGAGGTAGCGCCATCTATCAATACGAGCGCCAAATCCGCCCTGCTACTCGTCTTGGTCGTCTGCGTCACTGTCCGCCGTTGACCCTGGAAGGTTTCTTGGTCCTATCTTTTACAGAAAGAGAGCTACGCTTTGTAATTTTACAAGAAAAAATCGACCTGTGAAATACACCTTTGACGAAAAGTTTAGATTGCTACGTGCAGGCGTTGATTTTTGCGGCTCATTTTAGATCGAGACTGGTGACTTGGGAGATTCTTATGGCTTATTTGAGTGAAAAGGAACGCAATACTATCTTGCTTTTTCCGTCGTGACTACCACTTGAGCAGAAAAATTCGATCTGGAAGTTCATGCCGCGGGGTTCTTGCTTCGTGAGTCGTTCGTAGGCATTCTTATCCGAAGTCTTATTTGCTGCGGAGCGACGGCAGAGAATTTTAGTACACATCGTTCCGACGACTCCGGTAACGATACCCGATGCTCCGCCGCCGTCTTTGCGCATGCATCGATATCGGGGGGATATCGGAGGTGTGTCGGAAAGATCTACTCAAACTCTCTAATGAGATGCTCGGACATCGCGATGTTTTGCGTTTCTTACCGTTTTTGACGGCAGTATACAGACAGACGGAGCGCCCCCTACTGAGTACCAAAGTGATGCGCGTGCTTCGGAAGACCTCTAATGGAAGGCCTTTAAGTCGAGCTCACACTGCTAACACATCATACGAAATAGTACGTCAGTCTGAAGAAACTGTCTGTGTATGAAGCAAACCTGATTCGAATATGCTTGCGTGCCCGTTGATAAATACGTCATCATGTGTGCAAAGCGAACACCCGTGTCTTTTGCATGATGTATTAGCAGTGTTCATTTCGGGGTCTCTGTGTCCAGTCTTACTACTTGAGTTGAAGCTATGATTTACAAAAACATCTCGGCAACGTCTCCCGAGCTTCTTTTGGTAAAGGCAACTTCTGACCCTTCCGCTCGACACAATGTTTCGTCCTTTCAAACTGCCCCCTCCCTTCCCTCTTTTTTTGTTTTTCTTTGTGTGCGTGTAAGTTCTTGCGAAGAATCACTGTTTCTGCTTTCAGGGCGCCGGACATATGGTGCCTCTGGACAAGGCCCCGGAATCCCTGCGCATGATTACCAACTTCCTCACGAACACGCCTTTCTGAGCACGAGGAATGGAAGGATGCACGCAACAAATAAACTCGGGATGCCGGCTATCACCTATATATAGTGTACGTTACGACTGCTTAGAAACAGGAGGGGTGCACAAAACGGCGAATTCGGAGGTTTTACGTCGCAGACAAACGAAGGAAGTCTGACACGTCCCTCCGAAGGACTGAGCATTAATTTCGGCCTCATGGGGTTGTTTGACGTTCAACCGACATGTCGGTCGATCGGCGCCCTCTCCACAATAACCCCTCGGATTCGGGGTATGCCGCTTTGAAGCGTGAACTGTTCGGTAATTATGCGTGTTACCACTTGCAGGCTGACTTGGAATAAGCAAGTTATTACTCCTTCTAATCTGTCTACTTTTGCCGCACCGCACCTGGAACCACTAAATACGCTTGCTTAAAGGAGTCATGAAACGATTTTTCTATTTTCGCCAAGTACTACTTAGAATTGCTCCCTGGCGTTAATGACGAAATAAACTTGCCTTAGTTTTTCTTTCTAGGCAATAACAGTCACCAAAACAAATTAGAAAAATATGAGCTTCGCTAATTCCTTCAACTCGGAGACAGAACAAGCGGCCCCGTGGTAGACTCTACCCGTGGCCTGATGCCTATCCGATGACGCCAATGTTAATCATAGCCACGCGCTGGGGCTGGCAACGTAAAATCGCGTGCTGAGCTCCAGGCAAAAAGCACATTGGGTTATGGGGATATTTATACAAGGTGAAGTTGGTCAGCCTTTAAAGTTACGACGAGTCACACGCTGTAGATGAGCAATTTAGTCAGTGCAACCGCTAGCCTGGGGTCTTTAACGTGCACCACGCAGTAGTGATACACGACCGCACGCCGGTTCAGGACGAGCCACTACCCGAGTGTCCGCTGAAGCATTGATTGTATACGAGCCGAAATCGAATGCTCACGCATTCTTCGTGTCCAATCCATGAGCCGCGCTCAACTGTCGTCAGGCGAGCGGTCTCGATCCCGAAATTGCGTCATCAAGCTTTGCGAAGGTTAGACTGAAAGAAATAGTCCCCTTTTATCTTCGCAATTTCATAGTGACAAAAAACCTTCTGGTTCAGTGGTGGTTTGTGCGAGTATATTTGGGCCAGACTATAAGACCAGTATGTCTTTAATTAAAATATGGCAACCAACCAATTCATAATCATGTAGAAGCCCTAGGTTTCGAACCGACTTGGTTTCGTCAGGGGCGACTGTGGCCGTTGAGGAGCGGCGTTTTTCGGTCTTCTTTTTCTTCTCTCAGGGATGTACGTGGCGCAATTCGCGATCTTCTTCTTTCACGAATATGGCGAAGCCCGTTCACATACACTGTTGGTAAAGCACCAAGGCACCTATTTATGTTGCCTGGCGTCGTTTGAATGTGGCAGGACTTAATGAAAAGCCTATGTCGGTTGTTAGTCTCTGCTTCGATAATGCTGGTGTTGTCGAAATCAATCCGGTGGTCTTCGACTTCGTATGTGCTCAGCGACTGCGCTGCGCTCGTGGTCGAGCTTGCGAACGTCGTTTTTTTGTGTTGGCGTATTCTTTCATTAAAGTTCTTTGTCTCGCCGATGTAAGTGGCTGGACAATCTGCACAAGGGATCTTATAAACCACGCCCTACGTTTTTTCTTTCGGAGGGCGATCTTTTGAGCGGGGCATGAGTAACCCAAGCGTGGACATCTTCTTGTGGGCCACGCTGATTCCTTCTTTGGCTAGCACGCGTGCAAGCGCCTCGCTTGTTCCTTTGATGCAGGGTATACCCAGATGCGCGAGGTGAGCGTGGCTGCGTACAGGCTTGTGGTTAGGTGTCTGATCTCGAGCTCGACGACGGGCAACGCGTGGGATAAAGGTGCTCGTGTATCCATTCTTTTTGAGATCAGCACAAACGGCTTTTTCCTCATTTCTTCTGTCAGCCTCAGACGAGCATATAGTCTTCGCCCTAGACAGCAGTGCCCTAATCACCGATGCTTTGTGGCAGGCCGGGTGATTGGAATCAAACTGGAGATAACGTCCAGTATGCGTGGGCTTCCTGTAGACCGAAAACTTCAACTCTTCCTTTTCTCTTCTCGCGAGCACGTCAAGAAAAGGCAAGGAATTGTCTTTTTTCAAGTTCTGATGTGAATTGGATAGCCGTTTCGATGGAGTTGAGGTGTCAGAGGACTCTGTCCACTTGAGATCTTTGAAGGATGCAGAAGCAGTCGTCTACATACCAATTAAATATTTTGAGCTCAGTGGCGAATGACTGCAGGGCCTCTTCCTCAATGGCTTCCATGCAGAGGTTAGCCGTGGTAACGGAGACGAATGCGCCCATGGCGGTTCCGCTGGCCTGTTTAAAATACTCTCCCTTGACGCTAAAGTAGGTGTTGCTAAGGCAGAACTCAAGGAGGCGGCACAGTTCCTCCACACTAAGGGCGGTCCTGTTGTGCAGGTTTTTGACTTTTCGAGAGCCTTCCTGCCAGGGGAACGTAGGGCTCCCACATGTTTAGGAATTGGTTGGTTGCCATATTTATTTATTGTATTTCCTAACCAGAGAGATTTCTCTCGAATGTTTAGTTTCAGTATGTCTTTGCAAAGCCATGAACATTCCAACCCGGTATCGTGTCATAACCCCTTTATGATCATTCTTGACAGTTGTCTGAACCTTTATCTGAAGCAGCAGGACTTCCAGAAACATTGAAACACCGTGACAGAGTAAAACGCCATTGTCTCTTTTCAACTTTGTAACGATCGCCGATTGCTCCCGGTCTGCACGAAGCACCGAAACGGCTGCGCCCATAAGAAAATCCTTGAATAGAGTGCCGATACTCTAATCTATTCAGTGACTCTACACTCTTAGATAAATGTAGTAAAGAGACAGTAAATGAAGCAGTTACTACCTCTGCATGGCTGCTATTACTACCTTTTCGCTAGCTGTTTCATCTCAAATATACGCCACGGGCAGTAATTGCAGGCATGGCGTCCCGACTGGTGTTCCATGCATGCAAGCACGTGCAGCGCGATGGCAATCAGTTCATCGAACGGCGTTTCATCTACAGATTGTTTCATCGACAAATCGTTTCATTGACAGCTCAGATTAGCTTTTTTCTGTAATAAGCTGCATAAGACTGTCGCCTCGAAGCGGCGAGTACGGGTCAGTCAGGCAGGTGGGTTAACATTTTTGTATACGCTGCCGCAGACTGGTCGCCACGAAGTGACGTGAACGCAGGCCGGGGGGGAAGGGGGGGGGGGGGGGAGGTGGGGACGCGCACCCCAGTGATACATTGGGACGAAATGTCCCTACAGCGTCCAATTCGCGTAACGAGCGTCGGTAAAACGTTCTTGTCGACGAAACGCGTGTCCATAGAGCCTGTGCCCATGAAACGTTATCCACAGAACAACTTTCGACGAAACGATAGGGACTCGCGGCCAGTCGCCTTGCTTGTAATCGTCAAGAAAGCCGAGATGGTAATGTTACTACTTTTTATGGGCGTATGAGCGCTCGAGCACATTGCACGCCGTTCGAAGCTGTGCACGAGAACTCTTCACTCTTCCGAAAGAGACGTGCGGAGCTTTGCGGAGAAGTGGAAACACGGGCTATGAAGCGCAGAGGAGCAGACAGTTATATCGATTATCGGAAATTATTATAGCGTGAATGGTTTATGTTTACTATGAGATTAATCCCTTGGACCATTCGAAATTAATTTTAAGAAATAACATTAGTGAAACAACAACGACAAAGGTAAAGTTATTGTAAAATCATTTATCGCTGAGGTAATCATTAAAAAAAGGTGTGCCTTAAAAAAAAAAAAAAACAAAAAAACAGACAGGTATAAAAGGCGGAAGAGGAACAGTGATTCGTGTAGCGTGCGTTCGTGATTGTGTTTTCATGTGCTCCGTTTGTGTATGTGATCCTTGTATGTGATGCGTTCAGCCGATTGACGACGCTTAGAGTGTGTGTGTAATGTAAAGTCTAGGAGATGCAATGATAAGCGCGTGAGCAATGCAACTGCTTTTGTGGCCTTTGAGTTGGGTATTTGCTAGCGCCACCTATAGACCTTTTTTACAGGGGCGCCGCCATCTTGAATTGTCGTCACTTCCAGTATGGACGAAAACATTGTTTTCCCGTCGCCACGCCACGCGGTTAAGATACAAACGTAACCGCCACACATTCTCGTTTTGCTTCCCCTGTATTTTTTTAACTATTTACAGCAGAAACGTTTTGTTATTTTTTCGTCGCCCATACCGAATACGCCTATTAGGTGGCTGGGGACGAGAGTACACAGAAAAGGTCTATAGCTTTTTGAAATTAGATTTCTCGTGACAGTTAGTACGCATTTCTAAATCAGTGTTGTTTCTAGTAGGTTCTTGTGGATGAGGCTACTTCCCCTTTACTTACTTCCTCGGTTATAGTAACATATGCCCGTTACTAACCGCAGTATGTACCACGACATTTCTTTATAAGAGTGTATAGTCGTGCCCTAGCTGGAACGTACCATGCTACAGGGCCTCTCCAGTGCTGTTACAAACCGTCAAATATTTCTTTCAATTTCAGCAGCACTTATCTGGAGGTATCCATGTGATCAGGAAGGGTTTCTTTCTTTCTTTCTTTCTTTCTTTCTTTCTTTCTTTCTTTCTTTCTTTCTTTCTTTCTTCTTTCTTTTCCCGATTGACCGGGAGGTGGGCAGAGACCAAAGGCGTGATGCCTGACGAGGTCTCTGCCCCCTTTAAAGTTCTAACGCAGCAGTGTTGGGTACATAGCTTTTTGCACACAGAAATAGAAAGAAAAAAAAAACTGTAAAGTTCTATACAACTAAAAAAAAAAAAAACTGGATCAATTAATTATCACACGATGGTTTTTTTAGCAAAGAATGATGGAATCGAATTAGTCAGAAACATTTTTAACACATGAAAAGGGAAATATCAAATATGGACATGATTTAATAAATATAAAATACATAATTATAGTGCAATTAAATGCAAAGATGCAAGCGAGCTGGACATGAATGACGAAAATAATCCCTGGAGAAGAGGAACAAGAGGGACAAAGGACAAACACAATTGTTTTGAATTTGTCCTTTGTCCCTCTTGTTCCCCTTCTCCGGAGATTATTTTCGTCATAAAATACATACGTACATATCAGAACACAATGTTACTGCCCACCAGAAGTGTCTTTAGTCTTTTTTTTTTAATTGGAGTAGATTGCAAATAAAATCTATTAAACCTTCTGTATTGTTCAAAATTTTGGCGACTTGGAAGCTTGTAGCTTGTCTTCCATAATTCCCATGTGGCGGGTTCGAATCCCGGCCGAGGTGCCCGCAATCTGACGGAAGCTTATTGCAGAGAAAGCGCCGTGAAACCGAGCTTTCGGTTGCACGTCAAAAGATCCCCAGGTGGTCGAAATGAATCCTCAGTCCTCTGCTGGGGCGTGCCAGATTCCCGTCGATGGTTTGGCACGTAAAACCCCCAAATTTGACTTTGTCTTCCATAATATGTACGTATTTTCGGAGGTCGTCTGGGGATTCTATGTCTAAGTATGTGATTGGTTGTGTTTTCTGGCAAAATCTCGAAGAGTTTTCTTGCGTGTATTACCTGTAACAATTTAAAATAATAAATTTAATTTACTTTAAGTAGGCCATATTTGCTCGGCAGCGGTTCAGTTGGAAGATCTTGAGGCTCACCTTTATAATTTTCACATAGTCGTAGAATTTTTTGTTTTGTTTGGAAGATTAACAACTTAATATAATTTGTTGCCGATGTCGTGCCCCATACTAAAATGTAATAACACAGTTGCGAGCAAAAATAATGCGTAATACATATTCTTTTTTAGCCATAAGAGTATGAGATTTCTTTTCTTATAAATACATCTAATGACACCGGGATAGCTCAGAGCTCAGCTTATTTATGTGAGTGTTCCGACGTCTTGATTGAACCACACACCAAGAAATTTTCGTTTTGACTCCTCCTCTATAATTTCATTTTCGAAATATATTGTCACCTTGGTATTGTCACACCTATTTACGGGAATGAAAATTATATATTTCGTTTTTTTTTTTACGTTTAGTTGTAATTTATTACTTTGAAGCCACACTAAAAGATTGTCCAGATAGCTATTTGTCATATATTCTAAGGCCGCTTAGAGGTTGAAGCAAAAGACGCGTTCGTGCCGTCAGCGTACATGACAAGCCCAGGGGATCTCCAAATATTTGTGGTATCATTCACATAGAGAAGAAATAACAGTGGGCCCAAAATAGACTCTTGCGGAACACCGCACTTTATTTTGAGTGCATTCGAAGAATCGTTGTTAATGTAAACATACTGCAAGCGATTTTGGTGGTATTTTTATACTAAAGTCAACGCAACCCCACGTTTGAAGCTTAATTAGTAATATGTCATGTTAGACCGTATCGAATGCCTTTCTAAAATTTACGAGGAAGTCTGAGGAGCATAATATATCTTCAATGTTGTTTATAATTTTATCCTTTACTTCTATAAGTGCCTGCAGATATATATATATATATATGCCTGCGAAGGGGCACTTTGGAATAGCGTGTCTGCCAGACTTCCTTATTCTTTTATTATTAGGGTGACCACCCGTCCCGCGACTCGCGGGACTGTCCCACATTGAAGGCTCGTGTCCCGCGTCCCGCAAGAAATATCAAAATCTTCAAAATGTCCCGCATTTCACACTGTCGTAAAACTCACTACGCAGCTTATGGCGCTGCCAAACAATGGGGCACAGAAAAGTGCGGAGATCGCTGGTGAACGTTTGAATCGCGATGGTACACCATTTTCTATTCAAGCATTGTGGGAAGTTACCGTCGTTCTTGCAGGAGTTCTGACGGGCATGCGCCGTTGTGCCTCCCTTGGTGGCAAAATATTGCAAGAGAAAATTGCTTACCAAAAGTTGAAAATAAATGTTTTTATTATTTTCAAATCATGCTGCGCCAATGCCAAAAAATTGCCTGTAAATATTTTTTTTTTTTTTTGTGAAGACGATTACACAAGGCAAGAAGACTGCAACTCCCAACGGTTAAAAACAACAACGTAAGATTCGAAATTTGTGTAGGAGCATGTTGGTAAAAATACGAGTCGGAAGCAAACAAGAAGCCGTAAAAGATTTACTGCTTCTTCTATCATTTTGATGCATTGAGTTCTGTTGCAGTCGGTTTTATGTTTTGAGCTCCGACAATATCACTTGGAGTGAAAATTATTCGAGCATAATTGCCGCAGTAAAAATTGCAGCTGTATCTATGATATGCTTTCGGACAAGACATGATATCAAATGTATTCGGAGAGCCACATTTCGTGGCGTGTGTTGATAAATTTCCTCGAATGGTTATTTTTTCATTATGTTTTTTAACCAGAGACTGGGGCAGAAGGCGGAAAAACTATTTTCCTCCTCCTGCCCCAGTCTCGGGTTAAAAGGCAGCATGGTAAACTTTCACCAGCTAGACTGCGCACTAAGTTTATTTTGCATTTACCACAGTCGAAATATCTTATCTCTTAC